>NC_058380.1:86073382-86738824 GCF_018350175.1 Felis catus
TTGTTCTCAGGGTCGTGAGTTCAAGCCCCACACTGGGCACGGAGCCTACTTAAAAAATAATAATAATAAATTTTTTTTAAAAGATGTGTTATGGAGCACCTGAGTGGCTCACTGGGTTAAGTGTCTGACTGGCTCAGATCATGACCTTATGGTTTGTGGGTTCAAGCCCCACATTGGGCTCGGTGCTGACAGCTCAGACCCTGGAGCCTGCTTCAGATTCTGTGTTTCCCTCTCGCTCTCTGCCCCTCCCCCACTCATGTGCATGCGTGCACATGCGCACACTCTCTCTCAAAAATAAATAAACATTAAAAATTTTTTTAAAAGATGTGTTATTATAAAACATGCTTAATGTAAGACATTCAACTACAGAAGTATATAAGGTACAAAATGAACATTTTACCTTATTCTCCCAATTTCACTCCTTTTCATTAGCTAACAGTTTATTATATAGCCCACATAAACCACATATAATTGTACACACACACACACACACACACACACACACACATCCCTGTTTTATTCTGCAATATCATGCATAGATTTTAGGCTAAGGGACTGACATACCTTCTATCACTGAAACTATAGTAACGTCGATAACTGGGAGAGGAGACTGGGGTCCAGAGGGAGGTTAAGACAGTTGCCCAGGTCACACAGCTCATAGGTGGCATTGCTTAGACTTGAACCCAAGTCTTTTGGCTTCATAACTGAGTGCCTGCCTTCATGCAGGAGTGCCTGGGTGGAACAGTTGGTTGAGCGTCCAACTTTTTTTTTTAATAATTTGTTTAATGTTTATTTTTGAGAGAGAGAGAGAGGGAGACAGAGCACAAGTGGAGGAGGGGCAGAGAGGGAGACACAGAATCTGAAGCAGGCTCCAAGCTCTGAGCTGTCAGCACAGAGCCCGACGCGGGGCTTGAACCTGTGAACCATGATGAGATGGTGACCTGAGCCAAAGTCAGGAACGTCCAACTCTTGATCTTGGTTCGAGGTGTCATCTCGCAGTTAGTGAGTTGGAGCCCCACATAAGGCTCTGTGTTTTTTGGTTTTTTGTTTTCAATGTTTATTTATTTTTGAGAGAGAGAGAGAGAGAGAGCGTGAGCTGCAGAGGGACAGAGAGAGAGGGAGACACAGAATCCCAACCAGGCTCCAGGCTCTGAGCTGTCAGCATAGCATTGGGCTCTATGTTGATGGCACAGAGCCTGCTTGGGATTCTCTCACTTTCTCTCTGCCCCTCCCCCACTTGTTCTCTCTCTCTCTCTCTCTCTCTCTCTCTCTCTCTCTCTCTCTCACACACACACACACACACACATTAAAAAAATAAACTTAAAAAAAACCCTGAGATTCTATCCTCTTACAACCTTAGATTCACTCACTTATTTGCCCTTTCATTCATTCGACAAGTGCTCTCGGGGCCCAGGCCGGGCACTCCCCTGCCTTTCAGAGCCACAGATGAGCTGAGGAATCAGGTACAGTGACTAATACAATTTAGGGAGAAAGGGGCATGATGGGAGAGGTAGAGGGGGCCAGTCCGACCCACTTTTCGGGGTCAAGAAAGGGTCCGAGACTAGGTAACCCTGCAGGGATGTGTGAGGTGCCCACGGGAGAGAGGGTCAGGTTGCAGAAACAGCGCATGTGCAAGAGGGTGCACCCGCAGGGAGCACATCTCTCTCTGGAGGTGGGGTGGGGGTTGAGTGGAGGCAGGTGAGGTGGTGAATGCCAGCCCTAGGCCCTCCCGAGGGAGCCTGGCTCCGTCCTGAGCATAAAGGGAAACTGGGAAAGGGCTGGAGTCATGATTTTCAGATTCCAGGGCTTTAGATTTTAGTTTCCTTCCGTCCCCATCCTACAAGATTCTTCTGCAAGGAGCACAGTGTCCTGGAGACTTGGAGGCCACCCGGGGAACCATGCGCCCCAGCTGTCCCCCCACAGCAGATGCTCCTGACGCGGGCTGCAGGCTGCCTCCTTGGTCGGGAAGGACCCTATTGCCCCCTGGTGGTGGCTGGGACTCGGCCGTGGAGGGACATTGACTCCCGCAGGGCCTGGACAAAGGGGGACAGGGAGAGGTGGAGGTCCACTGGTCCCACTCCTCCCCTAGACCTCCTGTCTCAGCCAGCAATACCTCCACCCCCCACCTGTTGTTCCCCCGAGTTTCACTCTGGAGCCCCCTTTCTGTCATTTCACTTCCTCTTTGTCCTTCCCACCCCCTGCAGCTCCCCCTTCCTTCTCCTCCCTCCACCTTTGTCACAGCCTCCCAACTGGCTTTTCTCTGCTGTCCACCCACACCACTACTCTAGTCTCTACACAGAAGCCAGAGTGGTCTTTTTTAGTGTGTTTTTTAATGTTTATTTATTTTGAGAGAGAGAGAGAGAGAGAGAGCAGGAGAGGGGCAGACAGAGAGAGAGAATCTCAAGCAGACTCCATGCTGAGTGCGGAGTCCTGATGCGGGGCTCGATCCCATGACCATGAGATCATGACCTGGGCTGAAATCAAGAGCTGGACGCTTAACCGACTGAGCCACCTGGGCGCCCCTTTATTATTATTCTTGAAGTAAAAGTTATACAGTACATTGCACAAATTCTAAGTACGTAGCTTGATAGATTTTTGTTTGTCATCATGCACGTAACTCCCACCCAGATCAAGATAGAACATTTCCGGCCCCCCAAACCCACGTGGTCCCCCTCCTTCCCCCCGCAACAGGTAACCTGTATTCCAATCTCAGGTCCTTTGGCATGTGTCAAACTGAAAAGAAAAGAAGTCACCATAGAAGTCACACACACTCTTTTGTGTCTCGCTTGTTACAGTCAGTGTTACATTTCTGAGGTTTGACTGTGGTGCCGGGCGTATTTATTCCATCGTGTTACTGAGCTACTGTTCATTTATCCACTCGATCGTTGAGGAGCATTTGGGTTGCTTCCCGTTTGAGGCTAGTAAGAATAAACTGCTATGTACCTTTCGGTACAAGTCTTTGGCGGACGTAAAAACCCGTTTCTGTTAGGTACGTGCCCAGATGCAATCCTTCATCTCTTGGTCGTTCAAATCTCTTGTAACACTTCACTGCATTTTCTGGACGCCTCCTTACTTGATAACTGCCTAAGGACAGAGACTAACACAGCACCTGGCATAGAGAAGCTAGGACAGAAGGAAGGGAGGAAATAAGGAAGGAGGGGAGGAGGAAGAGAGGGAGGAAATAAAGAAGGGAGGAAGGAAAGGAAGGAGGGAGGAGAGAGGGTGAGAGGGTTCTTGCCTGCGTTCTTACAAAGAAGGTTAGGTGGTCTGATGAGATGCCAGTGTTGGGTTGGGGGAGGAAATGAGACTAAGAGTGAAGATTCTAGGGGCACCTGGGTGGCTCAGTGGTTTAAGCATCTGGACTCTTGACTTTGGCTCAGGTCATGATCTCACGGTTCATGAGTTCTAGCCCCACATCAGGCTCTGCGCTGAGAGTGCGGGGCCTGCTTAGGATTCTCTGTCTCCCCCTCTCTCTCTGCCCCTGCCCCGGTCGCTATCGCTCTCTCAAAAACAAAGAAAGAAAGATAAATAAAAAAGAATGAAGATTCGAGGTTTTAGGAATATAAGGTAAAGGGAATGAGACACAAGTAAGGTACCAGTCTAGGGTGTAAAATTTAAGGGCAGCAGGCTGGGAAGGGGGTGCCAAAACCTCAGTAATCAAGACAATGGTTTAATGAAGTATTTTTTAAGTTTTTTATTTATTTTGAGAGGGAGAGAGAGCAAGTGAAGGAGCAGCAGAGAGAGAGGGAGAGAGAGAGAATCCCAGGCAGGCTCCACATGGTCAGTACAGAGCCAGACACAGGGCTCGATTCCACAAACCGTGAGATCATGACCTGAGCAGAAATCAACAGTCAGAGGCTTAACCGACGGAGCCATCCGGGCGCCCCCGAAGTATTCTTAAATAAAAATTAATGCCCAAAACTCCATGATGAATAAAATGTCAAAAATGTAAACAAAACCAGGACCCGAGGCAAGAGGAGAAATGCCAGTCCCATCACCCCGGTCCTGACCCTCGGGATCCTGCTGTTCCTCCTGTCCACCTGCAGGTGGTAGGGTCAGCATCCTTCTGGCAAATAGTCTTTGCTTGGCGAGTGCTTTCTGGATCTGCGGAACTGCATACTTAAATCCATGCTGACCCGGCTGGATGGGCATTCTGTGAAACTGGGCAAGTCCCTTCCCCTCTCTGGGCCTCGATTTCCTATCTGTAAAGGGCTGGGAACTCAAATCTCATTTCTAGCTCACACTTCTCAGCCCCGAGTTCTCATTCACCCTCACTCTTCCTGCCTTGCCATTTGGAACGTCAATTTTTGTTTTTTAATGTTTATTTACTTTTGAGAAAGAGACAGAGCGCAAGCAGGGGAGGAGCAGAGAGAGAGGGAGACACAGAATTCGAAGCAGACTCCAGGCTCTGAGTTGTCAGCACAGAGCCCGACGCAGGACTCAAACCCACGAACTGCGAGATCATGCCCTGAGCTAAAGTAGGAGGCTTAACTGACTGAGCCACCCAGGCGCCCCCGGAATGTCATTGTTTTCAATTTAGAACCCAGTTGTGGTCTCTTTTTTATTTTCCTCTGGTTGATTGAATGCTCAGCTACAAGAAACCTGTGATTTTTCTGAAGGGCAGAAGCTCCATTTTCCAGACTGTTAACAGCCTTCCTAGTGTGGATAGCATGGTACGGGAGCTCACTCAATGCTTAAATAACATTTTTTTTCTGGTTAGAAAGTTATTCGTATTTTTCCTTCTTTAATCTGTTTATGTGATAAATTAAGCTACGTTCCTAATGACAAAATCTCCTAATCCCAAGGGTGGGAGTAGAGACTCAAAAGTGAAAATGATCTATAGTTTTCTTTTCTTCTTTTTTTTTTTTTTTAATTGTGTTTTACTACTAAGGTAACATGAGTAAAATGGATTGTGAATTCTGTATTTTCCCAATGGTTTAGAATAGTTTAGGGGCACCTGGGTGGCTCAGTCTGACTTCGGCTCAGGTCATGATCTCATGGTTTGTGGTTGTGAGCCCTGCATCAGGCTCTGTGCTGATGGCTCAGAGCCTGGAGCCTGTTTCAGATTCTGTGTCTTCCTCTCTCTCTCTGTCCCTCCCCCTGCTCGCGCTCTGTCTCTTTCAAAACTAAATAAACATTAAAAAAAATTTAGAATATTTTATATAACCTCAGAATAATCTGATCTTTAAAGGCTAGATGGGGGCCCCTGGGTGGCTCAATCAGTTGAGCATCCAACTTCGGCTCAGGCCATGATCACATGAGTGAGTTCAAGCCCCATATTGGATTCTATACTGACAGTGCAGAGCCTGCTTGGGATTCTCCCTCTCCCTCTCTCTTTGCCCCTCTCCCACTCACACACTCTTTCTCCAAATAAATAAATAAACTTAAAAAAAAAAAAAAAGCTAGGGGCGCCTGGGTGGCTCAGTCAATTAAGTAACTGACTTGGGTTCAGGTCATGATCTCACAGCTCGTGGGTTCGAGCCCCGCATCAGGCTCTGTGCTGACAGCTCAGAGCCTGGAGCCTGCTTCAGATTCTGTGTCTCCTTCTCTGCCTCTCCCCTGCTTGTGTTCTCTCTCTCTCTCTCTCTCTCTCTCTCTCTCTTTCTGTCACTGTCTCTCAAAAATAAATAAACATTTCAAAAAATTTTAAAGTATAATTCCTTGGGGTACCTGGGTGGCTCAGTCGGTTAAGTGTCCAACTCTTGATTTTGGCTCAGGTCATGATCTCATGGTTCCTGGGATTGAGCCTTGTGTTGAGGTCTGAGCTGACAGTGCAGAGCCTGCTTGGGATTCTCTCTCTCTGCTCCTTCCCTGCTCGCACGGGCTCGCACTCTCTCTCAAAAATAAATAAATAAACATTAAAAAAATATGTTAGAGAAACAAATTGTGTCTCATAAGATTTAGGACATTCTTCTACATAAACAAAATCCCATTATCCCAAAGAAGAAAGTTCTATTATCCATCCAGGAAGAACTGGATGTAATAATAATATCTAGCACACTGTGTATATTCAGATTTCTCTAACTGTGCCAATAATGTCTTCTTAGCTGTTTTCTTTTTCCCTTTTAACTCCAGAATCTAATCAAGAAGTTTCCAGCATTTGGTTGTCACATTTCTTTAATTTTTGAATCTGGAACAGTTATGCCTCCCCCCCCCTTTCTTTTTTTAAACCTTTATTTATTTTTGAGACAGAGAGAGACAGAGCATGAATGGGGGAGGGTCAGAGAGAGGGAGACACAGAATCCGAAACAGGCTCCAGGCTCTGAACTGTCAGCACAGAGCCCGACGCGGGGCTCGAACTCACTGACCGCGAGATCATGACCTGAGCCGAAGTCGGATGCTTAACCGACTGAGCCACCCAGGCGCCCCCCTCCCCTTTTTAACTTTGATTTTTTAAAAGATTTTATTTAATTTATTTTTTTAAATAGGCTCCACATCCAGTATGGAGCCCAATTTGGGGCTTGAACTCCCAACTTTGATATCGAGACCTGAGCTGAGATCAAGAGTCTGACGCTTAACTGGTTGAGCCAGATTTTATTTTTGAAGTTTATTTATTAGGCCAGGCACCCCAGATTTTATTTTTGAAGTTTATTTATTTATTTATTTATTGAGAGAGTGTGTGTGTGCGTGCACGCGCATATGAGTGGGGGAGGGGAAGAGAGAGAGGGAGAGAATCCCAAGCAGGCTTTGGACTCCGTGCTGAGCCTGACTCAGGGCTTGATCTCACAACTGTGAGATGTGAGATCATGACTGACCTGAGCTATAGTCAAGAGTCAGACGCTAAACCAACTGAGCCACCCAGGCACCCCCTCCCAGAATTTATTTTTAAGTAATTTTTTTTAATGTTTATTTTTGAGAGAGAGAGAGAGAGAGAGTGCGCGGGGAAGGGGCGGGGGGGGGGAGGTGGTGGTGAGACACAGAATCTGAAGCAGGCTCCAGGCTCCGAGCTGTCAGCACCAAGCCCAATGCAGGGCTCGAACTCACAAACCTCGAGATCATGACCTGAGCTGAAGTCAGACGCCTAACCGATGGAGCCACCCAGGCACCTCAAATTTTTTTAAGTAATTTCTACACCCAATGTGGGTCTGGACCTCACAACTTTGAGATCGATAGTCTCATGCTCCAGTGACTGTGCCAGCCAGGTGCCCCATGACTTTCACTTTTTTTTTAGTCCAGGTCCATTGTCATGTAGGATATCCTACCATCTTAATTTGTCTGTTTCTTTAGGATTAGATTCAGGTTGAACATTTTGGGCCACAATACTACGCAACTGATGTTGAATATTTTCCATCACATCATCTTAGGAGGCATTTATTTTTTTATTGTTTTTTTTAAAGTTTGTTCGTTGGGGCACCTGGGTGGCTCAGTCAGTTAAGCGTCTGACTTCGGCTCAGGTCATGATCTCCCGGTCTGTGGGTTGGAGCCCCGCGTCAGGCTCTGTGCTGACAGCTCAGAGCCTGGAGCCTGCTTCGGATTCTGTGTCTCCCTTTGTCTCTGACCCTCCCCTGTTCATGCTGTGTCTCTCTCTGTCTCAACAATAAATTTAAAAAAACATTAAAAAAATTTTTTTAAAGTTTGTTTGTTAAAAAAAATTAATAAAAAAGGGGGGAAGCCTGGGTGGTTCAGTCGGTTAAGTGTCCGATTTTAGCTCAGGTCATGATCTTGCGGTCCCTGAGTTCGAGCCCCACATTGGGCTCTGTGCTGACAGCTCAGAGCCTGGAGCCTGTTTCAGATTCTGTGTCTCCCTCTCTCTCTGATCCTCCCCCATTCATGCTCTGTCTCTCTCTGTCTCAAAAATAAATAAACGTTAAAAAAAATTTTTTTTAACATTTGTTTATTTATTTATTTATTTATTTAGAGAGAATCCCAAGCAGGCTCTGCACTGTCATCAGGGAGCCCGACTTGGGGCTCGAACCCACGAACCGTTAGATCATGACCTAAGCTGAAACCAAGAGTCAGATACTTAACCAACTGAGCTAGGTGCCCGGGGATGCATTTAATATTAGTTTGTCTTATTTTTATTATTATTATTATTATTATTATTATATATTTTAAAGTTTATTTCTTTTGAGAGAAAGAGAGAGCACAGGGCGTGCGCAGAGAGAGCAGAAGAGGGGCAGAGAGAGAGAGAATCCCAAGCAAAGCAGGCTTTGCACTGTCCAGAAGCCCAAACACAGCTCGATCTCACAAACCATGAGATCATGAGCTGAACTGAAACCAAGAGTCAAACCAACTGAGCCACTCAGGCACCCCATCATTATTATTTTTTTACGATTTTATTTTTAAGTAATCTCTACACCCAATGTGGGACTCAACTCACAACCCAGAGATCAAGAGTCATACGCTCTACTGACTGAGCCAGATAGAGGCCCCAGTTTGTCTTATCATTGACCCAGAGTGTTTTAGAATGCAATCTCTTTAGTTATCTTTCTAATCTCTTCCATGATTCTTAGTCTGTTAAAATTTTCAACTTCTTAGGTCAATTTTGATAGTTTATATTTTGCAAAAAAATTCATCTATTTCGTTTTGTCATTCCAGCGTATTACCATATTTAAAAACAATAACATCCACACCTGTGTTTGTATGGCCTTCCTCATTCCTAATGTTGTATATTTTTGCTGTATCTCTTTGCTTTCTTTCTTTGGACTTACCTTTAGTTAAGATTTTTCTCATTGTGGTGCTCCGGGGTAGCTCAGTCAGTTGAGTGTCAGAGTCTCGATTTCGGCTCTGGTCATGCATGATCCTAGGGTCGTGGGATCAAGCCCAGCATTGGGCTCCATGCTGAGTGTGGAGCCTACTTGAGATTTTCTTTTTTTTTTTTTTAATTTTTTTTTTAACATTTATTTATTTTTGAGACAGAGAGAGACACAGCATGAACGGGGGAGGGGCAGAGAGAGAGAGAGACACAGAATCGGAAGCAGGCTCCAGGCTCTGAGCCATCAGCCCAGAGCCCGACGCGGGGCTCGAACTCACAGACCGCGAGATCGTGACCTGAGCTGAAGTCGGACGCTTAACTGACTGAGCCACCCAGGCGCCCCATAGATTTTCTTTATCTCTCTCCCTCTGCCCCTCTCCCAGGCTTGTGCACATGCTCTCTCTCAAAAAAATAATATATATGTATATATATATCATTTTATTTGTCTTTTCAAACCATTTTTTTTCTTTTCAAACAACTTTTATTTATTCTTTTAGTATTCCCCCCCCCCCCATTTCATTAATGTCAGCTTTCATCTTATTTTTCCCTCTCCTTTTTACTGGTTTTTCTAATTTCTTAGGTTGAATCTTTAATTCACTGATTTCCAGTGTTTTATAAATAAAAGTATTTAAGACTATTTTTCACCTGAGGACAACCTTAACAGTGTCCCATGGGGTTTTAGTAGGGAGAATTCTTTTCCTTCTTGAGATATTTTAACAATAAAGGTGTGCTGTATTACTTGTGTAATGAAAAATGAAGACAAAAAGACACAAAACCCAACCCCACCATTGTCCAATTATAGCATTGCAGGATTTCTCTGCTGCAGTCGGAGGGTGAACTGCAGGAATTAGGAACGGTGATGGGCACAGAAGTAGGAGAGGGTTTGGAGACAGGCACTCTCTCAGCATGACGAGGTTCAGAAGTTGGGTCACAGCAATAGCACTACTAGGAATTTACCCAAGGGATACAGGAGTGCTGATGCATAGGGGCACAGGTACCCCAATACTTATAGCAGTGCTTTCAACAACAGGAAAATTATGGAAAGAGCCTACATGTCCATCAACTGATGAATGGATAAAAAAGATGTGGTTTATACATACAATGGAATACTACGTGGCAATGAGAAAGAATGAAATCATGCCATTTGCAGCAATGTGGAAGGAACTGGAAGGTGTTATGTTGAATGAAATAAATTAGTCAGAGAAGGACGGATATCATGTTTTCACTCATATGTGGATCTTGAGAAACTTAACAGAAGACCATGCGGGAAGGGAAGGGGGAAAAATAGTTACAAACAGAGAGGGAGGGAGGCAAACCACAAGAGACTCTTAAATACAGAGAACAAACTGTGGGTGGATGGCCGTGGGGGAGAGGGGAAAATGGGCGATGGGCACTGAGGAGGGCACTTGTTGGGATGAGCACTGGATGTTGTATGTAAGCCAATTTGACAATAAATTACATTAAAAAAAAAAGGAGTTGGGTCAGCAGTAGGGGGGGCAGTGAAATATGGGTCTCATAGAAAAAGTGCAAATGGCAAGAGACTCATCTTCAGAGTAAAAGAGGTTTGTTTGTTTAAGCAATCAAAGAAAACACCAAGGGGGGGAAAAAAAGCAAGCCATAACCCATAATCCAGAAAGCAAAGCTCTGTCTCCACCATGAGACGCCATCAGCAGAAAGGTTGGGGGTATGTGGGGCTATTTTTATACTTCCAGCGAATCCTGGCAGAAAACTCCTTATAAATATGCTCAAACAGCTCTTGGGTGGTCGTGCTTTTGTCATGGAAGGCGGCAGACATTTTTTGGACCCAGGGTGGGATGTTGGAAACAGATGGCTTTGATTATTGGGAATCCATTCAACAAAATAATTGCTATTTTTATTTTGTATATTAAACATCTGCTCAAACAGCTCCTCTTGGATACAAGGCATGGATGTGATGTGTTTAAGGTCGGGGTGGGGGGTTGCGTATCAACAGCTAGGGAAAGGGTCACAGCCTGGAAGGAAGAGAAAGAAGGAGTTGGGGGTCAAGAAGACCCCACACAGGGATGCCCCGAGGGTCTCAGCAATGAGCCCTGAGCTTGTGGACAATCAGACCCAGGAATCAAAGCCTGCCTCCCCTGCTTGCCCAGTGACAGGCACCTGAGATACCGCCAGGGTGGGCAGCTGGTGAAGAAGGGAGGCAGCTCCCCAAGATGGACTCCCTTGTCTACCTGCTTCCTGACTCCGGGGAGAGAGCTGGAGACACCCAGCATGACTCAAGACAAGGAGCCGGGCCCAGGCTATGCATAAATGGAAAGTGGGGAAACTGATGTCCAGAGGGAAAAAGTGACTGGCTAGAGTCACCCAACGGAGCAGGACCAGACTGTGAGTGCTGGACTCCTGAGTCCCCCAGAGGTGAGAGTCGTGCTGGGTCTGAACCAGGGTGGGGAGGACTCTGGGTCCTGACTCTCCCTGGAGTAAGGCAGAAGTCGGCTGCTGTCAGGGAGAGGGGTGAGTGGGGGAAAGCGGGGGTGGGAAGACAGCAGACAAAGAGAGGAGGGAGAGGGAGGAGGGGCGTGGAGAGGAGACAGGAAGCTGGAGGGGCCAGAAAGACAGCCTGTGTTTAATTGGGAGTTGGGAGGGGTGGGCAATCCTGCTTTTTTTAGGCTACTGAGAGATTTTCAGGGTCTGCTTGACAGGACACTGGTGAGGGGGGTGGCATGTGATGAGGATCCCAGGGCACTCCGTCATGAGCTGGAGTGGGAGTTAAGGTATTGCTAAATAACACTCTAGATTCTAATCTAGAGCAGCCATCCTCCCAGCCACACTCAGAGCTGGGCAGACCCAAGTTTTGCAGGTAGAACCTTGAGGCTTCGACAGTATGGGGGGCTCCCTTTAAAAAATAAAACATTTGGGGTGCCTGGGTGGCTCAGTAGGTTGAGTGGCCAACTTCGGCTCAGGTTATGATCTCACGGTTCATGGGTTCGAGCCCCACGTCGGGCTTTGTGCCGACAGCACGGAGCCTGCTTTGGGTTCTCTGACTCCCTCTCTCTCTCTCTCTGCTCCTCCGCTGCTCACATTCTCTCTCTCTCAAAAATAAATGAACGTTAAAAAAAAGAAGAAAGGGGGAGACCGGAGATGTTGCAACTGGAGCAGCATGGCCAAGCCTTGTGGGGTGCGCCTGAGCGGGGAAGCCCGCAAACAGGTGGATATCTTCAGGCAAAATCTTTTTCAGGAGGCAGAGGAATTCCTCTACAGATTCTTGCCCCAGAAAACCATATACCTGAATCAACTCTTGCAAGAGGACTCCCTCAATGTGGCTGACCCGACCTCTCTCCGGGCCCCACTAGACATCCCCATCCCAGACGCCCCACCCAAGGATGATGAGATGGAAACAGATAAGCAGGAGAAGAAAGAAGTCCCTAAGTGTGGCTTTCTCCCTGGAAATGAGAAGGTTCTCGCCCTACTTGCCCTGGTTAAGCCAGAAGTGTGGACTCTCAGAGAAAAATGCATTCTGGTGATCACATGGATCCAGCACCTGATTCCCAAGATTGAGAGGATGGAAATGACTTTGGGGTGGCAATCCAGGAGAAGGTGCTGGAGAGGGTGAATGCAGTCAAGACTAAAGTGGAAGCCTTCCAAACAACCATTTCCAAGTACTTCTCAGAACGCGGGGATGCTGTGGCCAAGGCCTCTAAGGAGACTCAGGTCATGGATTACCGGGCCCTGGTACATGAGCGAGATGAGGCAGCCTATGGGGAGCTCAGGGCCATGGTGCTGGACCTAAGGGCCTTCTACGCTGAGCTTTATCATATCATCTGCAGCAACCTAGAGAAAATTATCACCCAAAGGGTGAAGAGAAGCCATCTATGTACTGAGCCCAGGGCCAGAAGGGAAATAAATGATCTACGCTTTGTATGGAAAAAAAAAGGAAGAAAGAGAAAACATTGGGGCACCTGGATGGCTCAGGTTATGATCTCAAGATTTGTGGGTTCGAGCCCCATGTCAGGCTCCACACTAACAGTGCAGAGCCTGCTTGGGACTCTCTGTGTCCCTCTCTCTCTGTCCCTCCCCTGCTCGCTGTCCTCTCTGTCTCTCTCTCTATCTCTCTCAAAATAAATAAATAAACTAAAGATAAAAAAGGTAGAGAAAACACAATTACAAAAAACAAAATTAGGCATGGGGTTTTGGAAGGGGCCTCTACCTCTGCTCAGCGCCTTCTCTGGTTTCTTCTCTCTCATCCTTTGTAAACCAAGGCCCACAACTCCCAGAGGGGGAGGTGGGAGCAGGTGATGTCAAGAGCATGGACTTGGAGGTCAGACAAACCTGGGCTGGAATTCTGGCTAAGCCACTTCCTGCGTGAGCCAGGCAAGTCACTTCAGTCTTGAGACCTCAGTTTTCTCATCTGTAAAATGGGCAGGATAATATTTGCCTCCTCAGAACCACTGTCAAAATAAAATAAAAGAGTAACACGTAGAGCACTTGGCACAGTGCCTACCATGTCACAAGCACTTAATAAATGGCATGCCTGATATGGCGTAAGCATTTGGTTTATGATTATAATAATCACCCAAAATGATTCAGTTTCACTTCAACTGGCACTTCTTCCAGGAAGTCCTTTGTCAAAAATTGAAGTATAGCATACATCCAGCAAGTACATGATTCAGTGTACAGCCTGGTGAACTTTTCCATAAAAATGCACCCAAGTTATCACCACCCAGATCAAGACACAGAGCATTAGGGCACCTGGCTGGCTCAGTCAGGGGAACGTGTGACTCGATCTTGGGGTTGTGAGTTCAAGCTGCACATGTGGAACGGAGTTTACTTAAAATTAAAAATTTTTAAAAAGGGGAGCCTGGGTGGTTCAGTTGGTTGGGCATCCGACTTCAGTTCAGGTCATGATCTCACAGTCCGTGAGTTCGAGCCCCGCATCGGGCTCTGTGCGACAGCTCAGAGCCTGATGCCTGCTTCGGATTCTGTGTCTCCCTCCCTCTCTGCCCCTCCCCTGCTCATGCTCTGTCTCTCTCTGTCTGAAAAATAAATAAAAACATTAAAAAAATTAAAAAAAAAAAAGACAGAGCCTCCGAGTCCCCTCATCTCTCTTCCCAGGGAGTATCCTTGCCTTCCATCCCCATGAGAAAGTCATTAACCTGAGCTCTACCATCATAGATTAGACTGTTCTTGAAGCTTTATATGCATGGACTCATAGCGTATCCTTCTGTGTCTGGCTCAAAGAAGTTCTGAACTATGTGGTTAAGAGTTCAGGCTTCAGGCTCAGTCACGCCTGGTTCAAATCCTGGTTCAGCCAAGCCTTTGCTATGTGCCTCAGGCTGTGCTATGTCTCAGTGTCTGCATCCGTGAAATGCACGTAAATCATCATACCTACCTGATAGAATTTCGAGGGAGATTAAATGAGATATTGTGCTTGAAGCATTTGGCAACCAAGGGTGCCCGAGAAGTGGCAGGGGCTGTTTGTATTCATCTCAGTTATGCTCAGCCCCTCCCGTGTCCGTCCCCAGGAGAGTCCCAGAGACTCCACGGCTGGCTCTGACCTGAACTATTGCCCTAGTCTCCCTTGGTGCCTTCAACTCCGACCCAGCCTGCTCTTAGCTGCTAAGTGGGCTGGGCCAACACGGCCACAGGTGGGTCACTGGGCGCCCCCACTGTCCCACGTGAACTCCAGCTCAGCCTTGAAGTCTCAACTTTGCCTTTCCCAGGAGTCCTTTCCAAATCCCTGGCTGGACTGGGTGCCCCTCTGCAGGCCTCCCTGGCTCCCCGTTCCTGCCCTGGCAGAGTACTCGGCCCTGCATTTTGTCACCCCGGAGTGCTCAGCGCCTGGCAGAGTGCCCAGCACACCACAGGCACTTGATGCATATTTCTTAAATGTTAAATGGATAAATAAATAAATAAATAAATGTCTCTCCCATATTTGAAAACCTTCCATGGGTCTCATGGAGAGAGAAATGAAGTCCAAACCACAGAGTGCTGTATTCTATGGTCCCTCCTCACCACATGGCATGGTTTGGATCCTTTCTCTTGTTGGCTGTGAGAGCTCGGACGAACGGCTTGGTTTCCTCATCTGTAAGATGGGGATAATAGTAGTAAATAACTCACAGGTGACCTTTAGGGTTCAATGAATTGATAAATGTGAAGAGCTTGGAATAGTGATTGACATAAGTATGTCCCACATATGCTAGTTGTTGTCCTCATCCTCTTATTCCCCCTCCTGTTCCCCCTCCTCCCCCTCCTCCCTCCCCCCCCCCTCCTCAACACTATTCTGCTGGGGGAGGGGTAGCCACCGGGCTATGCAGGGTGAGGGAGGGGACCTGGTGGCAGGACTGCTCCTTTTCTTTACCAGTCCTCATTTTCAGCCCCGTCCCTCACTCCTACCTTTGGAAGGACGTGGTACCAATGAATCCTGAGCCGTTCCAAGGTCCTGTGGTTGAGTCCGCTGGTCTCTTTTTGAAGATTCATGTTTCCACTTCCTCTTTTCTCCGCAGTCATGAATTACGTGCTGTTCATCTTCCAGACTTTTGTCGCTCATCTCCCATTCCCTCCTTTTTCTGTTCTTTGTGTCCTTGTGGATTTTAACTTCTTATAATTCCCCTGCTATTTCTTTAGCGGGGTTTCAGGAGGAAAAGGATTCCACATTATATAACCGGATCTATTTTTCTATAAACAAACAAAATTCTGAAACAAAACATTAACTGTTTATTCTTGGGGAAGGGGCACATGGGAATTTGCTTTATTACTTTTCTGTGTTTTTTTAATGTTTTGTTTAAAAAAAGAGAGGTTCTGGGCGCCTGGATGGCTTAGTCGGTTAAGCCTCCGACGCGATTTCGGCTCAGGTCATGATCTCATGGTTTGTGCGTTTGAGCCCCGAGTCAGGCTGAAGCCTGCTTGGCATTGTCTCTCTCCCCTCTCTCTGTCCCTACCCTGCAAGCTCTATCTCTCAAAATAAATAAATAAACTTAAAAAAAATTTTTTTTAAAGAGAGGCTCTCCTCTATTCAAAAAAGTGCCTTTGGTCCTGATCTGTGGTTCTAACTGTTCTTTTTTTTTTTTTTTTTTTTTTTTTCATCTTTCTTCCAGAAGAATAAGTCCATACCTTTTTGCAGGCTTGGAATTAGTCCTCAACTTTTTGCACAGTGACAAACATCCCAGGTCACCAGTGACTTTTCAACTGCCACAACCACTACAGTTTTCCTTTTTTTAATATTATTATTTTTTTTATTCTTGAGAGAGAGACAGACAGACAGACAGCACAAGCAGGGGAGAGGCAGAGAGAGGGAGACACAGAATTTGAAGCAGACTCCAGTCTCTGAGTTGTCAGCGCAGAGCCCAATGCGTGGCTTGAACCCAGGAACTGTGAGATCATGACCTGAGCCCAAGTCGGATACTTAACAGAATGAGCCACCCAGGCACCCCTCCTTTTTTTTTTTTTTAAGTTTATTTATTTTGAGAGGGTGAGAGACAGAGAGTGAGCTCTTGAGTGTATGTGCGCATGTGACTGTTCATGAGCAGGAGAGAGGCAGAGAGAAAGGGAGAGAATCTCAAGCAGGCTCTGTGCTGTCATTTCAGAGCCTGACACGGGGCTTGATCCCACGAACCGTGAGATCATAACCTGAACCCAAACCAAGAGTTGTATATTTCACCAATTGAGCCACCCAGGTGCCCTGGAAGTTTTTCATTTTTACTGGAGCTTTGCAGCATGATGTGGTGTTGGGTCTCCTGGCTTTGTGCCCTCCTGGCCCACCCATACTTCTCTGGCCTTTTCCCTTCTGCCTCCTTCGGTGTCTGCTCCTTTTGCTCAGTCCCTACCCCCTTTTTGTAGAGGCAGGGGAGGTGCAGAAGAGAGGGAGAGAAAGAAAAGATAATCCTTATTTTTTATTATTTTTTAATGTTTATTTATTTTTGAGAGACAGAGCATGAGTGGGGGAGGGCAGAGAGATCGGGAAACAGAATCCGAAGCGGGCTCCAGACTCTGAGCTGTCAGCACAGAGCTGGACGCGGGGCTTGAACTCACAGGCGCTGAGATCATGACCTGAGCTGAAGTCGGACGCTTAACCGACTGAGCCACCCAGGCGCCCCTATTTTAAAATAATTCTTAGGGGGCGCCTGGGTAGCTCAGATGGTTAAGTGTCTGATTCCTGATTTCCACTCAGGTTATGATCACACAATTCGTGAGCCCCACGTGTGGCTCTGCCCCTGCCTGGGATTCTCTCTCTCAAAATAAACAAACGTAAAAAAGTAATAAAAATAAATAATTCTTAAGTAACCACCATTACTCACTAATGGTATCTGTGCATCTTCTCAGACCTTGCAATCACATGGGACATCGGACATCAACTCTCATTTTCTGTTCCACCTTGACTTACAGGAGTTATTTGCTTCTTGTCGCATCAATTGATGAAAACCCACATTTACAAAGATACAATGTCCTAGAAAAGAATGTAGTAAAGCTTAATGCTGAAATTGTTAACTATTTCCAGCTACTAGTTTTCACAGTGTCCAACAGATGACATTGTTTCTCTCCAGAATTTAAAATATTTTACTATGCTCCTGTTAATTTGCTGTGGCACCCCAGGGTGCCTGAGCACACAGTTTGGGAACCATGGGTCTATGCTCTTTTCTTTGGATTCGATCTTTCTCTCCTCAGCTTCTGGACTCAGCTCAAATGCTACTTCTTCCACGAATCTTTCTGGCCAAACTGGCCAGAAGCAAAACACACCTAAACAAAACTATTTCCCCAGTTGGAATGAAAATTCCTTCCTCTGGGATCTTACGACAATTTAACGTAAAGCGTAAAGTGTAAAAGATACAAATTGTTCTCTGATATCCACAATGTAAAAAATGCCACATTTCTTTATTTTTCTAAATCAGAATAAAACCAGCTTTAAGCCCCCACTGGCTGAGGTCACTGGGACTTCTCGTATCTGGCATTTGGGAGTAGCTCTTTCCTTGTTCCTACGGTTTTCACAGTCCAGGCAAGTCTGAACTGCCCCTATCAGCTGTCCATGGAGGCTTCCTCTGAAGGGTTCACCAGTTCATTCAAAAGTGGCTGGCCCTAATCTCTGCCGCAGAGCCAGGCTGAGCAGAGGGACTCTTTCTTGACCGTCAAGACTGTGTGGGAAGCATTCACACCACTGCTGCCCCTGTCCAGAGCCCTGCCCCCAATGGGACTCTATGTGAGCAGGGTAAAATCCAGTGCCTCTCTGGGGACCTGTTGCATGGCAGAATCCAACCTTTCCCCTTTGGGAAGAGGTATTAGTCCCTCAGAATTTAGATGCAGGTGGCTTGGGGGCCGGATGTGTCCCTCCGATGTTTGGCCAATGTGGTGTTATTAAAAAAATAATCTTCCTTTCTTATTTATGTATTAAAAAATTTTTAATGTTTATTATTTTTGAAAAAGGGCGAGACAGAGGGCAAGCAGGGGAGGAGGGGCAGAGAGAGAGGGAGACACAGAATCGGAAGCAAGGCTCCAGGCTCTGAGCTGTCAGCACAGAGCCCAACGCAGGGCTGGAACTCACAGACCATGAGATCATGACCTGAGCTGAAGTCAGCTGCTTAGCCGACTGAGCCACCCAGGTGCCCCTAATCTTTTTTTTTTTTAATTTATTTTTATTCTGAGAGAGAGAGAGAAAGAGAGAGAGAGAAAACATGAGTGGGGGGCGGGGAGCAAACAGAGAAAATCCCAAGCAGGCTCCATGCTATCAGCACAGAGCCTGATGTAGGGCTTGAACTCACCAACCATGAGATCGTGACCTGATCCGAAATCAAGAGTTGCATGACCAAACCAATGCGCCACCTAGACACCCCTAAAGATTATTTTTTAGTCCACTGTGATACTTAACCATTGGGAGATGTCACAATTCCTACAGTCAAGATTCTAGGTCGCCGCATGGAAACTATTGATTGGAGCTGAGTAAGGACTCCCCTCTGGGCAAGGTATATGGTCTGCAGTTGTCTTATCTGTGGTGTCCTCACCTCTGCATGGCCTCTACAGTCCTTTGAATTTGAGACCCTGGCCTAGACTTTGAAAACAAAGCCCTTTTGATATTATTTTCTGACCTCAGATACAAAAATCTGTTAACTCACTCTTGGAGGGCAAGGATCTACCAAACTCAAGAACTCCAAGCCCAGCGTCTCTTTGTAGGTGCTGGGATGGTGGGTGGCTGCAATGGACACAATTACTTTTTAATTCTCTGCCAATGAATCCACAGCAGCAAAAGAGGCAAGACACAGCCTCATGTTATGTCACTTTTAAGGATATTAATAGCTAACATGCACTGGGTCCTGACTAGGTTCCCAGTCCTAGGTAAAAAATCTTGTAAATATTATTTTGTTTAATTCTTTAGAAACTGCTTTTTTTTTTTTTACATTTTTTAAAATGTTTTTATTTATTTTTGAGACAGAGAGAGACAGAGCATGAGCAGGGGAGGGGCAGAGAGAGAGGGAGACACAGAATCTGAAACAGGCTCCAGACTCCGAGCTGTCTGCACAGAGCCCGACGCGGGGCTTGACCGCAGAGTGTGAGATCATGACCTGAGCTGAAGTCGGATGCTTAACCGACTGAGCCACCCAGGTGCCCCTAGAAACTGCTTCTAAAAGAATGTAGCGGAAACCACAGGGTGCCTGGGTGGCTCAATGGGTTAAGCATGGGACTATCAGCTCAGGTCATGATCTCAGAATCCTTGAGTTCGAGCCCCTTGTCAGGCTCTGTGTCGACAGCTCAGAACCTGGAGTCTGCTTCAGATTCTGTTGTCTCCCCCTTTCTCTGCCCCTCCCCTGCTCACACCCTTGTCTCTCTCAGAAACAAAATAAAAACATTAAAAAAATTTTTTTTTAAATAAATAAAATAATGTAGGGGAATCTAAATGCCCAGTGTTCATGAGAACGGGTGGGGGTTAACATGGAAAAATGCAGCTGATGATGCAGCTTAAAAGAAGGGAGGTAGGTGCAAGCTCAGAGACCGTGGGAGAAGAGGCCTGGACCTGGACCCAGGGCTCTCCAACAGGCCCTGGGTATGCGGGGGACCCAAGCCACTGGATCCACAGTATAACCAGGTTTCGTGGCAGCAACTGTACCCCATTTCTTCCGTCTCAACTTGGTCTGCCCCATTGCCTATTCTGGCTCGTCTGTCCCTCTCTCCCCTCCTTTGGTCACTCCACGCTGTTCCCCGTCCTTATCCCAAACCTCCAGCGCTCCACTCTGCATCCATCCCCCCACCTGCTTATCTCCTGTTGGTGCAGTGGCCAAGCCACAAACAGGCTCTCTGCCGTCACATGACCCGTGCGTAAATCACAGGACTCGGCCTACCCCCAGCGGCTGGTCCGCACCAGGGCTCTGCAGAGCCTGCAGGCCGCGCATGCGCAGCTGCAAGCGCACCTGCCGGGCAGCGGACCATCCCAGCGCTTCCTGCGGCCGCAGCCCCGCCCCGCGCTCAGGCTGGGCTGGCTGCTTACGTATTCCCTAGAGATCCAAGTTCCGTTTGTTGCTACTCTTCCAGCAAACAGTCTACACAGCCAACCCTTCTCCTTAGGTCATGACACGGGGACCGCGACTGGGTGTTGGACGTTTTTCCCTGGGCATCAGGAAGTCAGAGCACGAGTCCCGGGTCTGCGCTTAGAGCCACGTGACCTTGGGCAAGTGACTTGACCTCCCTATGCACGAGGAAAATTAAATAATGAGAGCACTGACCTCATGGGGCTATAGTGAAAATTCATGAGAGCCCTTTGCGTGGTGCGTGGGATGTATCAAATGTATACGCAAATAAGGAATACAGAGCAAAGGGGGATTTTACCTTAGCGTGTAGGTCATCTTGCTGGCCTCTCTGAGGCCAAGAAGTTTTCCTGTCTTTGTTTCACAGACTTGGAAAGCAAGGCTCAGAGATGTCAAAGAGGTCTCATGCCAGGTCTTGGATTCCACATCCAGGAAGATTCCAATCTACCACCCCGGGGTTGGGTTCCTGGGTGAGTTCACAGACTGTCACCCCACCTGCTTTTTCAACCATCCTATTTAGAATAACATCCGTTCTGATTTTTGCCATCCCTAGTGAACATCTCAGGTACACATCTACAGGAAAAGATTTCTTTTTTTGTCCTTCCTTCTGCAGAAAATAACAAGCTGCTATATATATATTTTTTGCCTGTGACCTCTGAGGAAGTCCCCACACAGATTCCAGGCTACCAAAATGTCCTGGAGCCCTGCAGTGAGGCCTACTCCTGGGGGTTTTCCTCTCTTTCCTGCCCATCAGACTCTCCTCCAGTCACACAGGTCCCCTCTCCGATCCTGGAAAAGCCACACTCTTTTCTGGCACTTGGTTTTTGCATTTTCTGGGACACTCTCCCAGCACTCTCTTGCTCCCTGTTACTCATGTAAGGAGGCCTGCCCTGACTGTACCACACCAGGTCCACTGAGTCAGGTGCTCTGTCACTCATTCTCACAGCCCCTGTCCTGCTTCAGCACTTATTAGGACAGTGACTCAATGCTGTGTCTGACTTCTTGATTCCTGTCTTGTTTCCTCAGCTAGAATACTGGCTCCTTGAGGGCAGTCTCTGCTGGCTAAGGGGTGGGGGTGGGGGTGGGGGTGCATGCAGCATTAAAGTGCATCCTCGGCTCCCTCACAGTTACAAATTATCTCCTCCTCTGAATGCACCCTGAGACTATTAATACCTTGGGTAAAAGGCAGAGCCTAGACTGGAAAATGATAGGCATGTGAAAGTTCTGTTGGGGTAGATTGGGGTGGGAATGAGAAGGTGGTCACATCTTCCTGCCCTGGGGCTGATAGCAGAACTCGAAGTGTGGCCTGTTGTCCTGGCTCTGCCATTGTTCATTGTGCGGGACCTCTGGAAAGTCCTCCTTTGGCCTCAGCTTCTTTAGCTGTTGCTCAGTATAAAATAATGATTCAGAATTGAGATTCTGGAATTGGGTCTTTGTCACTTACTAGCAAAGCACTTATCTGAATCTCAATATCTTCATCTGTAAATATTATTACCTTTTTTTTTTAAGTTTATTTATTTTGGGGGGGGGAGGGGGAGAGAGACAATCTTGAGCAGGCTCCACACTGGCAGCGAGGAGCCGGATGCCGGGCTTGAACTCAACAACTGTGAGATCATGACCTGAGCTGAAATCAAGAGTCAGTCACTTAATCAACTGAGCCACCCGGGCCCCCTATTTTTAATAATATTAAGAGGACTTAGCTCACAGAGTTGTTCCAAAATTTTAATGAGTATTCACTGATTTTATGAACATTAGCTCTTCTGTCCTTTTTGGTTTTTAATTGGCTCAACTCATTCGCTTTTCTTTGAGGTCAGAGGTGAGTCCTGTGCCACATTTGAAAAGTAACCTCCCTCATCAACAAAGAAAGTCCACCCAAAACTGACCTGGGATCACTTTGGTAACATGGACTCCTGTAAGGAGATGCTGAGACCTGAGACGTCCTGCAGCATGTTCCTATCAGATTTGGCACTTAGAAATTTCTAGTCTTTGCAGGGTGCCTGGCTGGCTTAGTCCATAGAGCATACGACTCTTGATCTCAGGGTTGTGAGTTGGAGCCCCACATTGGGTGTGGACATTACTTAAAAATGAAGTCTTATGGGGCGCCTGGGTGGCTCAGTTGGTTAAGCATCGACTTCGGCTCAGGTCATGATCTCAGGGTCGACTTCGGCTCAGGTCATGATCTCAGGGTCTGTGCCGACAGCTCAGAGCCTGGAGCCTGCTTGGGATTCTGTGTCTCCCTCTCTCTCTGCCCCTCACCCACTCGCTGTCTCTCTCTCTCTCTCTCTCACTCTCTCACAAAATAAATAAACATTAAAAAGTGAAGTCTTATTAAAAAAAAAAAAAAAAGAATTTTCTAGCCTTTGAGTGCCCAGAGACTTGGATAGGTGTCTGTATTGTACATGGCTGCAGCTCCAATGCCCAGAATAGTAGCTTGTGTGTAGTAGTGGTGGGAGACCAGTAAATATTTGTCAGTGACTATTACACAGCCTGAGAGCAACTCTAGTGCTCAATTCTCGTAGCCTCAGGTTTTGTTTTTTTTTTCCATCTGAGAATGGAGATTAAAAACAATGCTTAATTACTGGGGATTTGATGAGATGATGCAGTCAGACGCTCAGCATGGAGCCTGACACACAAGAGCTCAGTGAATGGTGGCTATGTGGATATAGGTACCGGGAGAAAGATAACGTCGATAAACCTCCAGTTATGTTGTGGTTAGGAGGCTCTGAGTTCCTAATGTGGGCAAGGGGGGAAATGGAGGGTTCCCAGAAAGAGGAAAGACAGGACGTAACGCGGTTTCAGGACGACGGAGCTCGTCAGTAGCCCGTGGCCAGGTGCGGAGGCGGCGGCGGAGACTTTAGGACCCTGCGCCCTGGGAGCGCGCGACTGGCCGGGTGCGCGCGGCGCGTGAGGTGAGGGGGAGGGCGCGGCTTTCGCGCCAGCCAGGAACCGCCTCGCGCCCAGCCGCATCTCGGCGGGCGGGGCCGAGCCCCCGGGCCGCAGTGCGATTGGCGGAGGCGCGCGGGTGACGGGGACGGCTGGCACGAGGCCCCGCCCCCGGCCGGCCCCGCCCGCGCGCGCGCGCGCGCGCGCGCGCGCGCCGGCAGGTCGGCAGCCTCACTCTGGTTCGCGTCGCGCCTCCGCGCCGAGTCCGCGCTTCAGTCGAGCCCGAGCGAGGCTGCGGAGCGGAGGGCTGCGGCCAGCAGAGCGCGCTGACCTGGGGAGGCGCCGTGTCCGCGGGCGTCGCTTGAGGAGACTCGGTGCCCGAAGAGTCGCGCAGCACGATGGCCCCCATTGGCCTCAAAGCCGTGGTCGGAGAGAGTAAGTGGAGTCGGGGTCCTCCCGCAGGCGAGGGCTGCGGCTGCCCGGCAGGAGCGGGGCGCCGTACCTGCCGCGGCGCCTGGCCTCCACGCCGGCGGCTCGCCCCGCCCGACCGGGGGCTCCGGGCTGGGAGGGTCCCGTTATTTCGGCGCCGCCCTCCTCGCAGGGAAGTCCCTCCTGGCCTCCAGCGGCCCGCGCCCGCTTCCCTGCTTCCCCCGCTCTCCGCTTCCCGCATTCCTCCCCCTGCATCCCACCCCTCCCCTGTTCACCCCATCCTCTTTCACCCATCCCTCCTCTTCATCCCCACTCCTCGCTTGCCTCTTTACTCGCATCCCCCTTCACCCCATCGCTCCCTCCTCGCCCCCATTTCTCTTTCACCCCATCCCCCTTCACGCCATTCCTTCTTCCTCCCCCTTCACCCCGAGCACCCCATCCCTCCCCTTCGCCTCGCCTGTATCCCCTGCAGCCCATCACCCTCCCCTTCCTCACCCATCACCCTCCCCTGCACCCCCGTTCTTCACTCCCATCACCTCCCCCCCTTCCCTTCTCCCCTTCCTTCTTTATTCCCCGAGCTCCCTGATTCCATTCCGTTTTCTGCCTCCAGTCCCTCCCTCTTTCCCACTCTGCTGGGTGAATCGTGACGGGCGAGATCGCGGCCCGCGCCGCCACCCCCACCCCCTCCGGGAGCCCGGGCCGCGGTCCCCGGCTGCGGAGACCCACCTGGGAGCCGCTGGGCGCGCACCGGCTCCGACGCGCCGCTCGCCCAGCCTGGGCCGCCGCTGGGGAGGAGCTGCCTGTTTTTCCAAAGGCTTGGCTCTGCAGGGCTGAGGCCGCCTCTCTCCTCCTCCCGTTCCGGGGTCGTGGCTGCAAGGGCGGGGTCTTATCTGGGTCCCGAACCCTCTTAAATCACTCGGGAGAGGCGGAAAGCTTTGGCGTGCGGCGGGAGGAGCGGCCCTGCCCTGCCCAGCACCGCAGTCTGCAGTCTCCCTTCCCTGTTGGCAGGACTCAGCCCTTGCTTGGCTGGACGTTTCGGGCAGTCCAAACCACGGTTGCAGGGAAATGGTTGTTGATGGGTTTGGATGAAAGGCTCAGCGTAAATGGATTTTTAAAAATGGATGTTGGTGAGTGTCGGCTGCAGCGGAGTGAGGGCTGGTGGTGATAATATTTGGAAACGGCGTCCTCGGCGCTAAGTAGGATTGATGATTGGTGTAGGCAGATAGTGCCTCTTCAATATTTTGGGCCTGTCTTTAATAAAAAACGTGTAGGGATTTCCGTGACTTTCGGTACCTCTTTCGGATTTAGAAAATTAAAGCTGGACTTTTCTCTGCACGAGAGGATAAAAAAGGAAAGAGAATAAAAGTGGAAATTACAGTTTCCTTTCCAGTGATTCTATTATTATAGGGCTCTCCCGTCCAACATTTAAGGCCGGGTAGCGTTCCTTCTGAACGTCATAACTGTTTTTCTTCCCCGTATTTTCTGTTGGTATATAGGAAATATTCTCACTTGTTTTACACCCTTACCTCACCTATAGCATCAGAAGAAAATTGTCATAAAAACTGAACCCCACATGAGCACTTTTTAAAAAGTGCCCACAATAACACCTGCCTTCCTCATGCATAAAGTTTCTGAATCATATACATCCTATTTCCTTAGGAGAATCAAGGCATTTAGGGCTGGAAGAGGACCCATGAGGGATCCTCTAATGTCATTTTACCTGTGGGAAAGAAATGGAGGCTCAGAGCAGTTAAATGACTTGCCAAAATCAGTGTTAATTAATTTTTTAAAACCTCATGTCCATTTACTTGCAACGTTTGTAAAAAATAACTACCTTTGTTACTCTATACATACAATTTCCTTCCAGAAGCCATTTTAAAGCGTTTTGAAATACAGAATGTTATGTTACATGTTACATTCTTTCAAATGTTGGATTTGAATATTGTGCCTTTGAGACAAAAACCCTAAGTGTTATAGAAGCAAGTTTTTGCATCCTTTTGCCAGGACCTTTGTTCATGCAGGTAGCTCCTTAGAAGCCGTTCCCTTTTTTAGAAGCAGCATAAAGGCTAAAAAAAAAAAAATCATGAATGCAATATGGCCAAAATGTCTTAAAATTGTTTTTAGTGTTTATTAAATTTTGATAGAAAGACAGAAAGTGAGCAGGGGAGGGACAGAGAGAGAGGGAGACACAGAATCAGAAGTAGGCGCCAGGCTCCAAGCTGTCGGCACAGAACCCGACTCGGGGCTCGAACTCACGGACCGTGAGATCATGACCTGAGCCAAAGTCAGACGCTCAACCAACTGAGCCACCCAGGCGCCCCAATATGGCCAAAATTTCTTTACTGAAGTAAAGCAAAGCCACTGCTTATGAAAATCAAATCAGTTTTATATATAAAATTGGTGAATGTGTGAACAGCATCTGTTCTTTTTCTTTTTTTCTTTTAAAAAAAATTTTTAAAAATGTTTATTTTTGAGAGAGAGTGTGAACCGGGGAGGGGAAGAGAGAGAGGGAGACACCAAATCTGAAGCAAGCTGTCAGCACAGAGCCTGATGTGGGGATCAAACCCACGAACTGTGAAATCATGACCTGAGCCAAAGTCGGACACTTCACTGACTGAGTCACCCAGGCGCCCCAGCACAATTGAGCCGTGTATAAATTTTGGGAAAAAATATAATTGCAATTCTTTGTAAATGACACAGGTTAATTCTGGCTCCCAATTTTGAATGAGGTTTTTAGTGTTTCTTTCTCTAAAAATAAAATAAAATAAAGATTTTTTTAAACCAACATGTCCCCTGCACAGCTTGGTCTTCCCAATTTAAATTAACACCTGATATTGTTGATGATCATATTTCCTCATTTTATTTTCTTGTAGCATTTAAAATGAATTGAAAGATCTGGTTCAGTTTTTTGTTTTGTTCGTGTGGGGGTTTTTGCATTTCTTTGATTGTTTCATCCACTCGAATGTGACTTCCAGGAGAGCAGGGTCTTTATCTTACATGTTCACCACTGTACTCCATGCCAAGAGCAGTGGCTGACTCACAATCAGCCATCAGTAAATGTTTATTAAATGAATGAGTGAAGGATATACAGTGGACAGCAAGATAAATGTAGTTTTTGGCTTCTTGTCACATTTTTTTTTTTTTTAATGTGTATTTTTGAGAGAGAGAGAGAGAGAGAGAGAGAGAGAGAGAGACCGAGTGCTAGTGGGGAAGGGGCAGAAAGAGAGGGAAACACAGAATCAGAAGCAGGCTCCAGGCTCCGAGCTGTCAGCACAGAGCCTGACGCGGGGCTCAAACTCAACATCCATGAGATCATGACCTGAGCCGAAGTGGGAAGCTTAACCGACTGAACCATCCAGGCGACCCATTCTTGTCGCATCTTTTTGAGTTAAGTTTTAGAGCGGCAGTAGGTACAGGCACAACAGAAGTAGAGGAGGTAGGTCAACTTTAAGCTGTTCATTCAGCAGTGTTTGTTCACAGCCTGCTAGAACCATGGGAGACTAAAATATGGGACACTCATATTGTTGTGATGGACATAGACAATGCTGAGGAGCTTTCTCTGCTAACCCCAGGTTTTCCCTGTCACCCCCGTCACTTCCCCCACACAGGATATACTCAGTGTATTATACTTCTTTGTTGTTAGCCTTGCCCAGCTAGACCAGAAGTTCTTGGAGGGTAGAGTAAAACCTGGTCTTACTCTTTTGTTTTTAAGTTTATTTAGTTGGAGCGAGTGTGTGCATGAGTGGGGGAGGGGCAGAGAGAGGCGGGGAGAGAGAGAAGCCCAAGCAGCCTTGGTGCTACCAGCACAGAGCCCCACGCCTGGGGCTCGATCCCGTAAACTGTGAGCTCATGACCTGAGCCTAGATCAAGAGTCTGACACTCAGTCAACTGAGCCACCCCAGGCACTCCGAACCTGGTTGTTCTTATGTCTATCGTTAGTGTAGGAATGAATTAGTGCTTGGTACTCAATAGATGTTGAATGAATAACTTAATCTTTATATGTAGCAATTTACAGACTGGGCTCTTGGAATTAGACTACCTGGGATAAAATTCTGGTTCACCACTTATTAGCCATGTGACTTTGGCAAATAATTGAACGTTTTTGTGCCTCAATTTTTTAAAATATAAAGTGAGTAACAATAGCACTTACCTTTGTGGGGTTCTATGAGTGTTCAATGAACTAGTGCAGGTATAGCACTTAGCACAGTTCTTGGCATCCAGTAACTTCAATAAATATTCTCATCATGAAAAGATCCACAAAGTGGGTCAGTAAGTATTAGAGGATTATGAGAAGAGATTGACTAGCTCTGTCCTGTGGGGCCACAGTTTTGGGGGAGAAAGCAGAGTCTTAGATAAATTTCTTTTTTTTTTTTTTATGTTTATTTTTGAGAGAGAGAGAAGAGAGAGAGAGAACGCGCGCGCGTGCAAATGGGGGAGGGGCAGAGAGAGAGAGGGAGACGCAGAATCCAAAGCAAGCTCCAGGCTCTGAGCTGTCAGCACAGAGCCCCACACGGGGCTCAAACTCACGAACTGCGAGATCCTGACCTGAGCTGAAATCAAGAGTCGGATACTTAACTGACTGAGCCACCCAGGCGCCCCTCAGATAAATTTCTTGAGAGGTGCAAATAAACTGGAAAATGGGAGAATCGACCTTAAGAGCCTATGGACAGGTTTGTAATCTGACCCTACTTCTGTTTCCAGTTCTACTCATGTTTTTTTACCCTTTTTTCTTTATTTTCTTTCTATAAATTATACTCGTTTTCTACTCTTTACAAAGAGAGCGTAAGAGAAAGGATAATTTTTTGTGTGTGGCATTTTATATCTATTTTATGGTAATAAATAATGTCTCAATCATATAAATCTGCGTTGTAATCCAGGGTTATTTCTGTTCCCTGAAGTTTCGTCAGTGTTACAACGATGTAAGGAGTTCAAAATGTACTATTTGTCTTTCTTGTTGTTTCCTAGCTGTTAGTGATTTCTCCTCATGTTTGTTTATAAGAATCACATTCCTCTGGAAAAGAATGCAGTTTTGATTTGTACATTAAGTACATACGTTTTTCAGATGGGGCCATGATTCATAGGATGTGTCGGAAGTTGAGAGGACGCCTAGAAAGAAGCAGTCTTTGTTCTTACACTTCTCTTTTTTCTGTAGAAACTTTGGTTAGCGTACAAATAACAAGTATATTTTGAGACATATTATACATGTATTTTTCCCAGTCTTAAAATCAAGGTATAATTTGCATGCAGTAATATTTACCCTTTTTAGTGAGCAATTTTTCACATTTCAGCCGTTACCTACGGTCATGTAACCACCGCCATACCCAAAATACAGAATAGTGTCATTACCCCCTCAAATTCCCTCGTGCTGCCCTTTCTGTCGGCCTCTCCTTCCACACCCAGCCTTGGGCAAACACTGAACTGTTCTCTGCCTCTGCAGTTTTGCCTCTTCCAGAATGGCACTTCAGTGGAATCATACAGTATGGAGCTTTCTGAATATGACCTCTTTGATGTTAGTATATAATGCCTGAGAGTCATCATGTCGCGTGTATCTGTAGTTTGTCCCTTCTCATTGCTGACTGCTGTTCTTTTGTGCCGATGCACCACTTGGTTTATCCCTTTGCCAGCCGAAGGACGTCTTAGTAATTTGTACTTTGGACAATTGCGAATGCTTCTGCAAACATTCACACACGGGTTTCTATGTGAACAGATCACTTGGATATATAAATCCCCAGGAGTGGAATTAATGGGTCATATGATAGGTGTATGTTAACTTTATAAGAAACTGTCAAATTGTTTTCCAAAGTAGCTATACCATTTTACATTCCTACCAGCATCCTTGTTAGTGCATGGTCTTACAAGTTTGTAAAATTTTAGCCCTTCTGATAGGTATTGGTATCTCACGGCTTTGTTTTAAGTTTATTTTGAGAAGGACAGAATGTGAGCAGGGGAAGCGCAGAGAGAGAGAGTGGGAGAGAGAGAATCCCAAGCAGTCTCTGCTCTGTCAGCAGAGAGCCCAGTGCTGAGCTTGATCTCACAAACCATGAGATCATGACCTGAGCCGAGATCAAGAGCTGGATGCTTAACCAATTGAGCCGCCCAGGTGCCCCATGGTATCTCATGATTTTAATTTGCATTTTGCTAACGATTGATGATGGTGAGAGGCATTTTTTCATGCCTTTATTGTCATCTCTATATCTTTGTTGAAATGCCCAAATCTTTTGCATATTTTTTATTGCGTTATTTTCTTATGATTGAGTTTTGAGAGGTCTTTATATATTCTGGGTGCAAGTCCTTTATCAATTATATGATTTTCACACAGTTTATGTCTTGTCTTTTCATTTTATGAACAGTAGTTTTCAGAAAAGAAGTTCTAAATTTTGATAAAGTCCCATCTTTAATGGATTGCGTTTTCAGTATCCTATTGAAGATATCTTTGCCTACCCCAAGTTCAAAAAGATTTTCTGTGTTTTATATACTTTCTGTGTTTTCTTTTAGAAGTTTTATAGTTTTAGGCATTATATTTAGTCTTTCATCCATTTTGAGTTAATTTTTGTATATCATGTGAGTTAGGTTCGTTTGTGTGTGTGTGTGTGTGTGTGTGTGTGTGTGTATGTGTGAATTTTTTTGTATGTGAATGTTCAGTTCTAGCCCCGTTTGTTGAAAAGACTGTTCTTTTTCCCATTTTTTAAAAATCCATTTTTCCATTGAATTGTCTTTGTTCTTTGATGAAAATCAGTTGGCCATACATGGGTGTGTCCACTTCTGGACTTCCTGTTCTGTTTCATTGATCTATATGTATGTTTTCACCAACATCCACTCTGTCTCAATTATTGTAGCTTTAAAGTAAGACTGGAAACCAGGTATTGTGAGTTCTCCAACTTTTTTCTTCTTTTTCATGATTGTTTTTGTTCTTTTGGTTCATTTGCTTTTCCATATAAATTATAGAATTAGCTTATCTATTTCTATTTGAAAAATCTTTCTGGGATTTTCATTGGAATTGTGTTGAATCTATAAATCAGTTTGGGAAGAATTCGCATTTTAACAAATTTACTTTTAAAGTTTTAGTTTCTTAGCTATAGTGCAATGTGAAAATCGTAATTCCTAGCTTTACAAATAAGGGAGCAACCCTCTGATGAGAATTACATATAGTTTACCAGGGTTGCAGAATACAAAGTCAGTTTACAAAAATTTGTATAGAAATTGAAATTTAAAATAGGACCATTTACAGTTGAGTGAAAAAAAAGACACATGAGAGATTTAGGTATAAATCTAATGGAATATATTTTAGATCTGTATGCTGAAAGCTGTAAAATACTGATGAAAGAAATCGAAAAGGCTTAAATAAATGGAGCAATATACCACATTCATGGAATAGACCAATTTATGTTACATTTATTTTACTCTTTTTATTTTTTTAACATGTCATTTCAATTCTCTTAGGTAGATACCTAGGTATAGAATTGCTGGGTCATATGGTAACTCTATATTTAACTCTTTGAGGAATTGCCAAACTGTTTAAATTTATTTATTTATTTTGAGAGAGAGAGGGAGCGTGTGCGTGTGAGTGAGCGCAAGCAGGGGAGGGGCAGAGAGAGAAAGAGAGAGAATCCCAAATAGGCTCTACACTGCCAGCATAGAGTCCAACCATGAACCCTGAGATCATGACCTGAGCCAAAATCAGGAGTTGGACACTTAACTGACTGAGCCACCCATGTGCCCCTCCATTGTGGTTTTGATTTGCATTTCCATGATGGCTGTTGATAAGCATTTTTTTTTCATGTGCTTATTGGGCCATTTGTACATCTTTGAAAAGATATCTACACAGATCCTTTGTCCATTAAAAACAAAAAAAATTTTTTTTTTTCAACGTTTATTTATTTTTGGGACAGAGAGAGACAGAGCATGAACGGGGGAGGGGCAGAGAGAGAGGGAGACACAGAATCGGAAACAGGCTCCAGGCTCTGAGCCATCAGCGCAGAGCCTGACGCGGGGCTCGAACTCACGGACCGCGAGATCATGACCTGGCTGAAGTCAGACGCTTAACCGACTGCGCCACCCAGGCGCCCCAAAAACAAAAATTTTTTTAACGTTACTTATTTTTGAGACACAGAGAAAGACAGAACACGAGCAGGGGAGGGGCAGAGAGAGAGGGAGACAGAATCCGAAGCAGGCTTCAGGCTCTGAGCTGTCAGAACCTGCTGCGGACCTCAAACTCATGGACTGTGAGATCGTGACCTGAGCTGAATTTGGACGCTTATCCGACTGAGCCACCCGGGTGCCCCCTTTGTCCATTTTTAAATTAGATTGTTATAATTACATTTCTAATCTACATATTATTTTCATTTGAAGTTATTACTTTTACTCTTTTAAATGTGAAAGTGGAAATCTTCAGTAAATGATAAGTATGTACATAAATCTGGCCAGTTGATCTATTTCTGTAATCATCTACTTTCTATTTTTCTGTATACTTTTGATTAAAAACTACATTTTTCTTGTGATGGTTGTGATTCTATGTCCTTTTAGACAATTCATTAAAATTTAAAAGTTATTGGGGCACCTGGGTGGTTCAGTTGGTTAAACATCTGACTCTTGATCTTGTCTCAGGTCATGATCTCATGGTTTGTTGAGTTTGAGCCCTGCGTCAGGCTCTGTGTTGGCAGCACAGAGCCTGCTTGGGATTCTGTCTCTCCCTCTCTCTGCCTCTCCTCTACTCTGTCTCTGTCTCTCTCTCAAAATAAATAAACTTAAAAAAAAAAATTTAAAAGTTGTTGCTGCGTGGTCCCATTAGGTCTTTATTCCCAGTTTATTAATTGAAAGTGTCGTATTTTTAATTTTTAATTTCTTTTAATTTTTAAAAGTTATTGTGAGAGAGACAGAGACAGCACAAGAAGGGGAGGGACAGAGAGAGAGGGAGAGAGAGAATTCCAAGCAGGCTCTGCACTGCCAGCACAGAGCCCAATATGGGGCTTGAACCCACAAGGCTGTGAGATCATGACCTGAGCCGAAACCAAGAGTTGATGCTTAATTGATTGAGTCACCCAGGTGTCCCTAAAGGTGTCATGTTTTTTAAACTCCTCACTTACTTGGGGCACCTGGGTGGCTCAGTTGGTTAAGTGTCTGACTTCGGCTCAGGTCATGATCTCGTGGTTCGTGAGTTCAAGCCCCACATCGGGCTCTGTGCTGACAGCTCAGAGCCTGGAGCCTGCTTCGGATTCTGTGTCTCCTCCTCTCTCTGCCCCTCCCCTGCTCACACTGTGTTTCTCTCTCTCTCTCAAAAATAAATAAACGTTAAAAAAAATTTTAACTCCTCATTTATTTTTTATTAAATTTTTTTTTAATGTTTATTTATTATTGAGAGACAGAGAGACACAGAGCATGAGCAGGGGAGGGGCAGAGAGTGGGGGAGACACAGAATCTGAAGCAGGCCCCAGGCTCCGAGCTGTCAGCACAGAGCCCAGTGCGGGGCTCGAACTTACCACAAGATCATGACCTGAGCCAAAGTCAGACGCTCAACCGACTGAGCCACCCAGGCGCCCCTATTTTTTATTTTTAGTAGGCTTCATGCCCAGTGTGGGGTCAAACTCACTACCCTGAGGCCAAGAGTTGCATGCGCTACCAGTGAGGCAGCCAGGCCCCTCTAAACTCCTCACTTTTTTAAGGATTCTAATGTTGTCTTACACTTAGGCCGAAAATTAGTTTAGTTATAGTTATGATTAAAAAAATAACAAAGGAATGGTACAGGACAGTATAAGCAGGGAGGCTTACACTGTAACAGGGAGGCCTGGCATAAACCAGGGGAGGTTAGAGAAAGCTTCCCTCAGGAAGTGATATTTGAACTACTTCCTTTTAGTTCCAGGTTACTATGAATTTGTTTTTTAAATTAGTATTAACTACTTTTTCAGTTTCTTTTGAGATGATCGTATAGGTGTTCTTATTTAATCTATTAATGTAATCTCATTAATTCTAATATTGGATATCATTGCAATTCTGAAATAAACTTTGTTATTATGTATTATACTTTTTCTGTATTGTAAAATTCTGCTTATTGTTTATGCATCTACATTTATTAATATTGGAGCCTCTGACTCTTCTTTGAACATTTCATGTATATTCCCATCCCAGGGCTTTGTATTTTTCATTCCCTATGTCTGAAATATGCTTGTTCCCTTAATTCCTTTAAGTCTCTAGTCAAATACCACCTTGCCAGTGAGGTCTTCTTTCACAACTTTATATAAAATGGAAACTTTCCTGTTCCCTCCCTTACTATGCTGAACTGTCACTAGCTGACATTTCATACTTACCCGTTTGTTTGTTTATCCTTGCTTCCATTAGCCAAATGTGAGCTCTATGAGAGCATAGACTATTTTGTTCACTGCTGTACCCCTAGCGCCTAAAACAGTCCTGGTACATAGTAGGCACTCAATGCATATTTGGAATGAACAATTGAACACCATATTTTACATATGTGTATGTGAATTTTTTCTCTCTTAACTCTTTGTCAGGTTTTCTATATCAGAATTTCTCTTATTAAATGAAATTGGAAGTTTCCATTTTTTTGTATGTTCCCAAATAGATGAAATAACATAGGAATTCCCTTCCTTGAATGTCAGAAGTGATTTACCTATAAAACTTTGAATTTGAGGAGAAAGGATAAATACGTGACAGGCTTTTGCTATGTTTATTCCAGTTGTCTACTCCTTCAGCCAGTTTTGGCAATTTGCATTTCCTTATAAAACAGGCCTTATGGGGCGCCTGGGTGGCTCAGTTGGTTAAGCGTCCGACTTTGGCTCAGGTCATGATCTCACTGTTCATGAGTTCAAGCCCTGAGTCGGGCTCTGTGCTGACAGTACAGAGCCTGCTTGGGATTCTCTCTCTCTCCCACTCTCTCTGCCCCCTCTCCCCCTCACACTCTCTTTCTCAAAAATTAAAACAAGCCTTTCAACCTAAAAGATTTTAATTTATTGACTATAAATTAAATTTGTATAATTTAGAAAATAGCTCCTGCACTTGTAATTATGATTCCCTTTCTCACTTTACCCCGTGTTATTATTTTCATGGAAATGCATGCTAGAGACTTGTCTATTTTAATTGTCTGTTTTAAAAAATCATTTTTTTCCTTTGTGTTGTGTACATGTGTGTTCTTATTCTAATTTCTTGAATAAAATGGTTGGTTAATGTTTTTCCTTGTAAAAGTATCGAGGGATATGAATTTTCATCTGAGTACAGCTTTGACTTACCATTTATTTCTAAATATAATCCTCCTTTGTTTTGAACTGGATGCCATTCTTATGATGGGGTTATAAGCAGTTTAAATTGGGCCAAAATTTCCATAAGACATGATTTGGGACTCAGGTAACATCCGTGTGTTACCCATTAGGCATAAGAGAGCGTATATCTGCCACAGGATCCAAAAAGGACTTACTGAATGTGCACTGAAAGATTTTTCCCTCTGGCTTTTTTTTTTGGCACACAGCGTCTCTTAGACGAACAGGTGTTTGGCAGCTAATGCAGTATCTTTTATTTAGTGGAGTAGTCAGGCCAAATTTTATAGTTATCATTGGCAACTCAATAGCCATAAAATTTGAACCCTACTCCCGTGGCTTGCCTATATGAGAAGTCTTGGAGAATCCCCAGCTTGATCTTTTTTTTAGCAGAGAGAGAGAATCCCAAGCAGCCTCCACGCTGTCAGTGCAGAGCCCTACGAGGGGCTCCATCTCACAAACCATGAGATCGTGACCTGAGCTAATATCAAGTCAGACACTTAACCGACTGAGCTACCCTGGCGCCCCCTCCCCTCCCAGCTTGATTTTTTTCATTGCTTCAATCAGTTGCTTCTCTGCAGGGCTGTTCCTAGCACTGAAGTTAAGGTGAGGTGTCCAAGATTTCATCTGAATTTTAAGAAGTGTGCGTTTTACTTACCTTCTTCCCTCCACATGTTTTTTTAAATTAGAACAAAATTTAAAAAAATCAGTGAGAGGCAGTATTGGGCAAGTGGAAGAAGTTCTGGACCAGAAGTCAGAACGTCCAGCTAATAGTCCCAGTTCTCAACCTTAGCGGCTAGGTGACCTGGACATCATATTAAACTTATTTTTAAATTAGGAATGCTGTTCCCAGCAGCACAGAGTTCTTTCAAGGCTCACATTAAATAATATACAAAAAAATTGCTTGGAAGAATTAAAGAATTACTCTAAGGGGTTATTATTACTTTATAGATATAACTACAGAGAATAGTTTACTGTTTAAAGTTAGTGAATAAGTTATTAGGAGAGTCCAGGAAATGAATCACTATGCTTTTGATAGACACAGGATCTAATAATTACCAGACAACAGCCAGATGTTGTCCATTCTGATGCCCTTTGGGAGAGTTTGCATTGGTTAAAACAAAGCAATTTGCTTCTGATATACACCGATCTGAGTTTAATCTACGTCTCTGGGGCTCTGAAGCAAGAGTAACTACTGATGGCTCAGATTGTAAGCTTTCCTAGGGCAGATTTCCAGTATTCCTTTTTTTAAATTTTCCTGTTTCTTACATGCCACTGACATTCCACTTTATTTATTTATTTATTTACATATTTATAAGTAAACTCTGTACCCAGTGTGGGGCCCAAACTCATGACTCCAAGATCAAGAATCACATGCTCTACCAACTGAGCCAGCCGGGTGCCCCCATGGTATTTCACTTTAAATGTCTATTAATTATTTGGCCTAAAAGCTGACCTTGTAGGAAGTGAGTGAGATATCAAGTATTTATCACATTAGGAAAACCTATTAATTCTTGGGAACAATAACAACAACAAAATCAGAGCTAGAGAAAAGTAGAAAAAAACAACAACAAAATTTTTAAAAATTCCTGGAGCCTAGGTGTGAAGATACAGACTTAAATCAGACTTTCCAGCAGTAATTCCTTGTTTGGAAGATTTCCGAGATGACCATATATCACGGCTTGTTTCCATGTCAGCATGCCTCAGAGGATTCTAGGACCAAGTGTGTTCGCTCATTCAACCAGTATTCAACCATGTAGTCTCATTCAACTCATTCAACCATGTAGTCTCCTATGTGCCAGAGGCTGTGCTAAGGGCAGTGGATACAATGGTGTACAAGTGGATCTGGTCCTAGTGGGATTCGAACAGGCAATGGTAGCGCATCAGGATAAGTGCCCTGAGAGAGGCAGTATGGTGTGGTGATACTGGAGCACATGACAGAGCCTCCAACAAGCCCTGGGGAATGAGGGAGGCTGAGGGAGACCTGGAGGAGGAGGAGGAAGAGGAGTTAGCCAGGAGAAGGATGGTGGGGCCTGAGGGAGAGTAAGTCAAGTAGGTGAATGTCTCAGCTTGGCAAGAGAATAAGAGAGAAGGGCTCAATATAGCTGGAGCTGGGGAGTGAGGGAGAGATGCTTGGGGCTCTCTTACCCTTGTGAAGGACTGTTATCTTTATTCCAGGAGCCGTGGGACACCACTGAAGGTTTTAAGTCAGGGGGAGACTTGGTTAGGATTTAGTTTAGAAAGATCTCTGGTTGCTGCATGGAGGGTGGTGGGAGGGAGGGAGACTGAGGGCAGAGGATTCCATTAGGAAGCTACTGTGGTGGCTCAGGCTGGGAACAGTGGAGGTGAGCATGGTTTGCTCTGCCAGGGAAGGAGAAGTAGCAGTGGGTGGAGAGAAGAAAATCACACAAAGAAGACTGCGGGGGAAGAAGTGTCAGGTCATGGTGATTGCTTGAATGTGCAGGATGAGGAAAAGGAGTTGGGAAAGATTCTGTTTTCTGGCTTGGTCAGCCAGTTGGAAGGTTGTACCATACGAAAGGAGGAAAAACAAGTTTGCTGGGGGACGTATGCTTTTATAGGCATTGCTTTTCAGGTGCCTATGGACTATGTAAGGGAGATGGCCAGTAGGCAGTGGGCAGATGTGCCCAGAGGGTCTGGGCTGGACATTTGGATTGTGGCGTCATCGGGTGACTGAAGCTGGGGGATCGGGTCAGATCACAGAGGAGAGGGTGTAGGAGAGAAGAGGGCCTGGGGGTCCCCCCAAGGGACGCTGACATTACAAATGGACATAGGAAGAGCAGCCAGCAGGTTTGAGAGTCAGAGATGGGAAGGTGAATCTAGCAGAGCAGTGTCTATGATTTTGTCAGTCACGGGGCCCGTCCTCAAATTGTCTGAAAGCAGGCTTGAGCTGGCAACCAGGAATCTGCATTTAGGAGTGAGTCTTTGCTCTCCAGACTGGGAGGCCTGGGACCTGGATACTTTCCCAAAGTTTTTCTCTCTGTGTCTTAAAGTCACTCTGTGTCTGTATGAACTTTATTGTTCAGGATTGTTTTGAGGAGGAAATAAGGATATGGTTATAGTCAGTCAAAATGCAAAGCTCTGAGGATTTGGGATTTAGGCCATGTCAAGATGGCATCAAAGTGTAGAATCTGGGCTCTGGGAACAATCTTAGAAGCATCATCCAGACTCCCACCCAGAGCAGGAAGTCAGATTATACTAGTTTGTTGGATGAAAGTTGGCGGCAGATTTTTTCCCTTCTCTGTGGCTGTTGGGGACAGACGGTATTATTTTCACGTCTGTGCCAGCGTAGATTTTCACAGTGACAGGTATAAGCCAGTAGCAGTGTTACAAAAGCGAGGGAGGAAAGGCCGCTTATACTGTGCTTAGATGTTGCTCAGGACTTTCCAGTACGTTCTAATCCAGTCACAGATGATCCTCATGAACTTCCTTTAATGGCAGTAGGAACAAAGCTGCTTCTGTTTGGCAACTGAGGGGGAAAAGGAAGACCTTTTAGGCTTAGATGGTTTTCGGAGTCCCCATCACTGAGAGTGACAGGGCAAAGCAAACCTTGGTGACCCTCTTCTCTCATAGTTCCTTTTCACCCATCTTCTCGAGCACTGATGTAACCAGGAGAGGAAGGAGAGAGGCCTCTTACGGGTCTCCGGACACATCAATATTGTTGGTACTAGTTGCTAGGGATTTGAGAAAATAAAACATTGCAGTTGAGCAAGAGTCTCCCTCTGCTCTATGTTAATTTCACACTCTAGGCTTTCCACAATAGACTCCTGTGAGGCAGACCCTTTAAAAATTACTCAGCCTACAGACCTAATCATATTTTGGGTAAAAGTGCTTCAGGTTTTTAAGATGAGGCAATCATGTGGCTACTGAAGTTTCCAGTTTGCTTTCCCTCAGATAATCCTAGGGTGAGTTACCTTGAACTTTACTGTTTTGGTTGTGTGCTGGGTGTCTCTCCCTCTGTGTCCCCCCCCCCCCCCCATCCCTACTTATCCTTTAAGGAACTTTGAAATTCAAGTTAGAGAAATAACCTTTTCCAGGCTTTAACTGAGACTGAAAGATCTGGTCAGTTTCTCATGGTGGTAATACCCATTCTTTCCCTGCCTCCAATCTCTTACTAAAAATATCCAACAGGGGCGCCTGGGTGGCTCAGTTGGTTAAGCGTCCCGACTTTCCAAATTGGGCTCAGGTCATGATCTCATGGTTTGTGAGTTCAAGCTCCCCATCGGGCTCTCTGCTGTCAGCACAGAGCCTGCTTTGGATCCTCAGTCCCCCTCTCTCTCTGCCCCTCCCCTGCTTGTTCTCTCTCTCTAAATAAATAAATAAACTTAAAAATAAGTCCAACATGCTGAAAAGTTGAAAGAATAATATAAATCACCTGCTACCTCCTGCCTGGATTTAACAATTCTTAACCTCTTGCTATCTTTGTTTTTGTCTCTCTCTCTTTTTTTTTTTTTTTTTTTTTTTTACTGAAGGGTTAGGGGATTAGACATTGCAGAAGAGAAAAATAGCGAACTTGGAGACATAGCGGTAGAAACTGTCCAAAGTGAAACAAAAAAGACTGAGGAGAAAAACAGAAAACATCAGTGAGCTGTGGGACAACTTCAAGGAGTGCAATTTATATAATTGAAGTCCCTAAAAGAGAGAAGAATGTGGGGGCGGGGGGGGGGAGAAGAACGGGGGAGGGTATTTGGAACTATTTCCAAATTTGATGAAAACTATAAACTCTCAGATCCAAGAAGTTCAGTGAACCCCAAGCATAAGCAACATGAGGAACTCTGCATCAAGACACGTTACAACTAAATTGCTTTTAAAAAGCTATAAAAAGAAAATTTTTTTAATGTCTTACTTATTTTTAAGAGAGAGAGTGTGAGCAGGGGAGTGGCAGAGAGGGAGACAGAGGATTGGAAGCAGGCTCTACACTGACCACAGTGAGCCCCATGTGGGGCTCGAACTCAAGAACTCACGAACGGATGCTCAACTGACTGAGCCACCCAGGTGCCCCCAAAGTTTTAATTAACCAAAGAGAAAAGACACGCTGTATACAGAGCAGAGGTAAAGGTGGTGCTGATCTCTTGCCAGGAACAATGTAAGCTAAAAGGCAGTCGAGCGGTAACTTTGAAGGACTGAGAGATATAAAATATTAACCTAGAATGCTATACTCTAGAGAATATGCTGTATCCTTCAGTAACAAGGCAAAATAAACACTTTCAGATATTAAAAAAAAAAAGTGGAGAGAATTCATCACCAGCACATTTGCCCTACATGAAACAATACTGCAGGGGCACCTGCCTCTCCGTGATGGAATGAAGGGCACCAGGCACATGAACTGTGTGAGTGAATATAAACCCACATCATTCTGAGACTGGTTATCTTCCCTCTGGTACACCACTTACTCGGCTTCCTTCTGTTCACCATCCTCCCAGGATTTTTTTTCGCCTCTCTTGTTTTTTTATTGTGTATGTATGTAATCTCTGCACCCAGTGTGGGGCTTAAACTCATGACCCCAAGATCCAGATTGCATGCTCTACTGACTGAGCCAGCCGAGCACCCCAAATTCATGGTGTCTGGGAGGGATTTTTTTTTCTTAAGTTTTACTTTTTTTTAAGTAACCTCAACGTGGGGCTTGAACTCACAACCCCAAGATCAAGAGTTGCACACTCCCGTCTACTGAGCCAGCCAGGCACCCCTCACCTCTCTTGTTTTGAATCATCCCGTCTTCCGTATTTCATATCTTCGTTTCTTGGTTTACTCTCCTGTTTGGGTGGAGCTCACCTCCCAGGAGCTTCTGGAAAAAGGGAGGTGGTTTTTTGGAGGCCTTGCACGTCAGAAAATGTCCTTATTTTACTCTCGTACTTAATTGATGGTTTGGAGGAACAGAGAATCTTACATTGGAAATATTCTCCTTCGGAATTTTGAAGACTGCTCCATTGTCCTCTCGTTTCTAGTTTTGCCTTTGATTCCTGATCCTTTAGTATATGTCTCATATCTTCCCCTCAAAAACTCCCACTCTCTCCTCAGTGCTGTGGACTTTCATAGTGATTTGCCTTGGTATCTGTTTGTCCTTATCCATTGTGCTGGACGAGGGTCAGACAACTTTCTCTATAAAGGGCCACATAGTAAATACTTTGTTTTTTGTGGTCCACATATGATCCGTGCCATATCTTCTTTCTTTTTTTCCCCACCTCTTTGAAAGTGTAAAAGCCATTCTTAGCTTAAGGTCTACACGAAAACAGACTGCAGGCTGAATTTGGCCCACAGGCCATAGTTTGGTGATCCCTGTGCTAGACGTTCAGTGGACCTTCCAGTCTGGCAACTTATGCCATTTACTACTGGGAACATTTTAAAAATAATTTCACAATGATTCCCTCTCAGTTTTTTCTTTATGGAGTTAATGCTATTTAGATGTTGAGCCTCTTGGATTGGTCCTCCAATTTTCTTATCTTTTCAGTTATTTATCTCTTTGACTCTTTGCTGTGTGTTCCAGATTTCCTCAACTTTATCTTCTAACCCTTCTATTTACTTTCAAATTTCTGCTGTCATGTTTCTTAAACATTTCTGATACTGTGTTTTAATTTTTTTTTTTTTTATATATAGCCTTCTATTCTTGTTTCATGGATGTGGTGTCTCTCTCTTTAAACAAAATAAAAATAAAAAATTCCCTGCATCATCTGTTTCCTCCAGGTTTTGTTGCTTTGGTCTCTATTTTCCATGTAAGAACTTTCCTTAGATGGGTGGCAGATCCTCTCTGGCTGCTTGTGATGAAGAAGAGAGACTTAAATGCTGATTGGAACTCTGGCCTTACGGGTGGGGCTGAACTGGGTGGGCTGTTAGGGAATCCCCAATGACAGTGTCTTTAGATTTTTCTTCTTGGGCTTGATTTTCCAGAGAAGTCTCTCCTGCTTGGAGGATGAATGTCTGGCTGCCAGAATGCTGGCAGATGAGTGGATGGAGAGGGCCAGAGGTGTGGAGGGTAGTCTTCAGCAGGCTGCACACATGGTCATTGAGTCCCTCTGTTTTCAGTATTAGACTCACACTCTGAGCTGTGGCTTAGGTCTCCCAGTCCAGGGACCCTGTAGACTCTACACTCTCTGGAGAGGAAACTTTCATTGTTCTTTCATGTTGGGAGAGGGATAATCACCCAGTGATGGGAAGTGGTAGACGGGATCTAGGGTATAACTGTTTCCCAAGTCCCTTTCTGCCAACATGCCTTATACTCGCCCCCACCCACCTTCTTTTAAGTGTTAGAGGTACCTGGTTCTTCCAGTTCCTCAAACCGTTGAGGATTCTATTTTGCACATTTGGTTGGTTTTCAGTATTTCCTACTTTTGGTTTAAGATTCCACTTCAGATGGATTCAGCTTTCCTAGGCCTGCTAAGTCACTTACCCCACGTCTACTGTAGAAAATAAGACTACAGGGGCACCTGGCTGGCTCAGTTGGTGGACCATATGACTCTTGATCTTGAGGTTGTAAGATTGAGCGCTACATTGGGTATGGAGATTACTTAAAAAATATATAAAATATTTTTATTTTATTTAATTAATTAATTTTAATGTTTATTTTTGAGAAAGAGAGAGAGTATGTGTGTGCAAGCAGGGAGGGGCAGAGAGAGAGGGAGAGACAGAATCTGAAGCAGGCTCCAGGCTCTGAGCTGTCAGTGCAGAGTCCCATGTGGGGCTCAAACCCATGAACCGCGAGATCATGACCTGAGCTGAAGTCGGACACTTAACCGACTGAGCCACCCAGGTGCCCCCCAAAAAGTAAAATCTTAAAAAGAAAGGAAGACCACAGACTCAGAATTTAAAAACAAGACTGTCAGGGGTGCCTGGGTGGCTCAGTTGGTTGAGCATCCAACTCTTGGTTTTGGTTCAGGTCATGATCTCACAGTTCGTGGGTTTGAACCTCATGTCATGTTGGGCTCTGTGCTGGCAATGCAGGGCCTGCTTGGGATTCTCTCTCCCTCTTTCTCTGCCCCTCACCTGCTTGTGCTCTCTCTCTCTCTCTCTCTCAGTATAAATAAATAAGTAAACTTAAAAAAAATAAAAAATTAATAAAAATAAGACTGTATCATCTATAAGAACTGAATTCCAGGAAGGAAGGAGGGGGAGTGGCCAGCAGCCAGAAGCTGGGGACCACCACACCCTAGTTTCTTAACATAGCACAATGACTGGCTCTTTGGGCCACTTTTTTTTTTCCCCTTTCCTTTCTTGCTGAGAGAATGGAAACAGTTTTCGAAAGTTCTAGGGCTAACTGGGCAGCAAACAAAAGCCTGACTAAACAAACAGGTGGGAAAAAAAACCAACAACATTTGGGATGCCCCAAATCCAAAAAATTTCATTCTGAATGAGCTCATTAGCTCACTCTGAAGCAGGGAATGAAGTTAAACCTAAGATCATTTCTTCTGATACTGGGTATTCCCTCCTGGACCCCAACATACTTCTTCAGTGGAGTGGTCTTTGGCATGGAGCTACGTTATACAATATGGAGAGACAAATTTCCCCAGTCAGTTCACCACCCACCCTTCCCTAAGTGAAAGCTGGACAAAGACCACTATCCCAATACACAACCAACTGGTGTTCTGAGGGCAGTATTCAGATAATACCTAGGAACGTGGGGAGGGGGCAAAGAGAGTACATTTTTATGTAAACAGACCACCAGAGAGAATTGCCCCTGTCTAGGTGATTTAAGCAGAAAAGGGGGAGGGGGGCGGATAACAACTACATGGGAGAGAAACTTTGATAAGGAAAAAATAATAGAAATATGGCACATAGACTGAGGTAAAGAATTTATTCTGGAAGAAGACTCATACAGAGAAAACAATTCAAATCACTGTCAGACAGGAAATGATGAGCCAAGAGCTCAGATGTAAGGTGCTGTGAAATAACAGAGCAAAGTGGGAAATGGACTGGTCAGGCCGAGGAAATGGAAAACAATAGTAGCACTCCAGAGCTAACAAACCAACTCTTAGATGTAAAGCAAGCAGCGGCTTTTCTGCAGGCTATGAAAGACTGACTTGAGGAAAACACCCAGTCTGCATATTCAGTGAAAGTTAGTGTAAACTCAGCTGTTTCTTTTGGATTTTCAGTGTTTCTTCTGGGAGCTCCACCTTCTTCCTGTGCCTGATGCTGGGCCCAAACCCCTGGAGGATGTTTTCTTTTCCTGGTATATAATTGTAACCAGTTACATGGATTTGGGAAAAGGAAGCAGCGCTCCTGGAATTAGACCTTTTTATGTGTTGGGGGCTGGGAGTGGTGGTGCAGGGAGGTTTCCTCTTCTCGAAGCTTCCCTGAGGCTTTTGTCTTACGTCAGTTTGACACCTGGACATTAGCTGTATTGGTGGTTCCGGAAGGGGCTTGAGTTTATGGTCTTGCCATACTTGTGTGAGACTAAACATTTTTTATTTTTATTTTTTATTATTTTTTTAACAAAGCTTTTTTTTTTTTTTAAGTTTATTGTTTTGAGAGAGAGTGAGTGGAGGAGGGGCAGAGAGAGAGAATCCCAAACAAGCTCCGCACTGCCAGCACAGAGCCCAACGCAGGGCTCAGTCCCACGAGCCGTGAGATCATGACCCAAGCTGAATCCAAGAGTTGGATGCTCAACTGACTGAGCCACCCAGGTGCCCCGAGACCAAACATATTTTACTATCTCAGACCTGAAGACGCTGAAGCAGGTTAAATCTTAGAACAGAACAGATTGGGCTGGTGAGAGTCTTGGACTTGAAGATAAGGTGATTCCTACCATCACTGTCATAGACAAGTCACTTATCTCTGGTGGGTTCAGTTTCTTTATAAAAATGGACTAGATCAGCGTTTCTCAACCTTAGCACTTACCACTGGTTTTTGTTGTTGTTGTTTTGTTTTGTTTTGTTTTTTTACTTTAAAAAAAATGTTTATGTTTTGAGAGAGTGAGAACGTGTGCACCACTGCGGGAGGGGCAGAGGGAGACAGAGGATCAGAAGCAGGCTCTGCACTGTCAGCGTGGAGACCAATGCAGGGCTCAAACTCACACACCATGAGATCATGACCTGAGCCGAAGTTGGACACTTAACCGACTGAGCCACCCAGCTGCCCCCAACCTCAGCACTATTGACGTTTTTGGGCTGGGTGAGCCTGTGCATTGTAGGATGTTTGACAGCATCCCTGGCCTCTCCCTACTGGATACCCGTAGCACCCTCCAGTCATGACAGTCAAAAATGTCTCCAGACATTGCTGAATGTCCCCTGGTGACACAATCACTCCCCACTAAGAACCACTAGGCTAGATGATCTTGTGTCTGCTCTGGGTTTCTGGAATTCATTGAAACATTCTATTCTTTTTCCTTCTTTCCAAAGTGTGTTTTCTCCGATCCTTAATCCTTACTGGGAGGGAAACTCCCATTTAAATCGAGAAATGTCATTTGGAGCCATTAAATTCTGCACCTACGAATTTAAGATACTTGCCCCATCTTGGGTTCCTGCCAAGATCAAGTTAGATACCTGTTCTAGGTCCTTGCAGTTCAAGGAAGAATTACTGCAGACATCATAGTGTGTATTAGGAGGAGGACAGGCTTTTTGCAGAAAAACCAATACAGGCTGGCAGAGTAAATGAGACATTAACAGATGAGATCTGCTGCTGTTCATGATATATATGTATATATGTATGTATGTATATATATATGGGCAGTGTGTTTTCTTTCTTTCTTTCTTCCCCTTCTCTCTTTTTCTCCTTCCTTCCTTCCTTCTCCTTTAGCAAATATAAAACACTTCCCAAATAACTGCATGATAGTATCACTGTCTTTTTTTTTAAGTTTATTTATTTATTTTGAGAGAGAATCGTGAGCAGGAGAGAGTCAGAGAGAAGGAGAGAGAGAGAATTCCAAGCAGGATCTGCACTGTCATTGTGGAGCCCAATGTGTGGCTCGAGCCCATGAACCATGAGATCATGACCTGAGCCAAAACCAAGAGTCAGAGGCTTAACTGACTGAGCCACCCAGGTGCCCAGATAATATCATTATTTTGTATAAGAATGGCCCTCATTCTTGAGTCCTTTTAAAAATGTCTTATTCTGGGGCGCCTGGGTGGCGCAGTCGGTTAAGCGTCCGACTTCAGCCAGGTCACGATCTCGCGGTCCGTGAGTTCGAGCCCCGCGTCGGGCTCTGGGCTGATGGCTCGGAGCCTGGAGCCTGTTTCCGATTCTGTGTCTCCCTCTCTCTCTGCCCCTCCCTCGTTCATGCTCTGTCTCTCTCTGTCCCAAAAATAAATAATAAAAACGTTGAAAAAAAAAACTAAAAAAAAAAAAATGTCTTATTCAACAATGGTTATGAGGTAATCATAGTGCTCTGTCCTAGAATATTAATTTCCATTTCACCACTTTGTGTCTTTGGTCTTTTTGTTTCAAAACATTAATATAACTGAATAGTATTTACTACCATAAACTATTGATTTTAAGAAGATATAAATTGTTTTGGTTTCCTTTTTTTTTTTTTTTTTGAGAGAACGAGTGACAGCAAGTGTGGGGAGAGGGTAAGGTGGGGAGGGGGGGAATCTTAAGCAGGCTTCATGATCAGCACAGAGCCCAATGTGGGGCTTGATCTCATGACCTTGGAATCATGACCTGAGTCTAAATCAAGAGTCAAATGCTCAACTGACTGAGCACCCAGGCACCCCTTGGTTTCCATTTTTTTTTTTAATGCTTTCATTTATTTTTGAGAGAGCAGGGGAGGGAGAAGCAGAGAGAGAGGGAGACACAAGATCTGAAGTGGGCTCTGTGCTGAGAGTGGAGAGCCCCATGTGGGGCTCGAACCCACGAACTGTGAGATCATGACCTAAGCCGAAGTCGGACGCCCAATCGACTGAGCCACCTTTGGTTTCCATTTTTAATTGATTTTTCTATTTGTGTGTCTTTTGTAACCTCACATTTCCTTTAATCCAAGGGATATTGTGTTGAAAGCAGCCTTAGAAAGAAGAAAATAGCTTCTTTGGAGCTGAGGTGAGGTGACAGCATCCAGAGCGGAGCCAGGAACTCCTGTTTCTAACCTTGTTCTGTCCTCCCTTTGAGATTTCCTTTCTGTTAATCAGAATTCCAAGATCTGTGAGGCTTTGCTTTAGAGACTTTCTGGCTCCTTGACCTTTTGACTCTAAACCTTAGGAAGCTGAGTGGGGAAAATAAGATAGAAAATGAGAAACCCCTGTGAAAGAGACAGTGAATAGTCCTTTCTATAACTCCATCTGGCATCTTCATGTACTGAGGTTAGGATTTGGTTTCTCGGACATCAGGCATTTATTTATCGTCACGCTTTCCTCTCAGACATTGGCAGAGGCCCAAGTGTTGGATGTCATAACGTTGGACCTTTGAGTCTTATGCAATCTGTGGGTGTGCTTATAAGGACAGGGTGGTCAAGTCATTGACTACATTGTTCACCAGTCTCGGAATGTTCTAAAGCTTGTGACGACTCCCAACAATTGGGCCTTCCCTTCCCTCCCACTCCTCACCACCCAAAAAGCAAATCTAAATAGGAACATTCCCAGGGTAAGCAGTTATAATTGAACAGCAGTTACAGGGAGCAGTACCTCATTCTTGCCCAGTGGCTAACAGTCTGTGGTCTCTATTTTGGTCTCTCACTTTCACAAAGTACAGTTCATATACAGAATTATAGTAAATTATAATTTTAGGTAACTGATGTTCTATAGGAGTGAGCCAGGTTAGCTGTCTTCAGATGAAGACTATAGAACAATTCCATATTAAACAAAACAGTGTTTGTTTTTTGAGTTTGAAATTTTCATCTAAAATTTTCTGACTTTTTAAAAAAACAGCTTTCTTGAGATATTATTCACACACCATACCATTCATCCACTTAAATTTTTGTTTGATGTTTTTGTTTTATTTATTTATTTATTTATTTATTTATTTATTTATTTATTTTATTTTTTTTATTTAAGAGAGAGAGAGACAGAGCACGAGCAGGGGAGGAGCAAAGAGAGAGGGAGACACAAAATCTGAAACAGTCTCCACACTCTGAGCTGTCAGCACAGAGCCCGATGCAGGGCTTGAACCTGTGAACCTGAAGATCATGACCTGAGCGGAAGTCAGACGTTTAACCAACTGAGCTACCCAGATGCCCCGCCATTCACCCATTTAAAGTGCATTTCAATGGCTTTTAGTATATTCACAGAATTGTACCTCCATTATCACAGTCAAATTTAGGACACTTGCATTACCCCCAAAAGAAGCTCCATTGCTCCTTTGACATCACCCCCAGCTCCCCCATCCCCCTGCCCTAGGAGAATATTGATCTACTCTCTATCTCTACCGATTTGCCGATTCTGGACACTTTGTATAAATGGAATTCATACAATTTGTGGTCCTTTGTGACTGGCTTCTTTGACTTAGTGTGTATTAAAGATTCATCTGTGTTGTAGCATGTATCAGTATTTCATTCCTCTTCATGGCTGAATATTCCATTGTCTCCATATACCACGTTTATTTATCCATTCATTGGGTGGTGGCTGTTTGAGTTGTTTCCACTCGTTTGGCTCTCATAAATAATGCTGCTATGAACAGTCATGTGTAAGTTTTTGTGTAGACCTCGGTTTTCATTTATCTTGGGTATATACCTTGGAGTGGAATCTGGATCATATGGTAATTCTACGTTTAGTGGTTTGAGGAGCTACCAGACTGTTTTCCAAAGCAGATATGCCATTTTACACTCCCATTAGCAGTGCAGGAGGGTTCTGATGACTTTTATTTTATGCTTCAGGTGTACTGTCTTATTTCCCCAAATGGACTGTGAGTTCCTTGAGGTCAAGGATTGATTTATACTTAAAAATATATATGTTCTGAATAGGCTTCCTGTGGTTCTGTGCATTTTGTTGTGCAGGTGCTAGACACTTAACTTCTCTTGGCCTCAGTTTCTTCTTTGTAAAATGGGAGTGATTATAATAGTTAATATCAGAGGGGCAGAGTGAGCTTTAAATGAGACGATGCATGTAAAATGTCTAAGACAGTGTATTCCATATAGTAACTCTTAAATAAGTGTTAGATACTACTATTGTGGGCACGTTTTAGAAATTGAGATTGAATTATTGATTGAGCTTTTTCTTTAATATGAGCTTTTAAAAGTATTTTGGCTAGGTTGTGATGTCTCCAACACTGGTTAAAAATTAACTTACAGGGGCGCCTGGGTGGCGCAGTCGGTTAAGCGTCCGACTTCAGCCAGGTCACGATCTCGCGGTCCGTGAGTTCGAGCCCCGCGTCGGGCTCTGGGCTGATGGCTCGGAGCCTGGAGCCTGTTTCCGATTCTGTGTCTCCCTCTCTCTCTGCCCCTCCCCCGTTCATGCTCTGTCTCTCTCTGTCCCAAAAATAAATAAACGTTGAAAAAAAAATAAAAATAAAAATAAAAAAAAAATTAACTTACAGAGAAATGCTATAGAGAAGAAACTTTGGACTTGAGCTTTTGTATCTATCTATACATCCACGTAATACCCACACTCCTCACTGCATTTGAGTGAGGAGAGTTAGGGAAGGACATTTCTAGGTCTTTCTGGCTTGCAAACTTGGGACTAGCCAGAATAGCCATAGTTTACTTGTCATGTTCCTCAAGAATAAAGAGTTCTCTCTCCCTAGCAGTCCTGGTGAAAGAGTCCCTGAGACTGTTTTCATCCGACAGTGCTCTTTGAATCGGGAGTTCTGAATCTTGGGGGATGTCAGGAGAGTGGCGGCCCTGGGAGGGGGTGTGTAGGTGGTTGCAGAGAGCTCCTGGGTAAAATCACCTTACTCAGTCACGAGATGCACTATGAACAGAACCGCTTCTTTCACTCCCAGCAGGCATTGCTCAGTCATGCCACTTGGGGGTTCATTCATTCTATAGGCATTTGCCAGATCGTTGTTTTATGCCAGATCCCAGAGACGGGGTGGGAGTTGAGGGTGCAGGGATGGGAGGAAATTGTCATGTTTGAAGGTGAATGAATGAGGCTTAGTGTTCCAGGAGCAGCATACTATGCGTGACTTGTGGAGTCCTTGGTGAGGAGTGACTGCTTTAAAGACCAAGTGAGACTCTGGGGCGACCTCTTCAAGTGCCTCCTGAGCCGTTCTGTCCCTCACTGAGCTTGTTGGGTCTCCCCATAATTGCTTTCTCTTTATTCCTGGAGTGTCCCACTCTTAATCCTGACTTGAGGATTTTGAGTCTGCTCTTCCTATGCCTGGAAAACTCTTCCCCCCAGAACTTCATAGTGTTGGTCTCCCTGGTCACCTCTTCAGAGGACGTTCTCCCAAATCCCCATCACACTCTTGTTGATTAGCCTTTTTAATTTCCTTTGAGCACATATCACTGTCTGTAATTGTCTTGTTTACTTCCTTGTGTCATTGCTCTCTCTGCCCCTACACCTCCAGGTGTAAGCGCCTTAAGAGCAGGAATCTTGTTTACTTGTTCACCGTGGTCTTTCCAGCGTCTGGAAAGATGTCTGACTCATAGCAGGTGTTCAGTAAGTCATCATTGTTGAGTGGATGATAGAATATGTATGCAGGGAAACAAACTGGAAAACAGGAGACATCACAAACCCCGTGGAGGAGCACTAAGAAACCAATTGGAAATAACTGGGTTCTTCCTTCTTAGGAAGGTCAAATACCATCTGAAGTAGATGATGATGGTGATGGTAAAAACCAAAAGTTTTAAGTATTGAACTGAGTGCTTTACACACATGAATTTGTTTAATCCCTGCAATAACTCTCTGGAGCATGTGTGGTCATTCCCATTTTAAAGATGGGGAAACTTGGGACGCCTGGGTGGCTCAGTCGGTTGTCCGACTTCAGCTCAGGTCATGATCTCACAGCTCGTGAGTTCGAGCCCCACGTCGGTCTCTGTGCTGACAGCTCAGAGCCTGAAGCCTGCTTTGGATTCTGTGTCTCCCTCTCTCTCTGCCCCTAACCCACTCACATTCTGTCTCTGTCTCCCTCAAAAATAAAAATAAACATTAAAAAAATTAAAAAAAAAAAAGATGGGGAAACTGACACAGATTTAATAACTTGCCCAAGGTCCACAGTAAGTGGAGGATCTGGCTCCAAACCCCATCTGAATGATTGCTGTAGTATGTCAAGGTGATCATTGAAATGAAACAGAGAAAAGCACACCTGGCTTCAGTTTCAGAGCCCAGTGCAGGCTAGAGCTCAAGAGACTATATGTGTAGTGGGAAGATCATTTCGTTGGGGTCCAGAGACCCATTGCTGCTCACTCTGGAGTGACCATTTAGTGGCCTTGTCTACTCCAGATGGCTGTGTTTTGCAGGGAGTATCTCGGTCCCAAAAAGAGGGACCTACACCCTGGTCTTAAATGATCTGTAAGGTTCTTTCCAATATATGAGTTCTTAAACCCCAAAGAAGTAGAATCATGGAAAGTTACTCAGGCCTCAGCCGAGGAGCCATGAATGTGTGTGCATGCCTTCCCATACACACTTGAATGTGCCTAGAAAAAAGGATCTGTGAGGGTGCCTGCTAAACTTGTTAGTGGGTGTCTCCCCTCAAGAGTGGGGGAAAGGAGAAAAATTTCACTTTGTGTTTATACTTCTATTTGAAATTTTCAACAAAAATGTGCTACTTCTGTATTATTAAGAACAACACAAAGGCGGGCTCAGTCGGTTAAGCGTCTAACTTCAGCTCAGGTCGTGATCTCACCATTTGTGAGTTCAAGCCCCACGTTGGGCTCAGTGCTGACAGTTCAGAGCCTGGAGCCTGCTTCAGATTCTGTGTCTCCCTCTCTCTGCCCCTCCCCCACTCGCGCTCTGTCTCTGTCTCTCAAAAGTAAATAATAATAATTAAAAAAGAACAACATAAGGGCAAAAATTTGTAGATACATTGTAATTTGTCGTTAGATTACCAACAGTTTATGTATAAATGAGTATTTCTAAGGGGAGATTTTGACAGTACTTGGAAGACTTGTTTTTAAGTATTTGAACCATTGTCTTATGTGTCGTTTCACCTTAAACACATTCCACTCTGGGAGGTGTGGCTGTTTAGCCAGGAGACCCTTCGGCTCAGAGCGAGACAAAGGGAGGTGGTTGCCATCTTCAGGTATCTGAAATGCTGGCAGCAAAGAGGAATCGACTTGTCGCCTCAGAGCAGAATTGCCAGCGGCACGTGGAATCGGCCCCGGGTGGGGTCCCAGCCCAACAGACAGTGGTGAAGGGTGGGGCCGTCTCCCTGGGGTCGGGCTACTGTGCTGCCACGTAAAAGTCCTGTTGGCTCTTAGGTATTTACTTTGTACCTGCCACCCTACTAAACGTTTGACTGTGATTCCCAGGATTGCTGCAGGCAGATATTCTGTGTCCTTCTTACCAATATGATACCTCGTTTTGTTTTCTTGTCTAAATGAATTTGCAGAACAACGTTAAGTAACGGCAATTTAAAAATATAGTTGTGTGTGTCTGCGTTGTGACGTTAAATACCTGTGGGCCCCTACTTGTGTTTTCGGTTTTAATGCCTCTGTTTGTAGATACACAGAGGTCTCAGGGCACCTGGGTGGCTCAGTCACTTATGCTTTTGACTTCAGTTCATGATCTCACGGTTCATGAGTTCAAGCCCCACGTTGGGCTCTGTGCTGACAGCTCCGAGCCTGGAACCTGCTTTGGATTCTGTGTCTCCCTCTCCCTCTGCCTCTCTCTCTCTCTCAAAAATAAATAAACATTAAAAAAAAAAAGAAAGAAAAAAAAAAACCCAGAGGACTTTCTGTCTCCTCAGAAGGGGTAGAAGGAGTCTTCTGTTCAATTTTGTATATACACTTAAGATCTATATTGTAGGGGCGCCTGGGTAGCTCAGTTGGTTAGGCGTCCGACTTCGGCTCAGGTCATGATCTCACAGTTTGTGAGTTCGAGTCCTGCATCGGGCTCTGTGCTAACAGCTGAAAGCCTGGAGCCTGCTTCAGATCCTGTGTCTCCTTCTCTCTCTGCCCCTCCCCCACTTGTGTCCTGTCTCTCTGTCTCTCAAAAATAAATAAAGGTAAAAAAAAAAAAGATTTACATTGTATACATTGGCATGTTCTTGCCATTATTCTAAAACATCACATGTTTGTCAGGGGTCAGAGTAGTTGTAAAGTTTTGGGTGAAGTACCTGTAGAGTTTGCTATCTAGTATTTTCGTGATTATTCTAAAACTGTATTTTGAATATGTACTGCTTTTTTTTTTTTTAATGTTTATTTAATTTGAGAGAGACAGAGGAGAGAGAGAAGAGGCCAGTGGAGGAGGAGCAGAGAGGGAGAGGGAGAGAGAGAATCCCAAGCAGGCTCCACACTGTGAGTGCAGAGCCTGATGTGGGGTTTGATCTCACAAACTGTGAGATCGTGACCTGAGCCAGATGCTTAACTGACTGAGCAACCCAGGCGCCCCTGTACTTCTTCCTAATAGGTTTTTACATTATGTTAACGATCTTTATTAGTGGAAGCGACATGTCATAATTTTCATAAGGAAATAATTCCTTGTCTGTATGAACAACATACTTTATAGTGACACCATAATAGGTGCCTTTTATGGAATGCCAGGCACTTACTAACCATTGTATCTCACTGATCTTTATAACGGGTCATTAGAGTATTATACTTCTAATTTTGCGGGTGAGAAAACTGAAGCCTGAAACATGTTAAACTTGCCCAAGTTCACACAGTCAGCAAATGCCTGAACCTGAAGTTTCCCTGTTCTAACTTTAGAACTCGAGTGGCACTTTTTGTTTTTTAATTGTGAGAGGTGGAGGTGACCTTTGCTTGAGTAACTAACCTTTATATTCAAGAGGGTGTCTTTTAGAAGAACTACTACTATTCAGCCAGAATGACTCTGGGGTTGGTAAAGAGGAGGGCAGCTGTGGCCTGAGTTCAGACTCCCTTAAATCTCTCTGTAGAATATGGTGGCACTTCTTCTGATCTGGTGGCACGGGACTTACGGTGCACCTGTTCGGGGCAGAGCATTAGGATATTTGAATCCCCCATAGTTTTAAGGTCTTTGGTAATGCTCACATTTCTCCCCCAAACTTCCAGCCCAGCTAATATTAGTCGTGCTGTTTCCGATATTTTGGTGTTCCATGGCCTTAAGTGTCCTGACACATGTCACTGTGAAAGGCAGTAATGGGTGCCAGGGCTATAAGGGCAGGGCTTCACAAGTGGGGAAAGGGCTTGCAGCTATTCCTAGAGCCAGTGCTTTGGAACCAACTCCAGTTGGTATATTGGGTGCATGTGAGGAAGATGTCCCAGATAATCTTAGATACTTGCTATTTTCCTTGAGTTTGGGAGTCATGCAGGACCTAGAGCATGTGGTTGAGAAGGAACCTATTTGCTTAACCCCTTGTCCATGCGGGAAGCAGAGTCCACCAGGGCTGTGGTCTTCATGATTATAGAGAAGTTGAAGCTGCCCTAGTGTCTTCTGTCCCATCTATATAAACTGGGTGGGTGATGGGGTGGACATGTTGGCTGTTGATGCACGGTTTGGTATGTAGAAACAAGACCTGCTGGTTGGACCAGCCTCAGAAGGCTTTGTTGTTTCTTTCCATACAAAGAGAACTTACAAGAGAGATGAAATGTGATTGCCAGGGATTATTTGTGAGGAAGTAGCCCAAGCTACTTGATTCTTAATGCTAAAATGGGCTCTAATCCTTGTTTCCTTTTTGGTATTGGATTAGAAAAATGTAGGGCAGCATTAGAATCGGCCGTTAACAATACCCAGGACAAATATATCTCCTGAGAATTTCGGAATGGGAGTAACCAAGCAAGAAGGATTGAAGTCCAGATTTTTACCTCCAGCTGAAGTCACTCTTCCAAGCTCCAGAGCCACCTCCAGCTACCTGCTCATATCAACCTTCAGATATTTCTTAGCCTTCTCAGTCTTTTTTTTTTAATAACTTTTTTTAAATGTCTATTTCATTTTGAGAGAGCACAAGCAGGGGAGGGGCTGAGAGAGGGGGCCAGAGGATCCGAAGCAGGTTCTGCACTGACAGCAGTGAGCCCTATATGGGGCTCGAATTCACGAACCAGGAGATCATGACCTGAGCTGAAGTCAGATGCTCAACCGACTGAGCCACCCAGGTGCCCCTCAATCTTTAATCAAAAAAGGACTCTTGGTTCACCTGGGTGGCTCAGTCGGTTGAGCATCCGACTTCGGCTCAGGTTATGATCTCACCACTTGTGAGTTTGAGCCCCACATTGGGTTCTGTGCTGACAGCTCAGAGCCTGGAGCCTCCTTGGGATTCTGTGTGTGTCTCTCTCTCTGCCCCTTTCTCGCTTGTGCTCCGTCTCTGCCGCTGCCCCTCCCGTGCTCTTGCTCTGTTTCTGTGTCTGTCTCAAAAATAAACATTAAAAAAAAAAAAGTACTCTCGGTATTCTCCTACAAATCAGTTCTCCCTTTAAATCTTTTCTCTCAATATCTCCAAATGTCTCACATCAGTTTCTTTGCTTGAGCCCAAAACCCAGGAGTTATGTCTCTCTTCCCCTTCCTCACACCCCCCACAACCAATTCAGCAGCTAGCCCTGTTGATTTTACTTCCAAAATATATATCAAATCCATCTGCTTCTTGCTATGACCCCTGCCACCAACCATGGTTAGCTGATTGCAGAGGCCTCCTAGCTCTGCGCCCTGCTTTCATTCTCATCCCTTCCAGTCTCCCCTCTACAGCATTTCAGAGCATATTTCTGCCTTCAGTGGCTTTCCAGTGCGCTTCGGATAAAATCATATTCCCTGCCAAGGCCCTGTATGATCTGGCCTCCAACCTCAGCTTATACCATCTCCACTTCCAAGAAGATGTCAAGTTCTTTTTCCTTTTTCCAGCCCAAGCCTTTGTGCCTGCTCCTTCTTCCCAGCTTTTGAATGGCTGGCATCTTCCTTGTGAGGTTCACTTCCTCAGAGAGGCCTTGCCTGGCCCCCTGGTAAAGGTAGCTGTCCACACCTGTTTTTTTCTCTCATAGTCTTTGTTTATTTAACTCAGAGAGAACTTATGAGAAGCTGAGATTGCCCTCTATTCAACGTCTGCTTCCTCCACCAGGGTGTAAGTGCCATGGGAGCTGCACCGTATCTTCTGTGTATCCTTCCTGGTGCCTGGCCCACTGCAGGGCAAACAGTGGTTACTCAGCTAATGTTATCGAACATAAGACTGGATCAATGAATGGATATGTTACTATATCATTATTTCTAATGAGTACATCGTATTCCATTATATTAACGTAACCTAATTGACTTAACCACTGCCTTATTATTGGATGTATTTGTTACCAATTTTTCACCACACTGAAATATGGGAAATAATCTAAATGGCCATTGGGGAAATTGTTGACTAAACTAGGGACTATTATGCAGGCATTTAAAATCAGGAAACATTTCTATTGGTACGGGGCAATGAGCTTATTCATGAAAAAAGCATAATACAAAATTATACAGCATGATCTTAACTATGTTGAGGTGCATAGAAAAAGCTAGCAGGAAATAAACTAAAATGCTAATTATGTACTTCAAGTTGGCAAGATTACAGGTGATTTTTCTTTTTGTTGTTTTTTTTATGTGCGCAAGTAATACATGATATTTTCTTCTTTATACTTTTTTGTGTTTTCCATGCTTACTGCTGTGTGTGGCTTTTTTTTTCTTTTTTAATTTTTCTTTTTTAAATTTATTTTTAAATTTGCATCCAAGTTAGTTAGCATATAGTGCAACAATGATTTCAGGAGTAGATTCCTTAATGCCCCTTACCCATTTAGCCCATCCCGCCTCCCATAACCTCTCCAGCAACCCTCTGTTTGTTCTCTATATTTAAGAGTCTCTTATGTTTTGTCCCCCTCCCTGTTTTTATTTTTTGCTTCCCTTCCCTTATGTTCATCTGTTTTGTCTCTTAAAGTCCTCATATGAGTGAAATCATAGGATATTTGTCTTTCTCTGACTAATTTCGCTTAGTGTAATACCCTCTAGTTCCATCCGTGTAGTAGTTGCAAATGGCAAGATTTCATTCTTTTTGATTGCTAATAGTCCTTTGAATATATATATGTATAATATATGTATATATATATGTATGTATATATGTATGTATATATATATGTATATATATACCACATATTCTTTTTTTTTTTTAATGTTTATTTATTTTTGAGAGAGACAGAGCATGAGCAGGGAAGGGGCACAGAGAGAGGAAGACACAGAATCCAAAGCAGGCTCCAGGCTCCGAGCTGTCAGCACAGAGCCCGACGCGGAGCTCGATCTCGTGAACCACGAGATCATGACGTGAGCCGAAGTCAGATGCTCAACTGACTGAGCCACCCAGGCGCCCCATATACCACATCTTGTTTATCCATTCATCCGTCAGTGGATATTCGGGCTCTTTCCATACTTTGGCTATTGTTGATAGTGCTGCTATAAACATTGGGGTGCATGTGCCCCTTCAAAACAGCATCCCTGTATCCCTTGGATAAATACTTAGTAGTGCAATTGCTAGGTCGTAGGGTAGTTCTATTTTTAATTTTTTAACTGTTTTCCAGAGTGGCTGCACCGGTTTGCATTCCCACCAGCAGTGCAGAAGAGATCCTCTTTCTCCGCATCCTCACCAACATTGTTGTTGCCTGAGTTGTTAATGTTTGCCATTCTGACAGGTGTGAGGTGGTATCTCATTGTGGTTTTGATTTGTATTTCCCCGATGATGAGTGATGTTGAGTATTTTTTCATGCGTCAGTTGGCCACCTGGATGTCTTCTTTGGGGAAGTGTCAGTTCATGTCTTTTGCCCATTTCTTCACTGGGTTATTTGTTTTTTGGGTGTTGAGTTTGATAAGTTCTTTATAGATTTTGGATACTAACCCTTTATCTGGTATGTCGTTTGCAAATATCTTCTCCCATTCTGTCAGTTGCCTTTTAGTTTTGCTGATTGTTTCTTTTGCTGTGCAGAAGCTTTTTGTTTTAATGAGGTCCCAATAGTTCATTTTTGTGTGTGGCTTTTTATAATCAAGTAAAAAGTTTTTAAAGATTTTAGGAAACTTTTATGATAAATCAGACTATTGAAGATCATAAAAAGCAGAATTCAGAACCATTGTGCTCTAGAGAATGACCCAAATGTTTGAAACATGCTTGTTGGTGACAACTGTTCACCTTTGAGTCCTTCCAGGCCTGTGTATCACCTGGATTTAGAAAGAATGGCGAAAGTGGTATTTGCTGTGAAGACTCCATGGCTGGGTAGACCTGTGTGTGGTGTGGCATTTATAGGAACTGTGGCTTATCAAAATGGTGATTTTGGTTGGGGGCATCCCACGGATGTACTCAGGGTTAGAAAGTCATCACAACTGCCTTTCACATCTGTTTTTGGAGCTTGAGGGGAGGCTCATGTGGCCCGAGGGATTGTCATAGCCTCTTAACTACTTCATTTAAGGCAGTGGTTCTCAAACCTGAGATCCGGTGGGGAGTCCTTGAGCAAAGCTGTCTTCATAATAAGACTAAGATGTTACTTGCCTTCCCTCTTACTCTCTCGCAAGTATACAGTAGTTTTCCATATGCTGTATGCTCCATAACAGATTGCAGAAGCAGGTAGGAGAACCCAGTTGTTTTTTTAGGAAGCCAGACAGTAAAGAGAATTGTGAAAATGTAAAAAAAAAAAAAAAAAAAAAAAACCAAAAAAACCCCACCAATATTCTCACTAAAAATTGTTTTATTTTAGACAGTCTAGTTACATTTAATTAAAATGCTATCTCTGTTAACATATAATGGTTTTGTTTGTTTGTTTAAAGTAAGCTCTATACCCAACATGGGGCTTGAACTCATGACCTGGAGATCAGGAGTCAGCATGCTCTACTGACTGAGCCAGCCAGGCACCCCTTTTGTTATTTTATTTTATTATTTTTATATTTTTTTACATTTATTTATTTTTGAGAGACAGAGACAGAGCACAAGTCGGGGAGGGGCAGAGAGAGAAGGAGACGCAGAATCCAAAGCAGGCTCCAGGCTCCAAGCCGTTAGCACAGAGCCCGACGCAGGGCTCAAATTCACAAACTGTGAGATCACAACATGAGCTGAAGTCGGACGCTTAACCAACTGAGCCACCCAGGCGCCCCATATTTTATTTTATTTTATTTTTTAATGTTTATTTACTTTTGAAAGAGAGACAGAGCATGAGCAGGGGAGGGGCAGAGAGAGAAGGAGACACAGAATTCGAAGCAGGCTCCGGGCTCTGAGCTGTCAGCACAGAGTCCAATGCGGGGCTCGAACTCATGAGCCATGAGATCATGACTTGAATCCCCAAGTTGGATGATTACGAGCCACCCAGGCACCCCACCCCTCTTGTTATTTTAAATGAATTAGTGGATACTTAAAAAAATTTCTCAGCTTAATTTCTTTTTTTTTTTTTTTTAAGTTTATTTCTTAGTACGAGCGGGAGAGGGGTGGAGAGACAGAGAATCCCAAGCAGGCTCCGCATTGTCAGCGCAGAGTCCAGTGTCAGGCTTGAACCCATGAAACTCGAGGTCATGACTTGAGCCATAACTGAGTCAGATGCTTAACCAACTAAGCCACCCAGGTGCCCCTCAGTTTAATTTCTAATATGGTAAACATCTATTGATATTTACCTAACAAATACTCTTTGGAGTCCTAAATTTTTAAGAGTGTAAAGTCCTGAAACCAAAAAGTTTGAGAACTGCCAAATTAAAGGAACAGGAAGACAGGTGCCTGACTGGCTCAGTCAGTAGAGCATGTGACTCTTGATCTCAGAGTCGTGAATTCCAGCCCCATGTTGGGCCTTGAGCTTACTTAAGAAAAAAAAAAAAAATTAAGAATAAAGGAACAGGAACAGTTTGTGGTAATTTGATTATGGCTCAGTAAGCAGATTGGTTGAATTGCATGACAAAGAAAACAAAGCCTGCTGGGGAGAAATGACCTAGTCTAGCATAATAGGCAGTTGTTGAAAGTCCTTGACATTACTTTAAGTTTTCCTCCCTCCTTCCCTGCTTCCTTCCTTACTTTGTTCTTTTCCTCTCTCCTTTTTTAGAGATCATGCATGATGTGATAAAGAAGGTAAAGAAGAAGGGGGAGTGGAAGGTAAGTAGAAGAAGCACAATTAATGGCCTTGACATTCATGTGAAAATAGAAGAATGGTGAAGGTTTAAGAAAGTGGAGTTGGAGGAAAGGTATATAAGTAGGAAATCAAAGACTTTGCTGTGTCCAGAGAGTACAGAAAAAGGTGATCCACTGTGCCTCATTATTATGTAGTCCTGGTTAAGAAATCTGGCCATAAGCTTCTCTTAAAGATCACCTGGTGGGACACTTACCAGAGGAGTTCTTTTATTCAAACAAAATCTTAACCCAGCACCCCTTCTATAAAGCAGAAGAAGGTGAAATTATTCTACTTGCTATGGGTGAGAAAGAAGGAAGCCCCTCTGGTGGCCCTGAAGCATCTGCATGGAGCCCAGACAACTGGTCCATCCCCGTTTATCTGTAACTACATAAGACCAAAAAAGGAAGCTTGTTTATTCATAGAACAGTGAGAGAAATGCTGGAGGCAAATGCTTAAGCCAGTCAGATTGATTACATCCTCAGTTACCGGAGTGGGTGATTCAAGTGGGAAAGTGTGCTGTGCTCCGTTCTGAAAGTCCCTTGGTTGTCTGAGATTGGGCATTATGCTGGCCAGGGGAACATGCAGTTTTACTTGAATTTCCCTGTGTGTCTTTGGAGGATTTATGCCAATCATTCTTGCCCCTAAGTCGTCCCACAGTCAGGAGCCCACACATTTTCAAGTTCACTTGGTCCAGGAACGACAGAGCTGCTTGGTACAGAAGGATTTTGGTCTCCTCTTCAGCCCTGTGAGATTCTGTTTTAGCCAGCACATCTCATCCTTATCACCCAGGGTGGAGGCCATCTGGCAGGAACTCTTTATACATGTCCTCTTTCTCTCTTACCCTTCCCATCAGGAATAGATTTATGGACTGGTGAACTTTGATCTTGAGAAAGTTGACTCAAAGTGAAAACTAATTGGTTCTTAGAGCTTTCCGCTCCACATTGTGTCTGGCTCCTGTTACCTCAGTTTGTATCATTAAAGAGGAAGAGAAGTAGCCTTATTTTAGATCCCAGCTTCTTCTTTCAACTGTGGGCTGAATGGAGATGGGAAGTTAGCTGACGAATTGCAGGGATGAAGCTTTCAGACCAAGCCTGGTATGTTCTCGTTCTCCCAGTGTGGACTGAGGTAGAGTATGCTCCCAGACAGCACCCCTGCCGGTACATCCCAATGATGTTGACAACAAAGGCCTCACCTTCCATGCCATTTATGTAGCACGGGTGTTCCTTCTCCTTGTTAAAAAATAATCTCCAATACAGGTTTCTCTGAGTGTGGGTGCTGTAGATGAGTCAGTCTTTCTTGCCTGCTTTCTTGCTTTCCTATGAATAGTCATTTTCTTTATCATGGAAAAACCTTAATTTTTTTAAGTTGATACAATTAAGTCAAGTTACCGAGAACAAACTCTAACTCCTAGAAGGTTAGGTCTGGGTGTGGTGTGGGAGATAAAAGCTAGCATGTATCTCAGCAAACTTCTGGCCCATCAGAAATATTTATAACTTAATATTCTGTATTTCTGGGGCGCTTTTTGAAGTCTGACATCGTAAGCTGATGAGAGAATCGTAGCAGGTCCCATGTAGGCTGTAAGCTGTTCTTTCTGCTTCCAGGTGCTGGTGGTCGATCAGCTGAGCATGAGGATGTTGTCCTCCTGCTGTAAGATGACAGACATCATGACCGAGGGGATAACAAGTGAGTGCAGCTCTCTCTGTCCTTGAGTGACGGTCAGGCCTTCTCCTTGCGGCAAGCTTTCCTCCTCCCTGTTTGTTATTAGCTCACTTGACTTCAGATTCTTCCAACAACATGCGTAGTAAGACTGCAGATTCTTGAGAGAGACCCAAGGCTTTCTTGTTCATCACTAAATTCCTAGCAGCGGATGCAGTACTAGATGATCATTAAATATCCGGTAAAGGATGCCGAAAGGAAGGTTAAATCAAGGGGGGAAAAGGCAGGCCACCAATGGAAACAACGCACAAAAGACCCAAACAGGCACCTAACAGAAGAAATCCAAATGGCCAATAAATACATGAGAAATTGCCCGCCCACATTAGTTGGTTAAAACCAGAATGAGATCTTGCTATACACTCATCAGATTGGAATATTAAAATTCTGATACTTCTAAGTGACAGATAAGATGTAGAAAAATAGGAACTCCTATATGACGAGGTGTCCACTGATGCAGTTCCTTTGAAAAACACAGACAGCGTCTGGTAGAATTGAAGTGCGTGTGCTCTGCAAGCCAGATGGTTAGACGTGTGTCCTCGACAACCTCAGGCTTGTGTGCCCAGAATGCACGTGCACGGATGTTCACAGAGCATTGTTAACATAGCCCCAGATTGGAAACAACTAAAACACCCATGAAGAGTAGGATGGTTAAATAAGTTATGGTATAGTCACATAGCAGAATACTATATAGCAACGAGAATGAATGAACTCTGACTGCTCACAAGCACATGCATAGATCTAGTAAGTAATGTTGAGCGGAAGAAACAATATTTACAGTGTGCTTCAATTTACATAAAGTTCAAAACTAGGCAGAACTAAGCTATGCTGTTTCGAAATGCAGTGTACATGGTAAAACCATGAAGAGACATGGTCACATTCAAGTCAGGATGGTGCTTCCCTTTGGAAGGAGGGGAGTGAGCACGTAGCAAGTGCATTTCTGTGAGTGCTGGCCAGTTCTGTTTCCTAACTGAGGTGACGCTTATGCAGGCCTTTACTTTTTTTTGTTTTAAGTTGGCTTATTTATGTTGAGAGAGAGAGACAGAGTGCACGGGAGGGGCAGAGAGAGAGGGAGGAAGAGAATTCCAAACAGTTTCAGCATGTCAGCATGGAGCCCAATTCGGGGCTCGAAGCCACTAACCACGAGATCATGACCTTAGCCAAAATCAAGAGTCCGTTACTTAACCCACTGAGGCACCCAGGTACCTCACCCACAGAGTGGTGACCCACGGAGGTGCCTGTAATTATTTGTATGTTTATGTTTTATTCACTCTTTGGAATGTGTGTTACAGTTTCACAACAAATAGGCTTTAAAAAAATTTTTTTTAATGTTTATTTATTTATTTATTTATTTATTTAATGTTTATTTTTGAGACAGAGAAAAAGAGTGGGGGAGGAGCAGAGAGAGGGAGACACAGAATCTGAAGCAGGCTCCAGGGTCCAAGCTGTCAGCACAGAGCCCAGCGTGGGGCTCAAACTCATGAGCTGCGAGATCATGACCTGAGCGGAAGTCGGACGCCCAACCGACTGAGCCACCCGGGCGCCCCTAATGTTTATTTAGTTTTGAAGGAGAGAGAGAGAGACAGAGTGTAAGCAGGGCAGGGGCAGAGAGAGAGGGAGACACAGAATCTGAAGCAGGCTCCAGGCTCTGAGCTGGACAGAGCCCGATGCAGGGCTCGAACCCACGAACTGCGAGATCATGACCTGAGCTAAAGTCGGACACTTAACTGACTGAGCCACCGAGGCACTCCAAAAGGGATCATGGTTTTAATCTTTGAAACAGCATTGATTGAAAAGCATTCTCTTCCGAGCTATTGTTTCAAACAAGGAAGTTAACTTGTTTTTCCTGTAAAAAAAAAAAAAAATGTTGGATGGAACACACCTGTTTTAATAATACATCTGTTTCAATGCATTTCCTAGTTTTTTTCCTTGGAGATGTGTGGCTCACAGACTGTTGCTGGTCTTTGTCAAAATTATTACCAAATCACAATTACGGGAGGAAAAACTAAAAGGGTTGAGATTTCGTTAAGCTAAATGAATTTCATTCAAAGGTTTGTCCTTTATTCTAAGATTATGTTGTTCCTATTATTTGGTGTTAAAATATTTTCAAATTGTGAAATTATGGTAATAATATATTGTGGACTTTCTTATTGATTAAATGTAAGTGAAATATATACATATGCATACCTAATGTAATAATTTGGGGAGGTATAATCACACCTTGTGAGTCCTTCATTTTTAAAAACTTTTTCCAAATCCAGGTAATCTGTCATCAGAAACATAGTCCTATAAATGAGAATACATAGCTTTTAATGTGACTTTTTGTCATTCAGTGATCTAAGACCAGGCATTGCCCCTGTTTTGAGCTTGCAAAGCTATTTTTTAAAAATTTTTTTAATGTTTATTTATTTTTGAGAGACAGAGACATAGCACAAGAGAGGGAGGGGCAGAGGGAGAGGGAGGCAGAATCCGAAGCAGGCTCCAGGCTCTGAGCTGTCAGCACAGAGCCCGATGCAGGGCTTGAACTCACACAAGATCATGACCTGAGCCAAAGTGAGATGCTTAACTAATTGAGCCACCCAGGCACCCCAAAGTTATTTTCTTCATTGAATTTTTAAAGCTATTTTTTTCTCTACCGAAGCGAAAGTTAAGGGGAGGAAAAGCCAGATGGAGCTAAGGAGCTTCTAATGAACAAGCAGCAGCACCCTGCCCCACTCTCTTCTCCCTCAGGGTCTACTCTTTCTTCTGGTTATTCTTTTGATATTTCTAGATGGAAACCTACACTGTTATCTTCAGATTCATCGATGGTGGATGTTATCTGTTGGCTTCCTGTGGTAGATGAGGGTTCAGCTCTCTCCCTACTGCACACAGACTTTTCCCTACCCTCAAACGTGGGTTCTAAAAAAGGTCCTTACTTGGCAGAATTGAAGTTAGCAGTCCTGCACTGAACCCCCAAAACGTCTGGGGGTGAAGTATTATGGGCCTATGAAGTTCAGAAGTCTGCAGCCACTGGTAAAGTCGATGGTTGAAGGATTTTGGTATTTGGACATTATTTGGATGTTCAAATATCTTTGGATGATCACAATATTTGAAAAGTCTTTATAAATGTTACAAGGTATCATCCTACAGTGATGCTTTTATTTGCTTAAACCATCTGCATGGGAAGATAGCACCAAGTGATTGTGCCGTTCTCTCTTCGCTAGAAGACAGTACAGTGAGGTGGCACGTCTTAAGCTTTATCAGGTGGCTGGTAAGATGAGGATTATCCCAGAAGCTCTTCTTTCCAGGTGAAGTAGCTGACATAAATAAAAGAAACAAACCAAATGCCCATGGTTTAACAAAATATAATATTTAACCTTTGAGAAGCACAGTAGTATGTAGACGGCATGTTTAGAATATCTTCATGCGATATACAAAAGAAAATGATGGAAGCTACCCAATTGTTGATAAACTCAACCTGGAAATTCTAAAGGAATTGGGATTATTTAGGACAGATGAGAAAAAAAAATGAAGAGGCAGAATGAGGTAGGATTTTCCATTAAAAATTAAAAAAAAATTTTTTTATTTTTGAGAGAGAGCACAAGTCAGGGAACGGCAGAGAGAGAGGGAGACACAGAATCCAAAGCAGGCTCCAGGTTCTGAGCTACCAGCACAGAGCCTGAAGCGGGGCTCGAACCCACAAACTGTGAGACCATGGCCTGAGCTGAAGTCAGAGGCTTAACCAACTGAACCACCCAGGCACCCCCTAAAAAATTTTTTTAATTAAAAAAAAAATTTAACATTTATTCATTTTTTTAATGAAACTTTTTATGTTTATTTGAGAGAGAGGGAGAGAGAGAATGAGCGGGGGAGGGGCAGAGAGAGAGGGAGACATAGAATTCGAGGTGGGCTCCAGGCTCTGAGCTGTTGGCCCAGATCCTGATGCAGGGCTCAAACTCACAAGCAGTGAGATCATGACCTGAACCGAAGTCAGGTCACTTAACTGACTAAGCCATCCAGGTACCCCAAACATTTATTCATTTTTGAGAGACAGAAAGAGACACAGCACGAGCAGGGGAGGGACAGAGAGGGAAGGAGACACAGACTCTGGAGCAGGCTCCAGGCCCTGAGCTGTCGGCACAGAGCCTAATGCAGTGCTCAAACTCACAGATCACGAGATCATGACCTGAGCTGAAGTTGGACGCTTACCCGACTACTGAGCCACCCAGGCGCCCCAAGGATTTTCCATTTTTAATCAAGAGATCAAAGACGTTACTTAAACTGAAATGGGAGATACTTAGTGTGATAAAATTCCAGGTTTTCTAACATCTCGAGCCTTGTGAGACCGTGGAATGTGGTCCCTGCAGGGAAGGGGCAAATGATTCCCACCCCACACCCCATAGCTTTTTACCTGCAGCAGTCTGAAGGTGGCCTGTCTAGATTGTTTCTAGTTTTATGGTCACCGCTTATGTTTTCTTACTGACTGTGGGCTGCTGTTTGTTGTCTAGTTGTGGAAGACATCAACAAGCGCAGAGAGCCGCTGCCCAGCCTGGAGGCTGTGTATCTCATCACTCCGTCTGAGAAGGTAAGTCCCGCCCCCAGAAGAGCTTTGGCTAAGGTTGCACGTGCTGGCTTGGTGCAGAGCATCTGACATTTCTAGGTTAAGCGCGCATTTAACACACTGCTCTGATTAAGCGTGCAGTCCACAGACACGGAAGGAGGGGTACAGTGTGCAGTCGGGGTGCATTAAGCTCTCTCAAACACAGCTGCTGTCCAGAAGGCTGGGTCCGGGTCTCTCCAGTTTCCCCCTCATGCACTCCCTCTCCGGGGAGGAGACCCTCTGTGTCTGAGTAGTGACTCACGTCCGCAACTCTGGCATTCTATAATTTTGGGTCTGTTTTGTCAGTATCCAGGTTATGGCAAAATTGACCTGTCTTATCATTTTAGGGGGGATTGGTTCAAACCGGTGTCCAGACAAGATTCACCTCCTTGCTTTTGTTTGATAGTTGCCTTAGGTCTCTTAATCTGTATAAATTCCTGCCAGTTTTCCATTCCTTTCTTTTCACTTTTGAAAACTGGCTTACAGCTGAGTTTTTGCAGATGCAACTAAATTGCCAGCACTTCATCAATGTGAGTTTCCTGGAAGGTTTTTGACCACTTTCCTCTTTTGTGAATATCTTCTCAGGAACCCAAGTTATAGTGGCTCCAAAGAACTGATGCGGTCTTCTGGAATGAGCTAAGGAGGATTTTGTTCATCTAAACTCTGAAACAGTCCTACTTTTAAGGCTTCAGAATTCTGTTATGGCCAAACATGAATTCTGCATTAAAAAAATCCCCTGCTGTTTTGTCCAGGCAGCTTGGATTTAACCCAGTTCAGATATAGGTCCACATTTGCTGGCAGAATTGGATTCAGTTCCTTCCTTTTCTCCCCCCTCTACAGTCTGTCCACTCTCTCATCAGTGACTTTAAGGACCCACCGACCGCTAAGTACCGGGCTGCTCACGTCTTCTTCACTGACTGTAAGTAGGGCTGGCAGTTCCCACCCCTGTCCTTCCAGGTTAGCGTCTCTGCACAGCAAGGCTGGTCAATAGGGAAGAAATGGTTCTTGCCACGTTTCTCCTGATCTTTTATTTTCTCTTCAGAAGATAAATTGCCTAAGAGAGAAAAATAAACACACGCAGATACAAACCTACTCAGTCATGCCGTCCTTCCTGATGAAAAATAGCACCTCTTCTAAGGACTAGAGGGCTGAGTGCTGAGAAGAAATGTCCAATGCTAGCTTTGATGTTTCACTGTATAGACTTCCAGATATCACCGTAAACTGTAGTGTATTTCCATCAGGTTTTCAGCTACAAAGATAGTCCAATCACCACCCAATCCAGTGGTGATTGTAGCAGACAGAACCTGCGTCATCATCCTGGGATTCATTTTCTTACTTTGTGGGGGTTTTTTGCACAGGGAGCCTCATGCAGAAGCGTCTTGGTCACTCTTTGTTAATAGCAAAGAGAGGGGTGGCCGAGCTGGCTAGCTCATGAGTTCAGCAACAACAGTGCACCCTCCGTTCCTCTCTTTAGGGAAAGTCCCACAGAACTCGCCACTGAGAAAAGGAGGAAGGGTTTTTACGAAAGAATAATTGTTTACTATCTGAATTCGGGTGAAATACAGAGCAGGAGCGTGACATTAGTAATAATAAACCAAAAAAGCATTTCTGGGAATCCGAAGCCATATGTTTGGCTCGGGAGAGCCCTTGGCAGTCCTGGTTTCCCCACAGGTGGGTCTCGTGTGCGGCTGAGTTCCTTCAAGGGTCCAGGAGAACTGCCTGTACTGCCTTTCCCGCCGGTTTCAATTTTCTTCCTTATATTTTTCATTAACATGTCAGATGTGTGGTGTTTGTTCGTATCATAGGCCCCTTTCTTATCCCCTTCTTAATCTCTTACGGGGTTTTTTTTCCTTTCCCTGATATCAGAAAGTAGTTTATTAGCTCTCAAATCTCAATCTTACTGCCATTTGTTTCTCTGTTATATGTGGAGGGCCTTTTAGGTGGCTTTACGTTCCCTTTATACCTTATAGTTAGTGGATATCTTAGGATGGGACGAACGTTCCAGTTGCCTTCTTGAAATCCTAATAAAATAAAAACCCCACCAGACGTGTGCAACTGCTGAAATGAAGCAGCAAGCGGACAGGAAAGCCTGCTGTCTTTTGTCATATTCTTGCAGCTTGTCCAGATGCCCTGTTTAATGAGCTGGTGAAATCACGAGCAGCCAAAGTCATCAAGACTCTGACGGAAATCAACATTGCATTTCTCCCCTATGAGTCCCAGGTGAGGCTGAGTGGGGTGTGCATGGAAAATCTGGATCCTCGCTGCTCAATCGGGAACCCTGGCAAATCCTGAGAGGGGTGTGTGTAGTGAGGAGAGGTGGGGAGGAAGATTGTGTATTCAGAATTGCCGAATGACGTGCATAAGTGGATGTTGATGGAATGGGAGCAGAGTTCCTCAGGGGTCTGCCCGATGCCCTCATCTTACTCTCCGGTTATTTCTGACTTTTTTTTTTGTCAGCCCTCACACCTTTCTTTGTATGCATTTCATCCTTGCTCGCAGCGTTCACTCCTGCTGGCTGACTCCTTGAATACCCAAAAGGTAGCCAGTCCAAAATGAGCAGGGAAGGAGAGCAGGGGAAGGGATCAGACAACACCCATCTGCTGCACAGGAGACTGGTTTTTGCAGAGATAACCTCCGCTCACACTCTGCTGGAGGAGCAGATGGGAGCCTTCGTCATTGGCTGTTAACACTTCAGATGCCAGAGCGCCGCCACGAACCTCTCCCCTTGGGAAAATTGTTAAGCTAGAAAAGGTGAAGCTGATTGTGAGCGAGTACACAAACTTTTTATGTTAGTTTTGCAAGATTGGTTAACGTGTCTTCTCCCGGCAAACAAGAAGCAAAAATAACAGGACTCCTAGGCATTTTGCAAAAGGTAAAAGATGACTGGCGTATTGCGTCTTTATAGATCAGCTTCTAGACACCAGAGAGTGACCTATTCTTAAGTAAGGAGGGATGGAGAACATTCAGTGTGAACTTTTTTTTTTTTTAAGTTTATTTATTTTGATGGGCGGTGGGGACTGGGTCAGAGAGGAAGAGAGAATCCCACGCAGGCTCTGTGCTGTCAGTGCAGAGCCGGACACGGGGACTCAGACTCACAAGCTGTGAGAGCCGAGATCAAGAATTGGTCTCTTAACCGACTGAGCCACCCAGGCGCCCCAGTATAGCATGAACGTTTAAAGACAGTGTCTTTCCCTTAGTGCTTGACATAAAGCCTGTTCCTAGCTTGAAGGCAGGAATTTTTTTTCTCTGTGTGAGCCCACCTGGATTGGGCTCACACAGAGAGTGTATTCAACCAATATTACATTTCATGTATTTTTTAAAAGTGATAAATTTGTTTTTAACCTCAGGTTTTGTAGAAGATCAGGGTAGTTTATATAAGTGAGACTTTGAGAAAATACTGATAGCTGATAAGCTAGGTAATTAAGAGGAGATGTTAAACTTCTAGAATAAGAAGAAAAATACAACATATTTATTATAAGGATAGGAAATTATTCAATCCATAAAAATCTTTATTTGCCCACAGTCACAGATAATTTCCAGCTTGTCCCTTACTTTATAAAAACTTACAATGGCCTATGAGGGTTTACACTACCCTCCTCTCCTGTTCTTCTGGCCTCATTGTTCATCAGACAGTCTGGGGACATGCCTGCCGCAGAGCCTTGGCATTAGCCGTTCCTTCCATGTGAAAGCCCCCTACTGGTCCTCACCTCCTTTAAGCCCTTGCTCCTACATCACCTTTTCAAGGAGGCCTGGTGTCCTCCCTGCCCAGTCCCCCAGGACTTCTTCCCCTGCTGAGTTGTGTTCTCACACACTTACCAGTTTCTCACATATCATGTAATTTACTTGTCATTATGTTTATTGTTTATTGTGTGCCTTCTCCTGTAAGATTGCAAACTCCTCGAGGACAGTCATGTTTTGGTCACCGATAGTTCCCAAGTGTTTAGCACAGTGCCTGGTCTGCAGCAGACACCCAGCACATATTTGTAGAATAAATGAAAACATGTTCTACAGACTCACTACCAAGGTTGGAGAAAACTCCCGAGAGCTCACCATTTTGCACGCTAACATGATATATATATGTGTATATATGTGTGTGTGTGTGTGTGTGTGTGTGTGTGTGTGTGTGTGTGTGTATTTTTTTTTTTCCCTTATTTCTTTTCCTTTTCAGGTGTATTCCTTGGACTCTGCTGACTCTTTCCAGAGCTTCTATAGTCCCCACAAGGCTCAGATGAAGAACCCTATACTGGAGCGCCTGGCAGAGCAGATTGCAACGCTGTGTGCCACCCTGAAGGAGTACCCGGCTGTGCGGTATCGGGGGTAAGGCAGCGGGCCAGTCTGCCTTCAGTGGCCTCTCGTGTGTCCACTGGGCGAGGAGCTTCCTTTTGCCCTGAGATTCTTCTGGCAGTTGTCCTAAGAGGGTTAAGATTTGAGTGTTCTTGCATTTATAATTCTTCCAACGTTTTTGATATTCTCTAAATTTTATTGTGAAATATAGCGCATACAGAAAAGGTCATGAAATATATATATTCAGTTACTTAATAGCTAAATTTGAACCCCTGTGTAACCACAGGGTTTCCTGTGGGGTTTTTTTTTTTTTTTCATCTCTTTCCAACCTTTAAAAACAAACACTATCTTTGCAGAAGGTGTCCCAGAGTAAGATAAAATACAAGGACAGTTCTCCAAAGGACATATTCCCCAGATTCTATAAAGTCATTCACGTATTACTTACCTGCTGTGTACTTATCCTGAACACACAGTCCCTGTCCTTAGGAGCCCTGATCTGGAAGGGTAGGTAGCAGGCTTACCAACACGTGTATGTGTAAGCTGTGCACACCCAAACTGCGGCCCTGCAAGACCAGTGCTTGAGGGCAGTATAAGCTGAGGGCTAGGGCATCCCAAGTGGGGAGACCCCTTGGAGCTGAGAGACCAGAGGTGACATTTAGGCTAGGTCTTGAAGGGCAGGTTCAGATTCCAATAGACCAATGAGGAGCACAGGGCATTTTGTGTAGACAGTTGGCCCTTGCCATTGGGATGCGCAAATGTTTGGCGTTGGGAAAACAAAGGATGAGTTTGAGGAGGGTTGGCAGTCTGGCACAGTGTCTGTGTAGGGCAGTGGGGCAAGATGAAGCCGCTCCTAGAGGCCCCGGATGCCAGGTTTGGGATTGTGTCGGTCAGTGGTTCTCCCTGGGAACCTTTGGGGGATTTGCACAGGGGAGCGAGTGCAGTGCTGTGGGGGTGAGAGCAGCAGTCAGGCAAGGAGACCCAGAAGGGGTGGCCACTGTAGGAGGAGCGGGGGGCCTGAACAGGCAGTGCTGAGGATCAGCATGGCCCCCTGTCCTGCCTGCCTCCTTGTCTGCTGGAATGTGCAGCCATGGAAGAATACCTCCCTCTATTCTTGATGTTTCCTGACAAAAGCCTGTGGAAGTTCAGAAATGGGGGGCTAGGCCATAGCTTCTGACAGGGTAAGGGGAGCTTGGGGTTCATTTGGGAGGAATGGGGCTGGGAACAGAGCTGCTTTAGCGCTGCGCCTGGCCAGGTGGCAGCAGCCACACTCTGTACAATCGGGAGGGGCCCCAGGAAGTGCTGTCAGGCCTGGCCAAGGGGAAAGGCCCACAGGGTCTCACTTGTACCTTTCTGGCTCCGCCAGCAGAGGCGCCTGGTGGCTCTGTCAGTTAAGCACCAGACTCTTGATTTCAGCTTAGGTCATGATCTCACAGTTCGTGGGTTCGACCCCCCCCCCCCCCCCCCCCCCCCCCCGTCGGGCTCTGTGCTGACAGGGCAGAGCCTGCTTGGGATTCTCTCTCTCCCTCTCTCTCTGCCCCTCCCTTGCTTGTGTTCTCTCTCTCTCTTAAAATAAATAAACTTAAAAAATATGTATCCCCTGCAACAAAACAAAACAAGATCAAAGGAAATTTGAATTGTGGGAAGTGAGAGAATCAGGTGGGTCAGGCTCGGACAGGCTGATCACGGGAAAATGGTGGATGGCCGGTACCCTCTGTTGAAAGGTGGTCATTTTTCTGAAGCCAGTTGGAAAGATTACTTCTGTTTTCATCTAGATAGTTGTTTTTTTTTTTTTTTTTTTTTTTTTTTAGGTTTATTTATTTTGAGAGTGAGCAAATGAGTAGGGAAGGAGCAGAGAGAGAGGGAGAGAGAATCCCAAGGAGGCTCCACTCTGTCAGCACGAAGCCCAGCGTGAGCTGAAATCAAGAGTCTGACGCTTAGGGGTGCCTGGGTGGCTCAGGTGGTTAAGCGGTGCACTTCAGCTCAGGTCATGATCTCATGGTTTGTGAGTTTGACCCCGCATCAGGTTCTGTGCTGACAGATCAGAGACTGAAGCCTGCTTCAGATTCTGTGTCTCCCTCTCTCTCTCTGTCCCTTCCCTGCTCTCACTCTGTCTCTCCCTGTCTCAAAAATAAATAAAGATAAAAGGAAAAAAAAAAAAAAAAGAGTCCGACTCTTAACCGACTGAGCCACCTGGACACCCCTAGTTGTTGTTGTTGTTGTTGTTGTTTTTAAAGAATTAGGAAATCATTTATGTTCCAGGCACTGAGCAAATCTTTTTATTTGTCATTTGAAATTATATACATAATACATGACTATATTCTCAGTGTAGAAGAACAATTCAGGTGAAGCTCGTCTCCCTTGACCCTCCTTACACTGTTTGGCCTTCCTCCCTGAGGCAGTCAGTGCCAGCAGTTGGGTGCACGGGCAGTTCACCCTATGTCACTCCTCCTTTGTCAGGGAATACAAGGACAATGCTTTGCTGGCTCAGCTAATCCAGGACAAGCTCGACGCCTACAAAGCCGATGACCCAACAATGGGCGAGGTAAGTCTGGACTTGGTCCACGTGGTTCTCTCGCCGATTGACCATAGTGTTTGTATGGCATTCCTGGGGACAGCTTGGTTCTGTTGCTCACAGAAAGTGCCTGGTGCCACTGTTCCTGCACATTGGCCTCCAGGGAGATGCTCAGGCCCTTGGGCAGGATGATAGAGATTTTGCTCAGTGTAGCCGCGGTGACCAACCTGTTTCTGTTTGCTGGGACTTTCCAGTGTTAGCACTGAAGGTCCTGTGTCCTGGGAACCCCCTCAGTAGTACAGTACCCAAACCGGAAAATCAACACCGGTACCATCTCCAGCCCTTAATCCCACTTCACTAGTTTGTACACGTGCTCGCACGTGTGTTCAGTTCTGTGCAATTATATCACATGTGTAGATTCATAGAACCACCACAGCAATCCAGACAGAGCTGTTCCATCACTGCAAATCCCAGGTCCTGGGAACCCCCTTGGTCCCAGGCCGACTGGATGGTGGGGCACCCTATTTGTACCCGAACCCAGATGGTACTCTCTTTCATAAGCTCACCTTGGAGCCCAGCCACAGTTTTGGACCTGCTTGAAAGCATGCTCATTATGAGATAGACACATTGGATTTTTGCATGGTGTGACTGGTGTTCTCGTCAAGCAGCAAATGGACTAGTCAGTGCTATTTTAGTAGGTTTTATCTCAGAGTTCACTTCCTGGGGCTGCTTTTACAGGGGGGACAGCCACGCCAGTGGGAGAGGCTGGAGTTGTACGGGTGGCTTGTGAAAGTCTTCCCCTGTGTCCATCCTTCCAGGGCCCAGACAAGGCGCGCTCCCAGCTCCTGATCCTGGACCGCGGCTTTGACCCCAGCTCCCCCGTGCTTCATGAATTGACCTTTCAGGCTATGAGTTACGACCTGCTGCCCATTGAAAATGATGTATACAAGTAAGTGTACACACCCAGTGTGGCTTTGCAGACAAACCAAACGCACCTCTTTCATCCTAGGGAATGCGGGTATGTTGATACGGTCTTGCTAATAAGCCTGCAAGCTTTTCTGTGGGTTCCCCAAGTCCACTTGGCATTAGCAGCCAGGAACTGGTGCCCCTTGTGGGGGAACAAGAGCTTTAGAACTTTAGTTCACGGCTCACATCACCTCAGCTCAGAGCCTGCTTGGAGGTGTTGATATGTTGGTGTGCGCGTGTGTGTGTGTGCGTGTGTGTGTCTATGTCTGTGCATGCAAACGGATGCATATCTTATTCAGGGTTCAGACTTCTTAGTTATAGATCGTGAAATATGATGATGATAAAATATGTCACCAGAAGTTTCTTACTGACCTTTATTTGTAGAAGAGCTGTTTTCTTCATTATAATAAACATTTTTCTTGGTAATAGTCATCCGAAACTTAATTTCTAAAAACGAGTATTTGTTTTTTTGGAAACAGACTGTATTATTTTCATGTCTTTTATTTTATCCTTTATTTTATAACATATTTTAATCATAAAGGTAGTGGTTTCAAAATGAAGGTTCTAAAAATATGACTGAATCTCAGTTTTCTTCCCCGTTGGTGCCTGTAATTCTTGCTTTCCTTTAGATGTTCGTGATTTCACATGTAAAAATACGCTGAGGACCTGTTGCAGGCAGCTGATTTTAAAACTGAAAATTTAGGTACCCCACATTTGCGGATGGTATCCCAGTCCTTCCCAGGGAGGAGTAAACGTGATCTTTGCTTTTCCCTTACGAGTCGTTCTGAACCCACCTTTAACCTAACTTGAGCACGTACTCGCTAACCCTGAAGATTTTAAAACAGCTTCAAGTCCACTGCCTTTGATTAGAACTCTGGGTCTCTACCTTCCCGAGAAACTGCACCGTGTCAGTGCTGATGCAGCAGACCTGATACGGACCGTGCCCCATCGGATGGTCAGGGGGCCTGTGGTAAAATCCTCCGTGTGACATCTGTCTGCTGAGGACTATGAGCTCTTATCTGTTACAAATCAGAGGGAATTGGGTACATTTTGTGGGGACATATCCTCTCTAGGTACGAGACCAGCGGCATTGGAGAGGCCCGGGTGAAGGAAGTGCTCCTGGACGAGGATGATGACCTCTGGATAGCGCTGCGCCACAAGCACATCGCGGAGGTGTCCCAGTAAGATCCCTTTGCTCCATCCCTCCCCAGGGACCTCAGCCAGACCTCAGCCACCCCTGCCACCCCAGCTCCAGGGCTCACTCCATAGTACAGGGTGAAACCTTTCCCCAGATGGCAGTTGCTAATGTGCACGTTCTGGGCACTTGCACAGAGCTGGTCAGTAGATGAATTTGCCAACATGCTAACCAGTGATGATGACTCCCTTCTGATCTCAGCTCGAGTGACACCAACTTCACTGAGTGAGAAGATCCATTCTGTGTTCAGGTTGCTCTTAGGATTTTTAGAAAACATCTGTAGCTCTCAGGAAATGCTTTATCAACACTGAACATTTAAAGCCGATTCCTTCCATTGAAACGCCCAGATTCTACTACATCAATTTGATTTTCTTTTATATAGCCAGTGTGTAATCTTCTTCCCCTTTTGTCTTACCTAAAATTTCTAAGGAAGAGCTGTGCCTTGAATCTGTGCCTGTTGAATCTGTGCCTTGCTCTCAAAATGTTTCAAAATGTTTGTAACACCTGAATGTTGTTGTTGTTGTTTTTTAATGAGAGAGAGAGAGAGAAAGAGAGAGAGAGAGAAAATATCTCAAGCAGAGTCCACGCTCAGCTCAGAGCCGGACACAATCCCACAACCCTGGGATCGTGACCTGAGCCAAAATCAAGAGTCACATGCTCAACCTACTGAGCCACCCAGGTGCCCCATAACAACAGACTATTTTATAAGACCTTTATGCTATCGAGAACAATTCTACTTTTGCAAAAAGATATTTTCTGGCTGTTACATTGAGTTGGTGATAGTCTTAGGAAATTCACAAGGAAGCAAGAAAATAAGACAGTCTTGGATAGTTCAGTTCAGAAAAGTAGTTCCCAAACTTTTTGGATCACTCAACCTTAGGAAAATGTTGATTCACATTTCCAATATGTGAGTTTATTTATGAATTTACTAGTTTATTCTAATATATATATATTTTACAGTATATACAAAACCACAAATTTGAAAAAGATGGAGTAAAATAAACATAAATAGAAGTACTAATAATTCCTTCTCTTGAATCATCCTGTACACCTCCTCTGGAGACCCTGGTTGAGAATATTGGTTAGGAGGGGCACCTGGGTTGCTCAGTGGCCTAAGCATCCGACTCTTGCTTTTGGCTCAGGTCATCATCTTATGTTCATGATATTGAGCCCTGCATCAGGTTCCGTGCTCACAGCATGGAGCCTGCTTGGGAGTCTCTGTCTCCCTCTCTCTCTGCCTCTTGCTCTTTCTCTCTCTTTCAAATAAACATTAAAAAAATAGAATATTAGGAAAACAATGTATCCCTCTCTCTCCTCTTCAAAAATCACTGTAAGTACATACCTTAGTGGCAGGAAGAGTCACCGTGTATTCCTAAAGGAAGAATCTTGCACCACTAGTATAGGACTTGGTGTTGCTGTGAAAGTTAGTTGCCTCTTTCTGTCTTCCAGGGAAGTCACCCGTTCTCTGAAAGATTTTTCTTCCAGCAAGAGAATGAATACCGGAGAGAAGGTAAATGCATCCTAGAGCTCCAGTGCCCTTTAGGCTAATCCCGGTCTTCCCTCTGGGAGCCGGCAGGCAGGGCGCTTCCTTGGCACAGGATTAGTGAGCCAGGGGGTCATTGTCCCTGCTTCATCTAATACTGTTTTGTCTTGTTTTTGTATTCAGGATTGAGATCAGGTGCCCCTGTCTTTTGATGTTTATAGAGATCTTCATTTTGTTACTCTGAGGATTGATATTTACGGTTTTAGATCATGCGTCAGCTTAAGCCAGAAGAACCCTGAAACCTTTTTTAGCTTGTGGTGGAATTAGAACTCAACTTGCCTGGTCCTTTCCTTATCCTGACTGTTCATCGGAGGTAGCTTAGCCATCTTAGTCAAGGGAAATGCACCTCTGATTGTGTCACTCCCTTGCTTAAAACCATCTGGAGACTTTCTGTTCCCAGCAGAATCCAGCCCCACCCGTAGACACACCTTATAGCATTGGGCTATCAGGCCCCCCAGACTCTCAGGTCTGCCCCCCACTCTCTGGCACCCACGGCCTTGCTCCATCCATGCCTGAGTTCCTTGCCCGGGGCTTGCCTTGTCAAGTCCTGGTACTTTGGCTCAGGCATCGTTTTCTCAGGGAAATCCTCCCTGCTCCTCCCTGGACTAATGAGGTACCCCTCCACTGTGCACCCACACTCCTGATTCCCTCGAAGAACACTAATCCTCTCAGTCGGAATGACTCCTCTGCTAGATGGTAGCTCCACAAAGACAAGAATTTCTTGTTTGTTTGTTTGTTTGTTTGTTTGTTTTTTGTCCTTATATCTCCAGCACCTAACCTGGCATGTAGTAGTAATTCAACAAATTTTTGTTGGCTAGAGAGGGATTAGGTGAGTCACATGGTTACCGAGTAAACAGACCCCTGTGACCTGTCAGGATGCACATCCCGGCCCTTTCCCACCTTGTTCCTTCTTTCTACCTGTCTACACAACTGCAGCCCTTCTGCTGGGATGAAATGTGAACTCAGTTTCAAGACTGCTTGAGCTGAGTATGCAGAAGAACAGTGTGGAGAAGAAAAATTGCTCTTTCCTGACAAGAATTATGCTCTCAGTAACTTTCTAGTCCAATAAATAAAACGTAATTGCGACACTTCAGAGTTCAGTTCCCTACCTAGAAGATAGTCATGGTATTTGAATCAATAATTTTTTGAGCCAGAGGCCTGGAAGTCTAAACCCACAGTGATCTCAGGTTTAACAGATTGATTTTGAGAGTTTCCGAGCGTGCACTTGGGAAGTCTGGTGCTGGCTGCTGTCCTGCCCTGGACCTGCCACCCTTGCACAGCCTCTTAGGTCAGGGCCATTAGAGTGAGACCATATGTTTTCCTTTCCCTCATAGACCACCATGCGGGACCTGTCCCAGATGCTAAAGAAAATGCCCCAGTACCAGAAAGAGCTCAGCAAGGTATGACAATCCCAAATGATTGATTTGAATCTTGACTATAATCAACTTCAGTAAGACCTCTCAGAGCCCCACTGCACTGACTGATCCACTGAAGTCACAGGTTTTTAATCAACTTCTGGTTTTATTAGGAAAAGCTGGAAGACTGGACCGACAACTTATTTCCTATGACTTTCTTTTCTCCTCTTCGTCTGTTTTCTCTCTTTATCCTTCAATTCCTCACCTCACGAGCCTCTCCCCTGGGCTGCTTAAGTATTCTTACGGCATGGCAGCTGGACTCCACGAGTGTGAGTGACCGAGGGAGAGAGCCAGGAGGAAGTCACTGTGCCTTTTCTGTCCTGACCTGGGGTGTCCTACATCATGTCCTCCACACTCTCCTTTAGAAGCGAGTCACTGAATCCAGCCCACGCTCAAGGAGAGGGGAATTAAGCTCCACCTCCTAGAAGGAGGGGTAACAAAGGATTTGTGGACACATTGTGGAACCATTATGCCACCCTACCCCCATATAGGATTCCTTCATCTGCTTGACTCCTTTGGAATGCGGTTTGCCCCTACCTCTCCTGACACAGAACTTTCTGGCGTGTTCTGCCATGTTTGTGTTCTGCTTCAATGCATGTTTTACCTCCTTTACGAGGCTGGAGACTCCCTGGTGCATTGCACAGTGTTTATACATAGTAGGTGCTCAGTTTATGCTTCATGCGTCCGTGAGTGATTTCTGGATCATAAACTCTGCTTTTTCCTAGTATTCAACCCACCTGCACCTGGCCGAGGACTGCATGAAGCATTACCAAGGCACCGTGGATAAACTCTGCCGAGTGGAGCAGGTAGGACCTTTTCCTTCTCTTTCTGCCATCCCCGTTGACCCAGCTGAATTTTAACATGTGACTTTGAACATCCTGCAGAATCATAGGATAGAGAGATGGGGAAGTCTGCTAGATCATGTTGTCTCAACTCTGGAGCCAATGCACTTCCGCTCTCAATGGTAGGGATTAGACTGGTCTGGAATGCTGTGCTGTTTGGATTTTGCATGTCTGACTCTCCACAGGCTCCCTGGAGTGTCTGAAGAGAGATGTCTGGAACTCTGAGCCCTACACTGACAGGGCTGGCTGAGGTTTATATTCCGAGTATACTTTCCTCCTGTGGTGGCCACACCGGTTTTGGAAACCTAGATGAGAGAAACTAGGGTAGTAGCATGTCAGAAACTCACCACAGCCTCCCTGATCATAAGTAGGACTGAAAGTCAGCAGTTTGCGGTTTGAACTCTGTCTCTGTCACTGGTTTGTTTGATGTGCCTGTTTCTGCTTTGCTTTCCTCATCTGCAAAGGGAAATAACAATGCTGCCATAGTTTCCAGGAGTGTTGTGTGGAGTCACTAATCCTGGCCCTCCGTTCTCCAAGCGAGAACTTCACTCAGCTAGGGTCTGCTTCCATGGGAAGGGAGGGCATTTGAATGTGAAGCCTCAGCAGGAATGAACAACTCAAGTCCTTGGTGTGAAGCTAAGATCTACACCGTCCGGTGTGATGTGACGAGCCAGCTTAGGTTTGTCAGACCTGTCCTGGTTTCTTGGCTCTCTTCTAAGGGGCAGTGGCCCCCTAAAAACCCATCAGTCTCACAGCTGATCTTGACAGGTGCAAGGTCCTCTCCAAAAGAACTTGACTGTCCAGAAAACAGGTTATCCCTACATCAGTAAAAGTGAAGTTGGGATGAATCCTTGGAAGTGTACATTTTTTTTCAGAATTGCTCCGTGGTATTTGTTGAACCGGTTATGTTTAATTTGACCTTTAGAGAGTATTAGATTTGGGTCCGGCTAAACAAACGGCTGTTGAGGCTGGCAGTGGCTCTGAGAGGTGAGAAGGCCTGGGGGCACCCACCTTCCTTGACCCAGACAGACCTGGGTAACCTCAAGGTCCTGATGGTTATGGACTCGTGGGATCTTAGAGAAAAAGGGAACCTTCAGGTGAGCCCTGTGTGGGTTCCCAAGGGAGTTGCAGCCTCTGGTCTCTGAGAACAGAGTAGAATGGTTGTTGATTTGCTGAGGCTGATGATGTGCCTTCTCCAGCCTGTCGACAGCCGGTCTGACTCTTGCCTGAGTTGGGAAGCGGGCTGTCATTGTGCTCTCTCTCCTCTTCCTTCTTTGGCCAGCCCTTCTCTCCTCCTTCATCTGCCTGGGTTGGGTTTGCAGGTTCTAGAGCCCTTTTTTTCCTACTCATCTTAAAAGTGGTTGGAGGGGCGCTTGGGTGGCTCAGTTGGTTGGGCATCGACTTCAGCTCAGGTCATGATCTTACGGCTCGTGGGTTTGGGCCCTGCATTGAACTCTGCTGACAGCTCAGAGCCTGGAGCCTGCTTTGGATTCTGTGGCTCCCTCTCTCTCTGCCCGTCTCTCTCAGAGCCATTCACCCTCTGTCTCTCCTTGAAAAATAAACATTAAAAAAAAAAAAAGTGGGTTGGAAAATTAAAAACAGGTTAAAAAATGCAGAGTAGTTAAAACTCAAAAGGCGTGTCCTTCAGAGCCAAGGGGAAGCACAATGGGGAGAGTCTAGCTAGGCAGGCGCCCCTTAAGATGCCAAAGCTCTTCATGTGCGGGACGTGCCACTGACTCGGCCCCGATCCCTCAGCAGAGCTCTGTACCTCTAGAGGCCCCACCGGAACGGAGGCTTGACCTGAGGATGTGGCCCAGGTGCACGGACACTCACCTGAAGGGAGCAGCCTACTTTCAGACAAGATGGCAAAAAAATCAACGATGGTTTCTGTTTTTTGCAAATTGAACCCCGGGGCTGTCATCAGTTCTCACTGGCGCCACGGAACGTAGCGCTAGTGACGCCAGTGCAGATTATGGTGCATTGTGGGAGAAGAAGGGACCTTCCCCAGTGAAGCGACCAATCCTATTTATGGTCTACAGTCGTCTAATTGTTACCATCTGTCCAGACTGTCACTGGGAGTGGGGCCAATATGGTGTGTTTTCTGCAGGACCTGGCCATGGGCACGGATGCCGAAGGGGAGAAGATCAAGGACCCTATGAGAGCCATCGTCCCCATTCTGCTGGATGCAAATGTCAGCACTTATGACAAAATCCGCATCATCCTTCTCTACATCTTTTTGAAGAACGGTAGGAACGACGGGCTGGAGAAGAAGGGATAGGTGCTCTCTTGGGCAAGTGAAGTGAGGGAGAGAGAGAAGACAAAGTAGGAAAGTTTAGGAGACACGGAAAGGCGTATTATTTAGTAAGGAGATCCCAGGGGCTCTTGACATTGGGGAAATGAAGGTAAATCAGTTGGAACTAGAATTGAATTCAAGAGTTAAGAAAGGTGAGGCGTCTATGGAAGAGGACGGGTGGGGGCAGGGAGAGCCCACTGACAGCAAAGCCAGTTTGTGAGGGCTTGTCCGCCAGGCGCTTTAACTTGCATCACGTTAGTACTCTCCACCTTTAAATAACTGATTTTTACCCACATCACAGTTGGGTTACCGTCCACTGTGCAGATGGACACGGAGACTCTTGACTTTGATGTGGGCAGGGGTGGGCAGAAATGGCTGGGAAGCAGAAGACGGATGGAAATATAGACCATGATGGGGCAGTTGCTGAAGGTCACAGCCTGGGACAGAGTGGCTTGAGTGGAATGGAAATCCTGATTTTGTCTTCATCTTCCAGTAAAGTTGATGCGGTGAAGACTCATTTCTACTAATCCTGAGGAGGAGAAGGGGCATCATCCCCCCTCAAGCGATTGGCTCTGCTTCTGAGTGTGTGATGTGCAGTGGCTGGGTGTGGTGACAGGGGTTTTGTTCTCTCAGGCATCACTGAGGAGAACCTGAATAAACTGATCCAGCATGCCCAGATCCCCCCAGAGGACAGCGAGATCATCACCAACATGGCACACCTGGGGGTGCCCATCGTCACTGACGTAAGGGGCCAGTCTTGCATGTGGGGAGGGAGAGGCAGAAGGGAAGCTGGCATGTCTTACCTGTTCTCCCCTGAATTACTTAAGGTGGCTTAAGATACATACACTAAACGTTGAGGAAGAGAAAACATAAAATCAGAGGAATAAAGGGATAGATGTAGTAAAATAGAAGTGAAACTCCCAGAACCAAGACGTGCACATCCAGGAGTTGCCCAGTCATTAAATCTGCGTTGAGCCAGCCCCAGCCCACGCCAGCTTCGTCCCCCATGTCGAGCTCAGTCTGGCCGTGTCTTTGCGTACCTGGGTCCAGCATCTTCTGTGAGAGCGGGAGCACAGCGCTTAGCATCAAGCGGGTTTGCCACTTGGTTTGTCACTGAGCCAGGCCAGGGCAGGGAAGCCTGACCATGCAGCGCACTCCAGAAGAGGCTGGGGGCCAGAGGACTCCAGAACTTGAGGAAGAGGCCCGAGCACTCTTTGGAGCTCTCTGCTGGGAACCTTCCCGTGCACCTGCTTCCTGTGAGGAGTCTCTCACTCAGCAGTGCTGTAAAGCTAGACTTGCAAATGCGCTTCTTTTGGAATCTCAGAGTCAGAAACTTTGTCCCAGAGCCCAGACCTGAGACCTGTAACTGGTTTGGTGTTTTTTGACCCTTGTTCAAGAGGGACCCAAATGGGAATGGAGATGGCTTACCGATGCACCCCAGACTGTTGAAGCAGAAGCAAAGACCAGGTCCTACACAAAGCTGCCTTTTCTCCTATAATCGAAAACAAAACTTTTTTTTTAACTACCAGGATGTTTTTTTTTTTTAATGGAGCTTCTGTGTTTGACCCGCATTTGCCATTTTCCATGGCTTTAAAGAACCGAGTTTGCTCCAAGGGGCACATGCTGGACTTTTCCAGGAAAACCTCTCCCACTTAGCCTCTGCTAGCGCTGACTCTGAAGGGAGTGCTCTGGAGCGATTTCCCGAGGCCAGCAAGGTCGCCGGGGCCCAGGTGACCCGTGACTCTGTCTAATTTTGCGTGTGTTTGTATTCAGTCCACCCTGCGCCGCAGGAGCAAGCCAGAGCGGAAGGAGCGCATCAGTGAGCAGACCTACCAGCTCTCACGGTGGACTCCGATCATTAAAGACATCATGGAGGTCAGCGAGGGAGGGGTGTGAGGATGTGTGTGGGACAGCCCGGGCCCAGAACTCTTCACTTACAGGCCCAGAGGCCTCCAGCTTCACCTGATGTGGGGTGATGGTGACAGCCTGGGGTTATCTGTGCCTGAGGATCTGTACCCAGTCTCGGGGCTCATTTAGGCCCCATAGCCTTGTCCTGAGGGTTTAGGAAGAACAGCCCCCAGAGGCCGCTAGATCCAGATCCCTATGATCCATATGACTTAGCCCCATAGGAGAGACCCCTCAGTGGTGCCGTATCCAAAGAACCAAACACATCCCAGCATCTGCAGGTCACATGAGTCACAAACACCACACTAAGGGTGCGGGTATGGAGGGGCTTTCAGGATTCACCCGAGCCAGCCCCTCCCTAAGCCTCCCTGTCAGTCAGGGACCCCGCCCTGCCAGGCATGTTTCTGCCTCTGCTCTTCTGTTCACATCCATCCCTTGCCTGCAGTGCTGTCCCCTTCCACTTCTGAGCCCTGCCTTCCTTCAAAGTCCCCGTCAGGTCTCACCGTTTGCATACACCGCCCCCGTCTGACCGCCCAGCACCACGGAGCCGCCCTGGACTCCTGTAGCATGTATCGGAGATGCCCTTTACGTATATGTATCTGCTCAGTGTTTGGAGTCAGCTCTTTATACCTTGGCCTGTGCCCTCAGCTGATGTGTCCTCTGGGCATAGCAGGTGTTTTGTATTTGCGAATGTGAGGTGTCCCTCTGCTCCTCGCCTATAGCATGAAGAAACCCTGCTTAGAATCCTGCCCCACTGGATCTCCAGGGTGGGTCTTAGAGGCACCCTGTCCAGCTCCTGCTGTCCACAGGCGGACAAGACTGGGGTCCGGACAACGAAGGGGCTTTCCCAGAATTCCTTTGTCAATCCACGCAGTCCAGGTGTTCTGCTGAATTATGAGTTAAAATAAGTATATTTTAAATATATATAGTGAGTCAGCTTCCTATTTTTAAAACCCACAAACCAAAGGACGGGTGAACATGAGACATCTAGAAACCAATTGGATTTCTTTGTAATGTAATTAAAGCCCACCCCTCTGTCTCATTCGCTCCTTTGTTCTCTGTTCCCTTTTCCTGCCCCGCTCCGCAGTCCCCTGGAGAGACATGTGCGTAGGTTTCACATGGTAGCTGCTAAGAGGAGTGGAGATTTCTAGGCAGCGGGAGGTGCCTAGCTGGCATCCACCCACTAGATGATTAGACCCTTGGAAAACTGAGGATGTAAAGTCTTGTCTTGCATGAGACACAATGCCTGTGCCGAGTTTCTACAAAACTGGTGGCAAGTGTCAGGAATTTATTGGAATGCAACATTTATAACCTCACATAGATGTAAAAGAAAAGAAAAAAATTGGAAGGGAAGCAAGAAAAATTAATGCACTTTTTTGGTCTTATTCGTTTATTTTGAGAGAAAGAGTGAGCGCTCGCAGGGAAGAGAGAGCAGGAATCCTAAGCAGGCTCCACACTCAGCACAGAGCCCGACGTGGGGCTTGAGCTCACGGCCATGAGATCATGACCTGAGCCGAAATCAAGAGTCGGACACTTAACCGACTGAGCCACCCAGGCGCCTCGTGTTTTGTTATTTATTTTTTATTTGGGGGAAAGCACAGGTGGGCTAGGGGCAGAGAGAAGGGGACAGAAGATCTGAAGCAGGCTCTGCGCTGACAGGCTGACAGCAGTAAGCCTGATGTGGGGCTGGAATTCATGAACTACAAGATCATGACCTGAACTGAAGTTGGTCCTCAACCACCCAGGTGCCCCTTGTTATTTTTAAGGTTTATTTACTGGGGCTGCTGGTGTCTCAGTCAGTTTAGCACCCAACTCTTGGTTTCAGCTCAGGTCATGATCTCACTGTTTGTGAGCTTGAGCCCCGTGTCAGGCTCCGTGCTGGCAGTGCAGAGCCTCCTTAGGATTCTCTTTCTCCCTCTCTCTGCCCCTCCCCTGCTCATGCGTGCTCTCTCTCTCTCTCTCTCTCTCAAATTAAAATTTAAAAAATTTTTAATAGAGTTTATTTAGTAATTTCTATACCCAGCATGTGACTCGAACTCACAACCCTAAAATTAAAAGTCACATGCTCTTCTGATTGAGCCAGCCAGGCGCCCCATTGCAGTTTTTGTTTGTTTGTTTGTTTTTTAACTGCAAGGTCGTTAAGGTCTTCTTCATGAGCAGACCTACGGACTTTTCTCCATGTCCATGCTGAGTGCCGTTTTAGGCCCCTGCAGCAGGCAGCAGGGCAAAGGAGCTCTGGTTGTTGCAGATTCGGCCATGTCGCTTTGCCAAGTGACTTGTTCCTTGAATCATCTCGCCTTGGTTCTGTCAGCCCTTCCCAAACAAAAGGCAAGCCTAGTATCTGTCTCTTTTCTTTCCAGGACACTATTGAAGACAAACTCGATACCAAGCACTACCCGTATATCTCCACCCGCTCCTCTGCCTCCTTTAGCACCACCGCGGTCAGGTGAGTGGGAGTCCAGAGCAAGCAGGTGGGAGAAGGGGGACCGTCGCTGGGTGGTTGTCGGCCGCACGGTGGTCCTGGTGTGACACAGCACCCACAAGAACCCTCCCCCGGCTTCTCGCCACAGCCAGAGTGCAGGCCTGGTGCTTGGAGCAGCCCATGAGGCCCTCCACTCTCCGGCTTCCCACTCCTCTCTGACTCATCCCTTACTCCTCCCGTTTTTCTCTCCACTTCTGCCACGCTAGCCACCTCCTCTGCCCGTGTCAGGCATACTTCTGCCTCAGGACCTTTGCACTTGGCTTTACCCTCTGCCTCAAACGATCTGTCCCCGTACATTTTCAGGGCTTGCCTCTTATCTCCTTCAGGCCTTTAAAATCAACTGTTACTTTGCCCCGTCTTCTCTAACTACCCTGTTTTAACATCGCACTACACCAGTGTTCCTAGCAGCATTACTCATAATAGCTCAAAAGTGGAAACAACCTAAATGTCCATCAGCTGATGAATGGATAAACAGAACATGGCATACTCATACAATGGAATATTATCCAACCAAAGGAATGAAATACTGACACGTGTTCCATGGATGAAGCTTGGAAACATTGCACTAAGTGCAAGAAGCTAGTCACAAAAGTCCACATGTTGTGTGATTTCGTTTGTTTGAAATGTCCAGAATGGGCAAATCTGTAGAGATAGGAAGTAGATTAGTGGTTTCCAGGGGCTGGGGATGGGGGTGGGGTGGGGGAATGGGAAGGGACTGCTAAAGGGTATAGGGCTTCTTTTTGGGGTGATGAAATAGTCTAAAATTGATTGTGGTGATGGTTTGCAATTCTGTGACTATACTAATAAGCATTGAATTGTACGCCTTTTTTTTTTTTAAGTTTATTTATTTGGGGCGCCTGGGTGGCTCAGTCGGTTGAGTGTCCAACTTTGGCTCGGGTCATGATCTTACGATTCGTGAGTTCAAGCCCCCCACATCAGGCTCACTGCTGTCAGTGCAGAGCCAACTTCGGATCCTCTGTTCCCCTCTCTCTCTGTCCCTCCCCCACTTGTGCCCTTTCAAAAATAAATAAATATTTTTTTTTAAGTTTGTTTATTTATTTTGAGAGAGAGAGAGAGAGAGAGAGAGAGAGAGAGAGAGAATCCCAAGCAGGCTCACGTACCTGGTGACACTCCATACTTCTGTCCCTGGTTCTCCAACACTGTGGGTTTTCTTAGTTGCCTGTGGTGCCTTCCAGGGTCTGTTTTCAAAAGCTCTTCCTCTTGTTCCCCTCTTTGCCACGCATCTGGAAACCTTCCTGCTGTGCCCTGCGGTGGCATCGGAAGGCATTTTGCCCCTAGACTCTCGTTGGCCTCCCTATTCGGTGTGGTCCAGGCTGTTCCCTGGCCCGCAGTGGCATCAGTTACTTTTCCTGAGGTGGCAACCTCAGAGCCGGGTGCTACTCGGTTTTTGTCTGTCAGCAAGAGCTTGACGTGGCTCCTGAGAACATTTCAAGGCTGAATGAACATTTGAGCTTGGAACAGGAGCGCCACTAGCTCCAAAGAGGGCATCCCGGGGCACCGGAGTAGCTGGCAGTTCCCAGGATGAACCCTCCACATGTACCTCTCCATCCCCTGTTCCTGCTGTGCCCACCCATCTTTGTCCCCCACGCCCGGCCTGCTGGGCTCACTTTCAGACCTTCCCTTGGGCCCAGGCCGGAGGTCTGTGGCACCTGTGGCATTATGCATCCCCTCTGATGCCAGTAGAGGCCAAATGTTTATTGCCAACATTGGAGCAAAATACGAAATCCCCAGTGTTGCCCTGGCCAGGCCGGTGACGATGGCACACTGTCAGATGACTCTCTCTGCGTTGGCCCATGTGCGCCCCTGGCACCTTCAGGATTTTGGAAAGTGACTTTAATGCTGTCGTAGTCAGGGAGAAGGGCAGAGATTTTGCTAGAGACTTGGCCTCCTTGTTTTGCTTTGATTTTTGTTTTCTTTTCCCCATTTTCTTAACCTGGAAGCAACCCATTTCTCATTGTTCCTGAGGACAAGGTGAAGACCTACTAACAGAAGCCCAGGGGCAGAGGAGACACCTTTGGGAACTGTCCCACCACCGAAATGCCTGTCTTTCAGGGGGCAGCTCAGTGTCACGTCTTCTGGGAAGACTTTTCCAATGATGCCCAGATGACGCTAGAAGGCGTGCATGTCCCTGTGGCACCGAGCCCCTCCATCGCAGCACGATCCTGACCTTCCTTCTCCCCGCCCACCCCAGTTAAACCGCGAGCTCTCGGTGGGCATGGCTGAATCTCGCCGAGGGTTGGCACCTTGGTGCTGGGGGAGGCCCTGATCAGGTGAGGTGCTCGCTGCGTGAATCAGGGTGTACCAGCCTGAAGACGGGCCTTGACTCCATCGTCACCGCTCACTGCCAGCAGAGTCCCAGACAAGCCTAGAAACCTGTACGCTGGAGGGCGGAAGCTGACGACCATCACGAGGGGCAAAGCTGTGGAAGGTGACACGTCACCCTTGAAAGCTGACTCGAGCTTGCCTGTCACCTACATGCTTCCGAGAGAGTGACGAGGTCACAGCATGGGTAGCCCAAGCACTTGATAATTTGCACAGCAGTTCAGTTCAACCAACACTTACTACTACTCTGTTTTGGTCACTGGTGTACAGAGCGAATGTGTAAACAAGTCATTGAGGTATGAAGTGATAAGTCCTCTGAGTGCAGATAAACATAATTAATCTCTCTCTCTCTCTCTCTCTCTCTCCCCCCTTCCTCCCCCCCCCCCCCAGCGCCCGCTATGGGCACTGGCATAAGAATAAGGCCCCAGGGGAGTACCGCAGTGGTCCCCGCCTCATTATTTTCATCCTTGGGGGCGTGAGCCTGAATGAGATGCGTTGTGCTTATGAGGTGACCCAAGCCAATGGAAAGTGGGAAGTGCTAATAGGTGAGTGGGGGCATGTGTTCTAGAGGGAAGGGGCTGCTTCATCGCACTTCGATCCATTCCATGCTTTGGTGTTTCATTCTGTCTTCACTTCTCCACTGCCCCTGCAAAACATAGTCTCTAGACACGTTCGGGGACGGCAGCAAAGGGGCGAAGGGTTCTTTCCTCGTGTCTGCACTGTGTCTCATGGTGAGAGGCAGCTGCAAGTGGTGGGAAGTGCCTGATCACAGACACCGACAGACCCAGGCCCCCATTCTTGCTCGGCCACTGCCAAGTGGGTTACCTTGAGCAAGCACCCCACCTCTCCATGCTGCGATTTCCTTACCCAGCCAAACGGGGTTGTGAATACCCGCTTACAGCTTTGTACTAGGCCCGAGGTGGGACTTGTCTCTTTGCTGGCATTGGGCCTCCTGTTCAGAAGACGCTCAGCGAATGGAAGGTAAATTATCGCCCCCTCCTTTACCTGTCAGTTGCAGATAGACAGACACAGTGTGTGGGCAGATACTGCCCGAAACACACGGGCCTGACTCCTGGACTCTGCTGAGGGTTCCCCATCAATTCCGGTTCCTACGACTCCTAGGTCTGCTATGTACCCTTTCTGGTATTTCCTGCTGGTTTTCCAGAAGAAAGGAAGCAACTCATTAGACCTGACTTAATGCAGCGGAAGATTTTATACCTTTTTCCTGCCTGTAGGAGCTTCCAGTTTCTAGGGGAAAGAGTGAGCTGAGGAAAATCACGCTTTCTCCAGACGCCTTCCTTTTGCCCCGTCTTGCCCTTAACAAAATGGATTTGCACCTGCCTGGGGCTGCCTCTTGACATTGACTGACCCAAGGCTATGAGCACGTACTGCCCTGGCCTTTCCCCTGATCCCTAGAAGATGTGTCAGTTTTACACCCCTACTTCGGGGTGACCAAATTCCAGTGTGCCCGGCGCTCTCAGAGTGAGCAGATCCTGCAGACCAGTCCACGTGGCCATTCCTGGTTGTGTCAAGATGGACCTGTTACTGTCATCCCCCTTTCTAGATACCACACCATTCAGTGGAGAGATTGGATATCCTCTCCCTCCCCTCCCCACTCCCTGGAGCTTCCCCAGCGGGTCACCCTTTCTCCCCGTATCGTTTTTTCCTTTTTGTTACATAGACGCTGGGATAAAGCTCTCTCTGTCCCCTGCTCGTGTGTATGTTGCATGCACGTGTCGGAGAACTCTCAGCTCAAACACAGCTTTGCGGGGCCGAAGCTGTCACGGCCAGGCTTTGGTGTAAATTTCCCTCTTCAGCTTTGGTCCTGACTTGCAGTTCCCTGTTGGGGGGGTGGAACCCTGGGGAGATAACGGTGCCCGCGCAGATCCACGGAGGGGCCTTGCGCAGACAGCTGACGTCCGCAGTGTGGCCTCACCCGCTTGGTGCATGCCGGCTGTCCTTGCGGCCTGTGTGCGTGTGCACGTGCGCGTGCTCGCGTCTTGCTTTCTCATACCTCATTGGCTGCATAAAACGTAGGCCTAACTTGGCATGTTCCTGTAACGTACCTTTGTTCAAGCAGTCAGCTGGCCTCTGTTCTCCCGCAGGTTCTACTCACATTCTTACTCCCACCAAATTTCTCATGGACCTGAGACACCCCGACTTCAGGGAGGCCTCTAGGGTATCTTTTGAGGATCAGGCTCCAACAATGGAGTGAGAGCCAAAGAAACAAAGTAAAAGCAGCTTATTACAGAAAAGAAACTCTTCCACTCTGAAGGGTTTTCTTTGATTATTCCGTCACTCTTTTTCTTTATTTTTCCCTTTTCAGTTTATTTATTTGATTTCCTTTCAACAAGAAAATGCTTGCAGTTCTTAACACCGATTGAAAATGTGTCCGATGCTGCCTTCACAGACCCTGCCGCGAGAGCCTCTGGGCCCCGGCCTGCCAGCTCACTCGTGCCCTGGGTCACCTGCTGCTCAGTCAGGCAGTGCAGCCCCCTGGGTTGTAAACCAAAAATGATCATGACTGCTATGACCAGTCCTTCGGAGGGACTGGAAGCCGAGGGATGCCGGAGGCACGGCGCGCAGGCCTACCGGCCCGGGGTGTTATCTGTGGGCACCAGGCAGGGAACGCGTAGCGTCCCGCTTGTGACATGGTGTGGGAAGTTGTGAGTGAGGCCAGTAGGCGTTCAAGGGACTGTCCTGTCCAAGAAGGCAGAACTCCAGTGGAGAGATCCATGGGCACCTGATCGTGGGGAAGGCTCATTGGAGTGCGTCAGGATAGACTCCACGTCAGTGGTAGTTAGACACGTAAATTCCTTTTTTCCGGGGCAGGCACTCGTCCCAGGGAACTGTTGCTAAGGGGTGACAGGGTCACGAGCCACCACATACTTGATGAACTCCAGCCACCAGTGGAAATCTCGTGTCTCGTGTTCATCTGGGGCAGATGGCCCTTCGTAGTCATTTACTCTCTCAGTAGTTGCTTTTATTTTCATTCTCCTGTGGGTTTTTTTCCAGGGTTGAGTTATCACACCCCTCTCTCTCACTGAAGTCTGTTAGTGAGATCTGAGAACCTTTGGGTAAAAATCTGTTCTTAACGCGGTGTGCTGTTCGAAAGAGCGTCTTCTCTCTCCCACCACGCTTGTGCCTTTACCTGTTACCCAGGAACCGGCATCTGTCTGGTGGATTATCCAGACTTTATTCTCATCCTCATCCCTTCCCCTCTCTTGCGTCCCTCATATGTCCCGGGAACCTCCTGTGAAGTGTTAAGTGGCAGACGCATACTGAAGAACTCCATTGTAGCATTAGTTATTCTGTAGTTTCCTCACACAGCCTGTGAGGAGGCCACACTCTGCGCACCTGCCCTCACGTACTTCACCGACGACGTCCCTGCCCCTCTCCCGCCCAGACTGACATGTGGCCTGGTGAGTCAGAGAGCATGAGTCACCTGGAGCAGTCGGGAGGCCTAGACTCTTGCCCCGGTCCTGCCAGGAGCACGTGTGGGACTGCAGGAGGTCCTTCCCCCGCCCCCCAACCAGGACACAGAATGCAGAATGCGGGGGGGCTGGGTCCTGGATCGCAGGGCCCCAGGTCCTGAGCTCTGACCATCTAATTCAGCAACTCGGATCGGGTGCCTCAGCGCTTGCGGTCCTGCCCTCGTGCACCTGTGCTCTCTGGTATACCTCAGGGGACTGGGCTGTCAGAGCCATGACTGGGGGGGGGGGGGCGGGGGAGCACCGGAAGCATGCTTGTTTGTATAAAGAGAACGTGCTCCATCCAAAACGGGACTCGCTCTAAAGGTCGGGACAGGCAACTGTGCGCTTTGTCTCCTCTCCTTCCTGTGGCCGAGAGACGGCTCCCCCGGGGCACTGGTGAGGGGAGAAGCAGCACGTGGGTCACCTGCACGGTGCGGGGCAGGCTGGCCGTGGCCCTGCGCTGCCTCCCTCTAGACAGTGCCGCCAATGGGCGGTGGATAAAAGCAATTGTGAAGAACACAGCCATTGTTTAGAAGCACCTTGGTTGCTTGGTAATCAGAGACATCTGGTTCTGTGTGCAGATGGCAGGGAGGTGATCGGCATTTGCTGCAGGATGTATTTTCAGACTTACGGAAGGAAAGATGTTCAGTCCAGGCTTTGGTGGTGGCAGACCACTTGCAGGGTCTGAAAGACCTGCAAACCCAGAGCCCGGGGGCTCCAGCTAGGATTCACTCTGCGATCCCCTGCCCCAGAAGCAGCCTGTCCTTTGCAGGCTGGTGTTCTTTGTTTTGTGCTCAGTCAGCATAGGTTCTCGGCTGCCATCTGAGCAAAGAACACAAATACTCGAGTTGTGTACTCGTGGCTTCTGAAATGCTTTCTGGGGCAGTGTCGTGTTTTAGAGAGTTCCTTTAGGAAAAAGCAAGGCACGGAGCCCTAATCCCAGGGAGGTCAGAAGACAGATGAAAATCTGACTTGCCTCCTTCTGTTGTGATTGTCCGGTGACCAGAGCCTAGGACAGTGTGGGCCGGGAGCAGGACGGGTTGTCTCCGCCCAGAGTCGATGTCTGCAGTTGTCTGCAGCAACTTAGCTTCTAGGAGATGAGTTTTCCTGCTCGTCAGTGAACGAGAGCATCCCTTGCCGGCTCCCCGCGTGGGTGCCAGCGCCCACTGATCCTCCGGCCCCTCTCTCCCCCAGGTGCCGGGTGAAGGGGGCCGGCTGGGCGGCCGGAGTGCACAGGTGTCCCCAAGCCTCACTTCCATTGCATTAATCAGTCGCCTCCATGTTGTCCAGAAGTGAAGTCTTTGCTTTAGGTTCTCACCCCAAGCTCTGGGGGAGGGTTGTGTTAAAAGTACCAGCCTTGAGGGAATGTCCAAGAGGCTATTGGAAGCCGGTGGAAGAGCCATACACAGCACTTGCACTTCAGAAAAAGGGTTTGTTTTTTTTATATTGAATATTTCACTTTATTCCCAGTTGGAGTCAGACAAGTCTCATGTTTCAGTGGGACTCAGATTTGAATCTGTACCCAGAACCAACCCATTGCCCAGCTGCTATTTGAGCACTCACTTGCATGTCCCCTCCTGGGGCCGGCTGTCCAGAAGCGAGACCGACGGCATGACATCTGGGCCCGGCCGTGCCATCAAAGGGCTGCGAACGTGCCCCCTGCCGCTCTGGGCTTCGTTCTCCCACCTTCAGGACGTGGGCTGGCCAGGAGCGTGTCTCCAAAACCTGGCAGATCAGCAGACTTTCCTGGGTTGCTCTTGAATGTACACCTTCCCTGGTGCCCCCCCCCCCACGGGTGTTCGGAGTCCGTAGGTCTGTGTCGGCCAAACCCAGGGATGCCTAGACAGCTGACCTGATTTTCAGATTCTGTCAGAGAGGAAGGATTTTGTCCAGGCAGAGCTCTGGCCCACAGCTTTGACAGCCCTTTGGGTGACTTTGTTTTCGGAGACACCCACTCACATTTCTCAGTCTTGCAGTCATGTAGCATAAGAGGGATGGACCCTCCGTTGTGGTTCTGGAGGACCGACGTGGACCCCCTGTGGGTTCTAAATGTGGGTTTGCGATATGTGTATCCCAAACGCACCCAGCTCCGTTCGCGGTATTTGTGGTGGTGAAAACCTTGACCAGGACATTAAAACAGTACAGATGACTCAGTGGCAAGAATTGGCTCTCAGGGGATTCGGATCAACAACAGCTGGTCTGAATCCTTTAAAGACACCCAGTGAGTTAGGGTCCAGGAGTTCCTGAGCCTGTCGCAAAGATACTTGGCCCTGGAAGTTTTCTTCTTTCAGTCAGACTGGGACCACCAGATGGTCAGCCGTCAGGTGATAGAAATTCTAGAGCATGGATACCTTGATCTCTTTTTGGCCTCCCTCAGGCCGTGGATTTGCCTGCAAAGCAGGGGCCAGGAGCAGCTTGGGGTGGGTATCTGCTCAGAGGCTCCCTTTTGATTTTTTCCTCTCAGTCGAGTCTACTGTCTCATTTCCTGGAACTCAGCTAGATGGCTGCGGGAGGGCATTAGGGACGGTTTCTCCGGCGTGTTGCCTTTACCTGGAAAACCCCCAAATTGATTCTGCACGGAGTACCCAGCTGTCTTTCCGGGTGCAGATGCGCAGGCTGCATGGAATGGAGGTTGGGAAGGCCCTCATTCTGGCAGTGGTTCACTGTTCAGAATTTGGCAACGTTTATTCCTGTTTTCTCATTTGGGGAGTAGTCTTTGACCTTATTTTAGGACCAGTAGGACGATCAGTGAGGTCAGAGAAATGAGTGTACCTTGGGGGAAGGTGGTCCTGTAAAAATGCCCAGGGACGTACTGCTGAGGGCCGCGTGGCCTTTGCCGAAGGAGCCTCGGGTCTGCAGAGCAATGGGTTGGCTTTAGAGCGCAGGGGCTGGTGGAGGCTATAAGCTCAGCACCTCTGGGAAGTAGCCGCGGACTGGTTCCTCAGGACAGTGACAGGGTGACTAGAGCTTGAATGCTGGAGGACAGGAGGTTGGAAGAAGCGAAGCCTCTCATGCCAGAGAGGGCTTCACAAGCTTTCTGCCGGTCCAGACTTGACCAGGAAGGTTCAAGGCCTGCAGTCCCAGCAGTCACGTGTCAGCTGAGCACACAGTGGTCAAAGGCATAGGGACCCTGGTATTCGGAATCACCCCCGACAAGCCAGCCAAAGCCTTCTTTTGCCTACCGTCAGGGTGGCAGTCTGGCACCCTGGTGGTTTCTGTCCCCATTCCCTCACCTGCACCTCCAGGGAGGCACATTTTCAAGTACGGATCTCTTTTGTTCAGTTCTTCTCTCCCACCGGGACCTCTTTCTTTGAAGCCCACTGCTGCATGTGTACAGGCCTCATGTTCACGCACCAGTCACTTCTGTTCTGTTTGAGTAAAGTCCATGTCCAAACCACACGGTCCATGCATCTTTTTTTACTGCACTTGTTAGATTCTCTCTCTCTCTCTCTCTCTCTCTCTCTCTCTCCTTATGAAAAAGGACTTCATTTATTTTTTAATTTTTTTTTAATTTTTGCAGTAGAAGTATATCTAATTCCATTAGCTTAAATTTTTTGCAAGCATTTCTAATCTCTTACAATGTGCGGTCTCTGCAAGGTAAGGCCTCAGGTACCCTGGCCCTTTCCCTTTCACACCTGAGGTCCCGCCCATCAGGGCAGCACCAGCCGGCTGGCTCCCAGAGGTCAGTGGCTTCCCCAGGGCGCCCTGCCCATCACTTCCTCCCTAGCAGGCGCCATCCTTTCCATACACAGCCCCCTACCGACCCCACCCCCTCCCCAGCCTTCCCCTGCCATATGGTTTGGAATTTCTCTCCCCGGCTGGCTTCGCCTCGAGTGCAAGAGAGAATCAGAAACGCAGCTGCCCCGTCCCCTGGCAGATGGCACTGAGCCCAGATGGAGAGGCGGGCGGGCTCCTTCCTTGGTACAGCCTGGGACCGTGCCTAAGTCAGAGGATGTGTTTTGTTTATCCACGGTCCCCAGGTGCCTCCCAGGCCTATTGTGATGTGGACCCAGCACCCAATCCCCACCCCCCTCCCTGCTTCCACTAGACCCAGACCAGGGTGGGGGCGGGGGAACAGATGCAGATCTGGGAACCGAAGGGCAGGAAAGGAAATGCGGTAGAGCCTGGAGCCAGCAAGCTCACTGTCTTTTCTGCCCCCCAGGATCCACGCACATTCTCACCCCACAGAAACTGCTGGACACGCTGAAGAAACTGAATAAAACAGATGAAGAAATAAGCAGTTAAACAAATAAGCCACCCCTCCAAAAAACGAACCCTATTCCCACAGTGCTCCGCAGCCCCTGCTGCTGCCCGCCTCGGTTACTTTGCTGACCCTGTCCCTCCACTGCCTCCCCCAGCTCTGCACGCCCTGGACGGCACTGTCGCCGCTGCGTTCTCGTGTTTAATGATGCCCTCTTCCTGTGTGAAACAAGAGAAAATAATGCATTGTGTTTTTTAAAAAGAGTATCCTCTATATGTGTCCTAAGGGGAGAAGTTCCTGTGTAAGGGACATACTGCTGGAGAAGTTGTGGAACTGTCTAGAATGAGTGGACACCTTCTCCCCATTACTATGATTCCCTGACCTTGTACATAGCCCAGTGTGACATGCGCAGATTGCTGGAGTATGGGAAGGTAGACGTTTGGGTGTTTTACAAAATCTCTTTTGGGTTGTTCCTGTTCTTTTCGGGAATCCCAGAGATGTCTGTTCCTGGAGTATTTCAAACTGAGGATTAATCTGTGGTCTCCACGCCAGTCCTTATCTACCCCTCAGCCTGCTCTCGTCCAGATACGCTTGGCGGTGAATATCAGGTGACATCATCGTGTGAGGTCCGAGCTGGAAGTGACCTCTTTGGCTTCCCCGGTGGCTCGTCCTCCCCAGGGGCCGTGGGAGGGGCTGGAGGTCCGTGAAGTCAGGCTGGGTGCTGGCTGGCGTGCGGCCTGTCACCGCTCCTTCCCTGGCCCGCGTCCACAGCGCTGTGATCCCAAGGGAAGTAGTCTTGGGGCCTGAGTCACAGGGCCCCAGCAAGCGAGGAGCAAGCTCCCGCCAGGACCTTTGTCTCTTGGAGAAGCAGTCAGGCTGGGGTTTTTGGCAAGACCTTTCCTTTCCCGGGCACCACCGCCCCTACCGAACCTCTGTTTCTCAGTGGGGTCAGCATGGGTGGTGCTCGAGGGCCAGGAACGGACGAGGATGGGACGGGTAATGCAGGCTCCTGGGCAGAGGGCCCTTTCTTGCAGAGAAGGGTCTGTGCGCCTAAGACTTCAAACCGCCAGGAGAACAGCCTCTGTTCAGATGCAGACTCTGTTCAGATCATCCTCAGTTTAAGATACTTCATGATACTTTATTTTGTGTAGCGTGGGGTCATTTGTCGTCGTGGTTGTAAGAGAAAATGATCATTTTACTCTCTGTATAACACTTAGCTCTAGAGCAAAAATGAAAGAAGCAAATGCAGAAAGGGTGTCTCGTCATCCTCTAGACTCAGCAGCAACTCCGTTCTCCGATGGTGAGCGCACCACGTGTGCTGCTGCTGTGGTCATGAAATACAATGACAGTGGAAGTCACAAAAATGTCCCCTGCCCAGCCCCCCCGCTGCCCTTTAACCCCTGCCAACCGTGTGCATATTACTGTCTCGTGATGTCCTTGCAGACGTGGTGAGTGCTAGTTCCACGCGGCCGCCCGCTTTCCTTTCAGAGCGCGCTCCTCGCCCTCCCCGTTGGATGCTTTGTGGTGTTTTCTCAAGGCTTTGAAATCTCCCCTGCTCACTCGCATTAGTTTTCAGGCCTCTTCTGTCTCCCTTCTCCCCCTTAAGATACCTTGTTTCCTTAGGACAGAACTGTAGGTGCTCGCACTGGTTCGTCTCCTGCTGTCCCTGCTTGTTCTGTCCCCTCCCCTTGACCAGACAGGGCCCACAGTTCGGGGCCTTGTTTGTCAAACATGTTGGGTTTCCTCTCTCTGTTATTTATATAAAAATAATTTATCAAAAGAATATTTTAAAAAAGCTAGTCTGTCTTGAAACTTGTTTACCTTGAAATTATCAGAATCTCAGTGTTGGAAAGTATTGAAGCACAAACATGTATCATCTCTGTACCGTTCTGTACTAAAGCACTCAGTCTAATAAATAAATCGATCCGCACCCATTCACGGTGTCCGGGGCGTCTCCTGGTTTGGTTTCACTTTGGGGAGTCGAAGGAGAAAGGCTTCTGCCGTGGTCCGTTGCAGATGAGACCGCCACCCCGGCTGTGGCCTGGAGTCTTCTGGATCCCCAGTCAGCATCACTCGTAGTAAGATCTGTAACAGCTGGGGCGCCTGGTGGCTCGGTCCGTTAAGCATCTGACTTCGGCTCAGGTCATGATCTAACAGTTCACGAATTTGAGGCCCGCGTCGAGTTCTCTGCTGTCAGCACAGAGCCCGCTTTGGATCCTCTGTCCCCCTCTCTGCCCCTCTCCCACTTGTGCTGGCTCTCTCAAAAATAAACATTAAAAAAAAAAAAAGATCTGTAACTGTCTCACATTTTAGGACACTCCACGAAGCTTGTCTTGGGCCCCGGGCAGCAACAGGACTCAGCTTGTGGACAAGGGAGCTCTTCCTCGTCGTCTCTCTCCTTACCTGGAGTGTCTCTCTAGCTCGGAGACTGTAGCTCCGAGACTGCAGGCCTCCATCTTGCAGATGCTGCCTGCTCACTGGCAGTGCATTTAGGGCGTGTGAGGAGGTCAATTTATCAACCCTCCCGTTCTCCTCTCTTCCTGCTGCCACACCCTCTGGCCTCATGAGCTCTCCCAATCAGATGGGGGTGTGTGTCCTGCTGCTCTGGAAGCCGGTTCAGAACCCGGGCAGACGGAGATGGGTTTGGCCCAGCACGGGGAGTAGACCCTTGAGTTAGGGTTGGGGTCACACCGGAAATTTGCTGGCATAGGAGGCACAGGGGAGTGGGATTCTTTAGGAACTTCTGATTCTAGTCTTTGGTCCCCAGTGACCGCCTCATTCAAATCCTGATCTTCAAGGCATGAAGACTCCTAACAACTGGAGGCCAGTTGGTGGAAGTTCTACCTCCTCAACCCAGCTGGCTGCTGGTGAGACTTGCCTGATAGGTAATGATGCCAGTGACCATTTATTGAGTTCCTGCTCCGCGCCAGACCCCTCACGTACTGTGTCTCTTGGGTGAGCCCCCTCCCAGTTTTACAGGCGAGGAAGCCGCGGCCAAGAGCGATGCAGTTAACCCACAAAGCCCACTCCAGCTGGGGGGCATCAGACACTCATCGTCTTAGGGCGGCAGTTGCTGCCCCAGTAACCAAACCCTGGAATGAGATCCAAGATCAGAATGTTTCAATTCTAAATTGTTCTGGGGGCACCTGGGTGGCTTAGTCGCTTGTGTGTCCGACTTTGGCTCGGGTCATGATCTCATGGTTTGTTGAGTTGGAGCCCCACATCAGGCTCTGTGCTGACAGTGCAGAGCCTGCCTGGGATATTCTCTCTCTCTCTCTCTCTCCTCTCTCTCTTAAAATAATAAACTAAAATAAATAATTCTAAATTGTTCTAAACTGAGTTTACGTTAAAACAAAGTGAATGCTGTTGGCTCCTTCCTTCCAGGGCTACGCATACCCTCCAGGCCCATAGTAGTGGCTTGTTAGTCTCTTCCTGATTGTTTCTGACCTGCTCTGACCCAGGGTTTCTGCCACCTGTCTCCATTCCACCGCCCCCCCTCCCCCGCACCGAGGCAGAGACCTGGCCCATTTTATGCTCCTGGCAAGAGTCCTGGTTCTTTTGTGTTTACACAGCACAGATGGAGCCTGTGGGCCGCTCCTCCAAAAAGCCTCCAGTGGTGTTAAATATTCTTGGAGGGACGGGCGGTTCTGAAACCAAAGCAGACGATGCTGAACCAGTAACTGAGCAATCCTAAACTAAGACAGGTCAAGGGCCGTAGCCGGTCACTCTGCCTTTCCAGGGGGCCAGGTCTAGGCTGGGTGGGGGTGGGAGGGGCGGGTCTCAACCAGGCCCTGTCAAGGGGCCTGTACACCCATCTCAGTGTGATACCAGGCGTTCGCTCCTAAGAGACAGAGTGGCAGAGTGACTAGGAGCACAGACCTCGGCCTCGGGCAGGCCTGGGTGGAATCCACTCAGTCTTGTCCTACCGGACCCTGATGAGGGACTTTGTCCCCTCCTGCGAGGGACGCCTGTGGACGGGTGATGCTGGGCTGGCCCATGGTAAGTACAAGCAGCACTCGATCGGTGCTGATGGTGCTGCTGCTGATCCCCAGCCACGTCTGTGGGGAGAAGAATAAACATGCCCATGCGCTAGCGGGGGAAGCATAGGTCCGTCAGCTAGAGAAGGGGTAAACTGCGGCTACTCTGGCAGTTACAGATGGGTGCCCTACACCTGTCCACATGAATAAATCTCCAGAACGGTGTCGAGTGAAAAGATGAAGTTCCAGAAGGACACATACGAATGATGCATTTATGTAAGGTTTTAAAACTGCATAGAGAGCTACATAATGCTATGGATACGTATGTTGTAAATGTGCAAATGCTTGCACGAGAATGATACATCAACCAAAATTAGGGGGCCTCCTGGGTGGCTCAGTTGGTTAAGCGTCCGACTCTTGATTTCTGCTCAGATCACGGTCTCCCGGTTCTGAGTTCAAGCCCCGTGTCAGGCTCTACGCGGATGGTGTGGAGCATGCTTGGGATTCTCCGTGTCCATCTCTCTGCCCCTCTTACCCCTCAATCCCGCTTGAGCTCTCTCTGTGTCTCTCAAAAAAAAAAAAAACAGGGGCACTTGGGTGGCTCAGTCGGTGGAGCGTCCAACTTCGGCTCAGGTCATGATCTCGCGGTTTGTGGGTTTGACCCCCGCGTCGGGCTTTGTGCTGACAGCTCGGAGCCTGGACCCTGCTTTGGATTCTGTGTCTCCTTCTCTCTCGGTCCCTCCCCCCGCCTTGTGCTCTCTACCAAAAATAAAATGTAAAATAATAGTTTTTAAAAATTAGGATGGTGGCTACCCATGAGGCAGAGGATGGTTACTGTTGTGTTAACCTTATATCCGCAATCACAAAAGGAATCAGTGGTTTAAACTAGTGCTTTACTGAATCAAAAAATATATAGGTAATAATTCTAACTGTAGCTAATAAGTACGGAGCAATTATTATGGCAGGCATGAGTGTTTTCTATCTATTTTGCTGAATCTTCTCAATTCTAGGAGCTAGATGTCATTATTAACCCCACTGACAGATGGGGAAGCAAACCTTGAGCAAACCTCAAGATCATGACCTGAGCCAAAGTCAGATGCTTTGCCGACTGAGCCACCCAGGCGCCCCCAAATGGTGGTTTTCTGAAGCCACTCCTCTTAATTGCTCTCTACCGAGATCTCCATTGGTTTGGACAACGCCCTTACACACAGGAGTTTTTGAAGGTCTGATACAAATAAAGTCAGCTCCCCAGGGCAGAACCGTGGAACTCCCTGTCCTTCCCTGCCTGTTTTTCCCCAGAGCAGAAACCATGAACCACTGCACTCAAGCTGGGAGCCGGACCTACTTTTCCTGGAGTGACCGTGCTCTACAAGTGAGAACTAGGAGGTGGCAGCCCCTGGTCTTCTCAGCTTGCTCCCGCGGGTGGGGAACCCCCACCCTATGGGCCAACCGCGGTGGGGGCCATCAAGGTCCAAGTATTCCCAGCTTGCCACCGCCTGGACTAAGCTTCCACCCTGCAAGTGGGACCGTGTGGGAAGTCTTGTCTGCTGCACCTGCTTGAAACGAGATTTTGCCACATAGGACCGGAGAGGAGGATGAGAAAGGCCAGCAGCCTGCCCTTCCCAGGATGAAGCTGTGGCCCCAGACTAGGAGCTGGAGGGTAAGGATGCCCCCACTTGCTCAGAACGGTGCACCCCAGCTTAAACATCTATAACACAGAACCGAAGATGGGGAGTGGATGCGTTTTTTTGTTTTGTTTTGTTTTTTGACACCAAATACATGTCACTTTTCTACACCATTTCTCCAAATCTCCAGCACCAACTGGGGTGTCCGATGGCTCAAGTCATTTCTGACACCACCTACTCAGTGCAGACCCCATAGGTCAAGGGCTCAATCCCATGAAACTGTGCCCCTTCAGATGCCAGCCACCAATGGGGTACCTCGTCTACCCATACTTCTGCCCAGCTGACTACAAATTCTGGAGTTCCCAAGACCCCTGTCCTCAGGTTTGATAATTCATAGAACAACTTACAGAACTCAGAAAAGCACTTTACTTACTGTTTTATTATCAAGGATACAACTCGGGTACAACCAAATGGGAGATGCATGGGGCAGGGGGTGTTCCCTGCCTCCTCCAGGCATACCACCTGATTGGTTAAATCCTTGGCCCCTGGTGATCTCAATATCCACCCCCTCTCTCCTCCCCAGAGGTTTGGGGCTGAAGTGGGTTCTGTGGAAAGTTCCAACCCTCTATGTGCTTGGTCTTTCTGGTGACTAGCCCCCCATCCTGAGGCTGTCCCCCACCCACAGTCCCTTCATTAGCATAAACTCCAGCACAGCAAGAGATTTGTTATGAATAACAAAAGATACTGTCTCATTTAGGAAATTTGGAGGGTTTTAGGTCCTCTGCCAGAAACCAGGGGCAAAGAACAAATACATATTTTCTCTTAAACCTCAGCAGCGGGGCGTCAGGGTGACTGTTGGTTGAGCATCGACTCTTGATTTCTGCTCAGGTGATTTCACAGCGGGATTCAAGCCCCATGTCGGACTCTGCACTGTGTGGAGCCTGCTTGGGATTCTCTCTCCCACTCTGCCCCTCCCCCACCCACATGCTCTGTCTCTCTCTCTCTCTCTCTCTCTCTCTCTGTCTCAAAATAAAGTAACACAACTCCAGCAGATAAGGGGGTGGGTCACTGCTCAAATACCACCCTCATTCTTGCAGGGATTTAGTAGATTTTCCTGAATGTTCACTGTATGCCTTTGGAACAATTAACAGACACTTTGGGGCAGATGGAGCATTTCCACTGAGCCTTGTGGAACACGGAGCCAGTCTCTGAACAGGGTCATCCTGAGATCCCAGCATGGTCTCAGAGGCCTCAGGAGAGAGGTTCCTTGGCCTGGGAGCCGGGTGACTGTCTTCTCGTTCTGGGGGACTCTGGGGAAGTCCCCCTCTCTGATTGGCACAGTGAGGCAAGGCAGTGGTTTCTAGGGCTCACCCACTGTAACATTTCCACCCGGGGGAAGGAGAGGTCTCCCCAGAGTCTTTCAAAAAAGTGCCCCAAGAGCCTGGCATCCTGATTTTTGAGATGCCATGATCTGGGACAATCCAGCTTACAGCCTCTGTCGGTGCTTGGCCTCGGAGGGGGAGGCTGGTTGCTAGTGCCCAACCTTGCCAGGAAGAGGGCAGGGTCCCTTTAAGATCTGCCTCTCTCCCTGAGTTTGTTGCTATGTATGGGACCAACTTCCTTAGCAACCACCTGGCTTCTTAAAGGGGCCCTGGGGCAGTGGTTGCCACCAGCCATGGCTCCCAAAAAGAAGGCAACTAAGGGGACCAAGGAGCCCGAGGTCAAGAAGAAGAAAGGTGGCAAGAAGGATGCCAGCATGGGCAGCAAGCCTGCGGAAACGCCTTTAGGCGAGGAGATGCGAGAATTCTACCACATCCAGATCCGAGACCTGGAGGACAGGCTGGCCCGGTGGGTAGGCAGTCAGGGTGGTCCTGTTGGGTCAGAAGCCCTGCTCAGAGCTGACCGCTGTGCAGGCTCGCTCCGGGGGTCCGAGGCCTGTGTTCTGGCCTCTAGACTCCAGCCTCAGTTTCCTAAGTAACACTGAGAGGCTTCACAATTTGACCTCACCCATCTCAGCTCCCAGAGTCCTGGGGCCCTAATGCTAAACTGGCAACCCTGCCCCAGGCAAGCACCGCTAGTGCCTGCCTCACTCCTGCACCGTGGGATCACGTGCTTTATAAAAGGACAGACTTCAATCGGTGGGATGAACTGAAAATGGCAGCCCCCTGGCAGGTGGGTAGAATACATGTACTTCCTCCCACCACCTCTCCCACTCCCATGACGCCTGCGCTACGATTCCCTGCACTGTGTACACCACTGACATACCCACCTGCTGAGCCCAGGTGTTTTTTCATGCTGGGCCTCAGTTTCCCCAAATGTAAAGGAGGGTTGTCTCCCCAGGGCTGCATGACATAGATGGAACTGTGTGTGGGAAGGGTCTGTACCTCTTCTGAGACATGCTCACTTGCTTATGTTTCTTATTTTAAAACTACTTTCTGGGGCTCCTGGGTGGCTCAGTCGGTTGGGCGGCCGACTTCGGCTCAGGTCACGATCTCGCGGTCTGTGAGTTCGAGCCCCGCGTCGGGCTCTGGGCTGATGGCTCAGAGCCTGGAGCCTGCTTCCAATTCTGTGTCTCCCTCTCTCTCTGCCCCTCCCCCGTTCATGCTCTGTCTCTCTCTGTCTCAAAAATAAACAAAACGTTAAAAAAAATAAAAAAAAAAAAGTTTATTAAAACTACTTTCTTCCTAGTTATGATGCACTAGCCCAGTCTCAGGGTGACCCTTAAAAGACAAACCCCTTTCTAATAAATAAATAAATAAATAAATAAATAACCCCTTTCATGACCGTCAGGCAGTTCTTCCCCAGATGATGTTGCAGATACTCACGGCCAATGTTGAGTCCCACAGGTGGGTCCTGTGCTGTGGCTTCACTGTGTCCTTGAAACAGTCCCAGGAGAGAGGTCCTGACCATCCCCATTGTACAGGCGGAGGGACTGAGGCTCAGAGAGGGAAGTCACTCCCAGGAAGAGGAGGTGCCAGGATGGGAGCCCTGGCCCTCCTGACCTCCCTGTGCCAAACTGCTCCCTCCTCCACAAAGCAAGTCATTCGGCTCTGCGCTCCCCAATGCCCTGTAAGCAGCAGCCCTTCAGATGTTGGTTGAATAGGGGCACCTGGGTGGCTATCAGTTGAGCGTCCGACTTCAGCTCAGGTCACGATCCCACAGTTCGTGACTTTGAACCCCAATCTGGCTTGCTGCTGGCAGCCCGTCAGTGCAGAGCCCACTTCAGATCCTCTGTCCCCCTCTCTCCGCCCCTCCCCGACTTGTGCTCTCCCAAAAATAAATATTAAAACAAAGGTGTTGAATAAATAATGAAGTAAAGCAGCTTTCCAAACTTCCACAAATTATTCCACTGGAAACCAGTAAATCATTTATATAATACTCTCTAAAAATTCACGTTTCCCTCAAGCTGAGAAACCAGATGGAATGTATTTGGGGAAAATGCATTTGGAAGACAGTTGTCAAGTGCTTATTGTTTGCCGAGCCCCTTTGTCAGACCCCAAGAATACAGAAGTCAGAGGTCTGCCGAGTGGATAAGACACATATGACCTCGGGTCTTGACTAAACAAGGGCCCACTTAACAGGAGGGCACCAAAAAGAGGGTCACAAATGGGGCTTAGGTTCAAGAAGGCTCCACTGAGGAGACCCACCAGGGTTCACCGGGCAGACGAGGGTAAGGAAGACAGCAGGTGCAGAGGTTTCGGATCGCAAAGCATGGACGCGTTAGGGAGGGTGCAGAGCTGGCTGACTGCAACAGTAAACACTGTGGTTAAGAACCCTGACTTTGGGGGGGCGCCTGGGTGGCGCAGTCGGTTAAGCGTCCAACTTCAGCCAGGTCACGATCTCACGGTCCGTGAGTTCGAGCCCCGCGTCGGGCTCTGGGCTGATGGCTCAGAGCCTGGAGCCTGTTTCCGATTTTGTGTCTCCCTCTCTCTCTGCCACTCCCCCGTTCATGCTCTGTCTCTCTCTGTCCCAAAAAATAAATAAACGTTGAAAAAAAAATTAAAAAAAAAAAATTAAAAACAAAAACAAAAAAAAACCCCTGACTTTGGGATCAGACTGATTTGGGTTCAAATTCTGATTTCACCACTTACTGACTAGGAGTTTCTTCAACCCTCTGAGCCTACATTTCCTCATCTGCAAAATGGGCATAATTATCATAGTACCCACTTCCTCACAGATTCAGTGAATACACACCAGGTACCTACTATGTACCATGCACTGTCCTAGGTGTTGGGGACACAGCTGTGAGTGTAACAAAGGCTCTGGCCTGGTGGAGCTTACATTCTGGTGATGTAATGGATGTACAGCATTGAGCACAGGCATTGGCTGCGGTCGTAAGTGCAGATCAGGGGGCACAGTGGGAGATGAGGCTGGATTCCCAGTGAGGAACCTCGAATGCCCCCCCATGGGAAGACCCAGGGGAGCAGGCCCAGCTGCGTGGAGGCCTGGCTTGCTCACTCTCTAGACCTCTGCCCTGCACCCCCCTCAGGTACCAGCGGAAGTGGGATGAACTAGCCGTGCAGGAGAAGCTGTTCCGCCAGGAGTTTGAGCAGCTGGCCAACAACAAGAAGGAGATCGTGGCCTTCCTCAAGCGCACACTCAACCAGAAGGTAGATGAGATCACCGAACTCAACGAGCAGCTGCAAAGCCTGCAGCTGGCCAAGGAGGTAGAAAAGGACGCCTTTGAGGCACAGCTAGCCCAGGTGCGCCATGAGTTCCAGGAGACCAAGGACCAGCTCACCACGGAGAACATCATCCTTGGTGAGGAGGGGACCGGCAGGCGAGTCTGGGGCACACACCACGGGGGCAGGGAACCCAACGCTCTTGCTCTTCGGGCTCTAATCCCAGCTCTACCATTAACTCTGTGGCCTTAGGCAAGCACTTCTCCTAGACCTTCAGGTTTCTCAGCTGGGAAATGGGGATGATACGTCTACCTTGAATAACAGCAGCTATGTGCCGCTTCCCACACATTACCTTCCGTAATTGTCCCAGCCAGCGTCCGAGGCAGGAAATACTATCAACCCCCGCCCTGTCTGTAGGTGAGGAAGCACTTCAAGGAGTTGAAGTGTCTTGCCCAAGGTCACCCAGCTGGCGGGTTTTTTTTTTTTTTTTTTTTTTGGTTTTTGGTTATTGGTTTTTTTTGAGGCTTAAGGACAGCAGTAGTGCCTGGCCCAGAGAAGTTGTTCAAGTTCAACGGCTGTTGTCACTGTCACTTTCCAGAAAATAGAGGTCAAGGGAGGCGTTTCCAAAGAGGCGAAACGTGAACGAGGCTTCATAAGATTAGTGGTGGGGAAGAGACGGCGTTTCAGATGAAGACAATGAATAAGGGCAGGACGGAGCATAGCATCTCGTAGGGACAGGGGTCTGGCCTTACTGGATCGAGAAGCACAGGGAGGGCAGGAGGACTTGGAGGAAGGGGGGGAGGGAGGGGCATCGCGCAAGGCCATCGCTGCCCTCCCAAGGCGGCCCCTCACCGGGCCCGTGCCCTGCGGTGGGGCAGGGGGGAAGCTGGCGGCTTTGGAAGAGTTCCGGCTGCAGAAAGAGGAGCTCACAGAGAAGTTCACGACACTGGAAGACCAGCTACGGAAGCAGGAGGGTGACTACAAGGACTACGTGTACAACCTCGAGAAGAAGTCTGTGCTGGACAAGGACAGGTGGGCAGGTTGGGTGCTGAGGCCACGCCAAGCTCAGGCCTCTGAGCCTCAGCTTCAAACTGGGGGGACTGCACTAGCTCAGAGACTCCCCATCCTGCTGCTCCTCAGAATCCTGGCTGGTGATGTTAGGACGGGTGGAAAAAATAGATAAGCTCCCAGCTCTAGCCCTCACATGGGACTGGAAATCCTTGGACTTCCTCTTGCCACTTTTCATGACTTAAGTTACATTTGTTTAATAGGGAATAATACATTGATATGGATCAAAATGCCAAAGGGTCTACAGGGGCTCTACCCGGAGCCCTGCCCCTTTTGGGAGATAGAGCATAGAGGCGGCCCTAAGCGCTCTGGGGAACCCCACACGGGAGGGCAATGCCTGTGCCCACTCCGCCTGATACCCCCTCGTTCCCACCCATGACTAGACTGAGGAAGGAGATCATCCAGCGCGTGAACCTGGTGGCCACTGAGTACCGAAAGGTGGCCACTAGCCAGATGTGGGACACGACAAAGCGGGCCATCGTGGAGAACAACACGGTCACCCTGCAGCTGTCCAAGATATCCCGGCAAGGCGCACAGCTGCTGCAGGAGAACGAGCAGCTAAAGGGCACCCGAGACGAGCTGTGCAAACAGCTGGATCTATTGGAGAGCGCCCAGAAGGTCATGGCCAGGCATAGCAGAGGCCACCGTAAGGTGTGCCTGCCAGGACCTTGTCACAGGGCATTTGGTGCATAAGGCAGGCGGGAACCCTAGGGGTGCTGCTTCAGTTGGCTGGAGCCAACTCATGAGGGAGGCAGCAGCAACGGGACAGGGTCCTTTGTGGGGGGTCCTGGGTGCTGGGCGCACCTCTGGTTTTTATTTATTTGGTCGAAAGCCCCCATAACTTGTTGAAGCGGGACCTGCCCCGGGCCACTGGGGGCTCTGCCCAGAGATGGTGCTGGGCCCCCAGTGCCTTGGCTGGCCTCTCTGTACAAGGGGGTGAGCTCTGGGGGAGTCTGGAGCTGAGGGAGGGGGGGCAGGCTGAGGGCCCACAGAGGGGCCAGGGTATGGCCACCTGCCCGCACCCGCAGATCATCCTCATGCTGACCGAGAAGTGCCGCGAGCAGCAGCGGGGCACAGTGGAGGCCGAGCAGCTGCGCCTCCAGCTGAGCCAACTGGAGCAGGGCCTCGGGCAGCTGCAGCAGGACACACAGACGCTGAGGTGCGCCCTGCGGAGGGGCGCGCGGCGGGAGCGAGGGGGGCCGAGCTTGAGGCCATCCCCTTTGGGCCACCTGACTCCGGCCGGTGACTTCCCCTTTCCCAAGGGGCATCGAGGCCTGGGGCTGGATGAGGGCTCCTGGGGGCTAGAGAGAAACCGCCGAGTGCAGGGAGTGCAGGGAGGTGGCTGACTCGTCCTGGTCCTGGGCCCAGGAGTCAGAGAGACCAGCTGAACCTGCAGCTGGAGAGGCAGCAGGCTGAGGCACAACAGCTACAGCGGGAGCTGACTGAAGAGCAGAAGGTTCGGGCAAATCTGGAGGCAGCCCTGGCCCAGGCCACCTTCATCCTACAGGACGTTCTACAGGTGACAGAAAGTGGGTGAAAGGGGCAGGGGGAGTGAGCCAACGTCAGACACTGCTTGGAGATAACCAGGACACCCGGAGAAGGCTGGGCCAGGGCCAGAGCCCCCCCACGCCCCCCGAGAGACTCCTGGCAAGTCCTTTCCTGATTTGTGTACTTCAGAGATCCCTTGAAGGTCTCCAAGTTGCTGGAGTCCCTCTCTGAGGCCCTGCAAGGCCTTGTGCCTCAGGCTTCTCATTTGGAGAATGGGTATCCCACCACAGCCAGGGTAAACTTGGAGAAAAGGGGCTCTGGGGTGTTTCCCAGAGGTGGGTGTTGGGGTCACTATGAGCCTGATCTCCGCGGGCCCACCGCCACCCTCGACCGGCAGATGCAACCTGATGAGGAGGACAGCGACTCTGATGTCGTGTTCCAGCTGCAGCTCAAGGAGATGCTGCACCAAGTGCTGGCCGTGCTCAGCTCAGCCGTGGTCCTCAGCCCCCGGCTGGCTGTGTATCTCAATCAGGAGAGCCAGGCCCACAGCCCACCCAAGGGCAGGTGAGTGAGTGACCCTGTGTGACCTCAGAAGCAGCTGTGGAATTTGTTTGTCCAAGGGCTGTTCTCAGCTGACCCTGGGCCAGAACCCTGGCTTCCCAAAGCCTCTCTGAACCTCAGCGTCCTCAACGAGGAAACGCAGGTGGTGATGCCAGTCCTCTCTCCACAGCCAGCCTGGCACCCAGCTACCCAAGATGGGGTCTCTGCGCCAGCCGCCATCCAGCATCGCACCCTACCAGCCGGGGGACCTGGGCCTGGTGCCTCGACGGGCCCACATCCCACCTAACCCCGAGGACCTCAGGCTGCTCTCACACACCACCCGTGTGGGAACCTTCCGGGTGCACAGCAGCCCTGAGGTAAGCGTGCCAGGGCCCCAGGCACGGCAAGATGGCAGCCAGCCCTGGGTACAGATCATATAGCTCTGCCACACTGCAGCCGCATGGAGCCCTCTAAGCCTCCATCTCCCCATCTGTAAAATGGGCCAAAGAAAAGGGTGGCAAGGCCTCACTGTGGACTAAGGCACGCCCACGCATCACCTGGGAGAGGGGCTTGCTAGACCCTGTCGGCCCCTCCTCCGCTGGCAGGGGAAGCGTGGGAATCCCCTGAGGAGGCCTCAGCTTCCATGCCGCATCTTTAATTTTACAGATTCACACCTCTGGTTCTCCGAAAAGGTTCAAAAAGTTTAGTCTTCCTGAAGTTTCTCTACTTTCCAAGTAAAACACAGAGAGAAGACCAATCCCCATCCCAGAAGTGGACCATTGTGGCCATAGTCCCCTCTCTTTAATCTATAGGTGGCCTGGGGCAGCCCAGAGAAGAGGTCTATAAAAAGTGGATACCACAGGTTGGCACGGCACCTCTGTGAACCTGGCTGATGTGTGGGCATGGTGGTTAGGGGGGCAGGAATTCACTGAGGTCAGGGCCTAAGGAGGGCCGCTGGCTTCGTTCCCGGATGTGGTCCAGGAGCATGTCGGTGGCTCGCTCCAGCAACAGAGGCAGCAGTTCCTGCTCCGCGGCGGAGAAAGAGCCCAGCACATGGGCCTGCACTGTATCAGGGTGGGCGGGGCGCCCGATGCCTATCCGCAGCCTCGGCATTGCCTGTGGGGGAGCCAGAGGGGGACCCAGGGAGTTTCGATGCCCCGTGCGGGAGGCCCCCATGTTGGCCCACCACACCCAGGGCAGGGGCAAAGGGGCAGACTCACATGGGAGTTGAGACAGCTAATGCAGGAACGGACTCCGTTGTGGCCCCTTCAAGGGATATGGGAGGGACAATTAGTGCTTCCCTGGGTCAGCACCCTTCACCCCTCCCAGCCCAGGCTGGTGTCAGAGCACCCCTCTTCCCTGCCGAGACTGGGATCGGCACTCCTCCCCCCACTCCAACTGGGAGGCTGTCCTCCCTAGCCCACCTTGACCTGCTCAGGGCCTCACCTGGCGCTTCCCCCCAGCTTCACAGCCACTTTCCCCAGGGGCTTGTCCAGCTCATCATGCACCAGGTAGACCTCCTCAGCAGTCAGCCCAAACAGCTCCGCTTGGCACAGGGAAATGGTGGCCCTGGTTACTGCCCATCTGCCCAGAGGGCGTTGTCCCGACTCACGGCTCTCGTGAGGAGGGGCCGCAATTGACCCCATTTCGCATATAAAGAAACTGAGATTCCCTTAAGTACCCGAGGCCAGAGGCAGCAATTGCAGCTCAACAGGCACCTGGAGGTGAAGAGATCTACCGCCGCCCCAGAATCCCTTCTCTGGCCCCTACGCCCTCCCGGCCGGCCCATCTCTGGTGCCCTTGACTCACCGGCCCGGGCCACGCTGCGCCCGCTGGCGTTCATGAGCCGCCGGGGCCGAAGCAGGACCAGCTGGGCATCCTCGAGCGAGGCCACGGCGAGGTCGGCCGCGCAGCGCCGGTCGCGCGCCCAGGTGTCCGCCACACCCAGACGCCGCGCCAGGTGCCCCAGCACCGCCAAGCCCACGCTGTGCCGCGTGCCGGGCAGTCCAGGGTTCCCCAGACCGGCCACCTGCGGGCGGCACCGGGGAAACTGAGGTGCGACATCTCTCGCCGCCCTCTGGCTTACAGCGCCCCCTGGGACCCAAACCGGAGAAAGGGAAACGGAAGGCAGGGTAGAGTGAGGAAGGGGGGCCAGAAACCCCGGAGACGCCAGAAGGCTGAGTGCCCCGGGAGCTGAGTGGGCAGAGCGCCTGGAGCAGGAGCAGAGTTCCTGGAAGCTTACAGCCCGTCAGAATACTGGCCCCATTTTCCAGAGAAGATAACCGAGACAAGGAATTTGGGGGATGGTGTCTGGAGACAATGGCAGAACAGGAGCTAGCTAGGGCCCAGGAGCCCCTACGCCGCCGCGCCCCCGCCCCCGACGCCACTCACCAGCCACCGCTTCCCCGCGGGCCGGGGTTCCAGTGTGAGCACGCTCATGGCGCGACTCAACCACAGCGTAGTTCGCCGGCAGCAGTCTGGCCGCATGTCGCCCCCTTTCACGGTGTAGGCCCCGCGCCCTGACGTCAGTCAGGCCTCGACCAATCGCAGTGGCCATCCGTCCCCAGCGTCCAATCCCCGGGCGGGCCACGGGCCGCCATGCTCCTAAGGAGCGGAAGTAGCGGGGCGGCGGCTGAGCCCGAGCCTCCACTCATTCCGCGGCGCCGCGTCACAGTGTTCCTGTGGGGTTTCTTGTGGACTTGCGGAACCCTTGCGTGACCTCCGGATTGGGAGGAGGGAGGCTTGCTCTGGCCCCTGCTGTGGCCCTGCCTGGCTGCGGAAACCTGACAAGTCCTCTCCCTGATGTACCTCAGCCTGCCCCGCCCATAAGTTTGCTAACCTCTTCCGGGCTCTAACAACCCAGGGACCCCGGAGGCGTGGCCAGGGGGGCGGAGCCTGTGGGCGTCCTGGAGATGGTGCCTAGCAACGTCAGGGGTGGGCCTCGGGAGGTCCTCCCGGAAGGGAATTCAAAACAAACTCCAGAGAGGTGCGTGAGAGGGTCGGGAGGGAAGAGACCGAGGCTGAGTTCTCAGGAAGGGTTTTAAGCACAGGAGAGGAGAGGCAGGATCGGTTGTGCCATTCATTAAAGTCCCTGGCCGCTGCATAGAGAACTGAGGGCTTGGGACCTGTGTCCGGTGGGGAGTTCGGAGAGGTGGTCGGAGCTGGTGACCGGACAGAGATGGCATCGACCCAGACGAGAGGATGAGAGAAGAGAAGGGATCTAAGAGATCTTAAGGAAGTGAGGCAGACAGGACCCGAGGTGGACTCCCCGAGGTGGGAAAGCCTGGGGCAGGAAGTGCTCAATTTGGCCTGCTGGGCATGAGAGTCCCACAGGATAACCAGAGGGGCTGCAGGACCTCCTGGGCCTGCAGCTTGGGGCGGGGCCTCAGCTGGACACATTAAAGTGTTGGGTGTCAGGAGATGGATCTGGAACTGAGGGGAACCAGGAGGAGAGCAGAGGGCAGTGTGTGTACGAGAACCCTGGCCCTTGACTTTGACCATAGGAGAGGGAGAGAAGCAGGACTGGAGAGAAATTGGAACATCCCTAAGGGGAAGGGGGCTAGGAGCGCCACCAGGACCCAAACTGTTCTGGAGGCCTCCTACCAGCCTCATTTCCAGCCCTCGTCCATCCTGTAAAACACCTGAGGAGAGTGTGTCAGTGGAGCAGAGGTCATCTCTGAGGCCTCCCCCCAACTTGCTGTCCCTTGGTTCTAGGATGCTCTGGAACTTGACCCGGCTCCCTCACAGCACGTCTCAAAGCCATGGGTGAATCCAGTCCCAAAGGGACCCTACAGCGCATCTTTGGGACCAGCCAGGTGTTCCAGAACATTGATGATGTAAAGCCAAAGGCCACGGGATTAACAGTGCCCCTCAAAGTCAGGGAGTAGTGAGTGACTATCTTATCCCAGGGTCCCAGGTTCCTACTCTGCACAGCCAGTGACATGCCCTACAGCTTTGGGTTGGTTACTCTCCCTCTCTGGGCTTCGGTGAACTCAACTGTATAACAGGGCTCTCCCACATCAGCAGATGAAGATGGTGGCCTGGATGAGCTCCAAGAAGGCCAGCCTCCTCTCCCTGGGTGTCTGTCTACCTGCCCAACCCTGTCTCTCCACCCAAGCCTCCCTCCTCCCAACCCACCTGCAGCTGCAGCTGTATGCCCTGGGCTGGCCAAAGTCAGGGCCAGCCCCTCTGCTTCCTGCCCCCCCCCCCCCACAGCTATCACCAAGGCCAGCAGTGCTTGGAGAGAGAGGACTGGGAGATGGCCGTGCTGTACTTTTCCCGCGCCCTCCACCTGAACTCCCAGCTGGTGAGCAGTGGGCATGGGCGGTTGCTGATACACACTTTGCCCTCACCGTTGAACCTGCCAGGCCCCTTCTCTCGGTCCCTTCTGGTAACTGAGCATCAGGCCTCAGCGGACGGTGGGGAGGGGACACAGCCTGGGTCCTCTCTCCCTCAGGTAGACTTCTATGCTTTACGCGCCGAGGCCTACATCCAGCTCTGTGACTTCTCCTCGGCCACCCTGAACCTGCGAAGGGCCTACTCCTTCCAGCCGGAGAACACCAAATACCTGGAGCGGCTTACCTTCGTCCTTTACCTGCAGGTGCCTGGGGCTGCCGCAGGCCCACCCAGGGCGCCCGCCTCACACCCAAGCCTGTTGGCTCTCCCTTCAGCTGTGGGGGTTTTCGTTGCTCCAGGGACCAGCTCCGCCTCTCTAGGGACCTTCTTGTCCCATCTGTACCTGCTGCCCCTCTCGTGGCCTCTCCCACCTCCAGAGCTGGGTAAAGTGTTTGGCAACATCGCCCAATGAGAGCTTTCTGCAATGATTACAGACAGTGGTCTCATTACAATGATTACCTGGGACTGATGAGCCTTTGAGATACAGTGTGACCGGGGAACTAATTTTTTGGTTTTACTTAATTCATTAATTTAAATTTGTACAGCCACACGAAGCTGGTGGCTACTGTACTGGGCCACACAAACCTAGCGTCTAGGGAGGCTCAAGCACTAAAAAGCTAAGAGGATTCCCCATTCACAGTTCAAGACAAAAGTATTAAGTCATAAAATACCAACAAAGTCCAAGACTTGCTGTTTCTCTCTGTTCCTGTTTCTGTATTGCTGTCCCTCTCTTTTGTAATGTTTATTTATTTTTGAGAGAGAGAGAGAGAGAGCATGAACAAGGAAGGGGCAGAGAGAGGGGGGAGACAGAGAATCCCAAGCAGGCTCTGCATGGTCAGGGCAGAGCCTGATGCAGGACTTGAACTCACAAACCATGAGATCATGACCAGAGCCAAAGTCGGACCCTTAACCAACTGACGCTGAGCCACCCAGGTGCCCCTGTATTGTGTTTTTGTCAACTGTATAATTCTCTTGCTGTGTCTCCCTAGCCCTGTATCTCTTTCCATCTCTGTCCCTGTCTCTCCATCTCTGTGTCTCTGTCCCCTGAATTTTCTCCTAGATCTGAAGGGCTGTGTCCCTGTCTCTTGTCTCTCTTCCCTCCTGCCCCAGTGGTGCCCCCTGCAACTGATAGGTGCTGCTGGGTTTCAAGCAGGAGTGACTCTCCGCTGTGTCCCCAGGGCCAGTGCCTGCTCGAGCAGTGTGCCTTCCTGGATGCCCTGAAAATCTTCTCTCAAGCCTCTGCACTCCAGCCCGAGAAAGCCAGCTTCCGTTACCGATGGTGAGTGCCCGGCATGTGTCCTTGTTCTCCTGGCAGCCCCTTCCTGCCCCTCTCGCCCGGCGGACAGAGTGCCTCTGCCCCCTACCCTCAGCATGGCCTGTCTCCTGGCCCTCAAACGGCACCAAGACTGCCTCTCGCTCGTCACCAAGGAGGTGCAGCTTGGCACGACCAATGCCGACGTCTACATCCTCCGGGCCAGGCTCTACAACTTCTTCCAGAAGGTAGAGCAGGGAGGGCAGGGCGAGGGTGGCCCTCCCCCTGCCTGGGTGCCTCCAGCATACCCTGTGATTACAGGAGGCCGCTAAGCTGTCCATGTGGCGGCGACACTGTCCTCTCCGGGCAGAGTCCCCAGCCGTCACTGACCACTCAGCATAGTTGTCCTGTTGTCACTCAGCTCTGGCTCTGTGCCAGGCCTGTGTCGGCCCTCAGAAACCCCAGGGTGAGAAACCTGTGCCATCCCTGCCTTTATGGAACTCACAGCCCAGGGGAGATGTCCTTAAGCAGATAATTGCACAAAGAATGATTTCACGAGTGTGGGGGCACCCAAGGATCCATTAGATAAGGCAGCCCTTCCTCCTCCCTTCCTTTGTCTTATTTTTTTTTAATGCTTATTTATTTATTTTGAGAGGGAGAGAGAGCATGAGCAGGGGAAGGCAGAATCCCAAGCAGGCTCCGCCTAGGTGCAGAGCCTGACGTAGGGCTCGAACTCACATAATATGAGATCGTGACCTGAGCTAAAACCAAGAGTCGGATGCTTAACCAACTGAGCCACCCAGGCACCCCCTTTCTCTCCTTATTTGCCTCAGTGAACATTTTAGGAGCCCTGCGCTGGGCATGGGGCCAGACAGTATAGGGAACAGCTTGGGGGCAAGGGAGACTTGGGGTCACAAGAGAGGAGGGGACTGCAGGTATGAGAGGGCATCAGGCAGGGTCTTGTGAACTGAAGAGGACCCTGACTTCTTCCTGGGGAAGCAGAAGCCTCAAAGGGGAGCTCCCTGGGGCAGTGGGTTTTCAAAAGATCCTTTTGGCTCCCAGGTGGAGTTTGGGCTGGAGGGGCAGGTCAGGAGGCCGGGAGCCTGGGTGCCGTCCAGTTGGAGAGGAAGGTAGAAGGGAGGGTGGCCATGGGGGTGGCAGGAAAGGGGCAAGTCCCACAGTCCTTTGGAAGTCAGGAACAGAGACGGACGTGAGAGGGCTTGAGGGAAAGGGAAGGATCCAGAACAATGCCTGGTGTTCCTGCTTGGCCTGGTGCATGGGAGTGGGGGAACTCGGGGGGACGAAGGAAGGGCTGGGTGGGTTCACCTCAGTCACCAGGTGGTGCATCCTGGGGGTAGCCGGAAACCTGAGCCTCTCCGTGCTGGGGTCTGGGCTTCTGGGCCCCACAGTGACTCAGCGAGAGAGTCTCCTCCCGAGGCAGGAGACTCATAATTATTGTAATTATCAGTAATTGCTGACTGTGGGAGTTCAGCCCCTCCTGCCACCTCCACCTCTGTCATATGTACACACCTTCAAAGCACTTGACCCATGCTCGTCTTTAAGACTCGAGGTAACCCCCTTTAGATACAACCCATTGTCCTCTTTTCACAGATGAGGAGCTGGGTCCAGAGGGCCTGTCCAAGGTCACACAGCCAGCTCTCATTGGTGCTGCCTTTGAACCCAAGCCCACCTGCTCCAAAGCCCTGTCCCTTGCCTCTGCCATCTTCCTCCTCCTGACTTCCGCTCGCACCTGGTGTCCACACTGTTTGCTGTGCTCACCCTCCAACCAATTACCCTACAGGCCACATAATGCTTGCTAAAACTGTTTGTTGACTCACTGACAGATTTGCTTACCCAGTGGAAGGTATTTGCCTGGGGATGTTTTCTGTTTGTGCCCAGGTCTGTATCTGTTCCTTGCCAGAGCAGTCTTGGGCTTAAAGGTCAGGGGAGTTGGGGAAGGCATGTGCGTGGGAGGATAGGGAGGAAATGACAGTCACGGTCAGGAGGACACACCCTCCACCCACCTCGAGTGGCTTTGAAGAAGTTCTCCAAGGAGGAGGCATCTGCAGCCCCATTCTATGGCAGAAACCACTCAGGCTGACCTGGCTCACCTGAGGTCACATCTGGAGAGGGACCAGCAGGGATGGGGCCTGGGATGGGATTTTCCCATAATGCTCCCTGCTTCCTTCATGAGGCAAAAAACAAAAGGCGGAATAGCAATGCAGGGGCACTGAGGATGGGGGACACGGTGCCTGCCTGCCCAGAGAAAGGCCCCTATAGGCCCGGAGGTGTGCTTTCACCACGGGACAGGTCGGAGCTCAGCTGAGCCTGCGGCCCTGATGTCATCCTTGGCCCCCTGCAGCCCAGCCTCTGCTATCGAGACCTGCACAGAGCCTTGCTGTTGGACCCCAAGCACCCACAGGCCAAGGTGCTGCTCAAGATGATGGTGGACCAAGCCCAGCAGGCTCGCCAAGATGCCGGGATCCTAGCCGTGCAGGGCAAGCTTCACTACGCTCTGCAGCGCATCAACTGTGCCATCGAGAACAACCCTCTGGATCCAGGCCTCTTTCTCTTCCGGTACTGTGTGGGGAGGTGCCCATCTTGGATCGTGCTGTGTGGACTCAGGAGAGGCCTTGATCCTCCCCAGGCTTCAGTTTCCCCATGTAGTCTCTAATAATCTTTCCCTACAACCCATTAGGGTCAAAGCTGGGGAGAAGGTTGTAGCTGCTCTCGCCCTTAGAGGAGGGGCAGGCAGCCGCCTCAGTTAACCTGGGAATTCTGGCCCCCCAGGCCTGCTGAGCATCCATGCTGGCAGGCTCAGCCCAGCTCAGTGGACAGGCTTGAGTTTGAATCTTCCCCCCGCCCAGGACTCAGTACACGATTTGGAGCCATTTAAGTTCCTTGAACCTAGGTTTGTGCATATAAACAGTGGGGTAAAACATCCGCCCCACATACAAAAAGGCCTTTTGTGTAGAGGTTGGCGTGCACCTGCTTCCCAAAAACAAAGGTGGAACAAACAAAGGTTTGAGTAAAACGAAACTACCAGTGACCAGCAGGTTATCCAAGTGGTAACCCAGAGCCCGCCCCACATCTAAGCTAGAGGCCGAGGAGGGGGGCCCTCACGCCACCTCCCCCGGTCAAGATGGTCCAGAGTGGCCAACAGTCTGGCTGGCCACCCCGGTTGGTGGGGGTGCCTTGGTCCTCATGCCCCTCCCCCGCAGGGGCATCATGTACCGCCGCCTCTGGGAGTTTGACGCGGCTGTGGAGGACATCCTGAAGGCGCTGGACATGATGAGCGAGCACCAGGAGGACATCGCGCAGCAGGCGCAGCGGCAGCTGCTGCTGGCCTACAACGACTTCGCGGTGCACTGCTACATGCAGGGTGCCTACCAGGAGGGGGTGCTGCTGCTCAACAAAGCCCTCAGGGACGAGCAGCAGGAGAAAGGCCTGTACATCAACCGTGGGGGTGAGCGCCGGCTGCCCCTGCCCCTCGAAGTCTGGGCTGGCACTTGAGGCCCCCGAAGGAGGGAGGATGGGAGGAGGGAGAGAGCCTCAGTGCCCTGGGGACACACTTTGGGAAGTGCTGCCTTAGACAAGGGCTACAGTCTGTTCAAACTGCTGAGAATCAGGCTACTGGTAAAAGGTGCCCCGAGGCAAGGCAAACCTCGGCAGGCACCCTCCACCACCGGCAGGTGCCCTCCACCGCCCACGGGAGTTCGTAGCCACCAATCTCAGAATCCCCTGGGGGTGGGGAAGCGGGGCTGGGGCTCCTGGGCACTGGGCTTGAGGACCCACTCAGCCCCCTGTCCCTGGGTCCCTGGGCCCCAGATTGTTTCTTTCAGCTGGGCAACCTGACCTTTGCGGAGGCGGACTACCAGCAGGCGCTGGCACTGAGCCCACAGGACGAGGGTGCCAACATCCGCATGGGCCTGCTGCAGGAGAAGATGGGCTTCTGCGAGCATAGGAGCAGGTGCGTGACTTGTGGGCGGGACCCCGTGGCGCTGGGGGGCGGGGCATGGCTCGAGGCCGCCTGCCGGGACCCTGGGTCGAGATCCTCTGCTCTCCCAGGCAAGTTTTTGTGAAAAATTAGTCACTTTTTCCGGAATATTGTTATGGTAATTGCACTTTTTATAAAATATCTCCAGTGTTCCGTGTGGGGCTTAAACTCAGGAACTGTGAGATCACCATCTGATCACCATCAGAGCCCTAACGGACTGAGCCACCCAGGCGCCCCTCCTATGTATATATTAACAATTAGTACCATTTTACAAAATGAAATAACGTTAAACTATCTTTTGACTTCCGATCTTATTATATATGCGACTATATCATTCTTCTTTATTATTTGCATGGTATTCCATTTTATGGAAGTACCACAATTCATTTCTTTAGACAACTTTCTACTGATGAATATTTGGGCTGTTTTCTGGGATTTTTTTGTTGTTTGTTTGTTTGTTTGTTTGTTTTATACATAACATAATGAGCACCCAAGATATACATTTTCATGCATTATACTAGGAATGCCACAGTTAGATTGCTGGAAGCCAAATTGTGTTAAAGGGTGTGAACATTTAACATTTAAAAAAAAATTTTTTTTTCCAACGTTTATTTATTTTTCGGACAGAGAGAGACAGAGCATGAACGGGGGAGGGTCAGAGAGAGAGGGAGACACAGAATCAGAAACAGGCTCCAGGCTCTGAGCCATCAGCCCAGAGCCCGACACGGGGCTCGAACTCCCGGACCGCGAGATCGTGACCTGGTTGAAGTCGGAAGCTTAACCGACTGCGCCACCCAGGCGCCCCTGAACATTTAACATTTTAAAACAATATCTTGGGACGCCTGGGTGGGTCAAGTCAGTTGAGTGTCCAACTCTTGATTTCAGCTCAGGTCTTGATCTCAACGGTTTGTGAGATTGAGCCCCACCTCCTTGGCTTCATGCTGATAGTGCAGAGGCTACTTGGGATTCTCTCTCCCTCTCTGTGCCCCTCCCCACTAGCACTGCCTCTCCCTTTCAAAAGAAATAAACTTAAAAAAAAAAAGAAAGAAAGAAAGAAAGAAAACCATAATATCCAATTGCTCTCCACAAATAGTAAGCTGCTGCAGACTTCCCCCAGGAAAGGAGTCTTGGTTTTCCCAATCTCCCTAGTGCCAGGTGTTAAGACTGTTTTCTTTTCTTTTCTTTCTTTTTTTTTTTTTAAAGACTATTTTCAACTCTGAGAATGCAGTAGGCAAAGAAACACTCTTGAGTTCATTTATGTTGCAAGTTTAAATGGCTAGTGCACTGCAGCACCTTTTGTGCGTGTTCATCATTATGGCTGGTCCCAACCAGATTTTTTTTTTTTTTAAATGATAAATTGCTCTTTAAAACTTTTTGTTGTTGTTACAGAGTTCTTTGTAGGCTGGGAAAATTATTGTCTGCCTCTGTGGGAAAATATATTTCTCCTATTTATTAGCTTTCCTTTGTGGTGGTTTTGCTACTCGGTAATTTGGGATTAAATCGTAGTCAAATTAATTTTCTCCTTTTTAGCTCTTGGGTTTGTGACATTCTCAGAAGGGTCTTCCTTACCCGTAGATATTAAAAACATTCACTTAGAGGGGTGCCGGGGTGGCTCAGTCAGTTAAGTGTCTGATTTGATTTTGGCTCAGGTCTTTTTTTTTTTTTCTTTTAATGTTATTTATCTTTGAGTGAGAGAGAGAGAGACACAGAGAGAGACAGAGAGAGACAGAGACGGAGCATGAGCAGGGGAGGGGCAAAGAGAGAGGGAGACACAGAATCTGAAGCAGGCTCCAGGCTCTGAGCTGTCAGCACAGAACCCAGCGTGGGGCTCGAACTCGTGAACCGCGAGATCATGACCTGAGCTAAAGTCGGATGCCCAACCAGCTGAGCCACCCAGGCGCCCCTGGGCTCAGTTCTTGATCTTACGGTTCTCGAGATGGAGCCCCACGTCAGGATCTGTGCTGACAGGCTGATAGCAAGGAGTCTGCTTGGGATTCTCTGTCTCTCTGCCCCTCCCCTCCCCCCACTTTCTCCCCCTCCCTCTCTCTCAAAATAAATAAGCTTTATTTAAAAAAAAAAAACATTCACTTATATTGGGGTCTTATACTAGCATTTAAGTGTTGGGGCCATTAAGAGTGTTACTGTTAGAAGAGCAGAGGGGCATGGTGGAGTTGGGGGAGCAGAGACCAGCCTGATTTTCCCCAGACTCCCCAATGGGGCCCAGCAATTGCTATTTCCCTCCAGAGGGCCCAGCTCACAGCAGCCTGTGACCCACTGTGTCCTGCAGGCAGTTCCATAAGGCAGAGAGCCACTTCTCAGTGGCCATCCAGCACAACCCCCGGAAGGCCCAGTACTACCTGCACCGTGCCAGGAGCCGGCAGCTCCTGCAGAACATTCTGGGGGCCCGCCTGGATGTTGCCACCGTCCTGCTCCTCAACCCCAAACAACCTAAGGTGGGTTCCTGCTGGGCCAGGAGGGCGGGCTCCAGAATCAATACCCACTGTTGCTTAAAGATACCCCTGTTCCCAGCAGTCTGGTTTCCTAGAAAATCTAACAGCGGCCAATGCCAAGCACTTACAGTGTGCCAGGTCCTGTTCTAGCCACTTCAACTTGCATTGCCATTTCCCCTCTTCAGCACCCCATGAGACAGGTAGCATTATTATCACCCCCAATTTGCAGGTGAAGAGGGTAGGGTTGGTTCAGAGAGGTCAGTTCCCTTGCCCCAGGGCACACACTTAGAGGCCAACCCCCCACAGGCTGGCTCCAGCACCTGCAGTTGGCTGGCCAGGTCAGGGTCAGTGTGCTCTCTTCCGGTAGGCCTCCTCACAGGCTCCTCCCAGTTCTGGAGCAAGAAGGTCTGGCCCTCTAAAAACCGCAGTTTGTAAACGCTTCCCACGTCAGCTCTGAGAAGGGCTCTGCAAGGGCAGGGCAGCGCCACACCCTTCGCCCCCTGCCCTGGCCCACACCCGGCTCTTTCCTGGCAGCTGCTCCCACTGATGGCCAACCTCTTCCCGGGCATGTCGGTGGAGGAGGTGCTCGGCAGCCAGGCGGCCCACCTGGCCAGGTTGCAGCTGGATCGGGTGTCGGAGAGCAGCCCGCAGGCTGGCATCCCTCAAGGCATCATGGGGCAAGTTCCTCAAGTGGGGACCTCGGGCCAGGAGCGGGAAATGGCCGGGGGTCAAGACTCCTCCTACCCCACTGCCTCCTCAGGCCCTTCTCCAGCCCCCGGGGCTGGTGGGCTGAGTCTGGCGGGGGGGGGGGGGGGGGGGGGGGGGGGCTTACCCAGCGCTCTGGGGCCATGGCTTGGCAGGCAGCTCAGGGAGCGGGAGCGAGAGCGCCACAAGGCACGGGCCCTGCAGCTCAGGTGGAAGCAGGAACAGCCTTTGGCCGAGACCTCTGAAGAGCTCAAGGCCACCACCCCCCAGACCCTGGAGGGAAAGCCAGAAGGTCCAAAAGAAGAAGCTGAGACCCCCCAAAAGGAGGAAAAACAGGCGAGTGTACCACATGCTGGGGCCTAGGGCCTGGAGGTCTGGGGGGAGCATACCCTAAGCCAGGGCTGAGGGATGCAGATTGGCTGGAGGCTGGCATCCGGGTCTGGCTCTGCCGCCACTCAGCTGTGTGACTCGGGCTGGGGACATTCTGCTCTGAGATGGGGATGGTACCAGTAAGGGGTACACCCCTGAGGAAGGGCACACGAGGATGTGGGCCCCTCACAAGGAGGCCTTCCCACACTTGGCCACGCTCACCTTCATAAATTCCGTGTGTGTTGGCTGTGCCAGGATTTTCTTAATTCTGCAATCCAGTTCAAAAAACTTTTTTATTGAATGTAATGTAAATATAGAAAAGTACACAAATCCTAAGGGAGCGAGCTGATGACTTTTCACAAACTGAATACACCCACGACACCATTATCTTTTGAAAGACCACATTCCCAGGCCCCCTGCAGGTCCCTCCCCTAGCCCAGTGCACCCCCAAGGCTGTCCTGACTGCTGACGTCACAAATGAACGTGTCTGTTCACGCCCGTGGACGGATACAGTGTGCCCGCTTGTCTGACTCCTTTCACTAAGCTTGTTGGTGAGATGCATCTAAGCTGACCGCTCATTCCCATCGCTGTAGAGAATTCCATCCTGTGGAAGCCCCACGATTTGTCCGCTCCGCTGCTGATGCGAGTACACTTGTGTTCAGAGGAAACGTTACGAATGAGTAAACGGACCACGAGCATCCCTTGCCATAAACGGCAACAGCCAGCGCTAGTTTTTTAGCTCACGCCGCAACACACAAATGCAGAACTTTGATTTGTGTGCCCTCTGAAGTCATCGTGAGCTCCCTCCCTCGGGGCGAGGTAGAGCTAGCGCCTGCCCGTCCTCACTTCCATTCCCCTCAGCCTGCAGGCGTGAGTGGGTCGGAGGGGTCCAGCAGCCACACGCCTGGCTGTGGCGTCCTGCAGGCCCGGATTCAAGCCCCGCCTCTCTGCTTTCTTAGCTGCGTGTCCCGGGCAGGCTGCTGCGGCACCCGTAGCCTGGGTTTCTAGACCATGAGAGGGTAGTTCCCTCCCAGATATGTGGGAGGATGAAATGGGAGAGGCATGTAAAGTGTAAAAACAGTCCTCCATTCTTCACTAGCTGTTCCCCAGGGCACAGCACTTCACCATTTACAGAAGCCTGTCCCACACTTGAACTCATTTGCCTTTTGAAACTGAGGCCCAAGCAGCTGCCCAAACACTCCCTTTCTCAGAGTGCCATGCCAGTCTGGTCTGCCCACTCCCCTTCCTGGCCAGTCTTAGCCTGTCCGTGTCCCACCCAGCCCCAACTGGGGACCCTTGCGGAACTCTAAGCTGCTGGTCTTCCTTCCAGAGCTGTGCCACTGGCCCACGGCCTCCCACAGCCGGTGACTGCCTTGCCTGTCTCCGCCCTAGGAGGAGAAGCCGAAGGCCGCAGCCAGCAAGGTGAGGTCCCTGTCCAACAGCTACCTCAGCCAGACCTCTTCAGGCTGCATCTTGGGCTGTAAGTCCCCAGCGCTCCTGCCGGCCCTGAGTACACCAAAGCGGCAGAGTGGGCCAAGGTCAGGGGTCAGAGACCCTCTGGCCCGTAGATGCTTCTGGGCTCTGCTTCTTACAGCTGTGTGACTCTAAAGCAGGAGTGAGGATGCTCGCTCTGCCAGGGGTGTGGTGAACCCTCAGGGAGGGCTGCACGAGGGGGGTCCTCACCGTCTCCCGCATATCCTACAGCCCTGGCCCGCCTGCAGGGCTTGGGTTGCCGAGGAGGGCTGGGCTGGTGTCGTCTGGCAGACCTTCCCCTTGGCCACGCAAGGCCTGTGGGGCAAAGGCAAGGGTGAGACGGACACCTCCTTTTCCTGGAGCTGTCTGCGAAGGGCAGCCTGACAGGTACCCTTGGCACATCCTTCCCAGTCAGGACCCTGTCCACCTCAGAGACAGAGATGTCCACTACCTGCCAGGAATACAAGAGCACCTCGGGCACTGCTGTGACATCCTCAATCTCCTCACTGCTGAAGACTCAATCCTCAGACCTGTTGGAGAACGGGGAAGACCTAAAATTGAGCCACAGGCCCAGAGAAAACGAGGCCGCCCGGGGCCAGAGCCGGAGGCCCAGCCAGACCGCGGCCGCCCAAGGTCAGAGCCGGAGGCCCAGCGAGATGAAGGCCGCCCAGGGCCAGGGCCAGAGGCCCAGCAAGACGGAGGCTGCCCAGGGCCAGAGCGGTAGTTCCAGCGAGACAGAGGCCACCCAATGCGCACGACGAAAGCCTAACAAAACCAAGGCCGCTAGGGGCCCAAGGCAGAGGTTCAGAAAGACCAAGGTTGCCCATGGCCATAGCTGGGGACCCAGTAAGGCTGCCACCCAGGGCCAGTGCTGGGGACTGATCCGAAGTCCCAGCAAGACCAAGGATTTCTATGATCCAAGTTGGAGCCCCAGCAGCACTGAGGCCACTCAGGGCCAATGCCAGAAGCCCAGCAAGACTGATGCTGCCCAGAGTTTGAGCCAGAGCACGAGCCCAGGTTCCAGCAAGACTGAAGTAACCAGGGCCTGAGCCTAAGTCTCAGAAAACCCCAGCCAGAAAAATCAAGGCTGGCCAGGACTCCAGCCCTAGCAGTTACATTGTTCTCTGGAGGGACCCTTCAGCCCCTCACTTCTTGCTGGGTATGGAATAGATTCTAACCCCCTTCCCCCACACACACACGCTCACTGGCACTCAGCAAACTAGCCTCCTTCCAGAGCAATTAGATACCTCAGCCAACATTCCTCTGGTCCCATGGCTAAGTTTATTGTGTTTGTTCTCTTATAAAATTAAAAACTTTGAAAACTAGGCCCAAGTGGCAGCTTGTGTCCGTCTGTTCACGGAGACTGAGAAGTCTCAGCTTGGCTTTACGATACTGGGACATAGGGTATGGAATGGAGGAATGAGAATACGGTGCCAGACCAAGGGGCCAAGAGGAAGACTGAAGAGGGAGGGAGCAGCCATGAGCCACAGTCCCTGAGTTACAATTCACATTTTAAGAAGGCTCAAGCTGGAGGGCAAGGTCAAGGCTCACTGAAGTTCTGGGGTCACCAGTGGTTTCCCTAGGGAAGGAAGCAAAGGCCAAGATGCCCTGAGAGCAGTTAAGAGGCCAGGGCCTGCCCTGGCCCCCTGGCCCATGGCCCGGCCAACATGCCTCCTCATCTTCACTTTGGACTCTGGGTCTCACTCTCCGGGAGGCTCAGGAAAAGAGTCCCTACTGAAGAGGCCCCAGGGCTCTCCTGCACAGCCTGGCCAGGAGGACAAGGGTGCCATCTAGAGAGTCAGAGGAAGAAGGCAATCCTGGAAGCCACAGTTTTGCAGCCATTGGAGGAAAAGAGCTGCTCGTCCTCAGGGAAGAAGGTGGTGCTGTCCAGCACAGCCTGGACGACCTCGTCCCTTGGCTCCAGGCCCAGCTGGGCCAGCTCGTTGAGCACGCAGTGCCGCACATGGTGCCGCTGCAGTGGGAGGAAAGGCACCAGGACGTCTAGGAGATGCTCTTCCAGGATGCCTGAGCGCCAGAAGCCATCTGCAGGAAGGGACAATGGGGGAAGGGTCTATGTTGGGCTCAGGGACAGCCCCGGAGCGCCAAAGTGTGGGCTGAGAAGTACCAGGTCGGTGGGCAAAGCATCAGACCCAGCCCTGGGTGAAGCCCCAACCTGCTGAAGTTACCCCGGGGGGGGGGGGCCTCCTGAGCGGAACTCACGGTGCGGGTTGTCCAGCACAGCCTGGGAGATGACCAGCTCCAGTTCCTGTAGGCGGATCTCCTCACGGTCCCGGCGGCCGCGCCACGCCTCCAGTGCCACCTGGTTGATCTGCTCACCACCAGTGTTGCTGAAACCACGGGGGACGCAGGCTCAGGAGGGGCAGGATGGCCCCTGCTTCCCACGTGCCACCTAACACAACCTGAGCCTGGGGACCCAGCTCAGTACCAGCAGGAGCCAAAACACGCACTGAAAACATAGCACAGGCACCACTTCCCCTCTCCAGTGCCTGCGTCTACAACCATGACCCCTGGAAATTCACCTCTATGTGCCACGCACTTTAGAGTTTACAAAACACTTTGGGGCCCCTTAACTGACTTTCCCTCCCCCGGCCTCTAGGAGGACAGTGAGGCATTGATATTGGCCCTGCTGTGCAGAAAAGGAGATGGGAGTTCAGAGAGGTGAAGTGATTTGCCCAAGGAAACATAGCTAGGACTCTTAGAGGTGGGACTAGAATTCCAGTCCTGTTTTTCCCAAGTCTGTGTCCTCCTGGCCACAAAAGAGGGAAGCCCCTTAACCTAGCAGGCTTCCACAAACAAACAGTGAAGATCCCAAAGACTGAGCCTGGAATGGGCTTTGAAAATGTCAAAATGTGAATAACAGTGTCACAGTGAGGGCGTAAGGGGCTTTGGAAAAGCCCAACTGGGCTTGGGGGTGGGGGGAGGAAAGGTATTCTGCTATGGGACCGCAGGCCAAGACTGGATAGCTGAGACCTTGGACACGTGTCCCCGTACCATCCTGCTGCAGAGCTGGACCCACCTGATGAAGATGAAGATGGCTTTGCGATAGTTGGTCCCGAACACAACCCAAGAGGAGCCCAGGAAAGGTCGCAGGACCTCCATCAGGCCTGGGGCCAGCTTGTCCATCTCGTCAAAGAGGAAGAGGGAGCGGCTGCAGGCAGTGAGGTTCCCCTGGACCCAGCTCTTAAGATCCTTCTGCAGGGGAGAGGCAGGAATCTGAGGGAGATGCTTCTCTAACCCCAGACTTCTTCCCAAGGCCAAAACTAATCCCCTTCCCAGGAGGGTATGGTCTCCCAGAAAGAACTAATCCTTTCATGGGGCTGCGGGCAAAACTGTGGCCCTGAGAAGCGAGAGACTTATTCAAGCTCACAGAGCAAGTCAGCAGGCTCAGAGACTCAAACCCAGGCCTTATGTCGGCCTGATCAGGACTCATTCTCCGATCCTTCCTACTTCCCATAAAAGGGGAAGGTTCCTTTATGCCCCCTGAACCTTCCCAGTAATATTGACAGCTGAAACAGATCAGCCTGCAAAGTACCTTGCAATCAACAACAATAGTAGTAGTAAGAGCGACTATTTACTGAATGCTTCCTCTGAACCTCAAATTGGGACTATGCTTTGCAGAAAGAAGATAACGCAGACTGTCTGGCAAAGGTAAGTGTTCAATAAATAATACCTGCAACTATATGATCCCGTGTCCCTGGCAACAACCTTGGCAGGAAGGTACCATTACTGCCCCTACCCCCCCCCCCCCCGCCAGGATTTATAGCAAGAACTCCCTGCCAGGTAGAATGGCACCATCTCAAGCTCTGGTCATGATGGGTCCTGAGGGCTGGGGCTCCAACTGGCTGTGTGGCTTGAAGCAAGTGACTCTCCCTCTCTGGACTGGGGATTCATTCACTCCCTGGGGTCTGGCACCCCAACATGCAGGTGAATGGTGGCCCAGGATGCCACCAGCCTACCTTGTAGCGCTCCACGTGGCCGGGGTGGGGGAAGTGGATGACGGGGGAAAAGTGGTGTACATGAGGGCTGCGGAGACCACCCCGGAAAAGGTAGCGCGCCAGCAGGGAGCTGACGTAGGACTTGCCAGTGCCTGTCCAGCCGTGCAGGGAGAGGACCAGTGGCTTGGTGGGGGCTGGGTCCCGCACGAAGGCCTTCAGTGCCTTCACCACCAGCGCCTTGGCCAAGTGCTGGCCGGCAAGGTGCTGGGCCAGGTCACACTCCAGACCTAGGGCCACAAGAAGGGCAGAATCAGAGCTGAGGACACACACAAGCTTGTCACGGAAGGGGGTGGGGAGGAGTCCTATCTGGAAACCCGGTCAAGGGTTCCCTGTGTTCCGGGACATTTTTACGTTCCCCTTCTGTAGAAAGGGAGTGGGGCCCTTGGGGTCTCCGGCTACAGCAGCCACCCTGAGACCTGACTCAGCTCAGCTCCAAGTGGGTGTGAGCTGTCAGCAGGGTTGGCCCAAGGCTCCTGACCACGCCCGAGGCAGGCTTCTCCCCTGTGGAAGCCCAATCTTCCCCACAAGGCCCTGCTGTCAAATGCCTCTCTCCATCCTGGCAGGGCTCTCCCTGGACCCCAAAAAGGCTTCCTCAAACCTACGCCCCAAGTCCGGAGCTCCAGGCTCTCAGTCCCGCAACGCCGGGCCCACTTCCGGCCCCAGCCATCCGGAAGTCCGAGTGTCCCGGCCCTCGGTTCTACGCTCCAGGACTGGCCCTGGCGCAACCCTTGGGTGCAAAGGCTCCCCGGTCCGCCGGCCCCCCCCCGCTCCTGCGGCTCCTCACCTTGGAAGTCAGGCTGGAAGTCACATTCGCAGAAGGCGCCGAAGTGGCAATGCAGCGAAGTCAGGTCCCAGGCGGCGGCCGCGGCCGAGACCAACCCCAGCAACCCGAGGAGCGAGCCCCAGGGCCGACAGCCGCGTGTCGCAGCCGCCATACGGGTGAGGCCGGAGCCGGGTCTGGACCAACCGCCCCTCCCTAGAACCACAATTCCCGGCGTGCATCACTCCGTGGCAGCCACTGTCCGTAGACTACAACTCCCGGCTCCCCTCTGAGAGGCCCGCGCCGCCGTCCGGCAGCAGAACCGCAAGATAGCCTCTAGAGGGAGCCCGCGAACCGCCCAATCCAGGACGGCGGGCCACGTTTCCATGGCCACGGTAACTAGGAGACCATAATCGTGCCGAAAGAATAATAAAGGTTTATGCCACAAAGGGTGACGTAACAATTGTAGCAAAAACTTGTGCGGCACCTTAAAACTTGCAAAGAGCCCTTTCTGTGCTCTTTTTTTCTTTTACACGATAAAAGAGCGCTCAGTAATATAGCTTTTGGTGAGCACCTACTACGTGCCATTAGTGTTAGGTGCCTTATAGATCATAACAGTGCCTGTCAGGAAGAGAAATAGTGATATTTTGGGGCGCCTGGGTGGCTTAGTGGGTTAAGCGTCGGAATCTTGATTTTGGCTCAGGTCATGATCTCACTAACAGTGCGGACCCTACTTAGGATTCTCTCTCCTCTCTCTGTCCCTCCACCTCTCTCTCTCTCTCTCTCTCTCTCTCTCTCTCTCTCTTTCTCTCTCTCACTCTATTTCTCTCTCTCTTTTTCCCTCTCAAAATAAATAAACTTAAAATAAGAGATGGTGATATTTCAATGAGATACAGGCAAAGTGTTTGACTCAGTAATCGATAAATGATTATTGACAATCTATTATGTATGAAACATGGCAGTCCCCTACCTAGCAGCTACTGTGCCCTAAGTGCTTGAACATCAGTCCTGAGGAACTGATCTTGTTATTGTCCGCATTTCGTTGAGGAGGAAATTGGGATCCAAGGGATTAAGCCTCTTGTCCAAGGCCACCCAAGTCAAGCTGCTGCCAAAGATCTAATGCACTATGTTAGCCAGCCTCTCTTGGTCAAAGGATTTAGAAGGCAAAGGACCCCAGAAGTTTTGTATTCAGTGAACAGGCTCCACAGGTGTCCAGCCTGGCCAGGCATCGTTTTGATCCATATTGCCTACCTCCCCTATCCATGGAATCAAAACAACTGCTTTCAGGGCCCTTCTTAGAGATTCCCTGCCCCAGCTACCCTACTCATGTGCACATGCACACACACACACACACACACACACACACACGTACACACACAAAGCCTTCTGGGGCCACTTCAAAGAAGTCCAGGTCAGGACACCCAGGTTCCAGCCTTCCTCATTCTGCGGCAGTGACCCAGGGGGAGTACCTTCTACCTCCAGTTCTCAATTTTCCAGAGGGAATTGGAATCCGAAATTTCAAAAAGCCCGGGTGCCTAGGTGGCTCAGTCATTGAGCATCTGACTTCAGCTCCGGCTAAGGGCATGATCTCAGAGTTTCTGAGTTCGAGTACCATATCAGGCGAGCATGAGCGGGTGAGCCCCGCCTCTCTCTCTCTCTCTCTCTCTCTGTCTCTCTTTCTGTCTGTCTCTCCCTCTCTCTCGGTCCGTTGTGAGATTCTCTCTCTCTGATCCTTGCTCACTTGCACTTTCTCTCTAAAAAAGAAAAAAAAAAGCACCCTTCCACCCCAAACATCTGAAATGCTTGGTAGTGCTTTTGTGGGAAACTTAGCTGGGCTCCCCCTTAGTAGGGGCTGCCCAGGATTTCTCCCACTGGTTGGAATTAGCCGTGTATCTCCACCACTGGTCTGTGAGCTCCACCAGGACTGGGACTGGGTTTTATTTATATTTGGGGCTCGAACCCACGAACCACGAGATCATGACCTGAGGTGAAATCAAGAGTCTGACACTCAACCGAATGAGCCACCCAGGCGCCCCTGGGACTGGATTTTAGTATTGGCTGTAACTCTGGCTCCTGGTAGAATCTGAAATGTCCCAGGGGCTAAGTATTCACCGTTGAATCACTTTTTCCCCTTTTCATCTGAGAAAAGATGCTTCCTTCCACCCCAGGGCCCCCTGAGAGACAGAAGAAAGAGTCATAAAAGTTTATTATATGAAAGAACGAACATGGCTTCTGTACATCTATTTACAGAACAGACAGACATATTTACAACCAGGTGGAGGCCTTGGTGTCCGGCAGGTGCCCCGAGAAGAGTGAGGAGGTGTGAAGGCTCTCTCCTGGCTCGAGCACAGGGCACCTCAGCAGGAAGGGGAGAAGCAGAAGCTGGAGGGAGGGAGAGGGTTCCAGTTCTTCCTGAAGGGAGACTTGGCGGGCATGTAGCAGGTGGGACGGAGCCCAGGGTCCATGCAGGACCCTGGAAGTGCAACGGAGATCCTGGTTTGGGCCCAGAACATTCTTGGGCTGATCACAGTGTCTCTGGGGTGCTCTGGGGAAAGGTCTGTGCCCCCTCTGTCCCTGTTGCTGCCCGCAGCTGCAGAGGGGAGGGGTCCGTGGGGGTCACAGCTCGCTGGAGCGGACAGCAGGCTCCAGTTTGTGGGACAGGGCAGTGAGGACCTTGTCGAACTTCTCATAGCGCCGGGCCTGGTTGCTGCTGGCGCCCTGGCTGCCCCAGAGGAGGCGCATCTGGAACTCAGTGCTGAACACCTCCAGGAGCTCTGGCCGGGCCTGGAACCCTGCAAGGCAGGGCACAGAGGTCAGGGGACTACCATCCAGCTGGGGAAGGCCTGGGGCTCCTGGGCCTTATTCCTAAGGCACCTCCCCCAGCTCCACCAGGAATCGAGCAACGTTTACTGATGAACATGACCACGTGTGCCATGTATAATTTTTAAATCACTAGAAGATAAAAATATTAATGTTAATTTGGGGGCATTTTTCTTTTTGTATTTTTCTGTAAGCTCCAAAGTTCTTTCTAAGAAACAAATACATTTTGCGAGTAAGTTTTTGCTAAGTAAAAAAAAAATTGTTCTCTCTGAAAAAGAAAAAGGCAGGAAAAACAAACACCAAAATATTCTCCCCACTTGCCTCTGGATAACTGTGGGTGATTTTTGTTTTTATTTCCTTTTTGCTCAGCTGTAATTTCCAGTTTATCTACAGTGAAGTTTCATGACTTAAATCATGCCTGAGGCAGTAAAAGATTGCTTTGCAAACAACCTTGTAAAGCAGCCCTGTTAGGATGTCTACTTCACAGATGGGAAGACTGAGGCTCAGAGAAAGATACACAGCTTTGGTGCTCTTTGAATCATCTCTATCCCTCCACCCACACCGGATGCCTTCTGCTAACAGTTGAACTGATAAGTGAGTGAAAAACGGGTAAGAAAAAAAAAAAAAAAAGAGGGAGTGGAGCAGGCAAGAGGGATGGAGAAACGCAAGTGGACGTTTGGAGAAAAGGGGAGAGCAAGTCCGGCGGAGGGAGGCCCGGCTGGCAGGACCAGTGACTTTCTCGCCACCCCCGCCCCCGCCATTCGATCGGTGACTCACCTTGCAGCTTGACCTCAGCGTTGGTGTGATACAGGCCTCCGTGGTGTGCCACTGTTCGGGCAGCCTCCAGGTGGGCCAGGATCACCTCCACACCGTGCTCTGTGCTGCCCCAGGGCTCAGGGCCCTCAGCGGGGGCCGAGTCACATTCCAGCAGAGTGATGAGCGGCAGCACATGGGGAAACGTGGTGTTGCTCAGCGGCGGGCCTTCTGCAGGGAGGGAGGCAGGTGCTTAGAGACCTTGGAGGCCCCACCATCCGCTCTGGTCCCGGGTGACAGGTGCGGCAGGGGGAGGGTCTTCCTGGGGTCCCTGACTGAGCCCCCAAGGCTCCCGACTCCCGAGGCAAGCCCCTCCTTGTGGATTCCTCCAGCTGAACCCACTGCAGCCTCGGCACAGCCCAGAGGGCCGAGCCTGGCCCTGGCTGCGGCACACACAGTCGCCAGGTGCAGAGAGTGAGCACAGGGAGAAGAGCCCACACTGAGCTCGGTCAAGCTCTCATCATCCACATTGCGAGGGTCTTTGCCGGCCCAGAGAGGGCTAGAGCCTGTCCAAGGTTGCACAGCAAGGCGGGGAAGTACCTTTGCCCTCGTTGAGGCTCTTGAGAAACGGCTTGAGCTTCTTCTCGTAGAGGATGGCCCCCTCTGTGTGTCGCTGCCGAAGGGTCACCCACGTCTGCTCCAGCCGGGCAATCTGGGGAGATCAGACTGTGAGCGACCAGCCAGGAGAGGGGCCTGCACGGGCCACAGGCCACCCTGCTGAGTGGACACCCAGATATGGGATAATAATTATCATTATCACGGTCACCATTCACGTATCAGGGACAGTGCTGGCTGCATTTCACAGTCTCTCTTGAGGCCCTTGCAACAACTCATTTTACGGATGAGGGAACTAAGGCTCAGGTAGGGAAATGACTTGCCCAAGGTCATTCCAAAATTAAGTGGCAGAGCTGGGAATTGAACCACGGCCTCTAGGACCCTGTCGTTCCTACTGACTCGGCACAGGAGAGCAAGTGTAGAGTGTGGATGAGGTTTGGGCTCTGAAATTAAACAGATCTGCTTCAAATCCCAACTTTTTCAGTCTCTGACTGTGTGACCTCAGGCAAGTACTGCTGTGCCTCCGTTTCTCCAGAAGTAAAATGGGACAATAGAGGCCCTTACTTCACAAGATTGTTTTGAGGAATCAGTGCTTGTAAAGTACTCAGTGTAGCACCTAGCATATATTAAGTGCTTGCTAAATGATAGCCATTTTTTATTTATTCTTGAAATTCATTTAATATTTGTCACTCATTTTACAGGCGGGTAAACCGAAGCCCCAAGAAGGGGAAAGACTCGGACTGAGTTCTCACAGTTACCTTTGCACAAATGCTGCCTAAAAGTCACAAAGTTCTTCCTGATTCAATGTACAGTCATCGCAAAGGATCGTATCCCAGGGCTCCTCCAAACAGCGACTGCCTGAAGCCCAGCTCGAGATGGCACCCCTCTGTACCTGAGCCATATCCAGGGCGCCCATGACCGCAGCGAAGCTGAACATGTTGCCCATGGTCCCCCGAAGTTCCGCCGCCAGCTGGATGGTCTTGTGCAGAAGCGCTGCCCGCTCCTCGGCGGAGCCCGTGCAGCCCAGGATGTCCACGGCCAGCATGATGGACATGGTGTGGAACCTGTCAGAGCCGCCAGGTCAGAGGGGAGGGGTCCTGTCACTGCTTGTGGTTGGGCGCCGAGGAGCGGAGGGGGCCGAGCCCAAAGTGACAGGTTGGAAAGGGTCAATGAGATTGGGGGGCGTGGCCAGAGCGAGGGAAAGCAAGCCCAAGGGCTTCTGATTGGTCAGTATAAGTCGGGGGTGGGGCCAGAGGCTTTTGAGCGCCAGGCTGAGGGGCTTGTGATCGATCAGCGGAATTCACCCGGCTGAACAGATTTAGGAAAGAAGAGTAGCTGGGGCTGATGGGCGGGGCCAAGGCTCGTGGAGTGTGATTGGTCAAGAGGGCGCAAAAGATGAAGCCGGAGACAAGAGGACTCAGTCTTTTGGGAAACCAGAATTGCTTGGAGCTGGACCCCGAGAAGTAGCGAGTCGTCGATGGATAGAGGGCGTAGCCAGAACCCATGGGAGCAGGGCTGAGAGACTCTGATTGGCTAACCAGCCAAGCAAAAGGGCCGCGAGGTAGCCCGGGGTTCCCCCCACCCTCCTCGAGTCCTCGAGCGCCGGTGCTTGCCTTACCTTTCCAGCAGGTCTAGTCGTAGCTGCCGGCCATGGGGGAGGGTGAGCAGCTCCATGCCCCAGCGGACTCCCATTAGGGTCTGCATCTCCTTGGTAACGCCCAGTATCCTAGCAACCTGCAAGGACGCCCAGAGGGCTGATTAATTTCCTGTCGCGGCTGGCCCAAGCCATCTGGGAGTCAGAGAGCTTTATCTAGGAGGGCAGCGTGGCTGGGAGGCCGGGTTTGAATTCTAGCTCTAACCCTCTGCCACGGAGCAAATGAACCTCATTTTCACGGAAATGAGGGACAAACGGGAAAATGCCCAGAGGTGTTTGATCTGTGCTAGAGGTGACCAGGATACTCTTATTCCAGAAGGCAAATCTCAGACCCAGGGAGGGAAAGGGCTTGTCCAAGGTCACACACTGGGCCGAGAACCCAGAGATGCTCCCTTCACGCCTAGCCCTCTCCACAGGGCAATATCTCTACCCCCCTTTTCTGGCTTCCTGAGCTCAGAGACCAATGTGGCCTCCAAATGAAGTAATCAGTGCCCCCCCCCAAAAAAAAAAAACTTCAGAGGGAGAAACTGAGGTGCAGAGAGAGTCTGGGTCCTTAGATGGTCAAGATTCATTCAAGCAAAGACCCAGGCATTGACAATTTAGGAGTCTAGGTTATGAGTTTTGCTTATTTTGTCCACTAGGGGGCATGGGGGCTGGTAGTCTTGGCTTCTACATTTTACATTCCCGGGAACAGCCAGGCTGACTCTTAGCAAGCTGAAAAAGTGCCCCAGGGAGCCATACACCGCGAACTTTCCCCACTGCCCAGTTCTAGTGCCAAACTGGAGGAAGCAAGACTATCTTGTTTTTTGTTTAAAAGGAGAAAATGAAGGCGCAGAGAGGTAAAGTGGTCAGCCCAGAGTCACACAGCAAGTAAAGGACAGCTGTGAAGCCAGAATCCAGGCCCACTAGCTATACTTGGGGAATTTAGGGGCCAGCTCCTCACCACCCTGACCTCTGTCCCAAAGCCAGAGGACAGAGGTGTTCTCTCTGCCCTGGTGCTCACCCAGCACCTACCAGGCAGTCAACTTTGGTGACGTGCCGGGCCAGGGTCCGGGCATCCACCTCTGCTAGCAGCTCCTTGACCTTGCGCAGGAGGCCCACCTCCAGTGGCCGGTTATCCTTGGGGATCAGTAGGGACTGGAAGGTGGCTGGGTTGAAGGAAGAGGTGGCTTCTACAATGGGGACCGTGAAGGCCCTGCCCCAGTCCCCCTCGGGGGCCCCATTTTCTGACAGTTCCTTTAGCCTCTCCCCGTAGCTCCTGGCCTGCCGGCTGGAGGCCTCAGCCGCTGCCCACTCTCGGCTGCCACGGACAGGAGGCTGGAGCTGGCAGTAATGGCCAGAGTCCGGGTCACTGTAGCTGCTAAGCGACGGTGATGGGGAGGCCTTGCAGAGCGTGTGGGAGGGACTGGCATAAGGGCCCTTGTCCGATTCCCCAGGGGGCTTTGGGGCACTTCCAGGACACAGCTGGGGTTCACTGGAGCGGCGGGTGACAGGGGAGGCAGGCAGCGCTGTGGCAGAGGGAGCTGCAGGGGCGGCGTGGACACGGGTCACTGCGGGGAGATAAAGGGAGAGAACTAGTTACCAGGGCTCCCCATCCAGTGAGGTTCTACCCTCTTCCCAAAGGACAGGCTCCATCCGCCCTACAGGGGTGATGCCCCCACCTCCCTGCACCCAGGCCGGGCCCAACAGGCTCCGGCAAACTGACCGGGCCTCTATGACGCTCTTAAGTCGTCTGGACCCCAGGAATTCACATGCTCCTACCCCAAGGCTGCTGCAGCCTTGGGGAACCACTGAACGACTTGGAGATTTCCATGACTCAGGGATGCTAATAAGCGCTTGCTGGGAGTTCACTGTGTGGAATTGTTTCTCAGGGAATTAGCACTAATGATTCATTGAGGACACATGTGCCAGGAGCTGGTGCCATGCTGGCAATACCCTGGTCGGCCACAGCAAAACCACCGTCCAAAATTAGAGGTGATGGATATTGAGCTCTTACTCCCTGCAAGATCCTTCTTTGCACATCAGTCCACTTAACCCTAACATCCTGGGAAGCAAGTATTTTCATGATCCTCATTCTACCACGAAAACACTGAGGCTCAGGGAGGTGAACTGATCTGCCTGAGCTCTCCTACCCAGCAAGGGATACGGCTGGGGTTTAAGTCCTCAACCCTGGATGCTTTACACTGCCATGTTGCTTAGAAAATGCCCAATAAATAATCTGTGGCAAGGAATTTTAACTTTTGCCCTCAGGGGAGTTGTTTTGCAGGGAAGTTTGTAGTGATGACAAGTCCGCGGGCCTGTGCTTAGGGAGGGATTTGTGACACCCTGTGTAGACCACACTGCACCAGAGCCCCTGCAGGCAAAGGTTCCTTCCAGAACGCCCGCCTCCCTGCACACTTTGCCTGCCACGTGGACAATATGTACTATGGCCCGTGGAAAACACTCGTTTTTTTTACCTTCAGAAACGAAGTAGTGGCATGTGTCTGCAACAGGAATTTTCTTTATATCAAAAAAAAAAAAAAAAAGGCACAGTGCTCTGTACTTGCTGCTCAATTTTGCTATGACCCTGAAACTGCTCTAAAAAAATTCAAGCCTATTTAAAAGGAAAAAAGAAAGAAAGAAAGAAAAAAGCACAAGACTAGCCTGTCTGAGCCAGCCATTTGGAAGCAAGGATGCGTTAAGTCCCAGCCAACGCAGGGCCCGGTAGGACACCCTACATGTGAAAGGCGCTTGACCCGTGGGGGCTGAGTATTGCTGTATAAGCCCACTTCCCAGCATTTGAGGCCAGGTTCAGTAACACAGCGAGCCTTTAACGGGCTTCACTGCATTCTGGAGAATGCACTGGAAACCTCTTCATGCACAGTGCCTAGTGCCCAGTAAGGGCTCAACAAATCACTGCTGAATGAATGAGCCACGGATATGTTTTGTGTGTCAATATCAGTAGTTCTGCTGGCTGGTTTTTAGTGTAAATTCTTACAGGGCATCATTCTCAGTAAAGAGGTAGAAACACACACACTCACACACTGTAACCGAAGTCATCAAAGACAGAGCACACGTGCACATACAAGGTCACTCCCACTAGATCCCCCCCACCTGGCCCTCCCCCTCCAGTGGCCATACCAGTACTGTAGGCGGGGGAGCTGGGACTCTCAGAGATGGGAGACATGGGCGAGTGCAGGTCTGGGATCTGGTCCATGCTGAGGGCACAGTTGCGGATGGATTCCCGGGGGTGGGGCAGTGATGTGCTGTGGAGCAGACACCTTCATGAGCAGAAAGCCCAGAGGGCAGAGTCCTCAGCTGGCCTTAGGACTGTCACCTCTCCCTCCATCCTAGATTGACTGAACTTCAGAGGCAGAAAAGGCTTGGGGATTGTAGAGTCCAACCCCCCTATTGGCAAATACAAACCCGAAGCCCAGAGGAGGAAGTGTTTGTGCAGTCCACCACCCACACAACTGCTCTCTTCCCAGAGAACCTTGCCCCCACTTGGAGAACTGTCTGGGAAGTAGGCCTAGCAGAAAGGATGGGGAGCCTAAGGGAACTACGCCCCCCCAGCCTGGCACCTCCTCACGGCTCCTACGCTATGTTCAGAATGCCAGATCCTGGCACAATTACGGTCACTGGTTCTAAACCACAGGCAAAGCAGCTACTGCCCAAAGGGTTTCCAACCAGCAATTTCTTGGCTGATGGCACCCAGCGCAGGCCTAGGGAGATGGGACCCATGCAAGTGCTGGTGGCACAGGACGGCAGGTCTCTTTGCCAAAGGCCGGGGAGGCCATAGGAATCAGGGGTATAGACTTTGGAGTCGCGGACCTTGATTTGAACCTCGGTCTCACCCTTCTCCAGCAAGTGGCTTCGCCTCTCTAAACCTATCTCCTCATCTGTAACGTGGGTGTGTACACAGGACCCAGCTCCTGTGGACATGGGAGTTGACGAGCCTGGGCACAGAGAACACTCAGCACAGGGCAGGGTGCACACTGGGGTCTCAGGAATGAGTCGCTGCTGTGGCTTTTCCCGGCCTCGTCTCACGCCGCCCCAGAAGCAACCAGGTGTCACCAAAATGTTGTCGGGACGTCCCATGCCCTGTGCAGTGGTTTGCGCACTGCAAAGCCCTCCTCTCTGATGCCCGCCTTACCCGAGGCAGGTGGGTGGGGAGGGGTAGCAGCGGTGGCAGACACAGGACGGCAGCCAGGGGTCCCCCTAGGCCAGGGGGCTGAGTAGGGGCCCTTTATGGGCAGGAACATGGTCGTGGGAAAGGATGAGGGGCAGGGCCCAGAGAGCTCAGCTAGTCATGGCAGAGCTGAGGCTGCAACCGGCACCTGGCTGCCTGCAAACCCTTCGCTCGCCCTTCCTCTTCCTCGCTGCAGGAAGGACACTGAGGCTCCAGGACAATAATGCCGCCCAGTTCAGTGTGGCCGGGCCTTCTGTCCCTCACTAGCACTCTGATGACTGATACCCCGACTTGACAAATGGGGAGACGGAGGCCTAGGGTGGGGTCCTCGCTTACCTGGTGGGGCAGCCATCGCTACGGGTGACCTTGTCGGCGGTGAGCCCGTCAGTCATGGTGACGCTGCGCCGCTTCATGTGGCTGCCCTTGGGGCCCGAGGGGCTGGCGGGGCCAGCAGCCTTGCCACTGCCCTGGCCCAAGCCATAGCAGGCCTCCAGGTAGCGCAGGGGGAAGGTGCGATTGACGGGGCAGTAGATGATGGCCCCGCTCTGTTCGGACACAGCCTTGCGACTGCCCACGTGGTACCGCACGAGGGCGGGCACGTGGTCGAAGCTCTCCTGCTCAAACAGGTACTGGATGTGGGTGTAGCTCTCACCCGCCTTCACCACGACCTTGTTGATCTTGAAGTGCAAGGCCTGGTTGCGCCAGCGGCAGGTGAGGACATAGTCACCCAGGCTGGTGAGTGAGTCCCGGATGAGGAAGTCGCCATTGCGCTGCACCAGGGTCTCGGATACCTGTGGGAGGCAGTGGTCAGGCTGGAGTAGGGCAGGGGCAGGAGAGGGCCAGACCCAGGATCTGGGGGACACAGTGAACAGAGATATCTAAAGTTTGGGAGGGGGGAAGCAGTGACCCAGATTCAAGGGGGCGATGCAGCCACAGGCCCTGGGTGTGGTGCACAGAGGCTCGGGAATGGGAGGAATAACACCCTGGAATGTGTGTTACGGGGACACCGAGTCTGGGGGCACTGGCGGTCACACGATCTGAAACTCCGGTCTCAGACCTGCTCCTTCTTAGGGCCCGAGCTGGACAGAGTGAATTTCCAATCCTCATTCCTCCAAGGACCCTGTGTTCTCACATGGCTCTGGGCCTTCATACCCTCCGGCTGCTTTTTCTGCCTGGACCAACCTTCCCACCCTGCCCACCTGATGAACTCTTATCCATCTTTCACTGGCCTCTCTCATCAGTGCCCCCTCCTCAGGGCTCGCCCACATTCCCTGCTGGGCACTCCATTCTTGCACTTCCTCCACTGGGCTCTGACTGCCTACCCGTCAGCCCCCACCTCGGACTACCAGCCCTCTGGGGAAGCCACCACCCCTTTTCTCTCTGCATTCTTGGTGCCCAGCACAGGGCCTGACAGAGTCGATGCTTGACAAAGACTGAGAGCATGGTGAGAGAGGGAATAGGTGACTATCAGCCTGTCTGTGCCTCAGCCCAGAAACTCAACTGTGCCAAAACTGAGAATCCTTGGCATTGACACTCACTAGCCAAATGCACGAGAGGCCAATGTATAGCCCCATAGGAATAACATTTAAAAATAATAATAATAACAACATTAATAATAACATGGAGTTTACCACATATCAGGCATCAAGTTTAAGCACTTTAATTCCCACAACAACCCTTTAAGGTAGCTACAATCATTATTCTCCATCTCTTAGATGAAGAAACAGGCTCAGAGAGGTGAAGTGACTTGTACAAGGTCACACAGTCAGTAAATGACAGAGCTAGACCTCGTTGCCATCCACTCAGATTGAATCTACCAAGCAATGGGTCAGAGCCTATCTGGGCAGGGCTGGCCAAGGTGGTGGATGGAAGCATCTAGGGCTGAAGTCCCACCCAGGGTCCACTCACCTCACGGGGGATGCGGCCATGGTACCAGGCATGGCTGCGGAGATCTGTGCTGCTGAGTTTGAGTTCCTCCTCCAACTCCTTGTGCAGTTTCTCGGGTGAGGAGTCCAGGATGTACTTCTCCTTGGAGAACTGGGCAGGAGACAGCAAAGAGTTGGCTTCCAGTCTGAAGCCCCCTTCCTTCTTCTCTCCCACCCCCTCCCCACCCCAGGTGAACTGCTTCCATCCTTGGACCCTGGGAAGACTTAGGCACAGGTGCCAGAAAGGTCCTCACCCGTGAGTCCCTAGACCAGCAGGAATAAGGAAATCTCAATCAGTCCTACTATGTTCCAGACCCTGTGCTATGTGCCAGGAGTAAATGAGGCAATAAACAAACCAGTCCCTGTCCTCAAGGAAGCTCCTAGTCTAGGAGGGGAAGCAAAAGCGACATGAACATTTGAGCAGAATAAGGTCAGCACCACTGTACTGGACAGCGGCAAAGACCCGAGCGGCTTTTAGGAGGCAGAAGATAAAGTGTAGGCGAGGTAGAGTGGTCCAGGAAGCCTTCCTGGAGGGCGTGGAAACAACAAAACACTCACCCTGCACCAAAAACACCAAACAGATCTTGCCTTGGGAGAGGGAGGATTTCTACAGGTGGATCTGGGAGGTAAGGCAGCAGGTACCCGGGAAAAGGCATGGACAAAAACTTAGGGCTGGGTGGACGAGGATACATTCTGGGATGCTGAATTATACAGTGGAAGGCTGGAGGAGGCAGCTATAAACAGGGAAGCAGAGGCCCCCACGCAGACATCTCTGCTGTCCTTTACAATTCCCAAAGCCCTTTCTACCTTGCCATCTCAAGCAATCCTGGCCAGATGGGGAAACTGTGGCCAAGCAGAGAAGCCAAAGGGCACTCAGTGGAGTTAATGCCCAGGACTACCCCCCTCCCACCTGCCAAAGAGGGGGACTCCTGGTTTCCTGGTTACTGTGGCCCAGGGTTGAATACCTAAGGGCAGAGGGAGGGGAGTTCCTGCCGCCAGGTGCACCCCCACCATGAAGCCCTGCCCAGTCCTGGCTGTGCCATGTGAGTTCTCTGGGCCTCAGTTTCCTCCTCTGCAAAATGGGCTTAATGACAGAACCTGCCTCATTGGATTCCAAGGATGAAAGGAGATAATACTCCAGAGGACCCATAGATGTCCTTGTCACTGTGAGGACATGTGAAATTACTTTCTCTCCCTTCCCCCAACTCCAGGCCCCAAAGATGACTGCTCTAGGATAGGTAGACTGACCCTGAACTGGCCAGGACAGATGAAAGGGACACTAGAGGGCCTGGCTTCGGTCCAGGTGACAGTCTTTCCCCAGGACCCCCTACTCACTGGGTCCAAGGGTCCTCCAGTCCACTCCCTGCCTTTTCAGACTTCTCAAAGATCTCAGAGCCTAACTCTGCAGCTCCATTCCCCACCCCTCTGCTCCCACACTGCCTCAGTTTATCCCAACCCACACTGCTCCCAAGACACTCTAATTCCCAGCTTCAGCGATATCTAGAGTCTCTGACTTCATTATTTCAACAATGATTAAGCCCCCATTCTGGGACAGGTCCTGTGCTAGGGGCTGAGGCCCCAAGGTCATCAGGACGGGTGACTTCTGCCTTAGAGGAGCCATGCAATTCCAGGTTTTCTGAATGTTTAGAGATGCACAGAGAGCTCTGGGAGCTAAGAGAGTCCCTCCTCATCTAGTCAGGGAGTAGAGTCCCTGAAGAGGTGATGTTTCCACGGAGGCCTGCAGAAGGACTGGATGAGCCCAGCAAAAGCATCAAGGCAGAGTGGCAGACAGGCAGACAGGTGGGCAGAGAAGAGCTTCTGGGAAGAAAGTGGCAGAGCCAAGGTCCTGGGGTGGGGGAAAGTTTCAAAGGGCCAAGAATGATGGGGGCAGGTGGGGCAGGGCTGTCAGGCTGCTGTGGGGGGCTGGAGGCCACAGAGGGCTTTTCAAGATTCAGTCTGCTGTGTGGAAAGTGGCTTAGTGCTTTCCAGGCAAAGGCAGGGGAGGGTGGGGCACAAGGGTGGGGACTGGGGAAAGGGTGTTTGTTTATGTAGCCTTTGACCGGGTATGGGGAAAGAGGGTGGAGGGGTCAGAGAGGATTTGAGATGGGGATCCTGGGAGGACAATGAGATACTCTCCAAGGTGAGAAAGGCAGGAGCAGGAGCAGCTTGGTGATGGGCACATGAAAACCTGGGCATTGAGAAGTGTGTAGAGCTCTGGGACAGATGGTGGGGGTCAGTGATGGTACAGGTGCTCAGAAAAAGACAGGTTCTGGGGATGGGGATTCTGTACATCCTCCTCCACCCCGGGTAGAAACTGATACCCCCAAAGGGCAGTTAGGCCAAGCACTGAACTGGGGTGGGGGTCCCCTCAGATACCTACGCTTCTGTATGGAGTTCCCTATTCTTCGGGGTCCTTGGTCTCCCTCCTTACATCACCCCACACCCTGGGGAGGGAAGAGTGCGAGTCACAGGGGAGAGGACAACAGTACCCCAGCCTTCTGGAGTTCTCCTTGATAAAAAGCATGTAACTGAGAACTCACCCCAGTTCCACAGCTGGAGCAAGACGGACATGGGGCAACGAAGGGGAGCGGGTTGTGCGGTAAAGAACCTGGCCACCAGACTCTGCCCGCCACTGTGTGACCTTGCGCTAGTCATTTTCCCTCTCTGAGCCTGAGTAGCCTCATCTGTAAAGGGGGTGGGGGTGGGGTACTGGGATCCACTTTTTCAATGGTCACGGAAAGAATCTGGGGTAACCAACTTTGTCCTCCCACATACTGAGGGTAGGGAGCCCTCGGGTCCTTGTGCCCTCCTCCTCACTCTCGACTTGGGGGTCCCCAGCTCCCAAAACTGGGGGTGGGGGTTGGGGGGGGGCGTTGCGGGCTGGGGCGCGAATGCAGCATCCTTGAGCTCGGCGCACCCCTATTGGCCAGAGATGATCTCACCGCCTCCCCGCCTGCGCGCGCCTCATTGGCCAGTGCGGGGATGCTGCGCTCCGCCGCCGGCGGGGCCGTCATTCAGGCGGGCTCGGAGCGTGTGTGTGAGCCTCGCGGAGCGCAGAGGTGACGCGCCCGCCGTCCCCCGGGGGTCCCCGGAGGCAAAAGCGCAGAGACCCTCGGTCAGGGTCTTGACCCCTAAACCCCAGCCCGAGCCCAGCAAGCCCCCCCTCCAGCTTCCTACGGTCTGGCAACCCCAAGCAAGGCCATCCCCAGATGATGCTCCGCAGAGAGGCGGGGTCCGGGTCCTCCCCTCCACCCCCTTCCGTTTAACCCTTTCACCGCCGCGGCGCGGTCCCGCACTGCCCGGCCGGCTGGGCTGGGAGCCCCGCGCCCCGAGCCTGCCCTAGTCCACCTAGAGGGCGGGAGGGTGGCGGGCTCCCTGGCCCCAGCCCCGGCACCCGCAGCATCCCTTCAGCTTCGCGCCCCTCACTCAGCCTTCGGACCCCAGCCCAGAGCCCCCGGTACAATGGGGAGCCAGCCTGCCCCGGTCAGCCGCAGGGGCCGGAGCGCTCGCTGGAGGACCGGCAGGACGCCGGGGGACCGCAGCTCCCGGTACCCAGTGCCCCAGCTCAGCTCCTCCTGAGAAGGCAGGACCCGAACGACAGTCCCGCAGCCCCGAGTCCCGGGAGCGGCAGCCCGGACCCTCACCCTGCGGAGCGACTGGCCGCCCAGAGGTGAGGCTGGGGCGACCCCGCCCCCTCCCGCAGCCCCGGCCCCTGCCCCGGCCCCGCCAGACCCTGCGAGGCGCCCCCGGGGCTGAGGCTCGCGGCCCCCGGGGCCCGGGGCGGAGCGGCCGGGGTCCCAGCCCGGAGCGCCTGGCGGGGACCGAGCCGCCCCCTCACCTGCACCTGCACGAAGGAGCCGCGGTAGAAGCAGCAGGCGGCGGCCGACAGGGCGCTCCACAGGCTGCACCGCTCGGTCATGGTGGGGCCGGGCGTCCGGGGCCGGGCCGGTGCGGGGGGCGGCGGCCGGCGGGGCAGGGGCGCGGGGACCGACCGGGCTGGGCACCGGCTGCGCGTGCCTCTCGGCGGCGCGATTACCTCATCGCCTTGGCGGGGGAGGAGCGGGGAGGCGGGGCGGGGAGACCCCACCCTCCGGCCGGCCAGGGGAGGGGAGGGGGCCATTGTTCCTCCCTCCGCCCGCCCCCCGCTCCCCGCCCCTCGCCCCGCGCGCTCCAGCCCCGCAGGGCTGCCTGGAGTCGGGGGATGCGGAGCAGAGGACCAGCCTAGGGGGGCTGTCACGGAGGGGCAGCGGGATGGGGTGGGGATGCCTGGCCTCGGGAGGGGGTGGGGGGTCCTGCCTCCCCTACTCGCCGTACCCTGTACCCTTCGCTGACCCGGGGCGGGCAAAGACTTTGAATTAAATCGTATCCAAAGCCGGAAACAAACCCCTGTACGCGTTTGACCAAATCCTTTGTGGCCTCGGGAAATCTCCCAGAGCCCAGGATCTCTCCCCTCTGACTCGGAATCAGGGACTCTGCTGAGAATTATCACCGGATGCTGATCCGACAGACTCTGGGGGTGCCGAGAGCCAGTAAGGCTCAATGCTTAGGGCACCAACCTGGGTTCACCTAGCAGTGCCCCCACCTCCACCCCACCACCCCCTCCTCTTGGAGCCCAGGTTCACTCATCTGGAAAACATACCTGTGCTGACCTCGTACAACCCTTCTGAGCCTCGGCTGAGTTGATGCACGTTAAGTTGCCAGGCATGAAGTAAGTGCTCAGTAAACGCATGCCACTATCTTCAAGCTTACTGCCGGGGCTTTTTGGGCTGCGATTAAAGAGAGTCATCGCTGACTCTGCATCAGTCAGGCCTAAGGTACAAATCCTTGTGACAGGCTGTGTGACATTAGGGATGTGAGTTCACCTCGCCGGGCTTCAGTTGTTTGATTCTTTTCTGCAAACACATCTAAAGCTGTGAGCAGGGAGCTTGGAGTTTTATGGTCTTGGAACTTGGGAACCCTTGCTTTAGAATCAAAGTATTCACATCAGGGTCTGAGAACCCTGGAGTTCCTTAAGCTGGCGCCTCGGGGCAGGAACGGACTTTTGGTAACTGGCTATTGATTTTACCACCGTCTGAGGCTTGAAGCTAAACCGAATGTTCTTTTGACTGCACCCGTTAGAGAACCGTTTAATCAGTTCCAGCCAGCAGGTATTATTTCTTTTATAATATTTTAAAATACATTTTTTTTTTAGCCCCATACACTAAAGGAAAAATACAAAGTTAATAATCCTCACAGGGATCTTACTACCACCAGTGATGGGGATCTCACTACCTTGCCAGGTGGCTGAGAATTGTGGGCTGCTGAAATGTGTGCCCTGTGGGTCCTACCCACTGGCTTTGGTGCCAGTTCTCCCTAAGGCCTCTGTCCCTCTGTGGTGCAAGGGCTCTAGATAAGGAGCCAGGGCGAGATTCCCAGAGCAGCTACAGTTCAACTTGCTGCAGCCCGGGGCTGCACTTTCTGGGCTCACCCAGCTTGCCTTCTGACCCTTGCCCACACTCTTGCCTCTGCTTGGATCACTCAAGTGCCTATCTCTGCTTATCTTTGCTCCTTCTCAGCTTTTCCTCTGGGGACAGGATTGTGGTGAACATTCCTGGTCAACCCCAATGGCTTGGCTTCAACGCTTCCTCCTCCAGAAAGCCTTCCTCGATCTCCCGCCCCCCACCTCCCAAGCTCCCCTACATCCTGAGCTCCAATAGCTTCCTTCACTAGTCACGAACACAGAGTTTTATAGGCAACATCTCAGATGATGGAATGTTCCTGAGGTCAGGAGCCAGGCCAGCCTGCTCTATTCCAGGCCCAGCAACCCTACTTATGGGGATGGACTCATTGAGCCCACAGCAATCCTAGGTGGGAGGAGCCTCTGCTACTACATAGGTGAACACTGAGGCTCAGAGAGGTGACCCACATACCCAAAGTCATGTAGCAAGTAAGTGGCAGATCTGGGACTAAAATTTGGGTCTGCTGGATTACAAAACAAAAGCCCAAACCACTCTGTATGATTTTGTCCTGGTCCCCATGTGGACCAGGAGCCCTTTGAACACAAGACCTGGACCTCCTGCCTCTGCTGTATGCTCCGTACTCAGCAGGCAGCCTGGCCCAGTGCGGGTGCTCCCGGAGGCGGAAGGCCAAGGACTTTGTCCGTGGCCTTGGCATCAGATAAAATTGGATAGCAGGGGCGCCTGGGTGGCTCAGTTGGTTAAGCGTCCTGCTTCGGCTCAGGTCATGATCTCACGGTTCGTGAGTTCAAGCCTCGCGTCGGGCTCTGTGCCGACAGCTCAGAGCCTGGAGCCTGCTTCGGATTCTGTGCCTCTCTCTCTGTCTGCTCCTCCCTCGCTCAGTCTCTGTCTCTCAAATTTGAACTGCAATCTCAGTCCTGCCCCGTGGTAGCGGTGTGTGGCTGTGGGCAAAATCACTGTGCATCTCTGGGCCCCAAGTTTCCCAAGCGTAGATGGGTACACAGGAAGACCTTCCCTGCCCAGCGATGAGGGAAGAAGTCAAAGACCTCCTTCATGTACAGAGCTCATAACTGTCTCCCTTCCGGTGCTGGCAGCCAGCACAGGGCTCTGCACACAGTAGGCACCCAAGACGTAAAGCTACTCTCGTTACCATCATCGTCTCAAAACTGCATTCTCAACATTCCCAGCGCCCGGGACAAATTAAGTGTGTGGCAAACATGAGCTGCATCCATAATCTGTGACGAAAACTGAGGCACCTTTCCTTGCTCCCACCTCTCAACATCAGCACATGCTCAGAGACCGCGTGGGATTGGGGCTCCGGGGTCTGTGTAGGGAGACATCCTCCGGGCCCTGTCCAGCTGGCAGGTGGGTGGGGTCTGGTGGTAACAAACAGTGGGGCGTCCCGTGTTTGGGGCTGGGAGACAATGGCATGGGAAGAAGGTCCTCGGGAGTGAAACCAGAGCCCAAGCTCCGCACCGGCCCCGAGACCCTCTCCTCCTGGGAACAGGCAGTGAGGTCCCGCTCCCAAGAAGGCTCAGAAAAGAACTCTGCCCTTCATGGAACAGGCTCTGAGCTGTCCAGTGTCCCCTGCCCAGCCCCTCTCACCTTCACGTAGTCCCCGCCAGCCTCTGGTTCTCCAGCAGCCCTGGAAGGAGAGAAGAGAGCTGAGTGTACCCAGCCCTAACTGGATCCCCAGCTGCCAGCTTCTGCCCACCTGCCTGGTGCCAGCATCTGGCCCTCAAGGCCCCAGAGGGCTAATCCTGAAGCCAGGAGGGGGGCATTGCAGCTGACAGCGCTCACTCTCCAGTCGTGCGACCCCACACAAATCCCCTTACCTCTCTGGGGCAGTGGTGGGCTGGGGGGCTGGGGGGGGGGTCCTACCTGAGAACTGGGGACAATGACAGCCTCTGCCTCCCTGGGTTGTCGCCAGGACTCCAGGAGCTGATAAATGTTCCATACTTCCCAGATCACTGTCTTCACCCAGTTTCAGAGCATCCAAGTGTTCTCATCCCTCTCCACTCCAAATACTGGTGGCCCCAGGCTGGGGCTCAGCCTCCTCTCCCCCCACCACGACCCTGCACTCTCTTCCTGTGCAGAGTGGCCGGCTCAGCAACACAATGTGGTGCTGTTGCTGGTGACTGTTGGCTGTGGAATGGATCCCCCAGCCTTCGGGGTGGCTGGGATGGGACCTGGAGAGGCCAGAGGCCAGGAGTGGCTAGCTTTCCCAGGTGCCAGACAGATACTAACCTTCCTTGTGGGGGACGCTGTGAGCCACCTCCCCTGGGTCCTTGACCTTAAATGCCATCTCTTCTCTGATGCAGCCTGGAACTGCCCCTTTAACACCAGCCTCACAAACCCACCTGTCTCCTTAGCGTGGCCCCTTGGATGTCTGAAGTCATCTTGGACTTGTCTTATCCAAAGCAGGACTGTTGCTACCCGCCCCCTGCGGCCACACCCCTGCTCCCCACATCCGTTTCCCATCTCAGTTGATGTCAGCTGCACCCTTGTCGCTTTGTTTGGCAAGAAAAACTCTGCAGTCATCTGTGCCTCTTCTTCCACTCACACCCCACACCCAACCCGTCAGGAAATCCTGCGACTCTGCCTTCAAAATAGATCCTGACCACTTCTCTCCACGAGGCAACGCTCGCTTCGTCCAGGAGCCCCGGGTCCTCTGTGGAGCCCACGGCAGCCTTCTCGCTGGCTCTCTGTCTGTTCTCACAGGCTCTCAGCTTCCACCCCAGCCCCAGTGGCACTCAGGTGAAAACCCAAGCCGGTCACAGGTGCACACAGCACCCCCACCCGCCCTGGGCTCCCTCCTCTCATGGAACAAGATGTAAACACCTCTCTGTGACTTGCAAATGGCTGGGCATGTCATTTTTCACCCAAACCAGAACTTTTCTTCCCTTGTGAGAGTAAAGAGGTGCCCTCATTATGCCAGAAAAAACAGGCACAGGGGCGCCTGGGTGGCTCAGTCGGTTGAGCGTCTGGCTTCGGCTCAGGTCACGATCTAGCAGTGTGTGAGTTCGAGGCCCGCATCGGGCTCTGTGCCGACAGCTCAGAGCCTGGAGCCTGCTTTGGGTTCTGTGTCTCCCTCTCTGCCCCTTCCTCACTCACGCTCTGTCTCAGTCTCTCTGTCTCTCTCCAAAATGAATAGACATTAAAAAAAAAATTTTTTTTTTTTAAAAACTAGCATAAAGCAGGTCATACGTTCCCCAACCTACAAGGCCTTGTGTAGCCTGGAGGCCCCCAACCACCCACCTTGCTGACCCCCAACCTGCCTCCCTCATTTATTCTGTCCCTCATTCTGCCCCGGCCACACTGGCCTCACTCTTGCTACCAGGAGCATATTCCCTCTGCCTGGAATGCCCTTCCTCCGGATCTCCATGCAACTTGCCCCTCCCCCTCGTTTATTTAGGACTCTGTTTAACACGCCGCCTCAGAGAAGCCTTCCCGGACCACCCTCCCTGGTCCTTCACTCCCTGTCCTCAACCCCGCTTTATCTTCCTCAGTCTCTGCCTGCGATGATCATTTTACATCTATTTGTTGACCGTTAATTACCCGACACCTTCATGAGGGCACTGACTTTGCCTCGTTCGTGGCGAAGCTCCCAGCACAGTGCCTGGCGTGTAAATGTAATAAATGTAATAAAATACATTTAATTTAAGACAACACACAAAATCTGAGCTTAACATATCATGGGTAAGGTGTGCATTCCCAGGGCAGAAATCCACACAGGGCTCCCCCCCCTGCTCCTGAGGCCACAGGGCTCCTCGGTGACAGGTTGTCTGACAGGCCTCCCTCTTCTGACATTCTAGCATCCCCACCGCTAACCTTCCCTCTTGCAGAGTCCTTCCTGACTTAAAAACATAGTCTCTCGGGGCGCCTGGGTGGCTCAGTCGTTTAAGCGTCCAAATCTTGGTTTCGGCTCAGGTCATGGTCTCACGGTTGACGACGAGTTTGAGTCCCGTGTCGTACTCTGCACTGACAGTAGGGAGCCTGCTTAAGATTCTGTCTCTCCCTCTCCCTCTGCCCCTCCCCTGCTTGTTCTCTCTCTCTCTCTCTCTCTCTCTCTCTCTCTCTCTCTCAAAATAAATAAACTTCAAAACAAAACAAAAAACATAGCCCCTCAAGCTGCACCCCGGCCACAGCCACAGCCGTTTTCCAAAGCCAATTTGGTTCCCTCCTTCCAGCAGCTGTGGGAGCCAGCTGGAGTGGGGACCCCTCCTCCCCGCTCACCTCTGCCAGCTTTTCCCGGGTGAGGTGTCCCATCCCAGAGTTTCCGGCTATTCAGTCCCGGAAATCCGCTCGCTGCTGGGAAAAGATTGGACAGGACACTGGGATCGCCCCAGTGCTTCCTCCCTCCTTCCTGTCTACTTCCCCTTGGGCTCTGGCGAGGGAGGAGAGCCTTGGAGAAGGGGGTGCCTGCACCAAGGATCAAGTGGACCGGGGGGTCCGAGCCAACAGGGGAGCTCAGGGCAGAAGCCGAGACCCAAGAAGCTGGGCCACACTCAGTCCCCATCACCTCACCCTGCCCCTCTACAAGACTCTAGGGTTTCCCAAACGTAATGTCTGCCTCCGATCCACTGCCATCACCTGCCTGGACCGTGGCCACCACCTCAGCACTGGCCTCCCTGCCTCTGTGTCTTCTGTGACTTGTTCTCACTCCAGCAACCAGCGCATTCCCGTTAAAGTGGAAGTCAGATCTTGGGATTTCCTGTGCTTCAACCCGCAGGAGAGGCCCCCCAGTGTCACTCAGAGTAAGGCCCCCCAAAGTCCTCCTAACAGTCTTATAGAGTGGGTCCTCACCAACCTCCCCCATCCCATGTCCTAACCTGCTCCCTTCACTCATGCTGCTCCAGCCACGCTGGGCTTCTTGCTGGATTTTGTCCCCACCTCAGGGCCTTTGCACTTTCTTTTTAAAAATGTTTTAAATTTATTTATTTACTTTTGAGATGGGGGGAGGGGCAGAGAGAGAGGGAGAGAGAATCCCAAGCAGGCTCTGCCCTATCAGCACAGAGCCAGATGCGCGGGGCTTAACCGAGCCACCCAGGCACCCCAGGGCCTTTGCACTTTCTGTCCCTCCCCTGCTGGAATACTTTCCCTCCCGATACCACTGAGCTCTCTCCCTGCCCTCCATCAGATCTTTACTAAAACGTCCCCTTCCCAGTGAGGCCTTCCCTTGCCACCCATCTGAAAGTGTGACCCACTCCACATTCCCTACCTCCCTTCCCTGGTTAGTTTTTCTCTGTGGCACTTCATGTGACCTGCCATGCATCGACTGTCTTCTCTTACTAGAACATAAGCTCCACAAGGACAGGGCTTGGGATCTGCTTAGAACGGTGCCAGGCACCCCATAAAGATTTTTTGGAGCGAACGAATGTCACACAGCATCTCCATGAAACCCTGGGCACAAAGGCTGGTTCTCATGGCTCAGTTCTCTGTGACTGGCACGGTCAGCCATCCCTCCTCTCTCCTCCTTGCTCTCCAGCCTGCCTGCACTTCCTCCAAAGACCTCTGCCTCCTCCAGCCTCAGGGCCTTTGCACAGGATGTTCCCTCGGCTTGGAACGTCCTCTCTCCCTTAGGCCAGAGAAATTTCTACTTGGTTTTCAGATCTCAGTTTGCTTGGAGATTTCTAGAACATTCTCCCTCCCATTGTTATGATCAAATTCAGGAATCAAAGCTTCCATTTTCAAAAACTCAGCTCCGTTAATTAATTATTGTTTTTTAATTTTATGGACTTAAAAAGGCACTGCCTCTCTAATATTTGTGGTGAAATCAATTAATAAATAATACTGACAATTGAGCTAAATCAGTCCCATTAATCAGCCACATTAATTATTCAAATAACCAGCCCTTTTAATTGCCTGTATTAACTGATTTGTTCTGATAACTGATACCGCTTATTGAATACATTAGCTTAATTAATTGGACTAATGAGCAGTTATTAGAGCCCATGATCCTTTAGTTCCCCAACACGGGTCCAGATCTGAGCTCTACCTTCAGGGCCTCCGACCCGGCCCAGGAGAAAGGGCAAGGCTCCCGAGGGATCCTGGAGGAGGGGCAGTAGATACCAGCTGCAGTCCCCTTCCACCCTGGCCCTCCCTTGCCATGGGCAGCCTTGCCCTCTGCAGACAGGCCTGTGGCCCATCTACCCTCTCTCTGACCCCCAGTTGGCTCCCTTGGACCTCCAGGCCTGGCCACGTGGCCTCAAGTGGACACTTCCCCAACCTCTGCCTCCTGCTTCTCTGCTTTCCCCCGCCTTCACCTCTCTGATGTCCAAGGGCCTCTCCTGGAAAAAGGACAAAACTGTCTTCCCGGAGAGGCCACGAGGATCCTGAGAAGGAAGGGTGCAGAGTTCCCAGACCCTCCTCGTGTGCCTCCTCGTGCTGCCCAAGCTCCCAGCCATGGAGATCTCCCATCCTGCCCTTCCTGAGGCCTGAGATTCTTTCCACCCTTCGCTCCAATCGTCACTCACGCCGGCAGAGAAGCAACACTGCTCTGTGCTCCTTAGGTTTTTGTTTGTTTTTTTAAGTAGGCTTCACAGCGCAGAGCCCAACGTGGGGCTTGAACTCATGACCCTGAGATCAAGACCTAAGCTGAGATCAAGAGTTGGACACTTAACCGACTGAGCCACCCAGGCGCAGGGACAGAAATCCCTGCCTTTCCCTGCCTACCCTGCTATGGGGCCTTTGGGGTTCTCTGCCAGGAAGGCTGTTGGGCTTTAGCCCCTGCCCTGCCCTGCCCTGCCTCCTGTAAGATGGGCCACCACTGTCCTGAAGACATCCCTGCTCCTTCTCCACCATTCTGTGCCCTCAGTCTTCTGGACAGCGGTGAGCTTGCCGGCAGGTGTCCAGAAAGGGTACCAGCCCTGTGAGGATAGGGCAGAGGGGGGCCATTCTTCCCAGCGCAGAGCTGAGGATTCTGAGCCCTGAGAGCTACTAACTGATACGCAAAAGGGGAGGGCATGTATGGAGCACTGACCGCCATGCCCTTGATAAGGGAAAACACTGAAGTTTGTGACTTGATCCAGGACTCACAGCTGCTTGGACTAGATCTGCTTTGTTCCTTGCACGAGGCAGGCTCCCCTGGGGAAAGGGGACCACTCCCGGGTAGAGATGAGGAGAAGGTGGGAAGGGGAGGGCAAAGAGAAACAATATTTCAACCGGACTAGGAGCCCAAAAGCTATGTCAAGAAGAAGAAATGGAGCAGGGATGGGAGGAGAGAGGACCCTCTTTGGCTCTGGAGAGGGCCCTCCGCTGAGCGGGAGGAAGCAGTGTGACCCTGGGCATGTCCCCCTCATTGGGCCTCAGTGAACTCTTCTAGAACATGGGCGCGGGGGTAGCTAGAGCAGCTCCTGTGTGCTGGTTCTTCCCTGGGCCAAACCCGGGACCTCAGCTAGTCCTCAAGATGACCCTGTGAAGCAGGTGCTATTATTGTCCCCACTTTACAGATGGGGAAACGGAGGGTCAGAGAGGGCAAGGGAGTTGCTCAATGTCGTCCAGTCGGTGAGGTATCCAACTTCCTCCCCAGCTCTACTCCACGTAGGTCCAGGATTCCGCACGCAAGATCCCCTGAGGGTTTCGGGGCATGTGGCTCCAGCTGGGGGTGGGGGTACAGCCCGTCCTTCCTGAGCCAGTGCAGTTCCCACAGCCTGAGGCATCCGGGGGTCTCGAGGACTGTGAGAAAGTCTCCACAGGGAATGAGAGCTGGGAGCAGCTGGGCCCCTTCGGAAGACAAGGACCAGCCGCCCAGAGCCTGACCAGGCCGAACAGGCTGGGCCCACCACAGCCCCCTCCCCTGGTGGGTAATCACTACCAGATGCCCAGCAGCTGACGTCACTCTGCAAGGGCCGAGAGAGGGTCGTGGGACTCTGGGGAGTGTTGGAAATTCTTGGACCAGAATCAACATTCCAAAAGGAAATGGGATGGGGTGGAGAGTTGCGGGGGGGGGGGGGGGGGAGGAGGGGGGGTTCTTGGCCTGTTCTCAGTGCTTGGCACCAGGGCTGGGGCACCCGCCATGCAGGGTGCCCCTGGCTGTCCTATGGGGTGCACCTTCTCCCGATCTCCTTCTGAACAGCTGTGGGAGTGGGGGGTGGAGGGGTCTGGGTCTCTGTGATCTGGCAGGGAGGGAAGGACGCTTGGGTGTGACACTTTGCAATGAGTAGAAGTGCACTCAAACCCTCCTCAAAGGAGAGGTCCTCGTAAAACTTAAGTCAGAATGAGGCCCTCCTCTGCTCAAGGCCAGCAATGGCTGCTTCTCGCTGAATCAAAGCCCAGTCCTTGCCGGGCCTTCCAGGCCTTCCATTATCTGAACTCATTTCCTCTCCGGCCTCGCCTCCCACCACTCCACCCTCCCCGCCCCCCCCCCGGCCCCCCATCTTATTCTCCTGCAGCCACTGTGGGTCCCAGCTGCTCCTCAAACACGCCAAGGACCCTCCTACCTCAGGGCCTTTGTACCTGCTGTTCCCTTGGCCTGGTACACTCTTCCCCAGATATCGAGAGGGTTTGTTCCCACATCCCTTTGTTCAAACATCACCTCAAGGTGACCTTTTTCCTGGCTTACCTTCCTAAACTGCTACCACCAGGCATACCCCTGGTGGGTTTCAGTATTTCTCCCAGCACTTTTCTCTTTCTGCTGAACCATATAACTTGTCTTATCATGTCTCCCCCCACACTGGAACGGAGGCTCCAGGATAGCAGGGTTTTGTCTGCTGTGCTCAGTGCTGTCTCCCCAAAACTTGGAAGAGTATCTAGGGCATAGTTGCATCACAGTAAATATTAAAATGAGTGAAATTCCAGCTCAACTAAATGTGTCATCTGGAGCAGGTTAGTAACCTCACAAAACCTCAATGTCTTCATCTGTAAAGTGGGCTCCCATTATCTCTCTTCCAGGGGCTTATGGGAAGTCATCTCAATAACGGTAGAAATGGCTTTGAGATTTTTATTTGCAGGAGGTAAAATGTGGTCTAGTGACTTGGGATCAAGTCTAGGCTCTGACACCTCATCTCTCTGTGACCCCAGGAAAATCCCTTCCCGCCTCTGAATCTTGGTCTTTTCACCGGTAAAATGAAGCCAACAGAAGTTTCCTTTCACACGGCCTGTGTGGTAGGTGGCACCCATTGGGTGCTTCAAGCAGGGACTGGCCAGTTATGAGCCAGAACTTGACCCCCTCTTCTAGGACCCTGGCCTAAAAGTTCCTGTGTGTGGGCATGGGTCTGGATGGAAGGTGTCGGGGCCTCCTCTCCTTCACTGGGCCTCCCTTTCCTCCTCCTTAACAGGGACTGCAGAGGAGGGTCGTCAGGGCTCTCTGGAGCTGCTATTTCCCTGCAGAAGGCTGAGGTGCTAGGGGTAGGGTGAGGCCAGGCTGGTGCTGTCCTTTCTGGGCGCTAAGGGCTCTTCACCCTCTCTGCTCCTGGCCCCTCCTCCCTCCTTCCTCCTCATCCCCCACGATCTCAGCAGAGAACAGGGCACCAGGAAACTCCTGCAGTTTCACCTCTTCCCCTTCCTTCCTTCTGCTCCAGGTGCACCCTGCCTCCCAGGGGGTAGGGGAGGGACACCATCTACCCCAGCTTAGACCACTCCCTGAGCAGCCACTGAGATGACCCCCTTGGGACACTGGGGAATGGGGCCCCAGTCTTGTTCGGCGGCAATTCTCAAATGCCCTCCTCTCCAGGTTGGATGTACCCTCAGAGATCATCCCAGACCCATCTGGGCTGCTGGGGAGATTTAAGGCCCAGAGTAGGGCAGGGCAAATCTGAGATCACACAGGCAAAGCAGCTCTCCTGACTCTGGGACACAGGGCTGGGCTTCAGGGACTCCTGGAAGAAACATTTCATTTTTAGCCTCCTGCTCGGCTTGGAGGGCAAGTGGGGACACCGGGTCTCAGGACACCAGGAGGGGGCTCAATCTGATCTGCTAACCTGACCCCACCTCAGGACCATTGGACACTCTGGATGATTGGAGGATGGAGGACAGTCTCTCTATTTCCTCCACCAGCTCTAGGCCAGGCCTGATGCTGGAGGCACTGCCAGGACCACCAGGGCCCCTGCCCACAGAGGAGGAAGGCTGGGTCCTAGACTTGGCATTCTCAAGGTTTCTCAGGACCATCCTTCCCAGAGGCCCTGGCCCTGTGGGAGGGGAACAGGCTGCCCAGCCTTTAAGGGCATGGTCCAGGAAGGTGGAGTTAAACCCTGGGTCTAACTAACCTTCACTACTGTGGAGAACCAGGCAAATAATCTCCCTTTACTCATCTGTAAAATGGGGATGATAAACGTGCCCCTCTTCCGGGGCTCTTGTGAGGAGTAAATACCCAGCCTGTGCGAGGGCAAGGCAGGGACAGAATTACACCAAAAGAAAGTTTAAAAGTCCCTGATGCTAACGGGCATCCTGGTATGTTGGTTGCCCCAGGGGCACCGATTTCCCCTCAAACCGTTGCCATCCCCGCATGCCCTCCTCAGGCCCAGCTCGGTCACTCACCCTCTGGGTCCCAGTGACGGACATCTTCGTCCCACTGCAGTCATGGTTCCCCCGCAGTCACTGCCTGAAGCCTGGGTACCTCCTCAGCCCGAGGGCTCCCGCCTTTCTCAGGCCAGGGAGCTCTGAAGCGCAGAGCAGTACTCCGGGGGCGGAGCCTGACCTGTAGACCACGCCCCGGGCACGCCCCTCGCCCTCTGCCGGGGGCCGCCCCACAGCCTACACCTCCCGCTAGGAAGGACACGCCCCGCCTCGGGAACGCCCTTCCGCCTCCTGTCTCGCTCCTCCCCCTACCCCCATCTGTTAGCGTCCAAGGCCGGGAAGGCCACGCCCCCCGGACACACCCCTCTGCCTTGACCCGCCCCGTTCCAACACCACCTTCCCTCAGCAGTCCGCCTGGCAGCCTGAAAGGGCCACGCCCCCAGACACGCCGCTCCACCCGCCCCTTTCCTGCAAACTCACAAGGCACGTCTCAGACCCTAGGCTGCCTCAGAACGCCCCAGAACCTATCAGGCCTTCTTCCCTGCATACAATCCTTGCTTTTCCACGCTCAAATGAGGCTGAACTAAGGAGGGGACGGCACAAGACAGCAGCCTGGAACAGCCAGGGATGACGGAAAAACATTTACTGTTAGTGGTGTGCTAGGCACTGTGCTAAGATTTTAAAAGTCCTGTATGTGACTCTTGATTCTCATCATGCCCTACAAGGTAGGTGCTATCATTATGCCATTTATCAGCTGAGGAAACGGACGCTCAGAAAAGGAAACAGATTTATCCAAGGTCATGCAGTCAGTAAGAGGCAGAGTCTGGACTAGACTCATTCTGAAACTTTACAAAGTCTTGCTCCCCATTGAACAGAGGTCTAGACTCAATTACCCCAGCACACAGAAACTGTGCTTGGTGTCTCAGGGCAAAGCCATTCCAGAGAGGTCTCAGAACTGGCCCTAGAGTTACTTTTGCTCAGCTGGGGTTTTTTCCCCTCTTTATTTCAATAAGTACATCTGACCAGTGTGGTTTAGACCCAGGGCCTGAGGGTTGAAAAGCTGGAGACTCCTGTGGTTGAGATTGAGGGGTCTCCCAAGGGCACGAAGCACACAGCTGTACAGCTTAGAGGGTGGTGGGTACAATGTGAGAGATGAGTGTGCAGCCATTGGAGGCGGGCAGTTTCTGCTCAAATCCAGCTCTACCACCTTGCCTGAGTCTCAGTCTCCCCATCTGTAAGATGGGTCTCATGATATAATGATAAATGCTTTTACAGAGCGTTCGGTGAGTAACATATGTTTTGACACCCAGTAGAATGGGTGCTAGGGTCATATCATCACTATGTGTATTTTTGCATGAACTCAGCTCACCCTATAACCAAGTGAAGTGGCAACCAGGGGGAGCAGTGTTGTCCAGTAGAACTAAAGGTGATTTGGGTGTGGGGGTCCTGGGCAGGGATCCAGCGATTGGGCTTGGGGCCCAGCCGGCTCCTGGAGGCTGCCTAGGGCGAGTTCAAATCTCACCTTTGTCATTTGACAGATGTGCAACCTGCCTGGGGCAGATGACTTTGCCTCTCTGAATCTTCGGTTCCTCATCCGTCATATGGAAATGACAGAATCTCCTCCCCAGTTGTTTTTGTTTTGTTTTGTTGAGAATTAATTGCAACTGAAAGACCAAGCATAGTGCCTGGTCTGTAGTAAGCACTTGGTTCATGTGTAGAGTTTTTATTCCCCCTAGAAGTGTGTTTTGTGTGTGTGTGTGTGGGGGGGGCTCCTCTCCAGGCTCTATTGGCAGGAGGTTGGAGGCACCCTTCCCGCAGATTCCACTCTCACCCCCACCCCACTGTGGGCACCTACCTTTCCGGAGGCACATTCCTGGGAGCTGTTTCTTCTTTTCTGTCTGCGCTGGGATCCTCAGGCTCTCCCACGGGGCCCATTACGGAAGGGTTGGGTCCCACTGCTGGGGTGTCCTCCAGGGGGGCATTGGTCCCCACCACCACCTCCTTGGAGGCCTCCAGGCCTGGAGGGTTGGGCAGATCTTGGGGCAACAGGTGGGATTCAGAGCCCACCTCCTTGGTCTCCCGGGTAGCCTGTTGATCACGAGCCTTCTTGGTGCTGTGGCGAGGCATGGTGCCCATGTGGCTGTACATGTCACTGGAGCGGGCATAGGCTGGGGGGCTTTGTGGGACAGTCATCATGTCATCCTGTGTAGCCTCAAAGGTGTCTCGCTCCAGGTGGGACCGGATACTGATGGAGGCTGAGGACCGTTTCAGAGTGAAAGACCGAGGGAGGTTGGAGAGACTCCCGAGGCCCTTGAACTTGAAGAACTCTGGCAGAGGAAGTGGGGGGGGGGGAGGGCAAGGGGAAGACATGACTTAATGCCAGCAGCAATAATAAAAAATACATGTCGTTCTTCTGACTGAGGGTTCAAGGAGGGTCAGGGCTTCTCTGACACTCCCTTTGTTCCCGTAGAACAACATGCAGCTCTAGAGTCACACAGACCTGAGCGACCGTCCCTGCTCTTCCACATCCTTGCTGTGTGACTTTCGGCAAGTCACTTGACCCTTCTGAGCCCCATTCTCCACATTAGCAAAATAGAGATTGTAGTGCCCACCTCCTATGGACAGCAGAACTGAAGGAAAGCATGTAAATAACAGACTTAATATGGGGCCTGGCACCCAGAATATCCTGGAGAAGTTATGAAGGCAATGACGATGATTGCAGTGAACGCCTCTGCATTGGTCAGCTATGCTTCATGCATTACATCACTGAGTTCCCAGCATAACTCAATGACACAAGCTTAATTTCCCTTTTCTGCAGATAACGAAGCGGAGGTCAGAGCTGTGCAAAGACCCGCCCGAGGTGGCATCGTGGGCAGGTGAAGCATGTTTGTGTGGTCGTGGGGTGGGGTGAGTGAGGAGGGGCTGTTTGAGCACCAGGGACAGGGGATGAAATGAGAAGGGGGTTGTTGGGAGCCTGGGGGGCCCACTCTCTGAGGTTCTGTCCTTCCTGTCAGCTGAGCCCACGGTGGGGACTCAGGGGGCAGGGCTTGGGTGATACCATCTCCTCGTTTCCGCAGGGGTGCCTGTGAGTTCCCTCCTCCTTGCCCCCAGCTGTGGGACTGTCCCTCCTCTAAGCCACCACCCTCTGACAACCCTATGGCCTCCAGGCGAGTGAAAAGGAAAAACTCTGGCATTTTCCACTTCCTAGGTACCCTCTGCCTCCTCAGGTCCTCACCACGATGCCCCCATTGATGAGAGAGGAAACTGAGGCCCAGAGAGGGGAGGGACTTGCCCAGGGTCACACAGCAAGGCTGAACCCTGATGAGGGGCTCAGGGCTCTGGACTGCTGGGGTCAGTGTTCTGGGGCTTTCCCCCCAGCCTGCCCACCCTCGACTGTCTTAGCCTCTGCCTCCTGACAAACACTGTCAGAAAGTTCTGAGGCTCTGCTCTAAGAAAGCTATACCTCTGGGCAGAATTGTGCCAATTACCAGGAGGAGGGCCAAGAACCGCTGTCCCCCGGGCACTGGGGGATCTGGAGGAAACAGTAGTGGGACAGGGAGGGAAACCGAGGTGAGTCCAGGAACATGGGATTGAGCCCTGCTGGGCAGCCCCCTATGATCCAAAGCATGTCTCTGGGGCCCAGTATTTTCATCTGTGGAATGCATCTTAATCCTGGCCCTGCACACCCCCACCCACCACCCCCCCTGTGCTGTCAACGGTCAAGTTGAAGGGCTCAGGGGAAGCAAAAGTTGGCTGAGACCCGGAGGAGACTGACTTGGGGAAACAGAGCCTTGGTCAGGGTGACCCCTCATCGAGCTGCCCTGGGTCCCAGCGTCACTGCTGGTGGGGACATGGGGCAGCTTCTCCTGGTGCACCCGTACCCACTCCGGCCCCAGTAACTTCCAACTGAGCCCCCGTGTGAACCAATTCCAGGGGCAGGGCGTGGAGCATGTGGAGGTCTTCCCTTGCCCGGCCCCATGAGGTCCAAGGAAACCAGAGATGGTCACACCCACAAATGGTGAGACAGAGAAACAGAGACTATGGGGCCAGAGTGACAGAGAGAAGGCGACAAGGAAACCCAGAAGCAGAGAACTCCAGAGAGGGATAGAGATGGACAGAAAGAGAAACAGAAACCAGACAATGATAAAGAAGCAATGCAGAGAGAGACTGAGATGGATGGACAGACAGAGAGATGAAGGGCAGTGCAAAGGGCACCCTGCACTCACTGAACTTTCTGCTGGCTTTCTTGGGTCCCTCCGTCATCTTGGCGGGTCGTGTAAAGCCCCTGGCCAGCGGGCAAGTGGCCGCTCTCGACTCCGGACATCAACGTTGAGGTTCTTCCCTCACCTCCCCTTCCCCTTTCTTGCACCCTCTTGCCGCTCGCTTCCTCTGTGTATTTTTAAACCAGTGAAACTCCCACAGCTCCTCCCTCCCCATCCTCTCCACGGGGGCGGGCCAGGGCCTCCCCCACTCCGGGCCCCCATGGGCTGCCTCCTTGACCTTGGCTATGGCGGGGGGGGGGGAAGGGGGGCAGGGGGCAGACCACAAGCCCATGGGACCTGGAGGGCCTGGGGGGACAAACCACAGGCCCTGGGAATGGAGCCCACTGGGTGGGGGCTGTGGGGGGGACCCGCTGACAGCTGTCAGGGGGTCTGGCCAGCGGCTGGAAGGGTGCTGGGAGCCAGGCCAGCCCACAGGGCAGTTTGTTCTAAGCCTCAGTGCCTGGGGAAGGACTGGGAGCAGTGAAGAGTGCTGTGGTTAGGCCTGTGGCCCTGGGGACCACCCAAACCCAAGTTCAAATCTTGGCTGGCTACTTTGTCACCGTGTAATCCTGGCTAGGCCATTGACTTCCCTGAGCCTCAGTTTCCTCACTGTGAGCAGGGGGTATTTGCAATGCCCACCTCACAGGGTCCAGTTCGGTGTGAAGCCTGGCACAGAATCGGTGCCCACCAAGGCATGATCATTCCTTTTTAATCCAGGGGGACACGGTGGCGATTTGGTCCACCACACCCCTTATACTGGGATGGGGGGGATCTGGAGCACAGACGGGCAGAGGGAGTGCCCCAGGTCATCTGGCAGGTTGGTGGCACAGACAGGGCTACATCTCACCCTTCTAGACCCCTCGGCCCACAGTCTGATGCTTTTCCAGCCTACGTGTGTGTGTGTGTGTGTCACACGGGCAGGACAGAGATGAGGAAATGAAACTTCCCTACACAGATTGTCCCAGACACCTGTGGAGGCTGTCAGCAGCTGCAGGGGTTGGGGTGGCCACAAGGCCAGGGGTTTCAAATCCCAGCTCGTGTACTGCGCATAAGTTACTCCTGCCTCTGAAGCCCCAGTCAACTGATCTCAAGAATGGGCACGAATGCAAGATACACAATTAACTCACAGAGGCTCCAGCACGATTGGACATTTTTGTCCTGGCCCCCAGGCTGGCAACCGAGCCTATGGGAGAGGGAGTCCAAGGGCAGATGGGGCCCCTCCTGCATCCTCAGCAAAAATAATGATGACTTACGTCTTCTGATCAGTTAGTTCATTCCAGCCAGAAAGCTCAGTCCTTCTGTCCTAAGAGGTAGATGTTGTTTCTCTTGCCCCCATTTTACAGATGTGGAAACTGAGGCTCCCCAAAAGTCAACTTACCTGGCATTAGGGCCTACTTGTCCAGCTATGGAGGCTGAGGTCCTAACTTCCACTCCTACAGCCCCAGAAACCCCCTGGCAGCTGGATGATGGGCCCTGGTGGGGGAAGCATCTGACTGAACCTTCTTAATGGGTTGAGAGGGAAACCGAGGCCCTGAGGGGAAAAGGGACACAGCCTGAGAGATCAAGACATCAGAGTCCTGCTCACAGACAGACCTGGATGGGAACAGTGTTCAAAGCTCACATGAAAGAATGAGGTTTCTCGGTCATGGAGTTGGGAAGAGAAGGTCCCTCTACTGAGCCCTGACCATGAACCTCCACAGATTGTCCGTTGAGTCCCTACGACCGACCTGTGAGGCGAATGCTGGTACTGTCCCATTTCACAGATGAGGCAACTGAGGCTAAGGAGGAGCAGAGACTAGGCCCCCAGGTGTCCTAGCTCCCAAGCCGGTGCTCCCTCCCTCCTCCAGTTGTCAGAAGAGAGAATAGGGCCAGTGGCCTGGCGGTAGTGAGGGGTCTTCCTCGTGGAAGGCAGCGGGTGGTTCCCCTTGGCTTCTCTCCCAGGAGGCAGTCCCAGGGACTTGGGCTAAGTGCTGGGTTTCTGTCACTCCCGCCTCACTGTGTGACCCTGCCCCAGACCCTTTACCACTTTGGGTCTCAGTTTCTATCTGTGAAACAGGGTCAAAGTAGCTCCCAGTTCCAGGGGTTGCTGGGAGGATGAAATGAGAAAATGTGAGCCCAGGCTAGTGCACTGTGGCCTCAGCAGCCCCCCCCCTCCGCGCCATGGTTGTCGCTGAGGGATGGGGGTGGTTCAGGCCAGGGGCGGATTGGCATAGGCCAAGAAGACCCCAGGGGAGGGCACGTGGTGGGAGAGCTGGGAGCCCTGGCCACAGGGAGGCCGTGTTGCTGCAGGTACAGCGAGAGTGCTAGCTAGGCCCGTGCTGCCGCTGCCGTTGGCCCCGGGCGCCAGCGCAATTGCCCGTCCCTGGGAGAATGAATGGGGCTCAGTGTGGCGGCTCCACTGAGCTCAGAGCCCCCTTTGTGCTGCCTTGAGTGGCCGTTGGGAGTGCGGCTGGGGACCTGCCGGCGGGTGGCTGTCCCCCAGGCCCTCCTCAGCCTGCGCTGGAGGCCGGCCCAGAGCAGCCCGCACTCCACAGCCCTGAACACACAAGTGCTTTCGCGCCTCCAGGCTTCGGCTTGGGCTGGACCCACACCCAGAATGCTGCTCTTCCCTCCACCGGCTGGAAGTTTTGCCTCTGTGCGGTCGGGGCTCCGGGTCCAGACTGAGCCATGGTGCCCCAGGGAACCCTCCTCTGGTTTCTGTCCCCTCCCTCCTGCCCCTTTCCCCCCATCTGTGACTCCCTTGCCCCCAGTTTGGCCAGGTACCATTAGGTCTCGACGTCACAGTCGAAGGCATTGGCCCCAGGCACATGAGATCATGCAGACCCCACGTGCATGATCTTGGGCAAGTCGTGTTACCTCTCTGAGCCTCGTTTTCTCCCTTCAGTAAAATGAGACCAATACAACATCCCTCACACGGTCCCGTGGCAGTGAAATAAAAGTTATACTGCGAGTATTACCCATATTACATTCACTTGCGTCTTCACTTACATGTTCCAAACAGACCCCATGCCCCCTCAGAGGAGAATTTGCCTTCCACATGTGTATTGGCCCCACGCCTGCCATAGGTCTTAGGCTTTCCCCGCCTCCATCCAGTTGTCTGGTACTGAGGCTGGTGACGAATGACCCTGGGTTTTGGAAGCAGAGACCTGGCTCTGAATCCCAGATTTACAGCTTCCTGGTTGTGTGGCCTTGGGCAGGGCACGTCACCACTCCGAGTCTCAGTTCCCTCTTCTGTAAGTTGGGCCCAATTCCAGCAACCTCCTAAGAGGGGAGCTGTAAAGCCCCAGGGAAATGACACGTATCAACACAGGGCCGGGTACAGAGTCAGCACCCAGCTGGTGTGGGCAGAATGTCCATGGTCTACAGGGCCGCAAGCATCACACTACAATCCTCTGCCCGGTGTCTCCCTATCCAGCACCCCTTTCTCTTCCCGGGACGTACGAGCAGCCAAGATCAGCCCACCCATGAGCCTGTCTTCTCCTTCCCTCCCTATGCCCGCCCCCCCACCCCCCCCAACCTCATCCCTGCTCAGGGGAGGAAAACAGAAGGTCTAGGCCAGAGTCAAACAGCAGGCCAATGATTCCCTCTTCTACTCTGTGCCTCAGTTTCTCTGTTAAATGCCAGCGGGACCAGAGGCTCTCACAGAGTCCAGTCGGTTAGTCAGCAAACTGACAAACTGGCCAGTGCCTGGCTTTGCAGGCTTAGCTGATCCGTGGAGGCAGGAAACATTTTCCTCAAACTAGCAAATCAGAAGTCAGTCAGTGAGAAATCATTTCCAGCGAGGACCTCATTTCTTCGCCCTTCCACCTGGATGATCCGGGACCCCATGCCTGGACAGCGCGGGTGGCCTTCTGAAGAGTTCCCTACTGCTTCTGCCAAGGGGGGCGGAGGGCCCGAAGCTCTGAAGGGAAGTGACTGGCGGATGTTGGGGTTCAGGGCAGGGGTGGTGGGGTGGAGGTGACAACACCGGAACATCTGCTGAGGCGTCTGCCCACAGGATGTGACTTAGGGAGAGCTCGTGGGAAACAGGCAGGGGACCCATCCAGCCTGAGTCTGATGGTGGAGGCCACCCAAAACCATGGTAGGCCCCCAATACTACCATCCCCTCCCATACCCCCCGTGGGCACCCAGAATACCTAGGCCAGCGGTGCTCTGTCATGGCTGTAGCCTAACTCTGCCCACAGCCCAGACGGGTGGGGGCCCTGATATGGCTAAGTGCTTGGAGTTTGTGCCAGACTGACCTGGTTCAAATCCCAATGTGGCTGCCGGTCAGCTGTTTGACCCTGGCCAGGGGATGTTGCCTCTGAGTCTCAGTGTCCTTATGTGTACAAGAGAGGTGATAGCAGTAGCCATCTCATACAGCTGAGTGAGAATTAATTACCATAAAGTGCTGAATGTATGCTCTGGACCATTTATTTTGCCTCAACAAATTGTAATTGCTAGTTATTATTTTTTTTCCTCCTTGCCCTTCTCACCCCCAATTTAGCCAATGGCCTCCCTGCTTCCACAGTGCACCCATGAAGCTGATCCCAGATCATTCCCTGACATGTCTCCTGACTGCCTAAAACACTTGATGGCCTCACACTCCCCTCAGGAGGGGGCTCACTGCTGCTTGGCTGACCCTCGAGCCTCCGCCTCCCCCCCCTCCCCCAACAGGGTCTCTTGGGACACCAGGATCACCAGACCTGCAAGGCCAAGCCATGGAGGATAAGACAGGAAACTGGGTGCCATTGAGGGGTACCACACTGCAGGTAGGAAGGTCCAGGGAATTAGGAAACAACAGGAGGGAGACTGCTGCAGCCACAGCCCTGGAGGGAGCTGGAAAGAGCCTCCAATATCACAATGTGGGTTTTCCTGAAGACAGAGGAGGTAGAAAGCACAGCTTTGCTGTGGGCTGATTGTTGAGTAGGGCTGGAGGAAAGATCAAGAGGCTCGTGAGCTGGGAAGATGATCAGGAAGATGCTGGGGAAGGGGTGGAGTAGGAGAAGGGGGCATAGGGTCAGAGAAGATGGGTGGTGGGCATGGTGCCTGGCATGACAGCAGGCCTCAAACGGCACCATTATTATATCCCTGGCCATACTGTAAACAGCCTGACTCAGAAGAATCTTCTTCAGACAGACCAGGTTCCAGTCCCAGCGCTGTCACTCTGACCTTGGGCAAATGACTTCACCTGTCTGAGTCTCAATATCCTCTTCTGTAAAATGGGTTAGTGATCCTGAGTATTGGGCGGTTGATTCAGGATTCAGCAGGAACGCCCAGCAATTCCTGAGCACACAGGGGGTTCGGAGTAAATACTAGCTATTTTTGTAATTACTGACCCGGGGTTGACCAGCTCGGGCACAGCTGATGGGGGACCGGGCTCCTGTGGGCTTCATCCTTGACTCCCAGAGAACAGGGGTCCGGGACTGGAAGGCCCAGGCGTTGCTCTCTCGCCGCCTCCAGTGTCGCCGCGCCTCCTAGCGGCCGTCGGTTGCCATGTCAACGGCGGGTGGCTGGGACCCGGGGAGGTGGCGGCGGGGGCCGTTCTCTCCTCCCAGGACCGGAGGCCGCTCCCTCGGCGCCTCCCGCCTTCGCCTGTGGAGGGGCACTCTGAGCCAGGGAGAAAAGGGCTCTCCGCAGCAGCTGGCATGTGGGGGTAAACTGAGGCACGCGGCGAGGCGCCCCGCAGCCAGGTGTGGAGCTCGGGGCCCCACCTCCGAAGGCGGAGGAGGGGCCGCGGGCGGTGACGCGACGAGGGCGGCCGGCGGACAGCGGGCGAGCGGGCAGGCGGCGGCGGCGGCGGCGGCGGCGGCGGCGGCGGCAGGTGCGGCCGCGGAGGGTGGGAGGGAGGAGGGAGGGGGCGGGCGGAGGGGGAGGGGAGGGCGAGGCCGGGGCACCTCCCCCTTTATAACGCGCCCCCTCCCGGGCTCTCGGGCCGCCTCCTCGTCGGCTCTTTCCGTCTCGCCCCCTCGCCCGGCCGCCCCGGGCCCGGGCCCGGCCAGGGAGCCCCCAGGCCGCGGCTCGGGGGCCACCCCCCCGCCCGCCGCCCCGCGCAGCCCGGCGGAGGCGGCGCCGTCGGAGGAGGAGGAGCAGGGCACTGCGGCTGGCCCCGGATCGGGCGCTAGAGCGGCAGCGGCTTCGGCAGCAGCGGCGGCCCGGGCCGATGCAGCGGGACGCACCGCCCCGAGCCCCAGCCCCGGCGCCCCGGCTCCCCGCGCCCCCGATCGGGGCCGCCGCCAGCAGTGGCGGCGGCGGAGGCGGGGGCAGTGGCGGCGGCGGAGGCGCCTCTGCAGCTCCGGCTCCTCCTGGCCTCCCGGGAACTACAAGTCCCAGGGGGCCTGGCGGCGGGCGGCGGGCGGAAGAGGCGGGGTCGGCGCCGCGAGGCCGGAAGTGGCTGTGGAGGCGGAAGTGGCGCGGCCGCGGAGGGGCCTGGAGCACGGCGGCGGGACCCGGAGCGGGAGCGGCGGCGGCGGCGGCGGCTGGGGGCGGCGGCGGCGGCGGCGGTGCACTGGAGGCGGCCATGGCAAAGCAGTACGACTCGGTGGAGTGCCCCTTTTGTGATGAGGTGACCAAGTATGAGAAGCTCGCTAAGATCGGCCAAGGCACCTTCGGGTAAGGCTGTACCCCCGGGGGACCGGGAGCCCTGGGCCTGCAACCCTCAGGGCCGACGTCGGGATGCCCAGGGCCGGGCCCAACGTGGTCGGGAGGCCACAGAGCACCAGACGTGTCCCCTGGTCTCTAGGCCGCGCCGCAGCCCGCCTGGGCCTGACGGAGCCGGCTGGCGGGGAGGAGCCTGAGGCCCGTGATGGGGGGCGGGGAGGGGTTGCAGAGAGGAGCTTGTGAGGGGAGCGGGCTCTCCAAGAGAAGCCTGGGTGAAGAGTCCGAGGAAAGGAAGTAGAGGCTTGGAGAGGGACCGCGGGTAGCGGGAGGATGGGGCGGGCAGAGTAGGCGAGTGCCCTGAGTGCCCGGCCCAGCCCCGCCCGGGGAATCCCTTTTTTCTGCCCTCCTCCTCAGGTGGGGGAGGGGCGGGCCCAGCAGAAACGGCCTGATGAAACCTCTTGGGTCCCCCCTCTCGGCCTGCAGGGAGGTATTTAAGGCAAAGCACCGTAAGACCGGCAAAAAGGTGGCTCTGAAGAAAGTGCTGATGGAGAACGAGAAGGAGGGGGTGAGTACGGGCGGGGTGGGCGGGCCTGCCGTCTCCTCTCGGCTCGGGGTTGGGTTTCCACCCTGCTTCTGCTAGGGCTCTCACGTCGGGAATCAGCGTAGGTGTGGTAGTTTGGGAGTTTCCGTATTCCAGGGAATTTGACTTCGTAGTTCAATTTTTTTGTTCAAATGTTTTAGAGCCTTTGATGTTTCATTTTTAGGTAAATACGGTTGGGGCCAGGAGGGGGAGCTCATGCTTGCAGAGTGCGCCTCGGTTCCTCAAGTTAGGAAGCTTTTAAACACTCTGTCCTTAGCGTTTATTTTGCATAGCATAAAAAGAAATTCCATGCAGTGGCCTTCAAAGGGTGATTGGTACTCGGTTGTAAAGGAACAGCCCCCCCCTTCCATACATCAATTTAGCTGTCGTGCAGCTTCCCAGAGACCTGATTCTTAGCAAGGAAATGTCTTTGAATAGCTGTTTTTGTTCCCACCTAGTAAGTTAAACACAGGCATAGAGCTAAATTTAAGGGTTGAAGAAACTGTGGAGGCTGTGGTGACTAGCAGTGAAGTGTTAAGTGCCACTGTTTCAGTTCATCGTCTCAAAGCAGTTCCTCGAAGGTTGCGCACTACTCTTAACACGCATTTTACAGATAAGACATCTGAGACTGCTGATCTCAGAGCCTGTCACCTTACTCTCTTTCCCAACCTGTGCCCCTTACCTGTGGAGCTCTTGGCTCGATCGTGAGTCTGTAGTTCACTCGCTCACCTTTGACCACCTCCTGTCTTTCTCCCACTCAGTTCCCCATCACAGCCCTGCGGGAAATCAAGATCCTCCAGCTTCTAAAACACGAGAACGTGGTTAACTTGATTGAGATCTGTCGAACCAAAGGTAAGTTGTTTGGATCGGGTCTCCATCTTCAGGTGGGGAAAATGAGGCTTACCCGTCCCAAGGCTTTGTTTGTAAAGTTGGAAGCGGACACGCTTAAATTGCCTCTTCTTAACCCAGACCTACCGACTGTGACTGCTTTCCCGGGTCCTTTCGTCATAGCTCTTGCTGCCCCGGGGCCTGCCACAGCACCCGGCCTGGAGGAGGCACTCAGCAAATAGTTGACCAGTGAAGGAATGCACAGCCGGATACCTGAGTGTCCGTGGGTTGGAGGGGTAGAAGCTGGCTGTGGGAAGCTAAGTTGCACATGGGGTTTTATACTTTCTTTTTCTCACCCCCTTGCCCGTTCTTCCCGTCTTAGCTTCCCCCTATAACCGTTGCAAGGGCAGCATATACCTAGTGTTTGACTTCTGCGAGCATGACCTTGCGGGGCTGCTGAGCAACGTCTTAGTCAAGTTCACGCTGTCCGAGATCAAGAAGGTCATGCAGATGCTGCTCAACGGCCTCTACTACATCCACAGAAACAAGGTGGGGGGCAGAGTGGGGGAAGAGACCGAGGCTGGGGTTGGCCTCCGCTCCCACTGCAGGGTGGATGTGCCTGAAGGGCCCTCGGAAACCTGATCGAGCCGTCTTGTGCTTCCTGCAGATCCTGCACAGGGACATGAAGGCGGCTAACGTGCTCATCACCCGCGATGGGGTCCTGAAGCTGGCGGACTTCGGGCTGGCCCGGGCCTTCAGCCTGGCAAAGAACAGCCAGCCCAACCGCTATACCAACCGTGTGGTGACGCTCTGGTACCGGCCCCCGGAGCTGTTGCTCGGTGAGGACTCCCGAGCGGGCAGAGGGGGGCAGGGGCTGGGCACTTACCCGGCCTCAGTCCCCCACTGCCAGGGCTTCTTGAGCCGCCGGCCCTGGGGCATTGCGTCTCAGGAGGCCCTCGGGCTCAAGGGGCCCTCCTGGTGCGCTCTTCTTCCCAGGGGAGCGGGACTACGGCCCCCCCATTGACCTCTGGGGTGCCGGGTGCATCATGGCGGAGATGTGGACCCGCAGCCCTATCATGCAGGGCAACACCGAGCAGCACCAGCTTGCCCTCATCAGCCAGCTCTGTGGCTCCATCACCCCTGAGGTGCGTGGCCAGGCTGCAGGTCCCCAGGGTCCCACAGGGTGCAGAGATCTGGAAGTCCTCCTGGCAAGGGAGGAGTGGGGAGTGGAATGGAGGGAAAGCCCTGGAGAGGTGGCTGGTGGAGGGACAGGGCTGGTGGTCGTTAGAGCCACACGGGCAGTGTTCAGATCTCACCCCCATCGCAGTTCTGTGGCCTCGGGGAGGGCATTTGAATCCCTCACCTCAGGGCTGAGTTTTCTCCTGTGTGAAACAACTACGCCTGTGTCGGGCTTGGTGAAAATATCGTAGGTGACTTGGGTAAAAGGGTGTGGCGCTTGGTGTGTGTCAGGGACACAGTTACTGCTGCTTTCGCTTTGGAGAGGTCCGGTTCGTCCTCCAGGGGTGGTCTGGGAGCATCTGAGAGAAGTTTTAGTCTCTTCCGGTGTCCAACCAGTAGACAAAGCCACGCACCCCCCTGAATTGACGCCGTCCTCTCCCCATGCCTCCCGCCCAGGTGTGGCCAAACGTGGACAAGTACGAGCTGTTTGAGAAACTGGACCTGGTCAAGGGCCAGAAGCGGAAGGTGAAGGACAGGCTGAAGGCCTATGTGCGTGACCCCTACGCGCTGGACCTCATCGACAAGTTGCTGGTGCTGGATCCCGCACAGCGCATCGACAGCGACGACGCCCTCAACCACGACTTCTTCTGGTCTGACCCCATGCCCTCGGATCTCAAGGGCATGCTCTCCACCCACCTGACGTCCATGTTTGAGTACCTGGCGCCGCCGCGCCGGAAGGGCAGCCAGATCACCCAGCAGTCCACCAACCAGAGCCGCAATCCCGCCACCACCAACCAGACGGAGTTCGAGCGCGTGTTCTGAGGGCCGGCTGTTGGCGCTTTACATTAGGGCAGTTTTATTTTTTCTCCTGCTGTGTGACTTGCGTTGTGGAGGTTATGGGGCATTTGAGTTTTCCCTAGTGCTTTATTTTATTTGATCCCCACCCTGGGCACTGGGAACGCCAGCTGAGTGGACTGGAGGAAAGCTTTGGCTGAAAGCCCAGGAGGGCACTGGGGCTGCCTCCCCTGGTTCCCTGGCTTTCGAGATGATGACCAGAGGGTCTCCGTTTACTTTCAGACAGGAATGGGGTGGGAGGAGAAGCACACCCCACCAGTGACTTTGTAAGCGTTCCCAGCGTGACCGGAGCAGGGGACAGGCCCCTGGCCTCTCGTCAGCCCGCCTCTCGAGATGAGAAACTTGCGTGGGGGATGGAACCAGCCTCGGGAATGGGCTGGTCTTGGCCCAGCCCTCGGAAGCACTGGGGCTGGCAAAAACTTGGTTTCTTCAATAGAAAATTTTATCGTGTTTCTTTTGTTCAGTTGTTTGGAGACATTCCTGGACACAGTTTGGTCAGTTACGATTAAAGTTGACTCTTTTTTTTTTTTCACCCCCCACTAAGTGGCTGTGTGCTGTGTTCTGTGTTCAGACCGCCAGCCCTTAACCCTGTGGCCAGCACGCTGGGCCTGCGCATTGAGGTTTGATTTGTCGAGTCTTGACTCTTTTCTTTATCCCCGTTCATGTTTCCGGACGTAATTGCAGAGGACTTTCGTCTTTGTTTTTCTTTTGAGTATCTTCTGGAACACTGGTTGTGATGCTCCCTTAGTTCTCTCCACTCAGTGTCCGAGGAGGAGGGAAGACAGTTGCGACAGGGTCGCAGTTCCCTGGAGAGGGAACCCGGGAGGGTCCGCGAGAAGCTGCATCTGCAGCAGGGATCCCACCTACTGTGGCTGACAGACACGCTCAAACTTGACTCACAGGCACAGGAGGCTGCAGAAGGCTCTTAATCAGAACGACAACCGTTAGATCTGTCACTTTGCAAAGGGCCCTCAGGCTGCTGAGTAGTGGGTGGCTTAGGAGAGGCAAGAGAGAGAGGACCAGAGCAGTTGAAGGCTCCCCAGGGGCTTGGGGAGGTGGCGGCCACCTGGATTAGGATGTGAGTGGGCAGGAGGACAGAGAACCGTGTGGCGGTGGGAGTGTCAGGCACAGGAGCTGGAATCCTTGGACGAGAAGCACGTTCTGGTGGATCTGTTTCCTGTGAGCATGAAGCTCAGGACAGACACGTTTGAGGCAAATTCTTCTACGTTCTGGTCACAGGAGGAGGCCTTTTCGAAGGGGGTCCCCAAAGGAAGGTCGGCAAAACCTTTTACCAGAACTGTCCCTGCAGAAATTGACCCAGATCTCAGCTTCACAAAAGGCCAGTAGAAGTAAAAAAAAAAAAAAAAAAAAAAAACCACCAATAACAAAAACCACCACTTGACTAGAAAGTACATTGAGTTCTCAGGGCTTCTGTGGAGAATCACAGACTGGGTGGTTTACAACAGAAACGTATTCTGTCACCGTGTCGGGAGCTAGAAGTCTGAAATCCAGGTGTCAGCAGGGTTCGCCGGCGAGGCTCTGCGAGAGAATGTTCCATGCCTGTCTCCTAGCATCTGGTGCCAGCCCTTGACCTTTCTTGGCCTGTACATGTATCTCTCGAGTCTCTGCCTCCCTGCCTCCACCTGCAGCCGGGTCATCTTTCTTCTGTGTGCGACTGTCTCTCTGATGAGGACACCAGTCCCTGGATTTAGTATGATCTCTTAACCAGCTACATGTGCAAAGACCTTTTCAAATGAGGTCCCAGTCTGAGGTTCCAGGTGGACGTGAAGTTCTATTCAGCTCAGCTAGGAAGGAAGCAAATCTGTTTGGAAACAACGTTGAGGTGTCCTAATGGCTATCGAGTTGGTAGGTTTTGAGTGACCCGATGAGGGAAAATTTCCGGGGCTGGTCTCATGGTTCGAGGTGTGGTTTTTTTCTCTGAAGGCTAAAAAGCTGCTCTGAAAGAGACACATGCTCTCTGACCCAGCAGTTCACAGAAGTTTCCACTGACGTACAGGGACGGTACGAATCCTCCCTACCTCTCTGATAGTTTGGTTCCTTCATTCAGCACTTACTGTCTGTGTCTTCCGAGGACCAGGCTTTTCTAGACTCAACACAGCTACAAAGCAGTGGCTTCTCCCACCTCTGTGCTACTCACATTCTAGTAGGCTCAAACTAATCTGATGGGATAAATTGTGTGGAAAACGATAAGGGGAAAAGAGTAGGGGTCAGTTGAGGGGCTCCGGGTGACACGGGAGCAGAAATATCGAGAGAAAGGGGGTACCTGGGGTGGGGGGTGGAGAGTGGCACCAGCACCAGATCCAAGACCAGGAGGCTTTGAGAGCTTGTGCAGAGGGGGACACGTGTTTAAAAAGTTGCAGTGACTTCAGGGCGCCTGGGTGGCTCAGTCGGTTAAGTGGTTAAGCATCCTGACTTCGGCTCGGGTCATGGTCTTCCAATCTGTGAGTTTGAGCCCCATGTTGGGCTCTGTACTGACAGCTCGGAGCCTGGAGCCTGCTTCGGCTTCTGTGTCTCCATCTCTCTCTCTGTCCCTCCCCTGCTCGTGCTCTTTCTCAAAAACAAATAAACATTAAAAAAAAAAATTAAAAGGTCGCAGTGACTGTGTTGAGACAAACTTGGGCAGAGCTGGAAGCAGGGGGAGCGGCCGAAGCTGCTGGAATAATCCGGGCGTGAGGTGGTGGGGGTTGGGCCAGGTCATTAATATAGCTGGTGGCGAGTGTGTTGATTTACAGGTGGCCGCGAGGGCAGATGTATTTTCAGGTTGGATGTGAGTGTGAATGAAGGGAGTTGAAAGTCCCAGGCTTTGCTGGAGGGACGACGAGGCTGCCGTCCCTGAGACGGGAGGCCGAGGGAGGTCAGGCCAACCCACCGGTGGGTCAGCGTGGTGATATGGAGGTGACGGATGGACATCCAGTTGAGTGGGCAGGTGTCTGTCTAAAGCTAGCTCAGGGCCCCCAGAATCTGCCAGCACGGTGGTTTGTTAAGGCCCAGGGCAGGAGGGGAGAACAGAGACCACGGCCTCCTGGGCCCTTCAGTGTTCAGACGTCCTCAGGGAATCAAGAGCAGCAACCGATGAGGTGAGAGGGATCAGAGGAGGAGGGTGTTCTGTTTTTAAAAAAAAAAAAATTTCAAATGTTATTTTTGAGAGAGAAGGCAGAATGTGAGTGGGGGAGGAGCAGAGAGAAGGAGAAATCCAAAGCAGGCCCCAGGCTCTGAGCTGTCAGCACAGAGCCCGACGTGGGGCTTGAACCCACGAGCCATGAGATCATGACCTGAGCCGAAGTCAGGCGCTTAACCAACTGAGCCGCCGAGGTGCCCTGAAGGGAGAGGGTGTTCTGGGGAGGAGGGAGTGGTCACTTGGACAGGTATTGCTGGTGAGTCCAAACGATGGGTGAGAGTGAGGGCTGGCCAGGCATAGCCATGTGGGGGTCAGTGGTGGGTGGTTCAGACAAAGGCCTGCTGGGAGCAGCAGGATTACGGGAGAACGAGATCTGACTGAAGAAGGATTAGAGGGGCAACTGGGTGGCTTGGTTGGGCGTCTGACTCTTGATTTCAGCTCAGGTCTCACGGTCATCGCGCTGAGCGTGGAGCCTGGTTAAGATTCTGTCCCTCTGCTGGAGCTCTCCTAAAAAACAAACAACAAAAAAAAAACAACTAAGAAGGATCAGAGGTCCAGCTAGTCTTGGATAGTCTAAGAGCCCTGACACTGGAGTGACCCAATAGAGACAACACACGTTGATTCTCGTCCTGTAGACAGAGGGCCATATGGCCAAGTGGACAGCGGCCACACAAGGTCTGTAACCTGAAAGGCTACACCCCTCACCCGTCCTCTGCTACCTTCTCCCAGTGTGTCCATGATGTTCAGGGCAGCCCCGTGGGGGGGAAAGCTGGGAAAAACCTCCCTGGGCTTCCGAAAATTAGAGCAGCTCTTCTCCACCTCCAACACACGTCCAGATCTGTGACTCCCAGGCCGGGGTGGGCGCCTCTAAGCAGGCTGACCGGTGATGCCCACACTGCTGGTTGGCATTCGGGCAGCATGCGCAGGCCTGGATGGAATGCTATGCAGTTGTGGAAAAGGATGTGGACTGGACGTATGCGCGCCGGGACAGAAAGATGTTCCAGAAACAACAGCTGGAAAGAGCAGGCTATAAACTATCTGTTCCCTGAAATCATTGTATAAGAGAAATAATCACATGAAACCGTTACCTAGGGTTTTTCTGGATGGTTTTGTTCCTCGTGTTTCTCTGTTTTCTCCTATTTCCTTGATTAATAATTTTACTCATGCAGTCAAACCATATCTTAAAAAAAAGCAGGCCCTGCAGCTGCTGGCTCTGAGCTCCCCAAACACAGAACACCCCAGAGAGGAGGCCTGGACTAACCAGCCTCCTGTCTGTGGAGGGAGATGCGTGGCCTGGCATAGAAGCTCCCTGAGGGCAGGGCGTTACGGGGCATTACCCTGAGGCAGCTAGAGAAGTGCCTGGCATCTGCGAGTCTCAACTACCACCGGGAGGCAGCCCGCGCAAACAGGTGGTTGAAGAGGCCGTGTGGCATCCGTGAGAAAGGCCTTCACCGGCAACTTTGGGCAGGCCCTCTGTGTCACCCTGCAGGCCAGGAACTCAGTCCGTGTCCTGGCTCCTTTCTGAGCAGATGATTTGGTGAAACACAGCCTCTCCCCCTCAGCAGGCTCTGACTCCTCAGGTCAAGGGTGCCTGGGCTTCCTGCCCCTGCTCTGCGGGGATCCCAGCCTGGCAGGGCCTGAACTGTAAGGGGAGGTGGGCTGTGATGATAAGAGGCCAGATAAGGCCAGCTCTGCTCTGCAGGAAGCCCAACCCAGGGTCTGGAAGTTTCCCAAGTGCCCCCTTCCCTCAGCAACACCCCCCCCCCACCCCCGCGCCCACTCACCTTTAACCTTTGCTAGGTTGTTCTTTAACTAGGGAGATTCATCAGAGAGCTCCCTCCCCGGGCAGATCCCAGAATGAGAGCAGGCACCTATCAGGTAAGACCTTCCTCCCTGCACACGGGGAGGCGCGGGCCATGGGGTGGGGAGAGGGAACCCCCCCTCCCCCGACTCCCCTTCCTTTCTGTGGCCCAGCTGAACCCCGGGCGGGGCAGGCTTGGCAGAAGTGCCCCCAGCCATGAGTCACTTTGTGCCCAGCCCCGATGGGGTGTGGGAAGCCCAGGGATGAAAGGTACCAGGTCCCTGGCTGCCTCCTTAACCGGTGGCTGAGAAGGCGTGCTTGCAAGCAACCAATGGAGCAGCCGGGCCCATCGGGGAGTCTCTTCTCAGCTAACACTGCCTCCTTTCAGGTAGGAGAGCTTGCTTACTTCGGGCAAGTGGCCGGCCTCTTTAAGCTTCCATTTCTTTCTTTTGTGTAATGTATGTAAATATCTCGGGGGGGGGGGGGGGCAAGGCCATCATCAGTGACAGCCCCAGAGGAAAACCTTGTTATCCATAAACCTTGTTCTACAGGCTTGGGGTGATCAGGGGTCCCCCTGTGGACCTCAGTTCCACCTTTTAACTCAGCTGGGGGCTCCACAGAAGCCCCCGCCCACTGTGGTCGTCGGGAGACTTGAGGAAGAGGGGAGGGTCTCCAGAGCATAACTGACGGCAGCCATGGGTGGTGCAGAGGCCCCTCAAGGGTCTTCCTGTGCTCCGGGCACTGTGGATGTGATCCATGACAGGATTTCACCTGATTCGCCTCAGGACTGCTCTGTAAGGAAGGGTTGTCCACTGCAATAATGATAGTAATAATGGTAATGCTCAGCTCATCTAGTGCTTACCATCTGCTGGGCTCTGTGCCCATGTTGTCTCCATTTTCTAGATCTGGAAGGTGTGGTTCCGAGCAGTTAAGGACTTAGCCCGTTAAAGATTTCTAACCTCTGTTCCCATGTGGAGCACTTGCTCTGTGCTCCCGGCCCAGCACCCCCTCATTGTCCCTTATCCCAGCCCTCTGAGGTGTGACACCCATTTTACAGATGAGAAAATGGGGTTCCAAGAAGGGAGGAGACTGGCCCAGGACAGCCCCCACCTTCCAGCCCTGCCCCGGAGAACCCTGGCTAGGGCTTCAGAAGTCCAAGGGAGATCAAATTTCATGTCCTGACAGGCACTAGACAAGGTGCCTGGCCTCATCAAGCCTCAGTTTCCTCTTCTGCTGAATGGGCACACAACAAGTCAGGATGTCCCTGCCTCTCAGGATGGGAGTCTGAATTCCAGGCCAGAACGGCCAGGGCTGCCATCAGTCAGTGTCCCCTGGGGCTGCACACCAGGCCAGGCCACTCTTACCCAGACCCTCCTGACCGATGGAACCTCCTGCCCAGCAGCAGAGGAGGGGCGGCCCCAGATGCCATGGTTTGAGAGCAGTAGCTCCTGAGAGGTCATCTAGGCCCCCTTCCCTTAGAGGCCAAGGACCCTAGGGAGGAGACATGACTTGCCCAGGGTCACATGGTGTGGGTGGGGAGAGAGAACTGAGGGCAGCTCCCCGGGGCTGTGGGGTATTGACATTTCACACGGCATCTCGAGGCAGCAGGGCCTCCTTCTAAAGTAAGAGTCAGCTCAAGGCTAGAGCCCCATTAATCAAATGACCAGGTCACCTCACAGAACACAGGGCAGGTGGGGGGCAGGGTCCAAGGGTGGCCTAGCGCTGGATCTGGGGCCTGGCATTACAGACCCCTGTGAATGACTAAGCTACTTTCCCTATTAGCCCTTTGTTGCCTCCCCTGAGAAATGGGTCCATGCATAAAGATCTCTGCACAGTGCTGATGTCTAGAAAGAATTCATGTTAACTATTATTTAAGGAAATCAAGTCACAGGAGCTCCTGGCCGGCTCGGTCAGGAGAGCATACGACTCTTGATCTCAGAGTCATGAGTTTGAGCCCCATGTAGAGTTTACTTAAAGTTAAAAAAAAAAAAAAAAAGCCAGGATTCCCAAGCTTGACCAGAGAGTCTAAGCAGTAGCCTCTGGGGGTGCCTGATTGGCTCAGCAACTCTTGATCTCGGGATGGTGAGTTTGAGCCCCACGTGGGGTGTAGAGATTACTTTAAATTTCAAAAATAAGTAAAATTGAAAAAATAAATCAGCAGCAGCTGGAATCAAATGGCGCTGGGACTGGGCTGAATCCTTGTTGCGCTACTTGCCAGCTGGTGAGCTTCGCAGGTGATTCTGCACTTCCGGTCCTCAGTTCCTCACCTGTCAAATGGGCTCGGCACAGCACCCGCCAAGGAGGAGAGTCCTACATCTCACACCCCAGGGAGCAGGTGCCGAAGACGATCGCGGTTGCAGAGATAACCAGTTGGAAAAAAAAAAAAAAATTCCACACACTTTTTCCCACTCTGAAAATCGCTAAAACAGCTGCCGTCAGGTCTGAGCAGGGAAGGCCTCGGCCAGCTCAAAGAGCACCCAGGCCCCTGGGGAGGAGGCCAGACTGAAACCAGTCTCTCTGGTGGCCTGGCACACCGCATGGCCTCGCAGCACACAGCTGGTGCTCTCGGAAGGCCCCTCTTGGCCACGAGTGGGGACCCCAGGAATATCTCAGGAACATCCATAAAGCCATGCCCGGTCCCAGGTCACTTCTGGCCCCTTACTGGGCCTCAGTGTCCCCAACTGCTGGACAGATGGCGAGCAGAATGCGGCAAGAAGGTGACGTTTGAGCAGAAACCTGGGATGATGGAGAGTGGGTTGTGGGAACTTTTGGAGGAAGAACGTTCTAGGCAGAGGGAACCACCAGTGCAAAGGCCCTGAGGCTTTGTCCTGTGTTTTCTGTGTGACCTTCGGCTGGCTGAGTAACCAGTCTGTGCCTCAGTTTCCCATCTGTATAATGAGAATCATCACAGTGCTCGAAAAGCTGTTGTGAGGGTCACAGGAACACCTTTAACGCTAAGGGCTCGCTGGACGTGGACCTTTGCAGAGGTGGGTGTGAGCCTGGTGTACCTGAGGACCACAGAGAAGGCCAGCAGGGCTGGGGGCTGCAGGTGATGGTAAGAGATGGGTAGTTCAAAAGCTTGGATTTCATCCTAAATGCAATGGGAAGCCACTGGATGGGTTTAAGCAGAAGAGAGACGAGATCTGATTTTGTTTCTTTTTCGTTTTTTTTAGTGTTTATTTTTGACAGAGAGAGACAGAGAGACAGAGCATGAGCGGGGGGAGGGGCAGAGAGAGAGGGAGACACAGAATCGGAAGCAAGGCTCCAGGTTCCGAGCCGTCAGCACAGAGCCCGATGCGGGGCTCGAACTCACCGACCGCGAGATCATGACCTGAGCCGAAGTCGGAGGCTCAACCGACTGAGCCGCCCAGGCGCCCCTGATTTTCTTTAAAAATGACAGGATGCAGGGCTCCTGGGCGGCTCAGTCGGTGAAGCATCTGACTCTCGATTTCAGCTCAGGTCGTGATCTCATGGTTTGTGAATTCGAGCCCCTGTGTCGGGCTCCGTGCCGACAGTGCAGAGCCTGCTTGGGGCACCCCCCACCTCTCTCTCTCAAAAAAAAAAAAAAAAAAAAAAAGACAGAGAATGCTTGTAGGGGTCAAGCGAGCAGCATCGAGACTAGGGGGCAGACCAGCGGTGGTGGCCTGGAGGGGAGGCAGTGGCCGCTGGGGAGGCCGTAGGGTAGAGAGGATAGGTGTGTGGATGGCTGGGGTTTGGGGGTGAGGGAGAGGGAGAGGGAAACCCACGGTGAGAGCCGCTGGCTGGATGGTGTCCCAGGCTGGGAAGCTCCAGCTGCTTTCAGGGAGGAAACAAGGGAACAAGTGTTAGGGACGGGACCGGCTTAAGACACCCGTGGTCCAGCCTGGGGGAGACGTCAGGAGGCCGCTCGTGTCTGCAGCTCAGTGAAGAGGGGCATTTGACAGCCAGACATCATCCCAGACCTGGGACCCTGGAGAGAGAAGCCTGAGCCCCGGGTCCTCCAGCATGAAGATGCCGAAGGGGGAGGGTGCAGCCAGCTAGAAGGAAGACGCCGAACCAGGGAGGGAGGTGTCAGGGAGGCCCAGAGAGCACAGGGTTTCGGGAAGAAGGGCCTCATCGCCTCGTGACCTGCCACCCAGGATGGAGGGCGATCAACATGGCACGTGGGGCTCTGGACGCAGTTCCAGTTGTTGCCACAGGGTCACTTTTAGAAGTGGAATTGTGGGATCGAAGGGAGGCCTATTTTTAAGGCCCGGGTGCCCTCCCAATAAACCGAAGTCGCAAACACCTTAGTAGCCAGAGTCAGGCTGGGGATTTGGCATGGCCACACACACACATGGAATTCTGTCTAAGGCAAGTTTTCTCCCCCACCCCCCCAAAATTGCAGGAAAGTGTTTTCTTGTAGGTCACAGGATGTAAATAGATATTCAGAGGTGGAAGAGTTCTTGTGTTTATCTGAGGGTCAGACCCCAGAGTGGCTATCAGGCTTCTGCACAAACCTGCCAATGAGCTTGAATCTCCCTTGGTCCCTCGGAAGGGACAGCTGGATCCCTCTAGTCTAGGCTCTCGGGAGTATGGTGGCCTTTGGAGACTCTTGTCCTCAGCGAAACACCCACCCATAGATTTCCCCAGAAATTACAGGCTGGGACACAGCTCGCTTCAGCTCTCACCCTACTAAGGAGGAGACAAGAGTCAGACAGGATCAGAGAGGGGGAGCAAACTGCCCAGGGCCACACAGTGCATTGACAACAGGAAGCCAGGGTCACCAGACAGGTGAGCCTCCATTTCTCCACCTGTAAAATGGGACCGATCTCTAATTCACACAGTATTCAAGAGCATGAAAAGAGATTGCAGTGTCAAGTACAGGGGTGTTTCATAAACGTTAGCTAAAAGCAACCCACTCAAAGAAAGCAAAGGAGAAGGGCACCTGGGTGGCTCAGTCAGTTGAGCATCTGACTCTTAGTCTTGGCTCAGGTCATCTCACAGTGGTGAGTTTGAGCCCCGCATTGGGCTCTGCGCTCACGGCACAGATCCTGCTTGGGATTCTTCCTCTCTCTCTGCCTTTCCCCTGCTTGTGCTCTCTCTGTCTCTCAAAATAAATAAAAACTTGAAAAAAAAAAAAAAAAGCAAAGGAGAAAGGTGTAGGGGAAAGGTATTTCAGGCAAAGGTAAATGTGAGCAAAAGCTTGGAGGTGGAAAACACCAAGGCCGATTCCTAAAATCCTTGCCAGCTGCAGGGATGGTACTCTGCGATGATGGAAGAGGCGGGAGGTGGGCAGAGGCCGGGCTACAGTGATTTTATGGGCTTCATTAATCTTGAGGGCATGATGGGCCAAGAGAGGGGACAGCGACTCAGGCAGATCTGAGTTTAGAAGGTCCATCCTGGGGCCCAGCATGGGGCCTTTGCTGACCTACTGTGTGACCCCAAGCTGTCTCTGTCCCTCTCTGGGCCTCAGTCTCCTGCCCCTTACAGCAGTGAGCTTGGCTCTGATCAGGGTTATGAGGGTTTGCAAATACGTATCTTCCTTTGTGAGTTTCCTTCTTTACTGTCTTCTCACCTTGGACAGGGTGCTCTGCAAACAGGACTGTCATCTGTCCCCTGAACCCAGCGTCTCCAGCACCAAGCCCAGGGTTTGGCACAGAGATGAATGAGTGAATGAATGAATGAATGAATGACATCCTTTCCCTTTGGGAGGGTAGGGGTTAAAGCAGAATCCCTCTGCCCTTGCTCCCCACCCCACACACCTGCAAATCTGCCTCCAGTGGGTGGACATCCACCCACTTGCCAATTTCCTTACGCCTTTCCCCCCCCCCCCCTTTTCTGGCCAGACAATGGCTTTGTTTCTATTGTTCTTTCTGGAGAGCAAGAACGTTTTTCATGCTGGCACCAAAAGGCCAACATTTGTTCTCCAGGTGTATGATGAAGATGCCTTTGATTTTCTCCTTGACACATTTCTGTTTCCTTCTGTGCACATCTGTGACTTTGAAAATAAAAAGCAATGATACAAAGGAGGTTAGCAGCCCCTACATACAAATGGTTTTTAATTATAAGAAAAAGTGCTCAGCATCCTCCAAATGAAATAAATGCAAATAACAACTAGCTTGAGAATCCATTTTTCCACCTATGCAGTTGGCGCGGATCGAAGTTGGCTAAGGTCTGTGTTGGTGAGGAAATGGCTGGCTCACGCCCTGTGGCCCCCCCGCCCCCAGGGTAGAAATGAATCCCGCCCCTTTGGAAGACAATGTGGCAATGTGTGTGGTGTCAGTTGCCAATCACCTTTGACCCAGCAATTGCACTGCGCTTCTTGGAATTCATCCGTCAGATGTGCTCACACATGGAAGAAATGATGAGGGTAAAATGTTACCCATTGCAACATTGCTTGTGATGGCAAAATATTAGAGACCTAAACGTCCATCAGTAGGAGACGGGGCCAAATCCACAGTAGTACTTGCATACCAAGAAGTGCTGTGGCAGCTTCAAGAAAAACAAATTAGCCAGTGGGGCAACTCTTCTGTACTGACACCATCCAAAATAAGGCCCAGGATGTAAAGGTATGTGGAAAACGTACCACGCAGAGTTGTGTATACAGTCTGCTCTCTGCAAGTATAAAATGGAAATCTGTATTTGTATTTGCTTGCAAATGTATAACCGATCTCTGGAGAGATCACAGGAAACCTAACTGGTTGCTTTTGGAGAGGGTAATTAGGATGTGGAGACCTGGCGTGAGAGGGAAGCTTTTCACCGTATAGTTTTTGTACTTCTGACTATTTGAGTGATATGATGATGTAGCATCCATCCAAAAAATCCTAGGACTTAAAAATCAAATAAAAACAGGAAAAGTTTTTTTTTTTTTAAGTTTATTTATTTATTTTGAGAGGAGAGAACGTGAGCAGGTGAGGGGCAGAGGGAGAAGGAGAGAGAGAATCCCAAGCAGGCTCCATGCTGCCAGCACACAGCCTGATGTAGGGCTCAAACCCACGAATTGTGAGATCCTGACCTGAGCCAAAGTCGGAGGCTCAACAGGTTGAGCCACCCGGGCGCCCCAAGATTTTTTTAAAGTAATCTCTACACCCAACATGGGATTCAAACTTGCAACCCCAAGATCAAGAGTTGCGCGCACTACAGACTAAGCCAGCCAGGGGCCCCAAAGGAGAAACATTTAAAGCTCCTTTATGATTGTTTGTATGCAGTTGTTAAATTATACACATGTATATGCGTAGAGAACATTTCATTGATGAAGAAGAAAAGGAAGAAGGAGGAGGAGGAAGAGGAAGAGGAGAAGACCAAGAAAGGAAAGCACCTCTTTATCTCCCATGAGGCCAGCCAGGGAGGGGGCGCCCAGCAGTGATGTGAAAAGCAGAAATCCAGCCAATGGCAGAATCTTCCCAACATGTTATTTGTTTATTTCAAAATCAAACAATCTCTGATAAATATTTAGCCCCAATGCCTGCAGGGAAGAGGGAGGGAGGTGCTGAAATCCCTTCAGTTGTTTAAAATTGTCTTTGGTCTGTGGGAACTTCCCTAGAGGGCCCCATCCCCCACCTCCAAAAAACCAAAACAAGACAAAACAAAACCCACACACCTTTCTGGGACCTTTCAGCTATAAAAAGAGAATCTCCGTGCTACTTTTTCCACGGTAGCAGTTGGGGCCAAGAAGGTCGTAGACAGGAAAAAGTTCTGAAAAGTCCAGAACAAATCCGCCTCACCCACAGCTAGGACAGATTACTGTCCCCGCCCTGGGTGGCTCTCCAACCCACTCTCCACACAAATCTTCCAAAGGGCAAACCTGATCTTGTCATCTTTCTTTAAAACCATTTTATTGTCCAATTTCAATCCAAATTCCTTAGGCTACAAGATCCTGCTGGATCTGGCATTCCGGAGCAACCAGGCCCGACCCAGTGGAAATGCAGTTCCCTCGGGCTAGTTCCCACCCCACCCCTGCCCTCCTCCAGCCGCTCCCCTTCCCTCTTCAGTCCTTTGCTTTTCAACACGGCGTTCCCTCCCTACGCCTGGAAACCTCTCCCCCGACCAGCTCCGCTACCTCGCGGACTCGGCCTCATCCCCAGGCCTCTGCCAGGATGCCGCTTCTTCCAGGACGCCTTCCCAGGCTGCCCAGGGACGGTAGGGGCCCCAATAGCGTAGGAGCTTGGGGTTTGGTGTATTGCCTCGCAATCGGGCTGTCAGATTCAGAAGTGCAGGGGCCAAATACCTGCAGCCTGCGGTCTCTGCTTTAAACTGCGACATTTTGGGGCTTGAATTCAATGACCTCCACACAAGTGTAAGCTAGCTCCGTCTTCCATCCGGACTCATAGTTGGTTCTGGCAGAGCACCAGGCTGAGGATTGCAGACTGGGACTGTTTTGGGGGTGTGGCCGGGTCCTGGAGATTCTCAGTGCTTGCAGAGGGAGCCTGGGAAGCGTGCCCCTCACAAACAGGGGCGAAACACTCCGGCCAGCCCCGGCGCCTGCCCCTCACAAGTATGGCATCCTGCGGATTCTTATTGGTCCTGGAGGACTCCCTGGGCAGCGCTGATTGGCTAACGGCGGGGGCGAGGCGAGGCGAGGCGAGGCGGGGCGGGGCGGGGCGTCGCGTCTCCGGCCCGGCCTAAAGTGCGGCTGCGGGCACCGGGACTATGTCGCAGGCACGCCGCCACCTGCGACCCGCTCTTTTCCTGGCGGCGGTTTCTGCGCGCGTTGCAACTACCGGGGTAGCGGCTCGGCGAGGGTTGAGCGCGTGGCCCGCGCCGCAGGAGCCCGGCATGGAGTATCAGGTATCAGGTGTCGGGCGGGCCGGCGGGGGAGGGGGGGGTCGTACGACGACACGTGGGTCGGGCCTGAGTCACTGACCGGGAGCCGGGCTGTGAGGGACTCGGGGGCGGGGACAGTCTGGAGCCCGGGGGTGGGGACATGGACCAGGAAGTTGGGCCTGGTCCGCGGGTTCTGGGAATTCTGAGGCTGAAGTGTCCCCGCCTTAGAGAATGGGAAAGGGCTCCCACTGATAGGGGAAAGAGGTCCATTGTCTCCGGAGTCCCAACTAGCAGGTGGGCGGTGGGAGGAGAAAGAGTTCTAGGAGTTCAGACTTGAGAGATCTAGGAGTTTATTTATTTATTTTGAATTGTTTATTTAAATAAACTCTACACCTAACGGGAGGCTCGAACTCATGACCCCGAGGTGAAGAGTCACATGCTCTCTAGACTGAGCCAGTCAGGCGTCCCAAGTGATCCAGGAGTTTAGATCTGGGGTTGGAGTCTCCAGGAATCAGGGCATGAAGATCCAAGTGCCTAGAATTGGAGCTCTGGCAGGCAGGAATCGGTGGCATTGGTGGGGGCAAGAATCTGGAAAGCGGAAAGTTTCCACCTGGCTCTGTTGCAGGGGTTGATTTCCACAGATCACACCTGATGCCTGCCAGGCAGGTGGTAGTTTAATGGGCGTGGAGCCTCCGACCGGTTATTGAAGCCCTAAGGGGAAATAAATAGCATCTCCACTCTAACCCCCAGTGTAGACTCTCCTGAGGCTGTACCTACCCACCTTTCTGACTGGTGACTCCCCGCATACCCTGTCTTCCTTAAGGGCTCCTTCTCTTCCCCACCTGGTTGCTTCAAGCAGCTCTTCTTTGGGTCAGAATGTGGAACCCCAATCCTCAGGATTGGGCATGGAAGCCTCCAGGGATGCCTGGTTCTAATTCCTCCAGTTCTAAGACCCCAGCCTTCTGTGGTTCTGCTCCTGACTCCCCTCACCCGCCCCTCCCCCCCTCCAAGTTTAAGGACCAGTATAGCAGTGGACCTCATTGCAAGGAGTGAGGATCCGGAAGCCCGAATTGGGAACGGGAAGCACGGCTTCTCCCGTTCCAAGGAACCTGCCTTGCCTGACATTCCTGGGTGGGGCCGATCAGCTTCAGGCTCCCATCGCTGCCAGAGCTGGAAAGACGCCGCTTCTCCCTCACACGTGCCTAACCTCTAGGCTGGGGCAACAGGGCTGGCATTGATTGGTAGGCTTAGTGCCCTGGCTTGGCCATTGATGCCCTGGGGGTCCTCTGTTTCTGTGGACCCCTGGTTAGTCTTAACCTGCTGCCTGGGGACTGTGGTTGCCAGGACGCTGTGCGCGCACTGAACACCCTGCAGACCAATGCTGGCTATCTGGAGCAGGTAAAGCGCCAGCGGGGTGACCCTCAGGCACAGCTGGAAGCCATGAAGCTGTACTTGGCACGGAGTGGGCTGCAGGTAAGGATGCGCAGGGCCTGTGACGGCCCCCTGCCCCACCCCCATCCCCTTTCTAGGAGTCTTGTGGCTGAGATGGTTGTCTGTATGTCTCAGGTGGAAGACTTGGACCAGCTGAACATCATTCACGTCACTGGGACCAAGGGGAAGGTGAGGGATGGGACTCAGGGGTCGGCTATCTACTTGATGGGGTGGTAGGGTCCAGCCTGCCCAAACAAGACGTTTTCTTTCTAGGGTTCCACTTGTGCCTTTACTGAACGTATTCTCCGAAGCTATGGCCTGAAGACAGGATTCTTTAGGTACTGAGGTGTGGCAAAATTTGGGATCCCTTAGCTCTCGGCGGTGGGGGGGTGGGGGGGGGCCGGCTATGGAACCAGCTAGCAGGAGCTCAGCTTCCTGTCTCTCTGCCCAGTGTGGATTTGTGCAGTAAGCATCCCATTAGCATTAGTGACCTCAGTTTAACATATTGTCCAAGTTTGTGGCAATCTTTAATTTTCATTGTGAAACAAATTTGGGGGAGGGGCAAGGACTTGACTATGTAAGCTAAATATGTAGCTTCATCAGGCATCTTTTTATTAACTTAAATTTCATGTACAGTTTTTATTTTATTTATTAAAATATTTTTTTTCAATATTTATTTTTGAGAGGCAGAGCATGACGTGGGGAGGGGCAGAGAGAGCCAGGGAGGCACAGAATCTGAAGCAGGCTCCAGGCTCTGAGCTGTCAGCACGGAGCCCCACGCGGGGCTCGAGCTCATGAACCATGAGATCATGACCTGAGCCGAAGTCGGACGCTTAACCCACTGAGCCACCCAGGTGCCCCTCCGTGTCCAGCTTTTAAATCACAGAGAAATCTTGATCAATTCAGACGTCTTTGCAGTAAGGAGCAGAAAACCTGGCTTGGAAGGGTATAAACGATGAGGTGGTTTGTGAAATCCGAGGCAAGGATTCCCTTCTGCCCGGCCTGCCTCAGCTGCTATTTGCCCTTGATGTAGCACCTCCTCATGGTTGCACTCAGGCACCCAAACTCACACCTGAGGATGGGGTGTGGCCTAGATATGGGTCCCTCCTCCCTGGGCTGCACCTGCCCCTCCTTAGCTGGTCACCTGTAAAGCAGGTTAATGTGATGCTCAGTTGCTCAGAATTTGCTCCTTGGGTTGGGGGCACTTAAGATTTTTGCTTCCTTTTATTTTACCGGTTCCATCAAGTGACTTTCTGTAAGCGGCTTCTTTTCACAGTTCTTTGTTCAGAATAAAGAAATACAGAGAAGGACTCAGAATGTGAGAGAGGCTTGCAGGATTCAAATATGAGCTGACGGTCTCTCTTCTAAAACAATTTTTGGGCTACAAACCCCGGCCTTTGACTTTGGCCCCCGTAGCCTCGTGGGCTGGCCTGGGGATGCAGCCTGACCACCCAGATGGGCCTTGCCCTTGAGGGCTGGAAGACGACATTGCGGGGGCAGATGTCAGCAGAGTGACTGATGGGTGTGTGGCGGGTAGAGCACAGGGAGCTGTTGGAGCCTGGAGCACATCCCTGATCAGCCGGGTGGGGGGGTCCTTTCTCCTTTTCTGGAGGAGGCACCATCTCAGTCAAGGCCTGTGGAGTGAGCCGGGTGGTGGGGAGGGTGGGTGGGCTGGGCTGGAGGAACTCAAAATAGGCCAGAGGGGCTGGGGCACAGGGAACTGTTGGGATGCGGGAGAGGTGACACACAGGCCCGTGGCATCAGCCCCACCAGGGCCTGGGAGGCTGGGTGAGGAGCCTGGGACTCTGCAGGGCAGAGGAAAATCCTAGAAGGGCTATCGGCAGGGCAGTGACATGGTCAGAGTTGGGTCTCTGAAGACGGACGGGTCTGAGGGGCTCGGGAAGGGAGTCCTGACGACTACAGGTGTCCCGGCAGCTCTCCCCACCTGGTGCAGGTGCGGGAGCGGATCCGCATCAACGGGCAGCCCATAAGCCCTGAGCTCTTCACCAAGCACTTCTGGCCCCTCTACCACCGGCTGGAGGAGACCAAGGTGCCCATGCAGGAGGGCTGGTGGGTGGGCAGGGCAGGGGTGCTGGGGAGCCCCGGAGGGTGCTGTGTGTCCCGGGACCCCATCTCCCCAGAGCAGAGGTGGCAGGGCCCCAGGCCGACGTGTTCTCGTCCACAGGACAGCAGCAGCTATGTCTCCATGCCCGCCTACTTCCGCTTCCTCACGCTCATGGCCTTCCACGTCTTCCTCCAAGAGAAGGTACGTGCCCACCCCCCAGAGTCCTGTGTCTGAGGGGAATCCCAGCAGGCCGGGTGCCCCGGGTCCCTGACATGCCGTCTGATCCTTTGTAGGTGGACCTGGCAGTGGTGGAGGTGGGCATTGGTGGCGCTTACGACTGCACCAACATCATCAGGTGAGGGCAGCTGCTTGGGGAGAAGGACGGTGGCCGTGAGCCCAGGGCCGGGGCGACACGGTCACGGCCCCCCCTGTCTTCTGCAGGAAGCCTGCGGTGTGTGGCATCTCCTCTCTTGGCATCGACCACACCAGCATTCTGGGGGACACAGTGGAGGAGATCGCGTGGCAGAAAGGGGGCATCTTCAAGGTGACCGGGCAGCCCTGGGGAGGGGAGGTACATGGACGATCTGGGCCTGGCCCTCCAGGCTCAGGAAAGCGGGGCTGGGGCAGGGTAATCTGTGTCCTGACTCGGGATAAGGTCTTGGGCGTCAGGGGGGCTTCGTGTGTGGCTGTAGCAAGAGCCCTGCCTCTGGCCTTAGTGTCCCCTCGAGGGGTTCCCATTGGCCCTACGGACAGAGGCTGAGTGAGCTGCCCGGAGATAGAGGCCCCTCAGCAGCTCGCCTCACCCACTCCCTCTCCTCCGCAGCGTGGCGTCCCCGCCTTCACCGTGCTCCAGCCTGACGGTCCCCTGGCCGTGCTGAGGGACCGGGCCCAGCAGATCTCAGTGAGTCCGGAGGCACTGGGGCAGGGCTGGCAGCTGACTGGGGAGGCACGTTATCCTTTTGGGCCTCAGTTTGCCCATCTGTGCAGTGAGGGGCAGCTGCTCGTCCAGCTGGAGCACATCTTGGTTCTCCAAGGAACAGGGCTTGGTGGGTTCTGGTGGATGGGGAAAGATGGAAGGGCCGACAGCGTCAAGGAGGGGAGCTCCTGGCCGAGGCAGCTGCAGCAGCACCCCCTGACCGGCGGTCGGCCATCTCCTTGGCAGTGTCCTCTCTACCTGTGCCCACCACTGGAAGCCCTGGAGGAAGGGGGGCCGCCGCTGACCCTGGGCCTGGAGGGAGAGCACCAGCGGTCCAATGCCGCCTTGGCCTTGCAACTGGCTCGCTGCTGGCTACAGCAGAAGGACTACCGGGGTAAGTGGGCAGGCAGTGGCTGGACGGGCGGGCTCGTGGGTAGGGGACAGGTGGAGACTGCCTCTGAAGGTCCCGTGCACACGCAGTCCCACGCAGCAGGCCCTCCCCCCTCCCTCGCTCCTCAGGCATCGGGGAGCTGAAGGTGTCCAGGCCCAGTCTCTTGCGGCAGATGCCCCTGGCGCCCGTGTTCCAGCCCACGACCCACATGCGGCATGGTGAGTTGGACCTGCCCGCCCAGCCAGGCCCCTTCAGATGTCTGTTCGAGTTTGCTGTTTTGAGAGATGGGGGCAATCAGGGGTGGTGCCCAGGACAAAGGACTCTGAAGTCAGTAAGCTTCCCTGACTTTGAGTTCATGGACTCCGAGCCTCAGTTTTCCCACCTGCCAAATGAGGTGATGATGGGACCCGCTGTGAGGTGGCATGAGTGGGGGGCTGAGGCCAGGGCCTGGTGGGTTTGCGATGTAGTGCCCTGCCAGAGGCACCTGCTGTTAGTGTCCTTCTCGTCTTCATTCTCGTAAGACCATGAGGTTCTTGAATGGTGACATTGTCTGGCTTCTTGTTTCCCCCCCCCACCAAGACTTGCAGCACATAGTAGGCGCTCACAGCCGCCAAACCCTGTTAGCAGGTGATTCCAGTGTGCCCACTGTGTGCCAGGCCCCATATCAGGGCCATGACAGTCCTGCAGCTAGGCGCCTCACATCCCAGCACGCTTGTTCAATGGGTTAGGGCTCTCTGCCTCCATGTAATAGGGGACTAATATATGGTAGTCCCCTCTCAGGTCTGCCTGGAAGATTCCATTAGATGAGGCAGCCCAAGAGGTGATCCTAGTGCCTGGCACCTAACGCTGCTAAGAAGCTTCTTGGCTCATCAGCTAACCCCCTCTGAGCAGCGGCGGCCCTGTGGGTGGGTTGGTGTGTGCGAGGACTAGGGTGGGAGACGGCTGCCTTGCCCCCTCCAGGGCTTCGGGACACGGAGTGGCTGGGCCGGACGCAGGTGCTGCGGCGCGGGCCCCTCACCTGGTACCTGGATGGCGCGCACACCGCCAGCAGCATGCAGGCCTGCGTGCGCTGGTTCCGCCAGGCGCTGCACCGCCGCCCGAGGCCAAGCCGGTGAGCTTCGGGCAGGGGCGGGGCCTCGGGGAAGGGTGGGCGGGACCGGGCCGGTGGGGGGGGCGGGGCCTCAGGGGACAGGGTCAGGGTCAAGACTGGGCCAGTAGAGGGGGCAGAGGGGCGAGACTGGGGACCCTGCTGGGACTGGATCCGCGGGGGAAGTGGGGTAGTTTCTGGAGGAAGGATGGGGTGGGGCCCGCGAAGAAGCCTGGGAGGTACGTGGCTCCGACCTGCCTCCTCTCCCCTCTCCCAGCGGCTCTGAGGTGCTTGTCCTGCTTTTCAACTCCACCGGAGACCGGGATCCTGCAGCGCTGCTGAAGATGCTGCAGGTGAGGGGCCAGCGGGGGGGTGGGCGGCAGGCCGACTAGCCCACCTTCTGGCTGTCGCGTCCCCAGGGGTGCCTTCATCCCTGAGCCTCTGTTTCTTCAACTATAAAATGAGGCTCCCGCGAACCGAACTGAGGATCAAACGTAAAAGCACCCACATGTTCGTAGCCAAGTCTAGTCCCAGGTCACTGTCGTCATCCTCCCGGGTCAGGCTCGCGCCCAGGGTTAGAGGAGGGACTAGGTAGTAGCCTGAGGCGTAAGCCGTGGACTCACTGGTCGTGGCTCTTCAGACATTAGCATGTGACTCTGGACAAAAGTGGCATTTTCACTGGGCTTCATTCAGTTCGCCTTTCCAGAAAACGGGGGTGCTACCAAGGTGACGTGCTTACTGACTTTGGTTTAAGGAATTTCCAGGTTATAGAGCAGGTAGGGGCCCTGCTCTGCTCAGGGAAACTGAGGCTGCCCTCGGCTGTCAGGGCTGAAGTGGTTCCTAGGGATCACTTCCTGTTTCACAGACCAGGAGGCTGAAGCTGTTCACCTGTTGTGCAGACAAAGCCTTTCCCCATCCTGGACTTGAGACGTGCTCAGTAGCTGGGTGATCTTAAGCAAGTACCCCCCGCCCTGCCTCTGTTTCCCTGTCTGTACAGTGGGGTCTTGCTGCCCAGGCCACCGGCCTGCAGGGTATATTGAGATAGATGGGCCGCGGAAGTGCTATGGCTGGGTTTATACAGCACGACGCCAGTTCAGCCGGGGTGAGGGCATCTCCAGGGATGGGGACGTGTGGGGGCCTGGGGGCGGGGCCCTCTCTCAGGGCTCTGACACCAAGTTTTTCCTCTCGGCCTTGTAGCCCTGTCAGTTTGACTATGCTGTTTTCTGCCCTAACCTGACAGAGGTCTCAACTGTTGGCAATGCAGGTAAGAGGTGACAGGATGGTCCCTGAAAGTGGGCGGGGGGGGGGGGGGGGGCATTGCACTGCTTAAGGCCCTTAGGTGGACTCCTCTGTTGGTGACAGTGGGGGCTTCTGAATTGGAGGTCCGGGGTAGGAGCTAGATTTGGATACATTTTGGATATTGTGGCCACAGTACCGACAAAAGAATTACCGGGGAGAACCGTTTTCAAAATGCAGGTTGCAACTCACTGGTGGTTTGAAAATCAATTTAGTGGGTGTCAAAGCGACACTTTGTTTTAACGAAGTAGAACATGCGTGTGCCTCCTGTACAAAGAGTAGGTACTGTTTTATGAGGATTCTGTTTCAGACAGTATCCACCTAGGTGAGTACTGTGGGTCACGTTCAAAAAAAATTAGAAGAGCATAAAAAAATACAGATCCCCAGCATCCGACTGCCGGGGAGAGTTCAGGGATGTGCATTTCTACTTATGCCGGCCCCCGTGATGGACGCTGCTTTGCAGATGAAGGCAACGAGACGAGGGTGGGGAGATGTGCTGGGGGGGGGGGGGGCAGAAGCCCCAGCTTTGAAGCTAAACCACCTGGCCCTGCTTCCTCCCGGCTCTGGGACAGCGGGCAAGACACGGAACCCTTCTGCACCTTAGTTTCCTCATAGCATTGCCCGGCGCGAGGACCCGGGATGCGTGTACAGGGCCTGGCGTTAAGCAGGCGCGCACAGCAGGTGTCCCCTGTCGCCCATCCAGACCAGCAGAACTTCATGGTGACCCTGGACCAGGTGTTGCTCCGCTGCCTTGCACACCAACAGCACTGGAGCCGCCTGGACGAGGAGCAGGCGGGCCCGGAGCCTGGTGAGCCCACATCCTCGCTGCTGGCTCCCCACCCGCCCGAGCCCCGTAGCACCAGCTCCCTGGTCTTCAGCTGCATCTCCCACGCCTTGCTGTGGATCAGTCAAGGCCGGGACCCTGTCTTCCAGCCACCCAGTCCCCCGCAGGGCCTCTTCGCCCACCCTGTGGCAGGCAGCGGGGCCGGCGTGCTCCGTGAGGCTGCCGCCATCCACGTGCTGGTCACCGGCAGCCTGCACCTGGTGGGCGGCGTCCTGAAGCTGCTGGAGCCGGCCCTGTCCCAGTAGCCCAGGCAGTGGGGGTGGAAGTGGGGGCCTCCCACACCTGCCCTGCGTCTCTCCACAAGCTGCTACGTTAGGTGCCTTTTGTTTTTTGCTTTTCTGATGGTCTAGACTGGCCCAGGGACCCAGGCTTTAGGCAGCAAGAGAGAGGGCTGGAGGTGGGAGGCTGAGATGGGCCATCCTCTGTCTCTGAGCCTAGGGTGCCTCTGGCCTCTTCTTCCTCCCGGCTGAGAGAGCCAGAGGGCTTCCTGGTTGTCCCGCCGTCGTGGTTAGGCCTGACCACGCAGCCCACCTCCCCTCCCACCCTGCCTGCTTCCTGGCCCAGGCCTAGGATCCTGCTGGGTGCTGGTTGACAGATTCCCTCCTCCTCGTGGCCTTCTGGGAAAGAGACGGCTCCCGCCTGGGGCCCCCTAGGGACAGAGGATGGCTGGAGACAATTAAAGCCTTTAACTTTTTTAAAAAAAGAAATGGCAAACGTTTGCCTCTTGATTTCTAGTTCCCTCAGCACATAAATAGGGGCCTACAGGGGGTACCGGAACTGGATTGTGTAGGAGCCCACGCTGGGCTGTCTGAAATGAGAACACTGGACTGATGTCCATCGGCCACAGACCTCCCCACAGAGCCCTCGTTACAGATGAGGGAGCCGTGGCTGGCTGAAAGCCGTGGGATGCGCCCCCTTAGTCCCACAGCCAGTCACGTGGCAGGTGCAGGATTTGAACCCAGAGCTGTGCCCTCCCCACCCGTTGTAGGTTTCCCACCCCTTCGCCCAGCCCAGCACTCATTTCATGGTCTAATTTATTGGGGGTGAGTATACAGGGGGTGGGTCCAGGCCAGACAGTTGGGCCACTCCCCATCTAATGCCTGCCTGCCTTGGGGGTCTCCGTGTGACAGTTGCAGGGAGGAGCTAGGCTCCCCCGGTCCCAGGCTGGGCACCCCTAGGCTTCTTGTTTCCTTGCCAGAGTAGTGCCAGTCCAGGTGTGGAGGCCGCTGGGAGCAGGTCCGGGTGGCTCTGAGCTGGCCTAGGTGAGTCTGTTTCTCCCCTCCCACCCAGCCCAGGTCGCCAAGTGCTGGATCCGGGTTAAAAATTACAGGGACTTGGTTTCTACAACAGTGTGGACTTATAGGGCAGTGGTCTCTCTCTCCGTGGTCCTGGGCGGCCGTACTCCAGGCCCACTGGGTTTGAAGGTTCGGTGGGGTGGGGGGACCCCAAGGTGTTCCAAGCTGGTGCCCCCTCTGGCAGCAGGCCTCTGAGAGGGAGGCAGGAGGGGTGGGTGCAGAGGGCACGGTCCATCCTTGGTCGAGTGCAGCGGTTGGGGTCCCGGGATAAGTTCACGGCCAGTGGTTCCCAGCTGGTGGCTGCTCAGTCTCTCTTGCTGGGCAAGGGCTGGCTCGGGGGCCCCCAGGTCTCCAGGCGGGGCACTACGCCATGCTGCTGGTGGAGCAGGGGGTGCTCTGGGTGCTCCCGATGCTGTGGTTGGTGCTACTGCTTTCTGAGGAGGCCGGGGCGGCCACCGCCACCACGGGCTCCCGCTTGCCGGGGGGACCTGGGGGCAGGGGCGGAGGTCAGGGCCCCGGCCGGGGCTCCCCGCTCCCCCAGAGGCTTCCCCGGGCTCCCCCAGGTGATGGTGGTAGAGGGGTCCTGAGCACTCATGGTGGGGGCCTGGGATACTCACGCGTGTGCGAGTAGATGTACCAGAGTGCAGCGGTGAGCAGGGCCCCGATAAGGAAGGCGCCAAAGGTGATGCCCAGCACGGCGGGCAGGACGAGGCCTTTGTCTATGCGCGCAAGGGAAGGGTGGCCGCAGTCAGCACTGTGGCCTCCTCCCTGGCCCCCTACCCTGTTGTGCCGGCCAGGAGCACAGATTTGGGGAGGTGGGGAGGTCAGCCCCAGCTCTGCCACTGACTCTGACTTCTCTGAGCCTCAGTCTCCTCATCTAGCAAATGGATTCATCATACTCATGCCTGGCACTAAGCCATGGTTGTTCTGACCGTTCACCCAGAGGGCCCAGCCAGGCCTTTGGTCCATGCCTCTGCCTTCCAGGGCTGATGGAGATGCGTTTTTAGGGAGAACAGATGGTATAATCTGAGCCAAGAGTGAGTGAGGCCTGGGAGTGCAGAGCCTGCCCCACCCTACTGTGGGACCTTGGGTCAATCCCTGCGCCTCTCTGAGCCCCGTACTACGGTCGTGATGGGTGAGGGCACTCTGTTCTTGGGTTTTCCCAAGCCTCGTTCCATCGACACTCTGGCTTCCTGTGTGACTATGGGCCTCCTCTTGGACCTTTAAGCTCCCATCTATGCAGTGGGGTAATTAGGCCTGCTCTCTTGGTATGGGCTGGGGTTGGGGGCTCCATCCTGGCCCAGGTGGGGTGGCAAGGAAGCAGGTGCCCCCCCCCCCGACCTCTGTCCCCAGTGTCAGTGACCTCCTCTGCCTAGCGGGGGCCTGGGCCCAAAGGGAATTAACAAGGAGCCTGGAGCATGCTGGGCTGAAGGAGCATCCTCCGCATGGGGGGGCCAGCCCCATCCCAATGTGCCTTCTGCCTCATTTGATTCTAGGACCCCCCACCACACACACACACACAGCAAGGTCAGCTAGCAACCATGGACATTTGGAAGATCTAAATGCCTGGGATCTGGTCCACCGGGTAGTCAAGAGCAAAGACTTTCTATCTAGAAGATGCGGCGTGGATCCTACTCTAGGCTTCTGGGGACCCTTCTGCCCTCCTCCCAGGGCTGCTCTTTCTGGGGTCCTCTCTGCATGTCTGTGTCATACCCCTCTGGGCCATCCAGCAGGCCCTACTCTGGCCTCAGCCCCCGGAACCCTAGAGGGACTCACCAGGCAGGCCAGGGCTGACGATGTTCAGACGCATAGAAATAGTCCTGTGGACTTCCTGGAGGAGGAAGAGAGAGTGGTGAATGAATGGCGCAGTCTGCAGGAGGCAGCTTCAGGGCTTGTTCCCTGGCTCTGTGATCCTGGCCCGTCACAACGCACCCTGGGGCCTTGGCTGTGGATCCCATCCCACCACTTTCTAGCTGGGAGCCTTTGGGTAAGTCCTGGGAGATCTGTACTGAGGGAGGGTGGATGGCCCTTTGCTGCTACTGGGATGTTCCCTGGGAGGCTCCTGACTCCCATGAGGATTGTGGGGTCACTCTGGCCTGCATCTGTGACACTTGTCAACACCTGGGAGAAATGAGCCAGGTCAGCCCAGAGGCCCATGCCCACTGAGTCTAGGGTGGAGAGGCCCACTCAGGAGTGGCTCAGAGGCTTTCCTAGCTTCATAACAACCAGAGAGGTTTCTAATCCTGGAGATCCTTCTGTGTGCCAGGGCCTGGGGGTGTGTGTGTCCAGAGCTGTGTGCCTGAGAACGGGGATCCCCACTGGACGGTGAAAGAGAAAATCAGGATTTTGTGTCCTTTATCTTAACCCCTCTTTGCTGAGATTTGTTTAATGTAGTGGCATTGGTGACTGTGCCACATGGAAAGAGGGCTAAGTCTGGGTGGGTAGATTGATGGATGACCGGGTGGGACGGTAGGAGGCTGATGTCTGGCTGGGATGGTGGAAGGACTACGGATGAATGATTGGGATGATGAGAAGTGTCAATTGATGAATGGATGACTAGGTGGGATGGTGGAAGGCAGGATGGATGAACATAGATGGGTGCTGGAAGGATGCATGGATGGAAGAAAGGAAGAGTGAGTGGTTGTTGGAAGGATGGATGGTGGAAAGATGAAGGGAAGAAAAATGGCCGAAGAAAGGAAGGATGGATAGGTGGAAGAAAGAAAGGAAAGATGGGAGGACAGATGGTGGGTGGATGGATGGATGGAATGATGGCTGATGGAAGGAAGGCCAGACAGAAGGATGGATGGAAGAACAGATGGGTGGATGGTAGAAGGATGAGTAGATGGAAGGATTGATGGATAGATGGAAAAAAGGAGAGATGGATAGAAGAAAGGAACGATGGATGGATGGAAGGAAGGATGGATGGGGGCAGCAGCAAATCCTACTAATGTCCGAGATACAGCAAAGCCATCAGACGGCAGCAGGGTGGCACAAAGAGTACCCTTGGTAGCCAGAAGCCACACGCCAGTCTGGTTCTGCCCCTTGCCAGCTGCTCCCATAACGTGGGCTGTCACATCCCTTCCTGGAAATCCTGGGCCCGAAGCCACCCTTGAAGCTGAGCTTGGCTCAGCCTCCACTCACCAGGGACCAAGTCCTCGGGCGCAGGGTTATGGTGCAGCTGAGGGTGCCAGTCGTGGGTGTGGGCACCATGTAGCCACGGAGGAGGAAGCTGAAGCGCATGTCACCACCAGGGCCCGGGGACAGCAGGCTTACACAGCTGCCCTTGGCTACCTGGCTCTGGATGAGCTCCACGGTGTCCGCGTCAGGCCCCAAATCCAGTTGGCAGCTGTCCAGCTGGAGCATGAGCTCAGGGGTCGAGGGGGACATGCTCACCTGCAGGGGGAGGTGAGAGTGATGAGGCATGGTCAGTTCCTCACCCTTGCTCTCGTGGAATAAGCTAGATTCATTCTGGAGCTCCACCCCAGCGATAAGGACAGCCCTGGGTCTGCCTGGAGCAAACGAGGAGGGAAGACCTTCCACCCAGTGTCTCCCCCTCCCCCACGCACCGTGCTGGCCGCCTCCTCGCACCCCTTCTCTGTACTAATGGTGGAAAGGAAGGTTCTAAGGATCCCGGGAGTGGGCAGGAGGAGAGGTCAAGGCCAGTACCTGCACAAAGCCTTGTTGCCCCAGCTCGATGGTGTTGGAGGCCTGGAGGAAGTGCGGGCTGAGATACAGGCCCAGCTGGAAGGAGAGGCCCTCCATGTCGATGCAGTGCACCTTTTTCTGTGGGAGACAGGAGCGGGGGATGGTCGGTCTGGGAGGCACCCAGCTTAGGAAGGTAAGGAAGGGGTGCGGGTGGGGGTGGGAGTAGGAGCCGTGGTCCCAAGTTGCGGCCTGACCCTGATTGTCCCCTTTAAAAAAAAACAAAAAACAAAGCTAATATTTATCAAGAACTTGCCCTGTGCCAGGCCTGTGTGAATGGTTTTCCATGTGTCTGCTTGGTGACTGTTCACAGGCACCCCCGTGGGGGGGGATCCTTTCTTACGCCCCTGTTCACAGACATAACTTCTGGGCCCAGAAAGCTTAGTGGATTTGCACAAGGCCACACGGCCAGTATGTACTAGAATCCTCTGACCGGAGAGGCTGAGAATGTAACCCCAAACAGTACTGGGGGAGACTGAGGTACACTCAAGATAACATGGCTTGCCAGGATCGGGGCCTGAGTTTTCTGAAGCCTGCTCCCTCCCAGGCCAGGGAGGGGCGCCAGGACCCTGAACCAGATGGGTTAGCGTGGTAACCATCCATCTCACCCGTTGCGGTGATGAACTTGACAAGAGGTTGATGACCACCTGCAGGAAAAGAGCCAAGGTCAGAGCCACAAAGTACCCCAGAGGGTACTTTCCCACCCAAACCACCCATTTAATGGATGGGAAGACTGAGGCAACCGATGGCTAAGTTTGTCTTCTACTGAGCACCACACCACACTCTCCCAAAGGCCCTTCGACCTGGAAGGTCAAGGAGGCACCAGCTAAGCTGGCCCAGATACCTTTCCTGCCCATCCTAGTTCTTACCTCATTACTGACCACATTGTCTGTCACTTCCGTGCCACAGCTGGAGTAGGTGCTGCGCAGGACAAACTGTTCATCTCTGTCCTCAGCCTGGCAGCTGGGGTCCCAGAAGGTCAGGCTTGTGATGGTGCACCTCAGAGTCTGGGCCGGGATTGGAGTAGGGGGACACCGTCAGGAGGCATGGGGCTCTGGGGCCTGCCCGTCATACCCCCAGCACCAAGGACTGACCTAACCCAAGGCTCCCAAATCAGCTTCTCCCATCCTCATTTTTGTGACATCTTACACCACACCATTTAAGTCTTAAGACTTTTCCTGGGGCTCAGTTAAGCATCTGACTCTTGATTTTGGCTCAGGTCATGATCCCAGGGTTGTGGGATCGAGCCCTGTATCAGGCTCTGTGCTGAGCGTGGAGCCTGCTTGGGACTCTCTCTCCCTCTCTCCCTGCCCCTCCCCTACTCATGCACACATGCACTCTCTCAAAGTAGATAAACATTAAAAAAAAAAAAACAAAAAACTACACTCACTTTTGTACTTAGCCTTGTCCTAAGTATATCTATGACATCATGAGCTTGATTTACTATTTTTCTTCTAATATATATAGTTCAAATAAATGCAGCACTATTAAAATTTAAAACATTAATTTGCGTTCTACATAAAATCATTGCCCACAGCCCAGGGGCGTGTAATCCCACCAGCATAACCCAGTCTCAGAACCCTAGACTCTTAGACGTGGGGTTGGCAAATTTTTCCTATAAAGGGCCAGGTAATAAACAGATTCCGTGGGCCATGTGCTCGCAGTTGTAATTACCAAACTTTGCCATCATAGCCTGAAAGCAGCTATAGAAACAGGTGAACGAATGGGGCTGTGTGGTAGTAACACTTTATTTATAGAAACACAGAGGACCACCGTTCGCCACCTCCTCTCTTAGAAGAACCAATCTTAGAATTCTTCAGTCACACTCGTAGGATCAAAGAATCTCGGAGTCTCAGAGTTGAGTGAGCACCCGAATCCAACTAACTCACATCTACTCCTCCAGAATGCCACTCCTGACTGCTACTGCCCCCCAGATGCCCAGAGCCACCTTAGGAGATAATAGCCCACCAAATAATAATGACTCTGGGTCGGGGCACCTGGGTGGCTCAGTCGGTTAAGCGACCGACTTTGGCTCAGGTCATGATCTCGCGGTCCGTGAGTTCGAGCCCCGCGTTGGGCTCTGTGCTGACAGCTCAGAGCCTGGAGTCCGTTTCAGATTCTGTGTCTCCCTCTCTCTGACCCTCCCCCATTCATGCTCTGTCTCTGTCTCAAAAATAAATAAACATTAAAAAAATAAATAAAAAAAAATGACTCTGGGTCAAGCCACAGTGACCCATAGGCCTGGAATTCAAATTCTGCACGCTGACCACATTTCATAAATCAATGAGAGGGTAGGACGCTCTGTGTTGGGGTAATTCTGTTCAGACCCTTTTCTTTGTATTTTCTTCTACATGGATGCTGTACTCAGAAAATGTGCAGGTGGGGGCGCCTGGGTGGTGCAGTCGGTTAAGCGTCCGACTTCAGCCAGGTCATGATCTCGCGGTCCGCGAGTTCGAGCCCCACGTCGGGCTCTGGGCTGATGGCTCAGAGCCTGGAGCCTGTTTCCGATTCTGTGTCTCCCTCTCTCTCTGCCCCTCCCCCGTTCATGCTCTGTCTCTCTCTGTCCCAAAAATAAATAAATGTTGAAAAAAAAAATTAAAAAAAAAGAAAAAGAAAATGTGCAGGTGGGGTTTTTTTTGGTTTTTTGTATTTTTGACAAATGGCATCATACTGTCCACTCTGTAGCTTAGTTTGGTAAGTGTGATGTAAATCATAATATATATTTCTCTATATTTCTAGATCTAGCACATTCTTTTGAATTGTCATGTAACATTCCAAAGATTGATGGATTACAGTGTACTCATCCAGACCCCTTGGGCTGGGCAGCAGTAATGCCAGCCAGATAGAGGCAGAGGGGGAGAAGAGCGGGGCAGCAGACAGGTGGCGATTCGTATTGCCCCTGAACCCCACAGCCCCCCCCAAATTTCCACATGGACCTAACTACAGATTAAAGTGTCACTCTCAAAATCCCTGAGAACATGGGTGATTTGTCGAGGCCCTGGCAAAGATTTCCTGCCTCAGGCTGGAAGAAATCCCACAGGGGAAGATGGGCAGCTAGGATGGCCCAGTGTTTTTAAATGTCCAAAAACAGGGGCACCTGGGGGCTCAGGTGGTTAAGCCTGATTTGGGCTCAGGTCATGATCTCGGCTCAGGTCGTGATCTCGCGGTTTGTGAGTTTGAGCCCCACATTGGGCTCTGCGCTGACGGCACAGAGCCTGCTTGGGATTCTCTTCCCTCTCTCTGCCCCTACCCTGCTTGCACTCTCTCAAAATAAACTTAAAAAAAAAAAAACCCAAAACTTTAAAATGTCCAAAGACACAAAAATCACTGTAGCCAAAATTTAGAACAAGGTTATTTCAAGTAAGAATAATGGACAAAGCCCCCCCTCCCCTTTTTAAATGTAAAATGCTTATATAAAAATCATCAAGAAAAATACTGAGCTACCTTGATAAAGAGCTTAGCTCACATGGAGCCGTGCCCATACTACAAATCAAAGAATTAAAAATTGAAACAAGAACACCATGTCCCACCTCTCGGCAAAGGTTTTTGGAATTTTTAAAATTCTATTTTATTTTTATTTTTTAAGGAAGCCTTATGCCCAGCGTGGGGCTTCAACTCACGGACCCCAAGACCAAGAATCACATGCCTCACCAACAGAACCAGCCAGGTGCTCTGGCAAAGGTGGGTTTTTTGTTTTTTGTTTTTTTTTTTTTTGGTTTTTGTTTTTTCCTTAAATCATTGTCTGGAGAGAGAGTCAAAGTGCTCCCCTAAATCAGCAGTGAAAACTAGAATCTTTTGGAAAGTAGGTTGGCAACATGTATCAAAACTTAACAGAATATTCAATCATTTTGACCCAGAAATCTCACTAATGTGGAAATCTATCCCAAGAAAATAATCCTATGTAAAGAATGCACAATATTTTCTGCGCATTTATAACGTTGCACAACTGGAAGCAATCTAAATGTCTGACAAGGGAGGAAGGGTTAATTATGTCGTGTCAATATGATGGAATATGCGCTCATTAAAGTGATATTAAGTACATTCGTCAAAGTTCTAAAAATACATGAAGTGAATATAGCAGGAGACAGACAAGTGCATTGGACAGGATTTCACCATGTAAAAAATCCACAGAGAACATGTTTGAGAAACACACTAAAATATTGGTAGCCACTGTCTTTGGGCAGGAAGACTGAGATTTTCTTTTCTAGTTTTTCACATTAAAAAAAAAAAAATCCAGTGTTATTTTTATAGTAAGTGCCTTGTTCTTCCATCTGGTGGAGATTATGTTGTTTAAAATATTCCGTTAAATGACCCCTCAGCTCAACCTGCATTTAGGATTGATTACTGATGACTAACTACTACCTGCTTTTTTAAACGTTTTTGTTTTTGAGAGAGAGAGACAGAGCATGAGCGGGGGAGGGGCAGAGAGAGAGGGAGACACCGAATCCGAAGCAGGTGCCAGGCTCTAAGCTGTCAGCACAGAGCCCGATGCGGGGCTCGAACCCACGAACCGCGAGATCGTGACCTGCGCACGATCGCGTGACCCGCGAGATCAGACGCTTAGCCTACTGAGCCACCCAGGCGCACAGGACCCCCAAGATTCTTGGCCTAAAGGAACGACCAGCTCTGCTCCCTGGGGCTGGGGGGTGGGGATGCCCTTACCGAGATGAGATCTTTCTTGAGTACCAGAGTCATGACGCCTTCGGAGCACTTGGGCTGGATCAGGGACAGGAGCAGCTCCTGGTTGCAGCTCTCCTTGGGAGGGGTGGTCTGGACAGGTGCGGGAGAGGTCTGCAGCCCACCACCTGCCGGGCAGCAGAGGCCGGCAGGCAGTCAGCGCTCCCTGTGCGCCAGGCACCAAGCGCTTCGGTAACTAGCCGCTCAGTCCTCAGGCGGGGCACAAGGAAGACAGGGGACAGGAAGACAGGGCTCCCCTGGGCTGACGCAGCGGCCCCGTTCACACAGCGGCCAGGGGCACTTTCGCTGTCCCGGGGCCACTGATCCAGGGAGAGGGCGAGGGAAGGGAGGAGGGTGCTCACCGCAGCTGCGGGCCTGCAGCGAGACGACACTGGCCAGCGGGAGCTCCACGAACGATGCCACCACGCTGGCGTTGAGTCTCCGGGCCTCCCCCAGCAGGCCTTGGGGTGTGTCAGGGAGCACGAAGCCGCGGATGTTCTTCTCTGGAAAGATCTTGAAGGAGTATTCCCCAGTGGTCTAACAAGAGAGCAGGGAGCCAGAGCCGCAGTCAGGGGGCAGCCTGGCAGGGGCGCCGCAGGCCAGCCAGGGTTATGGCAGGCCTCAGTGCCACCCTCCTTTGCTCCTACGGTTTCCTCTCTGCCTGGGCTACCTCCCCTCATCTCCTGGCTGCTGTTTGTCCTCCACATCAGCTTGGGGTTCACTTCTCCAGGAAACTTCCCTGACCCTGTGGGCTGGGGTAGGGGCCTCCCGAAGGGATGATGAAAAGCTTCACGGAGGAGGTGCCATCTGGGTGGAGGTCTGAAGGAAGAGCAGATAGTGCAGAGGAAGAAGGTGGATGTGTGAAGGCTCAGGGCTGGGGTGCTAATGCGGGGAGTTTGGGTTCCCTCTTTGGAGAGCCCCTGCGAGGCCCGCGCAGGGCTGTCTGGGTCGCCGAACAAGACTCACCCAGATCTGCATGTTGTGGTTGGCGTCGATGAGCCAGGACACATAGGGGGGCCCTTGCAGGATAAGCACGGCGTCCGGATCCCCCGAGGCACAACGCAGTTCCACCTTCACGGTCACTGTCCGGGGCCTACAGGGAGACAGACCCCGGCGTCAGCGCAGGGCAGGAATGCGGGGTTGGGCGGGACCTGATGGAGACTGGCCAGGAGGGGACCAGGCCTGGGGTCTGGTGGGCAGCGATTGAGGGCTTTCGCCTGGTCTCTGTAGGTCCGCGGGATGGGCGTGGAAGTGGGTGGGGCTCAGGTCCATAAGGGGCGGGGCCCAGAGCTAAGGCGGCAGAAACAATACTGTTACTAGCCAGGGGTGGGGCTTGATGCGGGCGGGGCCGGGGGCGGGGTCAGGCACGCTTACCTGTCCTGGGTGCCTGGCAGGACCCTCACGATGTGTGCTTCCTTGTGGCCAGGCACACCCTCCAAACGACAGCCCCGGACAGAGGCCGGAGTGAGCGGCTTCCATTCGAGCGTGTGGCCCATGTCCATGAGGGGTTCCAGACTGCAGGAGGACGGTGACCCTGGGGCTGTGGGGACAAGCTCACCTCAGTTCCTCTCTGGGGCAGCCTGGCACCGCTACACAGTAAAAGTGGGGTGGGCAGGGTGGAGCAGCAAGGAAGTGGGGTGCCTGGGAGGACCGGAGTTCAAGTCTCCCCTCCACCACTTACTGCCAGGTGACCTGGGGCAAATCCCCCGGCCCGTTGCCTCATCTGTCAACACAGGGGTAATAAAGGCATGAACCCATGGCTCATGTTAGGGGTACAGCCCAGCAATGACCAGCGCATCACCTCACTTTCTTCTTTCTTTTTTTTTTTTTTTTTTTAACTTTCTTCTTTCTTACGGCATTTACCATGACCTGAAATTATGGAATGTATTCATCTGTGGACGTGTTTATTATCATCTCCCCACCACGGTGTTGGCTCCAGGATGGCAGGATCTGGGTCCGTCTGCACAGACTCCCCAGATGCCTGGCACAGGACTGAACACATAGTAGGTGCACAATAAACAATGTAAACGTGCTGCTTTCTAGGTCAAAAATTGCTGTCCCCTTAGAGCACTGACTTGCTCTATGTGACCTGGGGCAAATCACATCCCAGTTTGGAGCCTTAGTGTCCACATCTGAGGAACGGGTCAGAGGAATTCACATTTTTTTTCCAGAGCTGAGTCCTGAGTCCAAAGAGGCCGCTGGGGGAAGCTGACCTTGGTCCAGACGGAGGAGGATGCTTTCAGGGTCGTTCAGCTCAGCGACAGATGCGATGGGGCCCTTTGTATCTGCCCAGTTGAGGAGCTGACTCTTGGTGGTGAGGGGTGGCAGCTTTGTGGTGTTGATTCCTGGGTGTCCTTGGAAGATGACCATCTTGGGGTCCTGGGAAGACACGTGGAAGCTCAGAGTGCTGTTCCTGGGCCTGAGCCCCCTCTGTTCCATTCAGGAGGTTGGGAGGTGACTTGCGGAGGCAGCCAGTTGGTTAACTGGAGGAGGCAGGGCTGAGAATCCCGAGCCTGATAAATCTGAAGCCCACTAATTGACCCCCTGCCCAGAGCCAGATCTGTCCCATCTCCCTCCCATACCTGGGGTGCCGGATGGACGCGCATCTGTGTTCATTCACCTGTTCATTCAAACACCACCTCCCCCGCCTTCCATAGTGTTACTCATTCAACCTACCCTTGTGACATTATGTGGCTAGGGTCTGTGAGGCACAGTGTGTGCCTCGCCCACCCCCGCATGGTGCCAGACACATAGTAGGCACTGGGAAACATTAATCTGACTTTGTGCCCGGGCCCAGGGCCCAGCACCGGGGATCCTGACGTGTCAGATTTACCCAGATACCCAGCACATAGCAGGTGCTCTTTGTGCCGAGGGAAGGGAGCAAGGGAGGAAAGAAGAAACAAACGAGTAAATGAATGAATGAATGAGAGACTAAGGGATTGTCCCTGCCCTGGGGGATCTTACCGCCCAGAAGCCAGTCATGCCTCAAGTCATGTGAAACAACGGTAGACTGAGGATGTTATTTAATAGACGCAAGGGAGCAAGACAGGTCTCTGGAGGGACAGGGATGGGAATCTGGAGGCCTCTAGCACCTCACTGCTCTACTGCCCATGCCTCAGGTGAGACCCTGGTGGGCCAGGGGAAGGAAGCAGGGAAGACTTCCTGGAAGAGGTGTTCTGTTGAAGCCAAAAGGATTCAGAGGAAGCTGCTGGGGCCCCAGACTCAGGAGTTCCTTTGCATTCCATCTTCAAAGCCAGGCGCATCGCTCTGGAACAATACCACCTTAAGGGCTTCAGGCTAGATACTAAGGGGGACTCCCTGACAGTGGGGGTAGGCAAGACACCACAGAATGGTCCACCTAGAATGGAGCAGGACTTAAACGAGGGAACAAAATGATGAGCGCCCGGGTGAGGATCCCAGCCCCCATGATAGAAGGGCTGGGGCAGTGGTTTAGAGCTGGAGGAGAGGGGGGACCTTTACCCAGTCTGACTCTCAGGGTCATCATCTGTAAAATGGGCATGTAACAGGGATTAAAGGTCAAGGCGTTTGTCAATTGCCTGCCTGGTGCTGGGTCAGACCCAGAGGCCCGAGCCCCAAACCCTGCTGCGGCCCCTCTGGTGGAGTCCCTCTACCCGCTCAGGTAGCTGTGGCTGGGACGCCAGCAGCTCCGACAGTGCCCCACCCCCATCCTGAGTATTCTTAGTTCCAGGGAGGAAGGCCTGGCCTGGCCGGAGCCAGCCACTACTGCGACCTTCCTGCCAGGCGGGTGCATTTTCGTGTTCCCTGCGTCACCCAGGGCCCCGCCTGCAGGGCCCAGGAACGGGAAGGGGAAGGGGGGGGGGGTGTGCTGCAAGTCAAGGCGGGGAGGAGGAGCCCTGGCAGGCCTGGCTCTCCACGGGGCCTTGATTTACCCCACGGGGAACAGAGGGAAGTACCACATGGGGCTGTTCGGGCTCTGCCCTCCTGATTGGTGTCCATGGCTCCCTGGGCTTTCAGGCTGGCCCTCTCCCTCTGGTGCCTGGGGCCAGCCTGGCTGCTTCACCCCACCCCCAACCGCTCTCGTCTCTGAGCCCATCTCCCAGGCAGCCCTGGATCTGGGTCTGTCTGGGTTCCCAGCTCCCCTCCTCCTCCTCTCTCTGCGGTTTCTCTGAGTGTCTGTCTGTCCCTCCCACAACATGCTGCCTCTGCCTAGTTCCATTTTTCTTTCTGTGTCTCTCTCCCCCTTGTTATCTTTGCTGTTCACCCCCACCCCTGCCCTCCGCTTTCTCTGGTGGTAAACAGCAGCTGCTCCCATCTGGGGGCCACCTCCCAGGGCCTTCCAGTAGGGGAGGCAGTGCCCACAGGCCACCCCACCTCCTCCAGCCCTGACGCCCGCCCCCCCCCCCCTTGCTGTGGGTCCCAGCCAGTTGACCTCCTCTCTGGTGGGTGTGCCTGACACTTAAAACCTGAGTTTTTAAAACATTTTTTTTTTCTCCAGTGTAGGCCATGTTCATGAGAGCAAATGTTGCAAATTCAACAAAGCGTAAAGAACAAATAAATACCGCTCTCGATCCCACTTCCCAGCCGTAGCCACTATTAACACATTGTTAGGTTTCCTTTTCCTTTGTACATAAATGTTTTCAAGCAGATCTTGTAACTTCTTCAAAGACAGTGACCAGATTACTTTACGGGATGTCACTGAATCCGATTCTGTCGCCGGACAGAAGGGAAAACAGAGATGAGGCAAGCAGACTGGAGTTGGCCGGGGTTGCCCGTCACCCTGACTCCCACGTCCGGGTTTGGAATCTTTACCCCAGACCCTGCCGCCTTTTGGGCTCTCTCATCAGGGCCCCGTGGGGTTCGCCAGGCAGGGCCCCGGTGAGAAACGTCAGAATGAAAAGGAGAAGGGGGGCTGCTGGGGCAGGGGAGCCCGGCCCACAGAGACGGACAGCAGGGGCCTCCGCCCAGGTTGGAGGTAACACACTCACGAAGGCCAGGTTGAGTGGGATTCCTGGGGCCTGTAGCCGCAGGAGCACGTTCTTGTTCGCGCTGAGGACCAGGAGCACCTCTCGGGGCCGTGTGCCATTTTGCGTGGACTTCTGGATTTTCAGCTCCAGCTCTGACACCTCCTAGGGTGGGGGCAGAAGACGGACACGCGCAGCAGTCAGGCTTGCTCAGCCTGTGGCAAAGACTCACTGTCAGCTTCCCCTCCCCTCTCCCTGCCCCCCTGGGCTGCCCCTGTCTCCCAGCGCCCAGAGCCGCGCCCGGCCTTCGGGAGGTGCTCAGGTAATATTTGCTGAGTGAACGAAGGCGATTAGTCTCATCAAATCCAAAGAGATTTTTAAAAAGGCAATAAGCCCGAACTGTATCCAGTAGATCAAAGGCGGTTGTTTCTATTGAGCGCCTGCTGTGTACTGGGCCTGCAAGCATCTGTGTGACTTAGACAGCGCCCTGTGCCCCTTGTCTGTTCCCAGGCAGCAATGTTGAGGCACCGCCCCTTCCCAGCTTGTGGTGTTCCTGTTTGCCTTACTACCTTGGAGCGCTAAAATGCCCGTATCTTTGTGGCTGGAGCGCCATCCTTTTGCTAGAAGACGAGGAAGTTGAAATCATTTGTCTTGAGAGGTACCTACTGCAGGAAAAGTTTTAATCTCCCGTGGCGTATGCAGTTAGAATGCTTTCGTAACCACAACCGCATCCACAACAACAACAACGCTTAACACTTACGTGGTGCTTACTACGTGCCAGGACTGTGCTAAGTGTTTTGCATACGGACTGATCTACTCACAACCTGAAGAGGCAGGCAGCATTGTTCTCACTTAATAGATGAGGAAATGCACAGAGAGGTAAAGTCACTTGCCCAGGATCACACAGCACTAAACACGGAGCTAGGGTACGCACTCGGACAGGCCTCGCCTCTCACTGTATGGCCCCACATTTCTCTGTACCTCCTTATTCCCAAGAAGAAAAAGGACACGGCGATCCCCAAGGCAAAGCTTCTATTGAAAGACCAGCACCCTCAGCCCTGCCCAAAGACTTTCTGAGCCGGTGAACAGGTGGCTGCTGAAACCGAGGCGGGGACGTGCCTCAGGGGCCCCACCAAAGACTCACGAGGACAAAGACGGATGGAAACACTTCACTGGAAAATGAGCTCCAACCGGTCTCCAAAGCGGGCAGTCTCTACACGGAGATAAAACCTAACCCCGTAAACCTCCTCATACTTCTCAAAAGGGAGAGCGGTATTTCAAGATGAAGACATCAGTGGAAAGTTTTAGATTTCACTTCCAATTATCTCCTGGCCATTTCCCCAGCTGATGTCACAGAGCCAGAGAGCGCGCTGCAGCCACTGGAAAAATCTGCCCAGAAGTATTTCCGTCAGTCAATAATGACACCATAGTCACTCTTTGTTTGTGACTTTGCTCTTTAAAACAAAAGAGCGGACGATGTGATTTCATTTTCAACGTTGCACAAGTAGCTCTTCCATTTTAGTGAGCTACTGAGGTTGGCTATCTTTGAATCACGAGTTTTGTGCGAATTTATACAGCAATATATATTTCTAATTTATAAGATTACATTTTTGATTTGTGTTTTCTTTTATAGTTGATTTATTGAGAGAGAGAGAGAGAGAGAGCGCGCGCGCAGGGGAGGGGCGGAGAGAGAGGGAGAGAGAGAGAATCCCAAGCAGACTCCTCGCTGTCCGCACAGAGCCCCATGAGGGGCTTGGACTTGTGAGATCGGACTTGAGCCGTGAGATCATGACCTGAGCCGAAACCAAGAGTCAGATGCTTCGCCGACTGAGCCACCCAGGCACCCCTTGTTTAATCAGCGTTTTCTAAAGGGTTTATAACATTTTTGGTTTTTGAAATATCTTTTAAAATCAATTTCGTAAAATATTTATGCACCCTAGGAGTGCCTGGCTTAGTGGAGAATGGGACTCTTGATCTCGGGGCTGCGAATTCGAGCCTCACTTTGGATGTGGAGATTACTTAAATAAAACTTAAAAAAAAATAGGTATACATTCTAAACACCTTAAAAGTTAAACACTGGGTTTAATAGATTTGGGGAAACTATGAAATACAAATCTAAATGTCAGAACTGACATTATGTTCCGGGATTGTGATCTCTATCTGAAATTGTTGTTTAATTAATTAATTTAAAAATTGAAGTATAGGGGCGCCTGGGTGGATCAGTCGGTTGAGCGGCCGACTTTGGCTCAGGTCATGATCTCACGGTCCGTGAGTTCAAGCCCTGCGTCAGGCTCTGTGCTGACAGCTCGGAGCCTGGAACCTGTTTCGGATTCTGTGTCTCCCTCTCTCTGACCCTCCCCCGTTCATGCTCTGTCTCTCTCTGTCTCAAAAATAAATAAACGTTAAAAAAAATTAAAAAAAAATTTAAAAAAAAGAAGAAAAAAATAAAAAATAAAAAAAAATAAAAATTGAAGTATAATTAGCAGACTACTTGAAATTAACCGGAGCAAAGGGAGACCCACCTCCGCGGTACAGCCGACCTGCCAGAATCTTTGAGAACGGACCTGCCCTCGCCTCCTTACCCTGAATGCGTGTGTAATCACATCTGTTCGCACAGCTCTGTGTGGCTACTGAACGCCGTTCAACTGTACCCTCTAAACGGGCAAACTTGACCTAGACGAAACGGTTGACAAAGCAACTGACTATCGGTAATTTCACGTGGTTCAACTTAACCTGTGCCTGGCCCTGTACTGAACAGGTGACATGTGCTCTTGTGAAGCAGAATTGGGTATTTATTCTCCCATTTTACGGGTACAACACCACTGTCTAGCCCCATCTGTCTGTCCTCACCCGAGGGAGTGACCTTTGGGGCCACACACAGCGAAGAGATGGGCCCCGTGATTTGGAGACGCTCATCCGCAGGGATGAGATCTGTCCTCTGCCCCTTGCCGGGCATCCACAGCCCGAGAGCGCAGCAGGCGACAGAAAAGCTGGGAGGACCCCCTCGGAGCTGGCAGGAAAGAGCCCTGGGAACCCTCATTCTTGCCGCTGCTTGGCAACTGTACCTGCTCCCCTGTACCTCAGTCTCCCCACTTGGTAGGACGGGGTTGGGAACAAATACCAGGTAGGGTTCTGGATAAAGGAAGTGAAAAAAGAGAAGTGGAGGTCAGCGTCGGATCACGCCAAGGGTGAGGGCATTAAGAGACTGACACTTCGGGACATTTGTCACGACACGCTCAGCTCTCCACCCACCACTCAGTTACCACCACGTCCCTCCTTGTACGGTTGGGGACTGAGACACAAAGAGGGGGAGCCCCGGGCCGGGGCCACACGGCGAGTGAGCGGCGTGGAAACTCAGGGAGGCGGGAAGGCTGGGCTCCCTGGGGTCTCGGAGCTCCCGGACCTGGCCGAAGTCAGCTGGTTCCCAGAAAAAAACCGGTTGGGTTTCCACAGCAAACATTTCCATCCCGTGGCCCTGACTCATCCCTGCAGTCCCTCATACGCACACGGACTTCCCTCTTCCTTCCCAGCCCAGAGCCCGGAGGCAAAGGAAAGGGGTCTGCCTTGCCCCCCACCTCCAGGTTCCCAGTCTTCTGAATGGCGTCCTGGGAATTCGGGGGAGCCTCGTGGAAGTAGGCAGGCCGGCCAGCCCCTCACTCCCAGCTCCGAACCGGGCCAACCCCCGCCCCTTCCCCGAGTGGGTGGGCGGGAGACCGAGTTTCTATTTTTGTGCCAGTGTCCCACAGATGCCATTGTTGGCCCAGCGGTTGGTGGCGGGAAGGGGGGATTTCGGTGAGGAGGCCCTGAACACTAGTAGCCACTTATAGAAAGTTGCTTCCAGCAATTCTTCTAGGAGTGGAGCCTTGGGGCTGCCTGCAGCCCCCACCCTCCTAGGGCCAGACTGGAGCCGGCCAGATTGGAGCCAGCCGTCCCTCTGTCCAGCCCAGCAGACTCAGATGATACGTACAAGCGGGGTGGCCGGGGAAGGGGGGGTCAAAGCCAGACTGGTCTGATTTCAAATGCGGGCTCAGTCGTTCACCTGTGACCCTGGGCAGTCACTCTTCTTCTCTGGGGCTCGATTTCCCGATCTGGAAAATGGGCTGAACGATACGCCCGCTTCACAGACTGGTTGAGGGCTCAGTGAGATTCTGCTTCCAGAGTGTGCTGGCCAGTGCCTAGCTAAATACACAGCAGAGGATGGCTTTCAGTACCTGCCTTTTCCTCCTGGCCCGCCCATCCCGAGTGCCATGGGTTGGGGCTGGGGAGGTTGGCATTAGAGGTGGGCGGCCGTTAGCTGGAATTGCCTTAGCTACGTCTCTGGGCCTCGCTCTTCCCCTCTGTGTAGTGAGGAGTGGGGCTCAGCGATGTTCTAGTATTGTGTGGCGGCTGGATTTCATCCTGCCATCTTGGGTGGGGGCGGGCGGCCCAGTGTTTGGCATTCCAGGAGTCATAGTCTCTAGCCAGGTGGACACAGAGGGGGTTTCCAGACCCCCCCCCCCCCGCCTGCCCCAGGAGAGACCTACTACTTTCCGCAGCTGAGGGCCCCTGGTCAGCCTATGTTCTCCCCACCTCCCCAGTTTCATTTGCCAATCTGAGAGGCCAGTGCTGGGCCCAGCCTGGGGCTTCTGGGCTCTTGAAGGGGCACAAATCTCTCCTCCAGGGGCTTGGCAAACACCCCTAAACAACCAGAGATGGACAGCAAGTGGCACCATGAACCCCTTGGGATGGTCAGTCAACAAGTGTTCACGTGCATGTATATTTCTCCTTCCTTCCTTCTTTCCATTATCCATCCACACACCCATCCACCCACCCATCCATCCAACCACCCATCCATCCATCCATCCATCCATCCATCCATCCAACATTTACTTCCAGTCTGACCCTGAACTTGACACTGGGGACACAGCAGTGAGAAAGCAGACTATCCCCACTCAGCCTGTTTGGCTGCTGCCCATTCTGTGCCTTTCCACCAAACTTGCCCCTAATATCTGTAAGGCCTGGGTTACGACTACAAATGGGAGCCCCTGGCTTCCAGCCCGCCCTCCTTTCTTTTTACCTCCTTCTCTTCACGAGTACGGACGTGGGCAACGCAGCCCGAATGCCCAAGCTCTGCCATGGCCACCCCCTACACACAGCCACTGTGCCCATCCTTTAGGTCTGGAGGGGCTTCTACTAGTCACGCAGTGCCCCCGCTGGAGGGTGGGACGGGAAAGAGCCCCATGCAGCCTCAGGAGGGGGCTCAGCACACACAGGGCAGGGAATTCTGGAGTCCGGGTACCCAGAGCACGGACTCGGGGGACGGGTACAGGCTCCACGTCCCTTTGACCTGCAGCTACCCTATCCCGGGGGAGGAGCACAACTGGAAGAGGGCCAGAGAAGAGCCATTAATTGGCCTGAACAGGGGTCCCCATTGCCCGAGTCTGAGAGTGACACTGCCCTCCACGGCCCTTCACAGCCTCTCAGGATGGTAGCCCAGGGCCCCTCCCGCTCTCATTCTCTCTCTCTCCCTGCCTGAGCAGCCTTGCCTGCCCCTCTGGTCAGGAATGAGTCAGTGCAAGAGCCCAGCAGGTTCCGTCTGCTTGGGGGTGGGTGGGGTGTCTTTGGCCACGGGTTTGCCCAGAAGCAGGGTGAATCAGCGGCTGCCCCAGCTCTGCCTGGCTGCCTGGGGTTTGTTAGGAGGACAGATCGGTGCAGTCAGTCTGACGGGAATCGCTGAGACACCAGGCCGGTTTCCTGTCTCCGCGGGTCAGGATGTGACCCCGGGCCCCCTCCCGGAATCCAGGCTCCGGCCTGCCCTTCGGGGACCCGGTGAGATAGAGCCCCTGCCCAGTGGCCCCCTTGTCTGTCTGCCGCAGACCTCTCTTCCCCGAGCCGCTTGGCTCCCTCAGCTCACCGGCTGTCCACCCGCAGGAAGTCTGAGGATTCAGACGCTGCGCAGGGGTGGACGGGACAGCCGTTTCTGCGTGTGCCAGGGTTTGAAGAAGGCGGCCACAGGTCGGGAGGGCTCGGGCTGGTTGCTGAGATAGCCGCCCCCCCCAACCCCCCGCCAGCTCATGTTTCTGGCCTCTAGGCCTTTGCTCCTGTGGGGCCCTCTGCCTGCAATGCCCTTCACCCCCCTCTCTGTCTGGCTAGACGCCAGGAGCCTTTCACTAATGCCCCTGTCCCTCCACAGCCCCACGTGCCCCTCGTTGCCAATCCCATTACTCAACACCCCGGGGTGCTGATGCCCACCCCTGCCTCTCCTGGCTTGGGATCGGCTCGATGGCAGGGGTCACGTCTGCTTTCTCTCTGCACCATCAATGCCCAACGCTGGCTGGGCACAGAGCAGGCACCTGTCGATGGCTGGTTGTCGGGCGGTGGGGAGGGGGGGCTATCAAGGACCCGATCCCTGGGGGCCTCCCCAGGGAGAAAGGGGCCTTCTGGGTCACAGCATGGGGTCTGGTGGGATTCACCGCCCCTACCTCAGCCACCTGGTAGCAATAACCTTTGGGGATCAAATTAGTTGACTGACGGGACGATATTCTGGAAACCATAGCATACCCGGCAAGATTTTTACAGGTGAGACACGGAGGCCAGAGAGGAGACATTATAACAAGCAGTGCTACTGGGCAGGCCTGCACTCAATATTTGCCTGCCCCACCCCACTGGATTCTCACCGCCCCCAGAGGTGCTGTTATGGGCCCCGTATTTCCCGTGGAAAACCAAGGCCTTAGAGAGGTAGCCCAAGGCCGTGCTGCCCTGAGCTGTGAAGCCGAAGTTCAACCTGAAGCCTGGTTCCAGAACCTGCGTGCTTCACTGTTGCATCAAGGTCACACAGCAGTGCGTGCATTCATTCATTCATTCATTCATTCAATCATTCATTCACTCAGCAGTTATTTGGTATCTGTCAGGCCCTGGGCCAGATCCTGACACTCTGTGATTCCTCGGTGAGTCCCCGAGCCCAAGAAATATGTGTGAGGGGCTCCTGGGTGGTTCAGTCAGTTAAGCATCTGACTTTTGGTTTTGACTCAGGTCATGATCTCACAGTTCGTGAGTTTGAGCCCCACGTTGGGCTCTGCGCTGACAGCGTGGAGCCTGCTTGGGATTCTGTCTCTCTATCTCTCTCTCTCTCTCTCAAAAAGAAAGACACAAACATGTAAGAAATAGGTGTGTGTGTTGGAGAGTGAGGAGAAGGGGCCCCCTCTGCAGGCCAGGCACCGTGTGGGGTGCTGGTCAGTGACATCCAAGGCTGGAGCGCCAGTCTCCTGAGCCCCAGCTGTCTCCACCACCCCCTCAGACACACATGCCTGGCAGTCTTGGGGCTTGCAGCGTGGCTTCTCGGATTAAAAGCCAGATGCCCCGGGGACTGAGTTTTCTGGAAGAGGCAGAGGGTGACGGGAGATTCTGTTGCCGTGAACTCTAGGACGGCACGAGTGACCCTGGCATTCTACCGTACCCCTAAAAACCCTCCGATGACTGTCACTGCCCACGGGATAAAGACCAAACTCCTTAATATGGTGACAGGGCCTTTTCACCCCCGCCCCCATCCCTGCCCCAAAGGTGGACAGCAAGCTCCCGCCACGGCGAACCACATTTGGACCCTAACCACGGTCCTTACCTGCCTGTGCATTCACTCTGTGCTCTGTTCTTCCCTAACGCCTCCTTCGCTCCATGAGTTCCTGACCATCCTTCGTGTTGTTGCTTCCTCCAGGAAGCCCTGCCTAATCCCACAGCAGTTGGAGTATCCCTGTCCTGCTCTGCCCTCCCCAAGAAAGCACCAATCACCCGGATCCTGGCTGACTGTCTACACATCTGTTTCCCATAGACCCGGGCACTTGGCAGGGGGCTTTTCTCTGACTCTGGCCCCTCGTTGAAAGATTAGGGTTGGGGGAGCCCAGTCACCCGGAGGAGGTACAGAGACCTGATCATCAGAACAAACAAAACGAACTTCTAGAGGGCAATCTTATTTTCCATATCATCACCAAACTTGAAAAAAATTACAATGGCTACGAAAACCCTATAACATGTGCTTGGCGCTATCTTGGCTTGGGGATTATCGAGGCCCGCAGTCCCGGTGGCAGGCAGGGCGGTGGGGAGCAGGCCCCCCCCGATATTGGTGGTCTGGGCACCCTCTTATCACCACACAAATGCAGGGCAACTTAACAGTTTCAGGGACAGCTTGGCCACAAGTTCACTGAGCTGACACCACTAAATCGCTTTCAGGACCTGAGGCCACATCAGCCAGGTGTGGCTACCGGCCCAGGCAGGCCAGATGCCCACTGAACAACACACCCAACTGGGGAGCCAGGTGACAGCCTAGCGTGGGGGCTCCCAGAATCTAGTGTGAACTGTGGCCTGGGGCATGTCGCTTTGCCTCTCCAGGCCCGTTTCCTCCTCTGAAACGTGGGGGTAATAACAGACTCTGACAGATGGGCCCTTGGGAGGCTTAACACACATAAGATGTTGAACTCAGGTCCTGGCTCTTAGTAGGTCTCTAACAGTACCTAGCACACAGGAAGCCTCACACAGAGTCTGGCACAGAATTTAGTGCGTAATAAGCATTCGGTCGGTGTGTTATTATCATTAGGAGGGACTTAAGCTAACGCTGGACCTCAGGAGGGGTCTCGGGAGGGACGCTGGTCTCCAAGGTGGCATCACCGGCCGTCCAATCTCTGTGGGCTGCCTGGCCAGGTCATAGATGTTCAATGAGGGACATTCCAGGGAGGGGGATTTGGACTCCACGGAGGGAAAGCCCTTCTCAAAGCCCAAGCTGCCTGGAGGGGAGCTCAGTCCACCGAGAAGCGTCAAGATCCTCACCGTTGCAGGTGCACAGGGGGTGGCTCACCTGGTTCGTCTCACTGCTCATGTGGTTCTTCTCCACTCAGTGGCCAAACCCCCCTTCCCACCTGGGTCTTGTGGCATCCAGCAGACCTCTGTGACGCTGGCCCCAGAAATGTCATCCCTTACCGACCCTGTGAGATGCCCACGTGTCCCTCCTGGCAGGGGCCCTGGTGAGGATGTGACCCACTGCTCCAGGGACAGCCACAAGGAAGGCTCCCCTCATCCCCTTGGCCCCGGGCCTTTCTCTGGGGCTCCACCCAGCCCTGCCAGCAGGCGCTTACCCTTGAGGACTCCAGGAAGAGAATGTGGACTTGAAGGGTAGCGTTGGGGACCTGAGCCACGCAGCCCTCGGGAACCCGACTCGTGACGTATGTCACCTCGGCATCCACAGGCTGTAGGTCACAATGGACAGTTTCTGCAAGACCTGTTGGGGAAGCACAGCCAGAGAGATCCCCAGATAAGAATAAGGTGGTGACAATGTTCCCACTCTCTGAATGCCTATTGGGTGCTCGGCACCGGCTGAGGGCTTTATTACCTTCTCGCGGCTACCCTACGAGGTGGGTATCATTATATCCATTCCACAGATGGAGAAACTAAGGCTCAGAAAGGAAAAGTCTCTTGCCTGAGCTCACAGTGCTACTAGGGGTTGGGTTGACGGAGAAAATGCAGGATGCCCAGTTAAAGTTGACTAAAAAATGATTAATTTTTAGAAGTATAAGCATATCCTAAATATAATAAAATGGGACACATATTATTTTTTTTAATGTTTATTTATCTATTTTCGAGATAGAGAGTGAGTAGGGGAGGGTCAGAGAGAGAGGGAGACAGAATCCCAAGCAGGCTCTGCGCTGTCAGCGCCGAGCCCGATACAGGGCTTGAACTCACGAACCATGATCATGACCTGAGCCGAAATCAAGAGTTGGACGCTTAACCGACTGAGCCACCCAGGCAGCCCGGGACATATTTACACTAAAATTTTTTTCATTGTTTACCTGAAATTCAAATTTCACTGAGCCTCCTATATGTTCATTTGCTACATCAGGCGACCCTTGCTATGCGGAAGGGCTCACGCATGCACGCACGCAAGCCTCCAGGCTGGCTCGCTCCAAAGGGAGACGAAGCCTGAGATCAGGAGAGGAAAACCTTCCCTCCTGTGCCTCGAGGGGGCTGGGAGGAACGAGGCAAGGAGGGTTGAGAGTCTCCTGGCCCCGAGGGACAGAGGGAGTCAGAAGGGCGGCCCAGGTTCAGAGGGCGGCCCTGGGAAGTAGGCCTGGGCCGCAGAGCCTGCCGCTGGGCCGCCCGGAAACGCAGGTCCTGAGGGAAGGGAATGGAATTTCACCCCGACCCAGCAGAGGAGGAAGAGGAAATGAGGCCCCTACACCTCGTCCTAAGGAATGTGCCGGGGAAGGGGGGGCTCCGGAGGAGGGAAGGAGGACAGAGAAGGGGAGACTGTTTGGAAGTTTGTGTCTCCATCTTGTCGCGCTCACTTCCTGTTTTCTTGGAGATCAAAGATGGGCGCGGAGGGACTGGCCGCACGTCCAGCCGTCGCCAGCTCAGAGGAGGGGGGCTAGGGAGGCTTCTTCCGAATCCCAGGCTATTGGACCGTCTTTGTCTAAGCCAGCCTTGCTGGGCTCAGGACCCCCAGGGGGAAGAGAAGGACTCAAGATGGCCGTCCCTGGTCGCGGCAACACCATCCACCGGCAGCACGTTGAGAAGGAGAAGTTCAGGACGAGGACGTTTGGCTGCTATGGGGGCCCCACCTTATACGTCCTTGCCCTGGCCCTGTCCTGTGTGCAAGAATCAGAATGCCAGCGTCATATGACATTTTGATTGAAGGCAAGGTCCCTGGAGCCAGGCCGACCTGGGTTTGAATCTCCGGCCCGGGCTTACTGGCTATGTGGCTTTGGTAACGATTTCACCGCTTTGGACCTCATTTTCCTCGTCTGTGGAACGATAATTAGAACCCACATAACCCGTAGAGGTTATGAGACAGGGCATGTGGCATTTCTTTTGGTTACAGTTATTTGAGTGACTTCTGTCACTGGAGAAGAACGAACTGCATGAGGAGGTTGGGGTGAGGTGGAAAGGGCAGTCTGCAGGTGAGGGACCTCTGACAGGGAGGTCACTGGTGCCTCAGGCCAGCAGACCCCCTCTCCCCAGCAGATGGGAGGGCTGACCCCACCTCCTGCTGTCCCACCCCCTGGTGGCCCTCTAGGCCCCTCAGTGCCCCTCAGTGCTCTCTCTCCCACTGCCTATCAGCAAACACACACTTGGTCCAAACCCTTCCTATACAGATGGGAAGACTGAGGCCCGGAGAGGCAGGACGTGAGCAGATCACACGGCACGTGGCTAACCAGGCTGGGCCTTGGACCCACCTCTCCCCACAGTGACCTGGGGTCTGGCCTGCAGATTAACACGGTGCCTTCCTCCTTCCCTTGGGACTTTCCCTGCCCCCTCCCCAGACTTCCAGGAACCCCAGTTCCTCCTGGATTGCCGGGCCACCCGGGGCCACCTCCTCCATGCCGTCAGCGGGAGAGGCCACAGGCCTGGCCATTATGTAATGATCAGATAACGGGCCAGGCTGGGAGATCAGATAAGAGGTCCATTTATTTTGGGGCCTTTTCGAATCCTGGCTCCCCCACCCCGCAGACGAGAATGGGGAGACAGGCGGGAGTATGACGCCCGGGCCTGTCTCCCGGAGCCGGAGGCGGGCCCAGACAGAGCTGAAAACAATCCCCTGGCACCAAGGGAAACGCCAGGGCCTCCCGGGACCCGGCTTGGAGGAGGCGCCACTAGGGGCCTGGGTGACCCGGCCTGAGCGCGAGACCCAGGAGCCACTTTCCCACCTCTGTCCCCTTCCTCCTCCGCCCCACCCATGAGCATAGAGCCACCTCGGCGCTTTCCAGATGGCCACCCCGGCACCTTGAAAGGCCACAGAGAATAATAACGGTCGAGAAAAGCAACTCCAGAGTCAGACAGCCTGGGTCAGACCCCAGCCCTACCCCTTAAAAAAGATGGTCACCTTGAGCGAAGGCCTAACTTCTCTGAGCCTCGGTTTCCCCGGTTGCAAAACAGCTTTCATTGTGCTTACTGAGAGGCAGGAACCATTTCGAGGCTGCCCAGGAGTTCATTCGTTGGATCCTTGCAGCAGGCCTACAGGTGGGTACCGTTATTGTAACCACAGGACGCATGGGGAGATGACATCCGCAAGGTGCAAGAGTTTGCCCGAGGTGGCCCAGCTATTAAGTGTCAGAGCCCTGTATTTGTACCCCGGGCGATCCGGCTCGCGCACTCAGCACCCACTTCCCAGCCGTGTGAAGAGCCTGGTGCCCCGTAAGCACTCTGAACACAACTAGCTGTGATTATTTCATAATACAGAGCCTTATTGACAGGCTTTTCCTCTTCCTCAGTCACCCATCCACCCTTTGCCCCTTTCAGGGTCCAATTACAGCCTCACAGATTCCCCAGCTTCCAGCCCAGCCACCCCCCCAGTGACGCCCCAACGCCCCCTTCTCCCTTCTCCAGTCTCTCCCGTGGCTCAACGCCCTCAGGGTCAAGTCCACACTCCACAACCTATCACGGAATTGACAAGGGCAGGGATGGGATACATGCCAACGTTCAGGTCCCGATTCTGCCCGCTCCCAGCTCCCTTTCCGTGCCTCAGTGTTACTATCTTCACAATGGGGATGACGGTAATCACGACACCCTCCTCATCCATTTGCTGAGAAAGTTGGTCAGAGGACGCCTGCCCGCTAAGCGGGCTCCTGATGCGCGGGGTTGCTCAAGACCGGGCAACTGCTCTCATGATTATTTATGCCCACTGGGGAGACGTGAGCTTTTTCTCCAAATACACCTCATTCCCTGCATCAGCCGTGCTCTTTCCCAGACCAAGGGTCTTCCCTTACTTGACCTCTTGGTCGACTTCTGTTCAACTCTCAGAGCCCTTTTGTGATGGGACCGATCCAGTAACCGATCCAGTTACACCAAATCTCCCCTCCTCTCAGGCAGTATCGCACAGTGGTTAGACCCAAGGCTCAAGCTCCAGCTACTCATTTCTGGGCGGTCCGCATGAGCAGATCTCTCCACCTGCCTGTTCCCCAGTCTCGTCCGCTGTCAAATGGGGGTGACAGGAGTGTCTGCTTCTTTGGGCTTTTGTGAAGTTTGAGTCTGATGGGACAGATCAGGCATAGTTCAGCGTCTGGCACAGAGTGAGCGTTGAGTCAATGTCAGCAGTCACATTTGTCCCTTCACCCCTGTCCCTGTCCCAGGGATCAAGTCAGCTCCACCCCAGATGATGGTCCTCTTCAGGCTCCGGGGCTGATGTCCCAAAGCTGGGGCCGGAGCTGGATCTTAGTGTCACTGTCTGGCTGGCTGAGATGACAGAGAATCTCCACGGTCATGTCCCCAGGGTCTCGTCCTCTGACACCTGGCTCACACATCTCCTCTTTTGCCTCCCGGCAAATGGGAAAATGCGCTGGAGTGCAGGCTCTAAGGGATGGATATTTGTGGTCTCTGTCCTGCGTCACTAGCCCCCTCTCCAGAGAACCCCAGATCCCCGCACAGGTGGTAGGCAGCACAGGGCTCCAAGTCCCATCTCTGTCCCAACCCTCAGTGTAGGCTTGTCCACACTTCGGAAACACTCTTTGATCCCAGCCACCCAACACGGGCCTCGAATCCCAGCATCCTCGCCTCTGGGACTCTATCCAAGTGAAATACTCCAAAATACAGGAAGAGGTGCATGTACCAAAAACGTGCGCGGCGGTGGTATTTATAACCAGCCTCCAAGGGGAAACCACCTAAATATTCAGCAATGAGATTCACCAAACGACGGGACGGCACATTTAAGGGGAAGAACATTCTGGAAACACGATGGGGTGGTTATGGAGTCTACATGACAACATAGAAACCTTCTGGGGCATAAGAAGGGTAACCAAGACTCCCAAATGTTGATTCGTTTGCATGAAAATTACCTTAACAAGCTAGACAAAAACTAGTCAGCAACCCACCAGCATGTTAACAACGCCTACATTAATAAAAGAACTCGGGAAGTGATTTTTTTCCCGTTATCTATTTTCTTTAAGGAGGAGCCCGAAGTGAATATATAACTAAATTGCTCTTTAAAAACCTACATGATGGGGCACCTGGGGAGCTCAGTCAGTTAAGCAGCCAATTCTTTTTTTTTTTTTTTAATGTTTACTTATTTTTGAGACAGAGAGAGAGAGCATGAGTGGGAGAGGGGCAGAGAGAGAGAGAGAGAGGGAGAGAGAGAATCCCAAGCAGGCGCTGCACCGTCAGCACAAAGCCTGACACGGGGCTCGATCTCACGAACTGTGAGATCGTGAGCTGAGCCGAACTCAAGAGTCCGGACACTTAACCAACTGAACCACCCAGATGCCCCAAGCATCCAACTCTTTTTTTTTTAATTTTTTTTTTCAACGTTTATTTATTTTTGGGACAGAGAGAGACAGAGCATGAACGGGGGAGGGGCAGAGAGAGAGGGAGACACAGAATCGGAAACAGGTTCCAGGCTCTGAGCCATCAGCCCAGAGCCCGACGCGGGGCTCGAACTCACGGACCGCGAGATCGTGACCTGGCTGAAGTCGGACGCTTAACCGACTGCGCCACCCAGGCGCCCCAATCCAACTCTTGTCTGTAAGACAATTAATTGCCTAGAGAAACCTTGTGCTGGAGAGCAGGGATGTTGGAATTTTATCCATGCATACTGTGCGTTATTACTGTTTTCTTCTTTTTTTTTTTTAAGATTTTATTTTTAAGTCATCTCTACACCCACAACCCTGAAATCAAGAGTCGCACGTTCCACCGACTGAGCCAGCCAGGCGCCCCTATTACTGTTTTATTCTTACAGAGATGGAGTCATGGCCATTTGAACATCTAATGCTGCGTCCCAGACATCTGTCCACAACAGTGTATAGATTTAGCTTTTTCTTGGTTTTGGCTGCATGGTATTGCACTGCATAATAATTCATTTGATAGAAAACAAAAAACAAAAAAAAATAATTCATTGGATAGGACCCAAGCTGATGGACATTTGGGTGGTTTCCAGTTGGGTTTTTGTTCCAGGTACCTGTGGACCATACGGTTTATTTTGGAGTTGGACAAATCTTTATGGAGTTGGGCAAACAGCTCCATAGAGCTGAAGGCTGAGCTGTTACACATATTACGGTTTTGAGAGCTTCCGCCAAGCTGTGTTTCCAGAAGGCTGGACCCATTCTTGGACTCGTTCTGGACCCATTTTTACCCTCTCTGGCCTGATTGAGGATGTGAGGGTCACTCCCACCCCATCCCCAGCGTGGAGATCTGGGTTCTACACCTTAACCCAGGCCCCCCATCTGCCTTCCATGGGCCGCAGATGGTAAATGAGTTGAGCTGGATGGTTTGGAATGTCCTTGAGCCCTGTGATCACCAGCAGGGTGCTGGTACCTGTTCACAAGAGCAGAATGATATAAGTCATCTGTTTTTCCAACTGGATGTTAAACACAGCCATTATTAAAAATTAAATTTTGGGGTGCCTGGCTGGCTCAGTTGAGGGAGCGTGTGAATCTTGATCTTGGGGTTGCAGGTTTGAGCCCAGTTTGGGCCCCAGGTCAGATTCTTGGGGTTGGGATTCTCTGCTCCCCCTCTCTCTGCCCCTCCCCCACTCGCACGGTCTCTGTCTCTGTCAAAATAAACAAATAAACTTAAAAATAAATAAATAGGGGTGCCTGGGTAGCTCAGCCAGTTAAGCATCTTGACTCTTGAGTTTGACTCAGGTCACGATCTCACGATTTGTGAGATCGAGCCCCACATCAGGCTCCGTGCTGACATCCTGGAGCCTGCTTAGGATTCTCTCTCTCCCTCTCTCTGTTCCGCCCCTGCTTGTGCACGCACCCTCTCCCTCTCTCAACATAAATAAACTTCAAAAATAACAATAAATAAAAATAAAATCTTAGGGGCGCCTGGGTGGCTCAGTCGGTTAAGCGTCTGACTCTTGATTTTGGCTCAGATCAGGAACCCAAAGTCATGGGATTAAGCCTCGAGTTGGGATCCTCGCTGAACATGGAGAGTGTTTAAGACTGACTCTCTCTCTCCCTCCCCCTTCTGCCCCCCCCCACCTCGTGTGAGGACGCTCTCTCAAAAAATAAAAATTAAAAAAATAAAATCTTAAAAAAAGTAAACGTTATAAAGCTTACAAATAAATTATGTATTTTAAATGGTAACAAAGAGCAAAACTCATTACTTCCTACTTTATCCCCCACACCCTCCACCCCTGTTGTTAATTATTTTCCAGTACACCCCTGCCTTCCATCCAGTAAAACCAGAGCCTACATGGATCTTTCTCGGATGATTACGAAGAAGAGAGTGTTATCAAGCTAGAAATGTGGGGGAGGCGGGAGAAAGACAGGGCAGCCTGGGGACCGTTGCGCAGCTCGGGTAGGCTTCTGTCTGGGCTGTGTGAACTTGGCAGGTCACAGCCTCTACTTCCTCTCCTGTAAAATGGGGAGATAAAGGCGGCCATCTTGCAGGGTTGCTAGGAGCTACATGGGTGGGGGGGGGGGGAGCTTGCTTAGTACACGTGGTTAGGAGCCACAAGCCCGAGGTCAAATTCATGCTAGGTCACTTAATGTCTGAGACAGTTTTCTGTGATCAGTGAGGCAGTGGTAGGGGTTAAGGGGTTTAAAATGCCACAGGTGGAATCAGGGGGGGAGGGGGGTCACTGCTGTGCTCTCCCCTTATGTTCTCCCCACCACACCCCCAGATCTTCTAGGGAGTTCCTAGATGCACCATGGGTGAAGGGGTGCCCACAGGAGCTGTCCCCTGGTTTTAGGCGGGCACAGAGAGGCCCACATGAGTGGGATGAGGGGTTGGGAGCCCCCAGCTTCTCACGGCCACTCATCTGGTCAGTTTCAGAAGGCCAAGAGCCAAGACCACCTGGAAAAGCCCCAGGCTGAGGAACTCCCACAAAACCCCTAGTCCGGGGTCGTGCCCCCACCCGGCAGCATTTCAAGGAGGCGGGGGTAAGTAGAGGCAGAGGGAGAGCGCTAAGTTCAAGAGCATTCTGGGAGCCACTCACAGGCCCCGGGGAGGCGAGGGGCAGGAATTTAAAGCTAATCATACAGCCACAGTAAACAACACAGGACCCTCCAGCCTTCCCGAGAACTCTCTCTACAAGACTGGCCTCACCACCGACCATCGCCACAGCCCAGGAGGAGTTCTATTCCCACCCCCACTTCGCAGTCCCCCAACATCACACCGCGAGGAAGCAACCACACGAGGTGCGAACCAAGTGCCCTAGTGCTGGGAATCCACACGCCCTCCTTCCCACGGGTTCTTCAGACAGGAACTTAGGCTCAGAGAGGGCAGGAGACTCTCCCAGGGCTGCACAGCAAGCATTCTGGGACCTGGGCTTCTTGGGGAGAAACTGGACATAGCTGGGAGGCTAGAGGCCAAGGTTAAGATAAAGGTAAATAACTCATCCGTGTTTGAGACTTTCAGGGCTGAATGTTCGTCGTCCTGCCGAACCAGGATGGTTCGTCACCCTATGGTGTCCATCTGGGGCTGTCCAAACCCCCTCAGACGGCCCCACTGGGCATGAGCTTGGGACCCGGCCAGAGGCCGGGAACACTTGGGGCCAAGTCTCCCCACCCGGGGTCCCTGGACACCTACTTGTCGGTCTGAGGCTGCAGACGGCCAGCAGCAAGGCGACAACGGGGGGAAGCGTGCCGCGGTCCATGCTGTCCAGCTGGGGGTCTGTGCGCCGGGCCTTATCCGGTGTCCAGGGGCAGGGCTGCAGGCGGGCTTGGGGGCCGGCGTGGGCGCGAGCGGGGACCCAAGGGGAACAGGCGGCCGGAGCGGCGGCGTCCCTGCTCCAGCCTTCTGAGGTGGCGGCCGAGGGGTCAGGAGAAGTGGGCACAGGGGCGCAGGGCCGGGGGTCACTGGCTGAAGGATGAACGGGGAGGGGGTGCTGGGCTCCCGTGGACGGCAGCTGCGACACAGCCCTGGCCCGGGGGTGCAGATAGGAGCAAGGGTATGAGCCGCAGCGGTGGGGAGCTCCCGGCTCATCCAGCCTGGCCCGGGGAGGCAGGAAATGCGCTTCCTTAGAGAAGGGGCCGGGCCAGGCGGCCTGCCAGGCGGGGAGAGGAAGTGCCACGGGCTGTGTCGCTGGGTGGGGGGCCCTGAGGCAGGGGGGAGGAGGCAGTGGGGTGGGAGGGCCCAGGCTCCAGGCTTGTCTCCCCCACACACCCCGCTCCCCCATCCCACCCTCTCCAGGGCTGGTGGGGCGCCTCCGGCAGCCCCCAGCCGGCAGATGAAAATAATCACCCTGACAGCCTACCCAGGAGACCTTTCCGGGGCCGGGCCCTGGCCAAGGAGGCTCAGCTGGAGCTCCTAGTCCCATGAACTCCGTTGTTCCCATTTTGCAGATGAGGAAACAGAGGCCTGATGTGGTGCGATAACTGGCCCAAGAAGATGGTGGAGGTGGGATTCACACAGGTGTCACTCAGCACCAAAAGTGCCTTACGTATTAAGCCTGACACTGGCTCGTCATTCCCTGTTTTGCAGGCAGGGAAACTGAGGCCCAGGATAGGGAAGGAACACTCTCCCAAGTGGCAGCTGGGGCTGAGGTCTCAGGGCCCAGGGAGGGCAGGGGTACATTGGGTCTGCCCCCTTCCACGGGTGGAAAATCCTCCAGGGACAAGAGATAGCCCCAAACGAAAGAGGGACCCTCTGTAATGTCCTTTCTTTTTAAGTTGATTTATTTTTGAGAGAGAGAGACACACACACACACGCACACACACGCACACACAGCGCGTGAACAGGGGAGGAGCAGAGAGAGAGGGAGATACAGAATCTGAAGCAGGCTCCAGGCTCCGAGCTGCCAGCACACAGCCCTATGCAGGGCTCGAACTCACAGACCGCGAGATCGTGACCTGAGCCGAAGTTGGACGCTGAACTGACTGAGCCACCCAGGTGCCCCTGTAATGTCCTTTCTGAAGTCAGATGGTCCTGGATTCAAAACCTTCTCTCCTTGCTCTGAGCTACGAGGCCTTGAGCAAGTCTCCACAGCCTTTACCCTGTTTGTAAAGTGGACACAGCCGTGCCTTCCTCACCAGCCTGCTGTGAGATTTTGGGAGGTCAGGGCACTACAGCGCTGAGCCTGGGCCTGACTCAGGAAGTGCTCCCCCATCGGTGCTCCCTGAGCCTGGGAGACAATCCCCAGAGCAGTCCCTTGTTCATCTTGCAAATAGTCAACGCCAACTGTGTGCTCCCCATGGCTTTAGTCACAGGTAGCCCCTAGGGTCAGGCCAAGGGAGTTCAAAGAAAGCCTGAGCTGCTTGGCCTTTGAAGGACTGGGGGAGTAGGGGGTAGGGTGTAGAAGAAATGGGTAAAGAGGGTACATGGGGCAGGGGACCCATGGCAGAGAGGGGCACAGAGGCAGGAAGTGGTTGGACAACTTGCGGGACAGGCAGGGAGTGTGGTTGGGACAGGAAGCCTGGAGAGGCAGGCTCTGAGGGGGGCGGTGGGGGGGGGTGCTTGAAGGCCAGGACTTGATCCTGAAGGGTAGGGGGAGTCATGGAGGGTTCTGGAGCAGAAGGTACCGGCTTTGAGAAGACAAATTGTGGGGTGTGCTGGCAGGACCCACAGAAGGGATGGGGCCAGGAGGCCTTTCTGTTTATACTTGTCCTGGGTCACAGATGGAGAAATGGAGGCCCCGGGAGGGAGGAGAAGGCAGGAGCCCTGGGGGCCTCTGGAGGGAGAGAGCAGGAGTGTGGTTGTCTCTGCAGGAACTGACACAGGGGCGTGGGGAGTGTGGGCGTGGCTCCTTGGGCGGGGATAGGGGGAAGGTTCGCTGTCAGACCCCTGCCCTGCAGCTGCCCGGCCCGTTTCTGGTGACGCATAGGTGCGGGGTCATGGGGGACCCATCCATGCCCAGCAGGCAGGAAGGCTGTGATGGGGAAGATGGGGCCACCCCGAGAGTGACCACTCCTCTGCCTGTCCCGGCCGGTGCGGAGATGGGGAGGTGGGCACCACAAGGCCTAAGGTGGCGATGAGGTTTCCCCAGGCCCTCGGAACAGGAGTCTGTACCCCAGGGGCAGTTAGTTAATCCAGCCCCAGGGGCTGAACTCCCCAGGGCACCAGGCTCCGCCCTAGGCGGTCACCTTATCAGCTCTGAATCCTCACAGCCACCCCTGGAGGCCAGTGACATCAAACCATTTACGGAAGAGGAACCCAAGGCTCCCTGAAGTCTGCCTGACCCCCAGCTGGAAAGCGGAGACCTCGGGACTGCCTGGCTCCAAGCTCACCTCCTCCTTCGCTGAATGTGGAGAAGACAGATGTCGCTGTGGCTGTGGGTGTCACAGGGCAATGGCCATCCCAGGCCGTAGCAAGGACCCCAGGGGAGGCTCTCCCCAAACCTTCCTCCTTCTCACTTCCTCTCTACGCTACACAACCCATCTCCACCCACTTTATACACAAGACCCACTGCTCTAGAAAACAGGAGAGGCTGCAGGCAGACACAAGGAAGAACTTACAGGAAACTTCCAGGGACAGAAAAACCTATAGGCGGTTATGGAAGGGCCTGGAGCCCTGGCCCCAGAGACCTCGTGGAGGAAGGAGGAGATCGGGACCCCCAGCTGTGGCGAGGAGATCACCCTGAAGTTCCCACAGCACCCTGGGCCTCCCCACCACGCCCTAGTCTGTGTGGGATTGTGTTGTCAAAGTCTCTGCGCTTGACTAGAAGCCCCTTGTGGGGGAATTTTGATGCCTCTGCACTGCTGTGTCCCCGGCACAGAGCCCAGGACACTTTGGGCCTTCAGATATATTTATTGAAAGCCCGACGTATTCAGAAAGATAAGGCAGGGGCGGGGGCTGGGGAGGCATGGGGAAATTGAGGTACAAAGAGGCGGGGCTTGCTTCCTGTTCCTCAGTGGAAGAAGCCAGTCCTCAATCTGGGTTGCCTGTCCCTGGAAAGCTTGACGGTCATATGGTCTCACACCTGGGGACAGACCTTGGGTTAGCCATCCTCCGTTTGCCCCCAGATGTGTTCTCCATCTCGACGGACACATCTGCTGCCTCCTGTTCCCCTCAGCCCTGCACAGATCACAGAGAGGAAGGCGGAGGGGGCCGGGCGGGTAGGATTCATTCCTCGGACGTTTTCCCTGCTGGATCACTCCGCTGAAGGCCACGGCGCTGACCAGGCCCTCTCCAGGCCAAGGGTGGTCATGGCCCACACTGCTGCCAGCCCTGGGTTCTGCCCTGTCCCTCGTGGTTTCCCTCCACCCTGTCTACACCTGCGTAAACAGACCCTCCATTATCCCGTTGGAGCGTGCCATCTGTTTCCTGCTGGGGCTCTGCCTGACACAAATGCGTTCAGGTGCCGCCTAGCCACACGCCAAAGAGACATGTGGCCAATGGCCAGGCCCCTGCGCCTCAACCCTACAATGGGCAGGTGCACAAATTCTGCTGCTTCCTCCTCCTGGCTGGCTGGGAAGGCCAGAGCTGCAGGAAGGGATCGGCACGTCTGCCTTGGCCACCAGCCACAGGAGGAATTTTAGGCAATCCCCAGGGACCCCCCCAGGCGGCTGTCTGTCTCCAGCATCGGCCGGGAGCCAGGGGCTGTTGGAACACCCGGGCCAAACCCGCAAGGACAAGGGAGAAAGTGGGTGCACAGGAAAGAGAGCACGGGACTGGGGTCAGGGTGTGCAGACTCGGTCTCCGGTGGCCTCGGGCAAGACTTTTCTATGCTCTGGGTCTCAGTTTCTTCGTCTGCACAAGGGGAGGGCAGCCTGCCGGCCTGGAGAAGCTTGAAGCCCGGGACAAGAAGCGCAATCGCTCCCCCATGAACAAAGCTTGCCCGGCCCTGGACCAAGCGCCAACCTACTGCCACCTAACAGGCTGAGACTGTCACATCTCCATTTTACAACGGAGGAGACGGAGACTCAAGTGCACATGACACCAGGGCTGGGGCAAAGCAAATCCCAGATTGGGCCTGTAGTTCCTCCCTTAGCTTCTAGAACATTCCATCCTGGTGTTCTTCCCGTCTCCCTGGTCGCCTTATCTGCCTCTTTGCTGGTTCCTCCTCATCCTTACTCGGCCTTTCCCCTTCTCTGTTTACCCTCACTTCAGGGTCAGGTTTTCTCAAACCTTGGGGACCATGATGTTGTGTCCCCACACAAATCCTGGGACTCGGACTCAAACAATTCCAGCGTTTTGTGAATATATGTATATGCCCTTATGATGCGCGTCCATCTTGCCTCGTTTTCTTTGAAACACTGATCACAAGCCACCTCTGTTGGTTTCATTATCCACCAGCAGGTCTTGGCCATAAAAGATGATGCCTTAGATCCCCGCCTGTCAAGTGCGGCCCTAATATCTCCTGAGAGCTTCTCTCTGGCCCTGACCCAGGCCTGCTGACTCAGAACCTGCATTTTATCGAGACCTCCAGGGCACTCATGTGCACATTAGGCTTGAGAAGGGCTGTTCTGGGCGCCCTCATCCAGACAAATGGCTTTAAGTACCCTCTATATACTGATGGCTCCCAGCTTTCTATTTCCAGCCAGAACTCTCCCCCGCCCCCTCCCCCCCACGAGGCTCCAGGCTCCTGGATTGTGAATAAGCAGCTCAGACTTCCCGTGTCCAAAACCACGTTCGGCTGATTCTCTGCCAAGCGCTCCTGCCTCTGTGTCTCCATCTGCAGAACGTGACGGTTCCGCCCCCCTCTCATTGCTCAAGCTTTGAGGTGAACCTTGACTCTCACACCTCTCGTCCAACCTACAAGCAAACCTTGGTGGCGGCGCTCCCAAATTCTCAGGGCTTAGGGGGTTCCCACTACCCCACAGCTACTGCCCCGGTCAGGACCAGAACCTCTTAGAATATTGTAGTCACCTCATGGAGCTCCCTTGCCAACCGCCCCCCCCCACCCCCACGGCTTACCCCAGGCCATTCTGCACACAGTAAAGGGAGGCTGTTAAAGTGAAGTCAGATTCCAGCCCTTCTGCTCCGCCCCCTCAAATGGCCAGCGAGGCTTCCCCGTCCCCTCTCCAACCTCATCTTCTGCTCTTCTCCCCCTGGTCCCCCACACTCAGCCGCCCTGGCCTCCCGTGCTGTTCCTTGAATACGCCAAGCACATGCCCACCTCAGGGCCTTTGCACTTGCCATTCCCTCTCTCTGAAACACTGTTCCCCTAGAGAAGCCCAGGGCGCTCGCTCCTCATTCTTAAACCACAGATCGAACGTCGCACGGTCAGTGAGGACTTCCGCAACTGTTGCCGTTAAAATAGCCCCCTCCTCACGTCAGCAACTGGTCTCCATCTGACACACTATACAGTGTTTCCTTTGTCCGTCTCCCTCTCGAGAACACAAGTTCCATGAGGGTGAGGGCCTTGCTCTGTTCGCTACCAAACGCCCAGCACTTCCAATGGTGCCCGGCCCGTGGGAGGTGTTTGGCTAAGTACTGATGGGGATAAATGAACGGGCTGTGCATACGTTGTGATCCTCAGGTGCCAGGGGGTGGGTGCTGGAAGCATTCTGAGCCCAAGGACAGGGTCTCTGATGAGGGGGGAATGACCCCCCAAGGGTACGTGGTGGTCACGAGGGTCAGTGGTCCCGCCAGACGCTGCTGTGTTCCAGAAGAGAGAAGTCCCTCAGAGTCTCCCTGTCACTCTCCAAGTACAGGTTGGCTTTTCTGATGAAACCCACTCCCCGAAGTCTGAAGAGCCCACGAGGACCACCTAGGAGGCGAAAGAATTCTACCGGGCCAGGATCCTAGAACCTCTAAGTTATAGGGCTCAGGGTTCATAGAGAAGCTGAGGCCCACGAAGGGGAGAGACTCACCCAGCACCCCACGAACCATGGAGGGCACCACAGGCAGGAGACCCTGAACCAGAACCCCAAGAAGAGGGAAGAGGCAGGAGAGGCAGGTGAGGGTCTAGCCCTGTGCCTCCGCTTTGCTGTGTGGCTTGGGACAAGTCACACCGCCTCTCTGGGTCAGCTTCCCCAACGAGGAAGCCCTGTGGTCACAGGCTGCACGTGTGCAGTAGGGCTCTGGCCTCCCACCCCTGCAAAGCCCCCCCACCGTGGAGCCGCCAGGCCTTCCTGTTTACTCGAGGCCCCTCTCGAGGCTGGGAGGCCGCAGCCTTGGCCTCCTCTGCTCCCCGCTTCCTTCCTCTCCCACTTCAGCGCCTCCGGCCAGGCCCTCAGGGCCCTTGAGGCCAAGACTTAGGGGCGCAGTCCAGCCGGGGGGGGCATCTGAGGCCACCACCCCCGCAGAGCACTCTCTCTCTGAGACCCTGAGGTCTCTGGCTGGTCATAATGTTCCGGCACTTTGGGACAAAGCTGTTGCCTGGAGCGTCCCTAGAGACGTGAAGAGTGTGACAGCGGGACTGTCTCCTGTCTGGATCCAGTGCCACACCCACCTCCCAGCCCACGCTAGCGGATGAGCACTCGTGCTCCCTGGCCCCGGAGACTCTCTCTCCTCCCCACCCCCAGGGCCCAGGCCTCCGCTGAGCAGGTTCTCCCTGAGCTACCCAAAGTGTGGGCCACGGACCAGGAGCTGAGCCTCGCTGCCCAGACCAGCCCTGCTGAAGCAGGGTCAGCTTTTTAACCAGACCCGGGAGATTTGCTCGCACAGGAAGCCTGGGTGCACGCAGTTCTGGTCCCCTGCCTGTTGTTGTTGTTTTTAGTGTTTGTTTATTTATTTTGAGGGAGAGGGAGAGAGAGAATCCCCAGCGGGCTCTGCACCTGTCAGCACAGAGCCCGACATGGGGCCCGATCTCATGAACCACGAGGTCATGACCTGAGCCAAAATCAAGAGACGCTTAACCGACTGAGCCAGCCAGGCGCCCCCACCATCCCCTCCCCTCCCCTCCCCTCCCCGGGTTTAAAGTCCTTCCTGGGCCTCATCCCTTAGGTGTTCTCGTCTCTGAGGCTGAGCCTGAATCTATGATGCCTTTACAACTAACTTCCAGCTTCCAAGAAATTTAGGGGATGGAGGAGAAGGTGGGACGACACCAGAAGGAAGCAAAGGGTGAATCTGGAAGGAGTTTTCTGCAGGACAACTGGTCCCGCCACAGGCCTGTGTCATCACCAGAGCAGGGCCATCCTGGTTAACAGAGGCCTGACCAATATTGCACCCGACTCCGGCGTGGGGTCCTGGGTTGCACCCTGATTTCAACAAAGATGCGTTTTGGGGACCTTTGGGGCAAGTTGCATGTGGACTCTTATATATTATGATATTAGTGTTAACTTAGTGTTATTGAAGCTCTGAGTTGTGGTTAGGTAGGAAGATGTCCTTGCTTTTTAGAGTCATACTTCAGGGGTGGAATTTTTCTCATTTGTAATTTACTGTAAATACGTTGTCAAAAGTAAAACAGTAATGAGGAAATATAGGGAAATGATAACAATTACTGTACGTTGGTGTTCACTGTATTATTTCCTCCAATTTTCAATTTGTTTACAATTTTTCATTAATGGGGCACCCGGGTGACTCAGTCGGTTGAGTGTCCGACTTCGGCTCAGGTCATGATCTCACGGTTTGTGGGTTCGAGCCTCGCGTCGGGCTCTGTGCTGACAGCTCAGAGCCTGGAGCCTGCTTCCAATTCTGTGTCTCCCTCTCTGCCCCTCTCCTGCTCACGCTCTCTCTCTCTCTCAGAAATAAACATTGAAAACAAAACAAAACAAAACAAAAATCCTCTTTCTGAGACTCCCACTGCCCCTAGAGAGACTAGATGCTTGGGTCGGCATTCAAGGCCCTGCAAATCTGGCCCCTCCGGGCTTGTCTCTTGTTACTGTACCCCCTTCTCGCCCGTATTCCATCCAACAGGCCTCTGTGACTCGGCAGAGCTGTTCCCTCTACCCTTCCGTGCCCTTACAGTGAAGAGGGCTCCTAGGAATGTTCAAGGCCCCACTCCAGAGCTCCAGCTCAAGGAACCCGCTGCCACCAGGGGACCCCTGTGCACTCAGCTACTGAAAACTGATCTCAGTTTCGTGAGCACGGGCCCCCTCCTGGCGCTGGAGGTCGGGGGGGGGGGGGGGGGAGGGAGGGGGTGGCACATCCCAGCAGGTGGCGGCTTATGAGCCTGTCTTGCCAGCACGGCCCGGTGCTCTGGAAAACACGCACAGAGGACACCCTCAAAAGGAGTGTCTGTGGTAGCAGGGACCGGGGGATGGTCACTGGAGCTTTTACATTTCCGTGTTTTTTCAAGCCGCTTCTTGTTCTAAGCGCATAAAGTGATTCTGCGGTGAACAGTAGCTGGGGTCAGCCTAGATTGTCATTCACCTGGGACACACCTGGAGTGACGGTGCAGTAACTAGAAAAAAACACAGATGACGAAGATGACGAAGGTGATCTCCGTAGCGCCTCGTCCTCTTTGGCGTGTTTTTCACAGCTCGTTTTCGGCGTGTTTTCTCCGCGTCTCTTCCCCGCTGATCCCCGCAGCCCTGCGCTAGGTGCGTGTGCGCGTGTTAGCCCGCTTGGACGGATGTGCCCGCTGCCGGAGGTGGAAGGTCACAGAGAGATCGAGGCCCCCCCCCCGCACACCCCAGCTGGCACGGGGAACAGAGGCCAGCAGCAGAGACCTGCCCTCCCGCACCCACCCGGGGCCAGAAGGCTCATCCCCCCACGACGCCTGCCTTCTCCTACCTCCCCTGTGCTGGCTTTACTTGTGCTGTTATTCTTTCAATAGACTCACCTTTCGTAACTTAAATATGTTTATTTTAAAGGAAAGTTTAAATAACTAATGCAGAAGGGAGACCAGCCACGCTTGCCGTAAATAAAAGGGGACACACCTTGGGCCCCATCAGCCCCACGTCGCGTTTCGGTCCAGCCAGGTGTGGCCCGCTGAAGGTTCTCTTGGCTCTAAAGGGAGTCGGCGGGGACTAGGACGGGTGTTAAGGACACGTGAGCACCAAGTTGAGCCTTCCTCGGTGAGGAGGTCACAGAGTGAAAGAACAGAAAAGGGAAGGTGCTTCTCCCCCAGGGATTTCTGGGGCGTCCCCGAAGCACCCCAGCCCTGCACCATCCCCAAGGCCGCTCTGGTCTCGGCTCCCGCAGGCTCCGGTGACTCCCTCCCACACCCCCGTTCAGCGTGTTCTCGTCCTACCCTTGGGAGGGGAGGGGTGCAGGGGGCACGGACCCTAACTCAGATTTGGAAACGGGCTCAGAAAGGGCAGGCTGTGACCCGTCCGGGGAGGCACCGGTGGGAGGCCCTTCGTGTCTCGCCTCCTCAGGGAGGTGTCGCGGACCTTTCCATCTCGATGTCCTTTCCGGACGCTCAGAACTTCTTACACGCAGGAGGCCAATTACTGCCCCCCCAGCCAGCTGACATGTGCCACCCCCACTGCCCAGGAAGCCCCCCACAGCCTATAACCTCACTGCCTACTGCACACAGGCCCCAGTGGGGTTCAGCATAGAAAACATGCTCAGAGACATGAGGGGTCAGGGCCAAGGCCGCACAGCAAGGGTTCAGAGGAACGCAGGCCAAGGCCCAGCTCTGCCTGACCACAAGTCCCTGAGAGCAAGGACCCTGCCTCAGTCACCCGGGACCCCCAGACCCAGCATGCCCTGGGTGAGGAAGGGCCCTGGGTCTTCCTTCCCCTGGTACTAGGGGAGGGCAGCTGGCAGAGGCGGGGTGAGGGGCTTGAGGAGGACTGGGAGGGTGAGGGGCTGCTGGAGGCCACATCACGTGGATCAACTCCAGTGAAAGCAAAGAAAAAGGAATAAAACCGAATGTCCTTGGAAATTCCTTTAGTGCTTGGCTGTCCATGAAAACAGGATAAAGTGGCTTCCTCTGTCTGTGCTCCAGCCGGGCAGGGTGGAGGCGTTGAGCTCAGGCCAGGACAGCCTCAGGTCACCACGGGGTGGGGTGGGGTGGGGGGGCGGGCAGCAGGGGAAGGGGCTCCAGTGCTGCTACTTGAGGGCATCCAGGTGGGTGCAGACTTGGGAGAAGACATTGTCCACGGAGCCTTCGGCATTGACCTGCAGGGAGACGGCCGGGAGGGCAGAGATGCTGGGGAGGGCCATGCGGGCCTCATTGGGGCAGGGGCTCACTTCCCCCAGAGGTGTGGCCTGACTCTCTGAGCCCAGCCACAGGGGACAGCAGCCCATCACGGAGCCAGCGGGGAAACCAAGGCCCGGAATGGAGGGCTGGCCCAGGGTCACGGGGATTTTGGCCAACCCAGGCAAAACTCCAGATTCCCGGGGCTACCCGCGGCCTGCAGGGGGCGCACCTTGCGTACGATGCCACGTTTCTCATAAAAGGCGATGACAGGTTCCGTGGCCTTGTAGTAGGTCTCTAGTCGCTTCTTGATGGTCTCCTCATTGTCATCCACCCGCCCGCTGGTCTCTCCGCGCTTCAGGAGCCGCTGGGTCATGGTCTCAGGGCCTGCGTCCACATACAGCAGCAGCGTGGGCTGTCCGATCTGCGGGTGGGGCGGTAGTCACAGGGGCCCCATTCCCGTCCCCGGGGGCCATCTCCTCCCCATCCTCCCATGCCTGAGGCCTCACCTGAGACCCACTCAGATCAGACCATCAAGCCCTTCCCCAGGGCAGCCTAAAGGACCTTCCTAAAACTACTCCTCTGCTCCAACCTCTCCCATAGCTCTCCAGTGCCCTCAGAGAGGGCCTCCCGCCTTCCTCACCTTGTGTTTCCCACTCCTTTGCTCTCCTGGCTTCAGTCACACTGATTCTCTGAAGTCTAGGCTCTCGTCAACCTCCTCCCAAGCCAGGCCTTCGCTCATGCCAAGAATCCTCATCCTCAATCCCAAGTACTTGCCTTCAGATTTGAGCTAAAATCTCATTCCTCTGGGGCAGTCTGCCCAGATGCAACCCACGCCCCCCCCACCCCGCCCACCGTCCCCAGCCCTCTGGGGCACACTCTTGAGTCCCCTTGACTTCTCTGCCCAGAATGTCTCAGGAGGCCTCTGGTGATTCACTTAGTGTCCCTCTCCCCTGCCAGTCCAGGAGCCCCTAAGGACATCAAGGCATCTGTCTGACACAGCAGGGCTGGACAGGACTTGACTGAGGGGTGACGGGCTGCCGAGCTCTGGGGGGTTCTGAATAACGTCACTGTTGTTGGAATAAGCCGGGAAGGGCAAGGAAGGAGGCTGACCTGTCCTCCTTCGGTGGGGCCCTGATGCCCCCTGGTGTCCAGATCTGAGAAGACGTGTTGCCGGGACCCCTGGAGCCCATGGCAGGGCTGGGCCCTTGCGCTGAGCCCACCACCCACAGTGGCGCCCCCAACAGCCCCAGGAAGGAAGGAGACTTTTAGTAATCTCATTTTCTAGATGTGGCCCTGAGGGTCAGAGGTGACGTCACACAGCTGGTATGGGTGGGTCATGACAGGACGTGCCTTGAGGTTGCCTAGCACCTGACCACAGGGTCCATGGCCTCCCAGTCTGAAGGAAGCCCAGCCCGCTTCCATTTCAAAGACAGGGCAACCGAGGCCCAGAGCAGGGTAGACACTTTCTTGAGGTCCTGTGGGCACTTCAAGGTCAGGAAATCCAATCTCCTTCCACTGGAGGAGGCTCAAAGTTATGGAAGCCCAAAGGTGGCCCCAGCCTCACAGGCTTGGGAAGTGGGGGTTGGGGGGTCTGGTCCTGCCCCAGCCTGTCGGGATGCCTGGTCCTCCCCACAAGGCCAGGGAGGAGTCCCTCTGCCAAGAAAACCTCCTTGAGCCCAGCCCCCACCCTTGCACTTGCTTGCAGCCCTGTTTCCCTAGTATGACCTGTGACACCGGAGGCGTGGGTATATGTGTGTGTGCCCACGTGTGTGCGCATGTGTATATCCCTGTGTATCAGTGAGCTGTGTCCATGTACGTACATGTATGTGCGTGCATGTGCATTGCCAGACGTGTGTGCACACGTATGCGTGCCTGTGTGCATGTGTGTATGTGCCTGTGGCTTTGTGCTGTGTATGTGCACGCACACGTGTGTGTGCTTGGGGCCTGTGTGCGTATGTCTGGGAGAGGTGCCCCCACCCTGTTTTCCTGGTGGGAAGCTGTTCAGGCAACTCGGGGCCGTCATCCTCAAGGCCTACTTTTTCTAGGCCTTTCACAGACTCCCCGCAGCCCACGGAAGGAGACTGGACCCCCCTCCCTGGCACTGGAGGCCTCCAGCCAGGCCTGAATCGCCTCTCCCACATCATCCTGGTTGCCCTGCCCCATACATTCTCTTCTCCCCACGCCAGCCGGAGCCTTCCGGCCCTGTCCCTCCCACTCCCTGGCCCTCTGTGTTTGTGAGGTGCCAAGCCCCACTTTTGGAGGGTACATTCTCTCTAATCTCCATTCTGCTCCTTAAGGCAGCTGCCAACTGTGTCTTCCCATTTTGCAAATGGGGGGGGACACTGAGGGTCAGGGAGGCAGGATGATCGGCCTCAGGCCTGTTGAGCTGGAACCTGAGCTCGGGTTTGTGAGCTCCCCAGCCTGTGCTTCCTCCTCTTCTAGACTTTTCTCTAAACTTCTAGACAGACTTCCAGAAAGTCTTCTCCAGTTTCCCTCCTTACCCCTCTCCCCACCCCAACCCCACAAGCAGTGTCTCTTTGCCCCAAACTCTCTCTGGCCATCGTGCAGCCCTCTTTCCACCTGACTACCCCACATCACAGCTCCCAAGTGCACCCACCAAATTGCACTTACCTTCCGCTCAAACTCCTCTCCCTGCTGTACTTCCCGAGGGTAGCCATCGATCAGGAAGCCTTTGGAAGTATCTACCTTGGCCACCATGGCATCTCGGAGCATGTCCAACACTGTCTCCTGGGGGCACCGGAAAAGATGGAGGGGTCATGAGCCCCTCTCCCTCCGCCTTCTTCTAGGCCTCTGCCCTAATAAAGAAGTTCCAAACAAGCCTCTCTCTCCAGGAAGCTTCCTTTGAATGTGAAGGCTTGACTGGCTGATTAAATCATTCATTCACCCATTCATTCATTCATTCATTCAATAATATCGATGGAGCCCCTGTTCCCCGCCAGCTCCCGTCCAGGGCTCTGAGGACACCACTGTGAACAAAGCAGGCCTTTCTCAAGAAGCTCACAGTGTGGTGAGGCCGGTTCATCAATTTCCAAACATGGCACAGGTTGAATGGGCAGAGAAGGAGTGATAAAATTAGGGGGTCTGAGCCCAAATCTGTGGAGCCAGGAGGGTCTGAAAGCTGAGGAGGAAAGAACATTCCAGGCAGGAAGGAATACAATGAGTTGGACGGGACAGAAAGGCCAGGGCAGCTGGAGGGCGGAGAGCTGGGGAGAGGGGGGTTGAGTGGGTGGAGTGAGGCTAAAGGGGTCAGCAGGGCAGGGTCCTAGAGGCTCTGGGAGCTTCTAGAAGGAATTTTCTGCCGAGGGCCATGAGGACCAAAGCCAGGAGTGTTTGGAGCCAGGGAAGGTCAAGGCAGAGTGTCATGGGCTCTGCTGGCTGGAGCCCACTCAGGGCCACCGTCACCCCCCACCCCACCGGGCCCACTCACCAGTGGCACCAGCTGCCCCTTCTCCATGATTTCCGACAGCGCCTTGCCCCTGGCCGAGCCCGAGCTGACCTCGGCCCGCAGGAGGTCCCCGGTGGAGAGGTGGGTGTAGCCGTACTTCTGGACAATCTTCTCACACTGGGTGCCCTTCCCCGAGCCGGGCCCTCCTGCAAGCGCCCACCCGTTCAGAAGCCCCAGGAAATGGGGCCGCCGCAGGGATAGGGTCACCCCGCAGAGAAGGGGCAGCGCCCCGGGGTGCCACCCCAGGCCCAGGCTCCCACCGACGCCTGCAAAGAGCCTCCCTGCTGGCCGCCTTCCCTGCCCGCCTCGGACTCACCCACCACAAAGATGATCTTGGTTTTCTTCAGCTTCTCTGTGGGGGAGAAGAGGGGAGCAGAGTTCAGTCACTCGCTTGGCAAACAGCACCTCGGGAGGGACAGGCCTGGGCCGGGCCCTCTGAAGCCTGGAGCCTCTGAGGGGCTCGGACGCCCACCCTCGCAGCCCCTCCCTGTGGGCGGCTGGGCAACGGCGGGTCACCTCTGGCCTTACAGTCTTCCGTGTTGTGGAGGTTTCTCACGCAGCAGGCCCCCATGGTTCCCGTTCTGCTGTGTCCCCTACCCTTTCCCTCCCAGACCCCGGGCCTGCCCATGGCCCGCCTTCCCTGGGCGGTACAAACGTGGAGTCGGCAACCACAACATACGTTGCCCCGGAGACGGTTGCCAGGGAAGCCGGCTGCGGTGGGCACAAAGAACCCCTGCCCAGAGTGGGAGGTGCGCGGATGCTCCCGCCTCAGCCCCGCCCTTAGAACTCAGCAGGACCACAGCCTCACCAGACGGAGGGAAACTGAGGCCTGCTCCAAGGGCGCCAGACCCAGAACCGGAAGCTGGGCCCTCTTCCCAGGCGGCCCGGCCTTCCCCTCTTCTCGGGGGAGAAGAAGGTCCTCACTGCGTAACCTTAGGAAAGGAGTCCCCGGCCCTCTCTGGCTCTCTGCCCCTCCCCACTGACGAAGGCCTGGCAGCTCCCAGGTTAAGGGCTCCCATCAGCTGCCTGCCGTGGGCCGGCTACCACCTGGAGGTGGGGGAGGCCACAGCCCGGCGGCAGCTGCTGTTCCGAGCCCGAGGGGTGGCAGGGTGACCGCCGGCTCGGGCGGCAGCAGCGGGCTCCTTTAAGGGCCACCCAGGCTGAGGCACAACGCGAAGGATGGGGCCGTGATGCCGCCAGGAGGCGGGCCTGCCAGGCTCCCTGCTGGCCCCACGTCTCCCTCCAGGTCCCAGCCCATAGCAGCCAGGAGGGCCCCAGACATCCTCAAGACCCACCCTCTCTGGACAACGGGGAGACTGAGTCCCACAGAGGCGTTGGGCGCTGCCTCGTCCTTGTTAGGCTTGGCATTTACACACCTGGGGCCTCTCCCCAGGGCTAGCCTCCCCTTGCTAGCGCCCACCCTTTCTAGAAAGAGGCAGGGATTCAGCTCTATAAATACCAGTGTAGGAGGTGAGCTGTGGGGCCCTCAGGAGCCTCAAGGAGGCCTCATCGCTTCTGAAATTAATCCTGGAGCTGGCGCATCCCGTGAGATGCCTGAGGAGGATGTCGGAGGCTCCCAGACGGGCCCCTCTGGCAGCCCCAGAACCTCCCCCAACCCTTCCCAGAATGCCTCCTGAAAGCACGCCCCCTTAACAGATGGGCACACCGAGGCCCAGGCAATGAGCAGCAAAGAAGGGACTCAGTACCTTCCATCCTGCTGAGGTCTGGGGAGCCGAGTCAGCGCTCTGCAAGACAAGGGCACAGGTGGGGCCGGTGAGGGGGGCTCTCCTCCATCCTGCCTCTGCTCCTGCCCAGCCCCACGGTGTGCCCCAGGCCCTGATGCTCCCAGCGGCCCCGGGCAGCGAAGGCCCCCCGGCAGGTTGGGTGACCTCGGGAAAGTCACCTTTCCTCCGTGTGTGTCCGCTGCCTCACCTGTAACAAAAGGGCGGCAGCCCCCTCCTGTCCACCTTTTCCCCGCTGGAGGAGCCGGGTGGTGAGGGCGGGGCTGAGGGACGGAAACAGCGACATCAGCACCTGCTGGGCCGCTCCCTTTGTGAGTCCCAGAAAACAGGCGTCTGCCCAACACCTTGGTGATGCTCCCCCGGGGCCAGGAGGAAAGACTTGTGGAGGCCAGAGAGGGGGGACTTGAGCTGCAATACATCTCACCTGGGGTGGGGTTTGGACAAGGATGCTCAAAAGGGACATCACGGAGGCCCGAGGGGGAGGCAGCTGTAGGAGCTGCTCGTGGGGGACACAGCCCTGTACAGCTGTCATGGGGGATCCCCGGCTCTCACCACCCCCCACATGGCCCCTGCCCCCTCACCCCCTCGAGGACCGTGTTCCTCAGCATGTGAGTCCACCCCGACCCCTCTGGGGACCCACTCTGCTTCAACGTCCCCTCCCACCTACAGTTACCACCTACACACCTCTGGCCTCCGTTCCCCCCCCCCCCCGCCGGCCCTCCCCAAGGCTACCAGCTACCATCACAGCCACTCTTGCCTTGACCTTTGACACCCGCCACAGCATTCCTCCCGCCTGGCATGCCCGCAACCCCAGGCCCTTTACTCCTCGCTCTCACTTTGGCTTCAGGTTCCCAGGACCCCTGCCTCTGCCCAGGCAGCCCCGGCCTCCCTCCCCAGCCCTGTGAGTCTACAGCCCCTGGACAGGCCCCAAGACCTTCCCACGTCCCCAGCTCCGTGCCCTATTACCCAGCCAGAGGCCCTGTCTTCTCTCACACCCGACTTCCACCCTGCACACCCACATCCCAACCCTCTTGCTCCCAATCCTCTCTGCAGTCTGTGTCCTCAACACCACTTCCTTGTTCCAAGCAGGGCACCTGGCCACTGCCCCAGCCTCCCGTGGGCCTCTCCATACCCCACCAGGCAGTCCGCAGGATTTTCTGTGATAAGCATCAGACCACATCGCTCACCTGCTTAAAACCCTTCCACTTGTGGCTCCTTGGCTCCCAAGATAAAGCCTGGGCCCCTAACATGGCTGACAGGGCTCAGTGACCTGCCCCCCCCCCCTCTCTGCAGCCTTCACAGCCACCGCTTGAACTGCTTGGAGCTTCCTCACCCACCATGACTGCTTCCCACCTCCAGGCCCAGCTACTGTTGCACCTGATGCCTGGATGCCTCTCCCCAGGTGCTATTGTTTAGGACCCAGTTCAGGTGTCACCTCCTTCAGGAAGTCTTCCTGGACTCCGTCCTCCGCTCCCACACTGGCAGGTGCCTCCTTGGAACGCCCCCAGCATAGCACATACCACACGGTATCGGACCTCTCTGTGGAACTGCAGGCCTGGGTGCCCCACCAGACCGGGCCTGGCCCCAGGCTGAGCATAGGGCTGGGGGCCTCACTCCACCTCCCAGCTGTCTTGGAATGGATTTGAGGCTCGGGGAGAAGGAGAAACTTGCTCCAGAGCCAGGCTGGGGTCAAACTCAGGGTTGCATTTTGTGCTGCTTTAGGCCTGGCACCCAGTAGGTCTTTCAGCAGGTTTATTGGCCGTCCTACCACTCATGGGCCATGAGTTATAGCCTTTTTCCTGCTGAGTGTGCTTAGGGAAGGGCAGACGCTGCCAATGGCCTGCAGCAGCTGGCAAGGGAGGAGGAGGGTCCCCAGGCCAGGGAGAGCCTGCAGTGACCCTGAGGAGTGGCCTCCAACCCACCTTGCCCTGCCTCTTCCCAGTAACCTAAGCCCCTCTGTCCTGCTGGCACCTGCCACTTCCTTCGTCCAAAATAACTTGAGTCGTGAGGAGGCATCACAGAGGCCAGGGGTCCAGGACGGAGTTGGGTTACAGGCTCAGCACCCAGACCTTATAAGGCCCCCGAGCCAGGCTGCAGCAAGTCCTCTCATGACTGGGTGGTCTGCCGAGGGGCCTGGGGAACAGGGGCCCAGGGGGGGGGACAGCGACCTAAGGGCTCATCGCTCAGCTGTGTGACCTTGGGCACCTGGGGTCCCCTCTCTGGGCCTGTATCCCCAGGCCGTGACCCGCTCCTGCTGGAGAGTCCTGAGTGGATCTCTGAGCAGTGCTCAGAAAAGGTGGCCCTAGGGCTCCCTTAGAGCCCTCACCAATCATCCGGGGGGGTTCCCGTCCCCCCCCCCCCCCCCAGCGCTCAAAATGACATGGCAGGACAGCTCCTCCAATCACAAAGGCTGCCCCTGCCAGGTCCTCCGGGGCAGGGAGTCAGGCCACAGCCCCCTTCCCCGGGCCCCAGCTGGGACGTGCCAAGGGCAGGGACCTGGAGCCCCAGCCCCAGGAGTGCCAGCCGGGACAAAGGGGCGACTGTCTAGGAGGCTAGGAAGGACGGCAACACACATCCCCCCGCAGGGGCACACGCAGGGTGGCACAAACACCCAGAGCAGAGCCTGGGGAGAACAGACAGGCCAAAACACACACGGATCATAACCACCGACACAAACACACAGCCGCACAAACCCCAAGGATGCCCCGACACACACAGGCTGGCGCCCCCCGGGCGCGCGCGGCTTCCCCACGCCCCGCAGAGGCGCCCCCCGCGCGCCCAGACATGCAGACGGGCACACACTGACCTGGGGGAGGGGTGCGGCGGGCGCCGGGGCCAGTGGTGCCCTGCCCGTCCTCGCCGGCCGCCCGCAAAGGCGACTATTTATAAGGCTGTCAGCAGCGCGCAGCATGCCGGGAGCCAGCGCTCCGCGAGGGCAGGGAGGGGGGAAGGAGGGAGGGAGAGCGGACCGGGAGGGGGGTGGGGGGCCGGACCGGGGTGAGCCCCGATGGGAAGCCAGAGCGAGGCCGGCGCCTCCCCGCCCCGCGCATCCCCCCCGCTGGCTGTGCCTGCACACAGCACGGCACTTAACAGTTTGCAGAGGGCTTTCCGTTCCTGCCTGACCTCCCGTGTGCCCACATCTCGGCGGGGGAACAGGACCCGGCTTCCTGTAGGACAGCTGGGGAAACTGAGACCCGGAGAGAAGAGGCTCTTTGTGTAAAATCCCACAGCCAGTTGTTGGCAGAGAGAGGCCAGACCCAGCGCGGGAGGCAATCATTGCGTGGATTCTGAGGGCTTTGCGGGCCAGAACAGTCCTCCCCACCCCCAAGGACCTGCCCTCCTCAGATCCTGCTCAGGGACCCCTGGGCCAAGACCCACCTGGAACTCCCTGCCCCCCTCCGTTAGAAGGGGCCCAAGAACCCCCTGGAACTCGCACTCTCTCGGGACCCCCCAAAGACCATCCATGTACCCATTTCCCAGCTAGTGGTTGTGTAGATTATATATATCAGCTCTGCCTCCGCCAAACTGCCAGGCAGCTCCCGTGAGGTGAGCGCGAGAATGTGGGACATTCAGAATGCTGAATGGGACGTGGGCACCCAGATGGGGGACTGCCAATCCTGACAAAAAGGACAGTTCCCATTAACGAGCACTCACTGAGTCAGGCGCTGGGCAGAGCGCTGGGGCTCAGACGGGGTTCGTGAATCCTTAAGCACGGAGGAAAGTGAGGGTCATACCCTTAAAATAGCTTGCCTGAGGTCCCCAGCGTGAACCTGAGAAAAATCCCTGAACACGAAACCTTATTTGCGGCTGAAAACGTCATCCAGCTTTTGACACAGGAGCTACTGAACTGTTAAACTAGACAAAGGCATATGACTGAACCCAGAACTGTTGCACCCTCGTTCTTGAGAAAAACTGGATGTTTTCCTAGTAAGCGTCGTAATGTACTAGCAAATTGACGCACTGTAAAATGTCATTCTCTCTTCCAATCGTAATGTTTGGAAAACAACTTGCGTGGTCTTCCTAATACTTCTACAATTTGCTAATAACGACCCCCTGGCTTTTATTCCTCAAAGGGACACAATTTGGGTTGCTCCCTGAATCTGTGCTCCCCAAATTGCAATTCTCAGACGCCCATTAAGTGCTTTTTATTTCGATTCTTCCTCTTTTCTCGGTCAAAACAGGTAGAAGTGATGTTTATTCATGGAGACCGGCACATAGCAGTAGGTGCTCAATAATGCAGCAGGGCAGAGACCAGGACTGTGCAGTGGCAGAACTCATGACCTTGAAGGTAACAGCCCCAGATGACGGTGAGTTGAATTTAGAATGTGTCTCGTAGGCACTAGGGAGCCATGGAAGGTGTTGGAGCAAGAGAGCGAGAGTACCAGGAGACTGAGACTGCCTCCGGTGGGTCATTTCTGAGCAACAACAGCCAGGATACTAAGGCCTGGGTCTAGTCCCAGCTCTGCCACCTGGGACATGAGACAAGGTCCTGGTCTCTTGCGAGCTTAGTTTCCCCATCTGTGGGAGGGATGGGTGCTGGGCCAGAGGTTCTGTCTTCAAAGTTGCTTGAAAGGCCCTCTCAAAAGCTGTAGGTGGCTGACTGCACCGGCACAACCTTTGGGGAAAGCAAACTGACGTCAATCAAAATTTTAAACATCCTCCTGCTTTTAGGAATCCCACACGTGGGCACGAAGTGTGTACACATGGGCACGAAGTGTGGGCACGAAATGTGTCAGGTGCCAGAAGGGCCTGACTGATGGGAGGGACGGTGGTGCAGCCAGGCAGGGTGGGGTCATGGCCCTCGGTAGCGTCGGCATGAGAAGGGAAGCCAGAGGTCCGTGTGTCTGCCGAAGCAAGAGAAACAGGCAAAGAGCCCAGTGAAAATAATTCTAAACATGCGGGGGCGTGTGTGTGTAAAATCTATTCCTAGGGTGTTTTTTTTTTTTTTTTTTTTAACTTCTCTGAAATCGTGTTGTCTTATAATCAAATTGATGGTGTCTTTAAGTTGATGAAATGAAGCAGAACAGAGGGGCCGGGGTGTGCACCTGACCCTCCCTGGTGGGGGTGGGCCTTTCACTTTGAAAAAATTTACTTGTTTTTTTTTTTTTTTAATGTTTATTTATTTGTTTTGAGAGAGACAGAGTTGGAGCAGGGAAGGTGCAGAGGGAGGGGGAGAGAGAGAATCCCAAGCAGGCTCCGAAGCTGTCAGTGCAGAGCCTGATGCGGGGCTTGATCCCATGAACCCTGAGATCAGGACCTGAGCTGAAATCACATGTCAGACACTGAACCAACTGAGCCAGCCAGGCGCCCCTGGGACTTTCACTTCTTACTTAAAAGCTTCCGTGCTTGCTTGCTTCCTTCTTCTTTGTGTTAAAACAACCTATTACTTTACACATAAAACAATTTTAATATGGATGTACCTTGGGGACACAATGCTAAGTGAAATCAGTCAGTCCCCAAAAGGACAAATATTGTATGACGCTACTTATGTGAAGTATCTAGAGTATTCAAGTTCATAGAAACAGAAAGTGGAATGGCAAACGGGGTGGGGCGGGGAGGAGAAATTCAGAGTTGCCATTTAGCAGATTTTTTAAAGCTTTTTTTTTTTTTTTACATTTACTTATTTTTGAGACACAGAGAGAGACAGAGTACCAGTGGGGGAGGGGCAGAGAGAGAGGGAGACACAGAATCTGAAGCAGGCTCCAGGCCGTCAGCACAGAGCCCGACACAAGACTCGAACTCACAAACCAGGATGAGATCATGACCCGGCCATTTAGCAGATTTTGAGTTTCGGACACGAAAGATAAGAAAGTTCTGAAGATGTTTTACGACAACGTAAATGTACCTAACACTACCCAAATGGGTAAGTGGTAAATCTTCTGTGGTTTTTGCCACAATGAAAAAAATTCCATAGTCTTAAAAATTGGGGAAAGAAATCCAATTTTAAGTACCTGTTTTCTTCTGCATTCAAGTCTAAGCCATATTTAAGTCTATGTGAAAACACAAGTTTGCCTTCTGTGGAAGTTCAACGAGCTCTCCAACCTACCGAATTTCCGTATTTGAGTACCTGTTTTAATTATTCATTCGTGTATGATCTGTGGATTTTCCACCAATGCTGGGATATTAAAGTGTCGGGATTTCTTCCCCCAGCTAGAACTTAAAGAAAGAAAAATGGAGGCAGAAAGGAAAAGAGGGAGGAAGGAGGAAAGGGGGCGGGGGGGGGGCAGGCAAAAATTGCATAAGGGAAAAGTCTGGAAGATTGTTAACAGGATATGGGACCAGGAGATGCTATCTTGTACATTTGTATGGCTTATGTTACTTTGTAACATGAAAAAAAAAAAACATATAAAATGAAACCAGTTTTTATTTGTTTAAAAATATTTTTTTTAATGTTTATTTACTTTTGAGAGAGAGAGAGAGAGAGAGAGAGAGAGAGAGAGAGAGAGAGAGAGGAGTGCAAGCGGGGTAGGGGCAGAGAGAGAAGGAGACACAGAACCCGAAGCAGGCTCCAGGCTCTGAGCTGTCAGCACAGAGCCCCCACACGGGGCTTGAACCCACGGACCCTGAGATCATGACCGGAGCTGAAGTCGGACGCTTAACTGACTGAGCCACCCAGGCGTCCCCATGCAACCAGTTTTTAAAACATTTAAAAAATATTTTGGTTAAAGAAAGAATTCCAAGGCTGAAAGACAAGCCTGCTGGGGTGGGGCGGGGCGGGGCAGGGGGTGGAGTAGAGGAGGACTCTGGGGCGGCTTCCCTCAGAGGCTCACGGATGGAACCACGCATAGCCCAGCTGCCCCAGGTGGGCCTGGCTGTCCCCACTGGCCGAACACGGCAGGAAGCGGCTGGAGTGGCTACTTCAGGAAGCACGTGTCGGGTCTACAACTGGTAAGAGATGGCCCCACGCCCAAGGAGGGGTGAGAGGTTGGGGCCTCAGTGGGAACCCTTTGGGGTTCGGAGGGCCCTGAACCCCAAAGGAAGAGGTAGGTTTGGTCCTGGCACAGTGGGGAGCCGGTGAAGCTTCCAGAGCAAAGAGGACCGTGATGAGGTGGCTTTAGGAAGTTGGTTCTGGCAACGAGTGTGGACCAGTCTCTGCTGGGTCCCATCTCGGGGGGTGAGTTTGTGGAGTTGAGAGCCCCACGCCTCCTGCCCTCCGCATCCTCCGAGTCCTACCTTCTGATGCGAAGCTGAATGGTCCCAGGGTCCACCCCCAGCAACTCACCCCCTCCTGATGCTCTCCTACTGCACCTCCCTTCATGGCCACCAGTGGGCAGACAAAAGGGCCTCAGTGTTCTGGGAGAAAGTCTACCTAGAAACCTCTGCCCGGACCCAGATCCCCAGCAGCCTTTGCGTGGGCTTGGAAGTGGGTGGTATTCCCATCTCCCCATTCTCATGCGGGGCCTTAGGCTCCCCACATAAGGACTTTGCAAGGGGTCACCATCCCTCTGACAGGCCAATCACCACCATTACTGTACCTGGTCGGTCCCAGCCTCCTGCCCAACCTGCGGCTGTCACACGACTGTGGCTCTGCCCCCCTCTCACGGGCACTCGTGGCCTTTTCCCAGCCAGCCCCGGGCAGTCTCATCTCCCACCGCTCCTTCCTTCTGTGGACTCACTGTCTACTGAGGCAGGCTGTGGGTCGCCCCCACCAGGCTGTCGTCCGGCTGTTCTTCCCACCCTGACATGCCCTCCCTCGCCAATGGCACCTAACACAGCACACGGCACGCGGCTACCCGTTGCGGGAGCGTGTCCGTGAGCGAGCTCTCGCCTCCCAGCTCTGGGGCCCACCATCCCAGCTGGCCCTGTGCCCGGGGAGCACTCTCTCCCGTCCCAGCAGGCCGCCCGCCCTTGTCTTACACAGTCACCCTTTGTTAGGCCTGCGCTCCCAAGGGCGTCTTATCTGCCTAAACAGGTTGTAATCTGCCAGAGTCACCGACCCCCGTCCTCCTGCCAACCTGGAGTCAACAAACCTTTTTGCCTCGTGCGGCCCAGGACTCACCAGGCCCCTCCCAGGGCTGCAGCCCTGCGGCCTTCTTCCCACTGGGCCCCGCGGGAAATTTCCACTCCCTGCCCTCAGTGTCCCCAGGCCCTAGAGTCAACCTCTGAGCCCCGTCTGTCCTCTCTCCTTCACTGTGCTCTCTCTCTCCAGTGCCCCCCAGCTGCTCTCTGTGACAGATGTCATTCTCCAACCCCCCCCCCCAACTTCTCCCTGCCAGAAGCACCTCCCCCAAACTTCCGCAGGTCTCTTCCTCCTCCTTCAGGCCTCAAAGGGAAGGGAAGGGAAGCACGTCACCTCTTCAGAGTGCCCTGTGTCATTGTCTCGTAGTCCTTACCGCCCTCCGCGGCCTGTCTGGGACAGAACTGCCACACGGCCCCTCCCCTCCCTAGAACCTCAAGAGCGGTGTCTGGACCTGTCGCACCCATGAGGGAGCCAGGGCTCTGAGAGGGGAAGTGATGTGCCTGAGGTCACACAGGAAGGGAGAGGAGGGACTGGAAAAGCCAGGTGGGCTTGGCTCCAGGAACCCCACACACCTCCGGGGCTGCCAGGTCTCCACCCAAGCTGCAAAACGCGTGACTCACTGGCCGGTTGAAGGAGCTGGCCATCCTGTGTATGAACTTCCAGGCTGGCTGGAGGGTGTGGGCACTGTCCTGAGGAGGCCCACAGCCAGGCCAGAGGGAGTCAAGCTGGATCTGAGAGACACAGGAAACGGAACCAGAGCTTAGGTGCGTTTATTCTGTACAAATCGTTACAAAACCAAGTCTGGGGTAGTTGCCGGTCCCCAGCCCCCACCCCAATGTGCAAAGGCTTGCTGCTGGCCTCTTCCTTCTCCCCCTGACCCCTCCCACTCCACAGCCTCCTCCAGGAAGCCCTCCAGTCTTCCCTTCCAGGCTCTGGAAGAGCAGGGGCGAACCCACCCCACTGAGGTCCAGCAATAAAGTGCCTGATGTAGAGTGAGGGGACAGAACCCAGGCAACACAGCTCCTGGCCCCCTAGAGCCCTCCCAGGCCCAGCGGAGGGGAGGCCCTTGGACAACTACAGCAGCTGCAAAGGGGCTATGTGAAACCCCAGTTTGGCTGGGATTCCCCCCTTCTCAGCCCCACAGTCTCCTCCAATAGGTAGAAATCCTCACTGCTGGATGGCAGAAAAGGGAGCCTGGCTCTTTAAGAGCCAAACTAATGGCAGCTGAGTGGAGGGACTGAGAAAACAGCTGAAGGTTTATCCCTTTCCCGTTAGATTCCCCCCAAACTCTGTGGGAGTTTGCGCAAAAATACCCTTACATTTCCAGAAGGAGGTGAGGGAGGGAACCCCAGTCCCCCAGGGAGCTGAGCCCCCCCAGCCAAAGGTGGTGGCTGGAGGGGTCCAGTCTCAGGGAGGACAGACCCAAGGAGGTCAATGGGGAAAGTGGGAGGGGGTCTCAGACTCCACGTTAGAACCTGACACGGGCAGAAGGGCGACCAGAGAGGGGGCAAGGGTTTTGTCCAAAGCCACTCAGGGCAGAGCCAAGACCCGGATGCTGGCTCCCACCTCTAGGATCCCCCACAACCCCCCGAATGGTCTGGCCTGCCCTCCAGACAGCCCACTCCCATGCAGCTTCTCTTTCCGGCTCTGGGAAGTGAGGGAGCAACACAAAGTTCCCAGCTCCTCGGGACAGGACCTCACGGTCCCAGCCACAGGGAGTGACTGGAGGTCCATCCTGGGGCTCCGGACCAAGGACTCATGGGAAAGCACATGTCCTTAGCCTCAGATAACTTCAGAAATACCCTGATTGACGATGCTCAGACCCTGACTGGACGAGAAATACCCCCAACACCCCTGGTTAACCACATAGAAGCTCAAATCCCTGATTGGTCAAGAGATACCCCCGGGCCTTGGCTGGCCAGAGGATGCTACCCCCGACGAGGCCCTGATTGGCCAGAAGACGCTCCGACCAGCCTTGATTGGCCAGGAGACGGCCCTTGGTTGAGTGGCTGGCAGGAGAGAGGCCTCTCCTGTGTCCCTTAGGAGGGGTCCACAGGCAGGGCGGCCTAGGTCCACGAGGGGTGGGAGAAAGTGATTCCATACAGCTGGGCCCAGGATGAGAAGACCCTCTTCTCCGTGATGAAGCGGTGGTGGTTGCCCTTGCGGCTGTGCTCATTCTGGATGTAGGTGACACACTCATCCGGTCCCTTGGGCTCATAGTAGTGGTAGGGCATGCGTTGCAGACGAGGCCGCTGGCTGGGGCAGAGCAGAGAGGGGCTGTAAGGGCAGGGTAGGCACCGGCACAGCCCTCGCCCTTTCCAGCCCCTGACTTGCTATAGGATTTCGGGGGGGGGGGGGGTTGGAATCCCTGCCCCTCCCTGGGCCTCAGTTTTCCCATCTGTAAAACGGATGCAGGGTGGACTAGGTTTATGACCATCCAACTTTTTTTTTTTTTTTTTTTAATATGATCCAAACGTTTCCTTTCCTGAAGAGGGAGGCGGTGTAGGGTAGTGGTAAGAAGTATGGGCTCCGGAGCCTGGCCCCACTGCTTCCTGTTTGTGGGGCCTTAGGCCACTCCCAAAACATCTTCCTCAGTTTTTCTCATCTATGAAACAGAAAGAGTAATGCAACTATCCATGTGGGTCACCGTGAGGAGTACATGAGATAATGAATGAAGCCACGCTTGGTACATGGGCTTTTCATGTGGTCATCTCAATAATAGTGACTATTAATATACAAAATCTGGACTATGGTTGAGCTGGGGAGAGGCCCCCGAGGCAGCTAGCCCCAAGGAGCTTAGATCTCTGCAGAGCAGTCTGAATACCCTAAGACAGAGGCTTCAAAGGCACCCCCAGCCAATGTTTCTGGGCTCCAAGCTGCAGCTAGCGACTGGGCGTTGTTTGGGGTGGGGGGCTCACCTGCAGTAGTCAGGGGGGACCATGCCATAGACGTGCACGTGGTCACACAACTCCACTGCAATCACCATGGTGAACCAGCCGGTGCTCAACCACGAATGGGACTTTTCCCTGCGGGCAGAGAGGGGGCATGATGAGGGGTCAGGCAGGCAGGGAGGAACGGTCAACCCACCTGGGGTTTCCCAGAACTCCTCCCGCCATCATGCCCTCCCCCAACTTCAGTGACCACCCCACCCCCCGCCCCACAGCCCAGCCCTACTGTGGGAACACGTGCATGCTGGCAGAGGACTTGTCTGGGCAGAGATGAGGGGTGTGGAGAGAGCGCCTTTGAAGGAACAGGGCACGCTGGGAATAGACTCCCGGGGAGACTGGTCACAGTAGGGCAGGTTGCAAGTGACCATGAGCTCACTGGACTCATGGCCTTGCTTGATGGAACTTGCTAGGAACAGCTGTGCCCACGCTAGGAGCAAACGCCTAAAGGGAGACTAATCAGAGAAGGTCATGCTGAGAGTGACCACGGGTTCACAGCAAGGCATGGGAGGTAGCCAAGGACCTGGAGCCTTCGCTGTCCACTACGGCAGCCAGTAGCCACATGTGGGCACACGATGTGTGGTTGAAATGTGCTGTCGGTGTAAAATATGCCTGGGATTTTTTTAGTATGAGAGAAAGAACACAGAAAATGTCACTGGTAGTTTTTGATACTGATCATATGCTGAACCGAAAATAGTTTGGATATATTTGATTGAAGGTGGTTCTTTGGAAAGTTTGGAAAGAAAATAAACCTCTCACAAGACTGACCAAGAAAAAGCAAAGATACAAGCTACCGGTATCAAGAATAAAACAGAGGACATCATCGCAGATCCTCTAGACATGAGGACAATAAGAAAACCACAAACAAGCACATACGTAAATTTCACAACTTCAATGAAATGGACCAATTCCTTGAAAATCAGAAACTACTGAAACACAGCCAAGATGAAACAGATTAACCTAAGTGTCTGTGACTATTAAGAAATTGAATTCATTGTTCAAAACCTTCTGAAAAAGAACTCTCCAGACCCAGAGAGTTTGGCAAATTCTACGAAATATTTAAAGAAGAAATAACACTGGGGTGCCTGGGTGGCTCAGTCGGTTGAGTGTCCGACTTTGGCTCAGGTCATGATCTCGCAGTCTGAGGGTTTGAGCCCTGCGTCAGGCTCTGTGCTGACAGCTCAGAGCCTGGAGCTGCTTCGGATTCTGTGTCTCCCTCTCTCTCTCTGCCCTTCCCCTGCTTGTGTTGTCTGTCTGTCTGTCTCTCTCTCTCTCTCTCAAAAATAAACATTAAAAAAATTTTTTTAAATAAAATAAAATAAAGAAGAAATAACACCAATTCTATACATTTTCAGAGGCCAGCATTACCCATACTACCAAAACCATACAAAAACAGTACAAAAACCAAACAAAACTACAGATCAAGATCTCTCATGAATACAGACACAAACATCTGAACAAGATATTAGCAAGTCATATTCAGCAGTATATAAAAAAGAATAATACGCCACAGCCAAGTGGAGTTTATTCCAGAAATGCAAGTCTGATTCAATATTCAAAAATCAATTGGTATAATCCACCATAGTAAAAGTCTTAAGAAAAACCACATGATCATATTAATTGATGCATAAAAACACTTGATAAAACTCAATATCCAATAATGATAAAAACTCTTAGCAAATTAGTTAGAAAAGAGAAATTTTTCAACCTGATAAAGAGCAGCTAAAAACTCTATAGCTAACATCATATTCAATGATGAAGGACTGAATGCTTTCCCACCAAGACCGGGACCAAGGCAAGATGTCTACTCTCACCACTTCCAATACAATTTGACCTTGTATTGTCAGTCCTAGCCAGTGCAATAAGGCAAGAAAAAGAAATAAGATGCATACATATTGGAAATTGTCCTTACAACAGGATCACGTATATGGAACATCCCAAAGAACCTAGAAAAATTTCCCAGAACCAATAAGGAAATTTAGCAGGATTACAGGATATAAGGTCAACCCACAAAAACCAATTGTATTTCTATCTACTAGCAATGAACAGTTGGGAACCCCCCAAAAATTTAAATACAATTTACAATAGCACCCTCAAATTTTAAATATTTAGGGATAAATCAGGGGCCGCCTGGGTGGCTCAGTCGGCTGAACTTCTGACTTCGGCTCAGGTCATGATCTCACGGTCCGTGAGTTCGAGCCCCGCGTCGGGCTCTGTGCTGACAGCTCAGAGCCTGGAGCCTGCTTTGGATTCTGTGTCTCCCTCTCTCTCTGCCCCTCCCCTGCTCACGCTCTGTCTTTCCCTCTCTCTCAAAAATAAATAAACGTAAAAAAAATAAAAATAAATATTTAGGGATAAGTCAAACAAAATAAGCACAGGGTCTATATGTTGGATGTATTGGGTTAATTGGGCTACTACAAAAATATAAATTACACATACAGCTTGCGTTATATTTCTACTGGATAGCATCGGCCTAGCTTTTCTGGGGAGATTAGCCAGAGAAGGACATGCTGGGAAAGATGTATCCTTAGGATAGAGTATGCTGGGAGCAACCGTGTGCCTAAAGCAAGACATGCTGGGTACAGTCAATACCTTCCAGAGGCAGACTGGAAGCAGAGCATGCTAGGAGCCCTGTTCCCTCAGAGCAATGCAGGCTGGGAAGCCTTCCTGGGGAGACGAGACCACGCAGAGCACGTTGGAAGTGACTCATGCTAAGGGCTGGACACAATGAAAATCCCCTAGGAAAACCTGAGCAGAGAGCAGCAGGAAGTGACCACACCCTCAGGGTAGTGCATGCCGGGAACAACAGGCCCTCTGGGCAGAGAATGCTGATGGGGAGCACAGGGCCGGCCGGAGGGGGCAGGCAGGAGGCTGGTACCTGTCCTTGCCCGTCTCACCCCGGAAGAGGTCGTCAAATTGGCGCATGCGGCCGGGAGAGACGGCATAGGCCTCCATGTTGGGGAACACCAGGCCTGCCCGCTGGATGACACGCACAAGGCTGCCCTGGGGCTTCTGCATCTTGTTTGGGGGGCCCCAAAAGATGAACGCAGTTTCGGGGGTCCGGTTGACAAATTCCTGGGGCCTCCGCAGCACACGGAATACGCTGGAATGGGCTACCACACGGAATGTGGTCTTGTTGCCTACGTCGGCTGAGTAGCCTGTGGTGGGCGCGTCGTTCATGCGGATTGTGCACTCGGCTCGCTCGATCTCAGGGCCCAGCTTGGTTCCCAGCAGGTGGCTAGAGCTGGTGACAATCACACACTGGTGGCACCGGGAGGGCAGCGTCTGGGGGGAGGCAGCAAGGAAAGTCAACACTATCATGACCATTCCGTGCCAGGCCCTAGGCTCTGTACATCCAGGCCTCCAGGAGGCAGGAATTATTTTGCCCATTTTAAAAACAGGGAAGCTGAAGGCTGTTTGCTCGGCATTCGACAAACACTTCCAGCGAGCTGGCTAATGGCTAAATACCAGGGACAGAGCTACGAGGAAAAGAGCCCCGTCCTGCCTTCAAGAGGCACAGTTAGGCAGAGAACACGTAAAAGATAAAATGATGCCAGGTGGTGAGCAAAACGTACCCCGAAGACAATACAACAGAGGCAAGGGATCAGGAGGGACAGGAGCGGGGGCTCCTCTAGAAAGATCATCCAGTGGGGGCCTGTTGGAGCCGAGACCAGGAGGATGAAGAGGAACCACACAGGAAAATAATTGAGGCGGGGGAACAGCAAGACCAGAGGTGCTGAAGTGGGAATGGCCACCGTGTGTTGAGAAGCCAAAGGTGGCCACTTGTCCGGAGCCGAGTGAAGGAACAGGAGGACAGGACAGTTATGCAGGGATGTCCCCAAAGTCACCCAGCAGAGGAGTGCAGCGCTGGGGTATGAACCCAGGTCGATATGGCCACAGAGCCCCGGGCTTGGTCCAGTTCTCCTAAGAGGGCAACCTCCCCAGGGCACCCATGACATCTCCACACCATCCACACGTAAGACACCACCTGTCGAAAAGGAAAGAGTGTGGAAGCCTGTCTGGGCCTCTGTTTCCTGTTTCCCCCACCGGTGAATGAGTTGGAACCACGTGTTCTCCGGGGCCTATTTTCTGCCCATGGAATTCCTGTTCGCCCTGTAAGTGTGAGCTCAGGCGCCACCTCCTCCAGGCAGTCTGCTCTGAGCTCTCGCTCCAAGATCTAACAACAGCTCCCATGGACCTCAACGGATGGCTTTTCCAGCTTTCCTGAGCTCTACTGGCTTCCCCTGTCAGGCTGGTGTCACCCACACTCAGGCTGTTCCACTTTCTCCCTGGTCCCATTATTTGTGTTTCTCTTTCAAGGATTCTTAGGGTCTCAGCTAGGTGTTAATCCATCTCTGAACACCCGCCAATGGGCCCTTTCCCAGCAAGGGTGCATTCAGAGCCCCTGGTTCAGGCTCTCCACACACCACGTGTGCAAAGACCCTGAGGGATTTAGGAGGGGGTCGTTGTTGTTTTTAATTTTTTTTTAATGTTTATTTTTGAGAGGGGGGGATGGGGAGGGGCAGAGAGAGATGGGGACAGAAAATCCAAACCCAGCTCCGTATTGACAGCAGAGAGCCCGATGTGGGGCTCGAACTCAGGAACTGTGACAGAGCCCAAGTTAGCCACTTAACCAACTGAGCTGCCTAGGTACCCCTGGGGGGGTGGGGTTTGAGGGAGGGGAAGGAGGCAGGCAGGGATTGGGAGACCACCTTCTCCTGGGAGGCGGAGTTCATATTCCAGGCCAATGATTATCTACTTGGCCTCCCAGAAAACATCTAGGGCTCAGAGGATTATGGGGTGAACCCCAGAAATACAACCTGCGTTTCACGGCTACCCAAGGCAAACAGAAGCCCCAGGAATGATTTCTGGCTTCTCTCTACAGCTACAACTCCCCAGAGGTTGGGGCAAAAAATACCCTGGCTCCTCCCCTCCCTTGCTGTGTGGACTTGGACAAGTGACTTTGCCTCCCTGAGTCTTGGTTTCCCCATCTCTTCAAGGCGAATAACAATGCTGACCTTACAGGGTTGGCATGCTCATTACCGCTAATCACAGTGCCCGGCACACAGCGGGGAACTGACAAAGGGCAGCCATTATTAGGACTGTTTTTGTGTCGTCAAATACTTGAGCCTTCTGCTCTCAAACCCTGTGTGGACTACCCAGCAGAGACGGAGATCCGTGAAAACCAGAGACATCTCTCCTTAGGAATTCTGACTCAGGAGGCAGTAGGATATCAGCACTAAAAATGGAACCCTGAAGACAACTGAGGCCCAGAGAGAGACAGGGCACTTGTGCAACATCACACAGCAAACAAGGGGCCGAATGGGGCGCCTGGGTGTCTCAGTCGGTTACGCGTCCGACTTCAGCTCAGGTCACGATCTCGCGGTTTCGTGAGTTCGAGCCCCGCATCGGGCTCTGTGCTGCTTGCTCAGAGCCTGGAGCCTGCTTCCGATTCTGTGTCTCCCTGTCTCTCTGCCCCTCCCCCCACTGAAATAAATAAACATTTAGAAAAAAATAAAAAACAAACAAACAAGGGGCTGAAGGCACTGGAAGCCATGGCCTTGACCCCTGGGGTCTCCCCTTTCCTTTAGAAGGAATGGAGGCAGCAGAGGGAGGAGGAGGAGGAGGAGGAGGAGGAGGAGGAGGAGGGAGGAACAGTGACGGCGGCGGGCAATGGGAAAGACCCGCCGCCAGCCCGGTCTCAGGGAGCGACCCGAGGTGGTCATGCTACCTTGTTGCCAAGAATTGGGACGTAGCCGTCGCTGATGCTCCATTTCTTGAGGTTGACAGGCCTGCGGGTGCGGCCTCGCAGGGAGCCATAATGGAAGACCTCATTGGCACTGTTGGAGCTGTAGAGGATGAGGATGGTGATGAGGGCAAAGAGGATCACGAACACTGCTGACCGCTGCTCCTGGAGAGGGGAGAGGCTGGTGAGCGCCCAGCCGCCCGGCAGGCCCCCGCCTCATCCTTGCCACCCACCACGCCTGGCTCACTCCCGCTCTTCGTTCCAGACCAGCTCGGATACCACCTCGTCTGGCCCCCGAGTACCCCCTATCACAGCGCCGGTCACACTGTTCAAACTGCAGCCCCCCCAGTGAGGCCATGAGCTCCGCGGGCTGGGACCGAGATGGCCTCCATGGCCACCGTATCCCAGCTCCCAGAGCACAGAAGCACGGAAGGTTCTCAAAGAAGGCTTGCTGGATCGGACTGGATGTGGGTGTCAGAAGGACCCCTCCAGCTACAGCTGGGAGGATGCCTGGAGACAGGTGGGACATTCAAAGGAGGGGAGCCAGGTCTTCCCCAAACAGTAATCCAATGTCATGTTTATCATTCATTAAAGCTGGAGGGGACGGATCTGGTCAGGAAGTGGGATGCACGGGACAAAGTGGGATGCATTGTCACTGTCAGGGCAGGAAAGCGATATCCAAAGTGTCCCTTGGGATTCATCTGCCCAGGGTCGGCACAGCTAGGCGAGGCCTGGAAATCCTGGCTCCTTGCGCTAACCGCCCCTCTGTGCTGGTTATTCATGTATCGCTTCTCAGCTCCAAGTTCACCCTTTTTGCCTGTCTGTGCAAATGGACCTGGGCCCTTGGATGCACGTCCTTGGCAGCTAAACGCAGATGAAGCTTTGTCAGGAAAGGATGCTGGAGAGGCAGTGCAGGAGAAAAGGAGTTGGCTTCCTGCTTCTGGTGGCTTTGACGCCCGGTCCCGGTGCCTTTGCTCCCCCAGAGCACACGGCTTCCACAGCACATGTGGCCAGCAGCTTCCTCCTGTACGTGCCTTCAGGCACTTTGGGAGCAGAGTGTCTCTGGCCCCTTCTATGATCACAGCCTCTCTAGAGCTCAGCGGGTGTAATACACTCAACCACACACAACACCCAGAGACCATGAGCTTCCCCGGAGCAGTTTTGTATGAGCTCCGAGTGCCTCCTGGGAGTCGTCTCCTGTGAGCAGCCTTCCCCGTAGCCCAGGGAGTGGTTTTGTGACGACTTCCACCAGCAGACCGCCACAGTGAGTTCTCTGCCACCCGGTGGGCCAGAGCTGTGCCCTCTCCAGCAAGGCCTGGGTCTCGGCCCTGCCGGTGGTGGCTGTTCCTTGTACTGGCTATTCCTGTATTTCTCAGAATGCCCATCCCTCGTGACTCCAATGCCCGGCTGTAGCTAATGATTCTTTATGTTAAACTTTCCCTGTTCAAATTACTGTGTGCTTTCTCTCTCTCAGTTGGACCCACACTGGTACGTCCACACCACACCACCCCCAACCCTCAGGCTCTTTCTTCCAAAGCTTCGCTGCAGTGGATCCCAGGAAAGGTGTGTGCAGGGCCAGGCGCATAATAGGTGCTCAGGAAAGCAGGAATGAATCAATCATTCTGACAGCCTCAGAGTGAGGCAAACAACATTCTGTCATCTTTGACTCTGACCACTGCTCAGAGCAGTACCCTCCGTCCAGCACATCCCAGTGCTGTGTCCATCACATGGGCCAATCCTTTACCACAGATGGACCAGTCAAACCTAGGAAGACACAGGTGGATACGGGCCCAGAGAGAGGTAGGAGCTTGCCCAAAGCCACAGAGATCAGTGGCCACGGCAGAGCTCCAGCCAGGGCCTCTGGGGCATCAGGCACTTCCTGGCCGGGAAGAGGCACTGGTGGTTGTCTGGGTCTGGGGCACAGATCCAAAGGAGCCCATTTCACTGGGTAAATAAAAGGCCGAGATCGGGACGAGAAATGAAGGGGGACTTACTTTGCTGCTACTCATCTCTCTCCGGCGTCTGCTGAGGGGCAGGGGCCGGCGTCCTGCAGGTGGCCCAGGGGGCAGGGATGTGGGGTCACACCTGCAAGCCACAGAAAGGGTTATGGCCACAGCTGGTCAAAGGCTACACCCTCCCCACCCCGCCAGCTCTCCTACCCACCCATGACTTCAAGGCTCAGGGTCATATGCATTTTGCAGAGAGAGACACTGAGGCCCGGAAAGGGCAGGAACCTGCCTTCAGGTCACACAGCCCGGTGGTGCAGAGCCTGACCTCTCTCCTTGCTCTCTCTTTCTCTCTCCCACTCTGCTTCCTGAGCAGGGACCTTCCCACTCATTAGCTCTCCTAGGCAGCTGGAGGGCCTAAAGCTGGCTCCCAAGCTGGGGGGCTTGCCCCCCACGCAGCAAGAGCCCCACTGTATATTCCTACTCTGACTTAGGTCCCCGTGGGCTTGGAATAAAGCACTATTCCTTATAGGTCCCCAAACTCCTCTGCACAGGCAGCCCTCCAGAAGTTGCATCAACTGTCCCTCTGTCTAGAATACCCTGCCCTCTTGGACCCTGCTCATGCCCTCTCAGCGTCCAAGCCTAGGGTAGACCAGGAACTTCCTCTGTGTGTCCCCTCACGGCTAGGCTGAGAGCTCTCCGAGCGTGCAGCCGGCACAGATCCTCACTCACATTCTCCACTGTGCCTCCAAAGGCGTGGAGGTGGGTGCAGGAGGTTCGCTGAATGACTTCGTTAATTAACAACAAGCCCTTAGGAGTTAAGGGCACAGACTGGACAATCGGCTATAACCACAGCCGCACCCTCAGAGGGTAGGTGGGGAGCCTCAAGTAACAGCCCTTCCTTCCTGCCCCAGTTGGCCCTTAGCAGCCGCAGCTGCGAGGGGACCTCCTCACAGGCCCTAGCTCCTTTCCGACCTCAATTTCCCCACCTGTCAAAAGGGAGTAAGTACTTGCATCCAGCCACCTCCAGCAGATTCAAGGCCAAAAGGCACTAAGGGAGGGAGAGTGTGCAGAAGAGAAACGGAGGCCCAGGGCTCCCCAGCTCGGTCCTCCCCTCCAGGGGCCTCCCGGCCCCGCCACTATCCCCACCCCTTGACCTGGCGGCTGTTTACTCCTACACAGCCACCAGGAATAGCCACGGCACGACAGGCCAAAGGAGGCTCCCCCCCACATGCCGCTCCTGATTGGTTGGGCCATGACTCCGCCCACTGCCCAACCCCACCCCCTTCTCCGCGGAAGCCCCCCTCCTCCCAAGCCGGGTTTCAGATTTCAGATTTCCCCCAGGCCGGAGGCCCGGTCAGGGCGCACTGGGGACTCTCACTGGGTACAGTGCCTGCCACACAGATCAGGAAACTGAGGCTCATTAGAAGAGAAAAGCAGCTTGTCCTAGGCCTTACAGCCCTTTGGGGAGCAAGACGGGTGTCCAGAATCCCAGGGTCGCGCTTATGAGCACGGACCCTCTGGCTGGCAGTGCAGGCCATCTCGGTCCAGCCTCCCCTCTCACTACCCTTTGCTTCGGATGCCCCAAGCTCCAGACACACCAGAGCACTCCAGTTCCCAGGCCGACCCAATACTTTCCCACCTTTGCCCGAGCAGTGACCTCAGCCAGGACCACCGACCCCCTGGTCAGCCCCGTCACACTCCTGCTCTGGGAAGGTCCTGGTCATACAGCATCTCAGGTGCCAGTGCGAATCCCGGTTCCACCACTTACTGGCTGAGGGGCCTCGGGCAAGCCATGTGACCTCTCTGAGCCTCAGTTTCCTCATCTCTGAAATGGGAATGAATAATAAGAGTAGGTGACTTACGGGGTTGTTGAAAGGATTCAAGCAGCTGCGGCAAGGGAAGCAAGGAGCTTCAAGTGCTGGGTCAGTGCCTGACAGTAGCTGTGAGTCGTGTGGGTATTCATTGTTGAAGGCCTGCCTCACCTTCAGCTTAAATGCTGCCCCTTGTTGGACACCTGGCTTAGCCACTTCCCTCTAATATCGAGGAAGGCGTGCAGGGAGCCACACTATGCATCACGCACTCACCCAATCCTCCTGGCCACGCTGCAAAGGAAGGGCTCTTACTTCCCATTTCACAGATAAGGAGAGTGAGGTTCAGAGAGGCCAAGCTCCTTGCACAGCTGCCCAGAGTCTGCTGGGGAGCCTTGTTTACAGCTTGTTTGCAGGGAGCAGCCCAGGGCTGAGCCTGCCAGGATCTCCTTCCAGGATCTCCTCGCGCTGGAAGGGGCCAGAGGCCACCAAGTGTGTGCCCAGCACCTGGCCCAGCACCAGGGAGCAGGCCTGCTGGGGAGCAACTTGCTAAGGCTGGGGAGGCGGCAGCCCAGAGCACCGGGCCAGGAGCGTGGCCTCAGCCCCGAGGCTGGTCGTTCAGGAAGAGGGCTCAGTCGTGGGCTAAGGGTGGGGGCCACACCCTGCCCTCTGTTCGGGGGCTTTGCCTCTCTCGGCCGGGGGGCTGGGGGAGGTGGGGTCCTCCTGCAGGGTCGAGAAGCCCCCACAAGCCGCTCGAGAGGAGGGCTCCGGGGAGGAGGGGGAGGGGGCTCCTAACGTCTAGATGGGGGAGGGCGCTGAGCCCGTGGGTCCACCAGTGGGGGACGACTCACTCTCTGCGCCCCCTCTTGCGCTAAGCCCCCGATTTCCGCACTCTGGGGGGGTCCGGAGCCCTAGCGCCAGCTGGGACGAGGAGGGAGGCAGGACGGCGGCAGGTCCCCGAGCTCTAATGGGGTAGTCAGTGGCGGGGGCCCCGCGAACCCCGCGGCAGCCCTAGGGCGCGAGGACCGGTACCTCCAGGCGCCACCGCCGAGAGCGAGCGGGTCTGGAGGAGCCCCGAGGCCCCGCATCTTCCCCATCCCTGGCGACTCCCTGCCCCCGCCCCGGGGCGCAGGCAGAGCCCCCCCTCCCGCTGCCCGCCTCTGCGCGGCGCCCGCTCACCTCCCCCGGGGAGCGCCCGGCCCCCCGCGGCCCCCGAGCCCCCTCACATGGCGCCGGGAGCCGAGAGCCGGGGTCCGCGCTGCTCCGGCCGCCCAGGCCCCGCCGCAGCCCACGCCCGCCGGGTCCTAGCGCCGCCGCCGCCGCCGCTCTGGCCCAGGCCGGGGAGGCGGGCGGAGCCTGGAGGGGCCGCGGGTGGCTCCGCCCCCCGGGCGGCGCCGGCGGGGAAGGGCGAGGGGCGGGCGACCCCGGGACCCGGCCGCGCTGGCGCGTCGCTTGCCCCTCTGGGCAGCCGGTAGGGGCAATGAAAACCGCAGCAGCCTTCTGGAAACCTTCAGTGTGGGTCGGGCCCGCTTCTATCTCGCTTTACTGCCGCCACGACCCGGATGGGGAAACTGAGTCCCGGAGCACGCTGAGCTTGGAACCAGTTGAGTTCCTCTCTGGGCCCCCTCCCCCAGGACCTCCAGAGCCCTGCATCCAGGAGTCACCGTGGGTGAACTCACCGGTCCTCCTGTGGATTCAAGTCCAGCTGTGTGCCGCCCCACCAGATGTTGGGTCGTGGCACATTACTTACCTTTCCTCTGCCTCTGGAAAACAGGAAGAACGACCTCATAGGGTGTTTTAAGGATTCAAAATGTTATGTTACTTATAGGTACTGGGGTATACATGACATCATTTCATGTGATAACGAAACATAACAATTTAAGTAGCCGTTCTAGGAGCCTGGTTAAATAAAGGCACAGCCCCGCTAAAATGGATGATGCAGGGTCCATATGCACTGACAGGAAGGCATGTCCAGGATATTTACAGGCTATTTAAGTGAAGAAAGCAACTTAAAGAAGTTAATCATTCTAGAAAAGGAAATGGTAAGACTTTGCTTTCCCCTCCTGCATGTGTGTAGTCTGGAGAAATTCTTTCACGTGTACACAACAAAATCCTGAGTGGCAGTCCTTGAAATAACACCAAACTGGAAACAGCCTATATATCCATCAACAGGAGACTGGATTTGTTTCCTTTGCAATATGCGGCGGTGAAATATTATATAGCAGGGAAAACGAACAAGCTACAATGACATGGATGGGTTTTAGAGACACGAGCGGTGAAAAAGACAAGTCCCAGAAGACAAAACTACACACTATATTAAGCATACAGCTGGCAGCAGGCTACTTCTCCCAGACAGGGAGGGGGTTAGCTTTTGCCTATCCGAATGATTAAAGTTTTACAAGCAAGAACACAGTTGTCTCTGTGGGGTAGGCAGGGATGCAGGAAAGGGGAGGGAGGAAACAGAGGCGGGCATTTCTAGTGCCACTCTGGTCTTTAAGTGGGACGTGGGTTTTGAGAGGTTCACTATATTGTTATGTTTTATAATTTACAAGAATGATCTATGCCACCATTTGTATGTATCACAGTAATTTTTTTTAATGTTTATTTATTTTTGAGACAGAGAGAGACAGAGCATGAACGGGGGAGGGTCAGAGAGAGAGGGAGACACAGAATCGGAAACAGGCTCCAGGCTCCGAGCCATCAGCCCAGAGCCCGACGCGGGGCTCGAACTCACAGACCATGAGACCATGACCTGAGCTGAAGTCGGACGCTCAGCTGACGGAGCCTCCCAGGTGCCCCATGTATCACAGTTATTAAAAGGTGAAAGAAAGAGGGACGCCTGGATGGCTCCGTCGGTTCAGTGTCCGACTCTTGATTTTGGTTCAGGTCATGATCTCATAATTCGTGAGACTGAGTCCCAAGTCGGACTCTGTGCTGAGCCTTTTTGGGATTTTGTCTCTCTCTCCCTCTGCCTCTTCCCTGCTCGTGCATGCAAGCGCACCCTCTCTCTCTCTCTCTCTCTCTCAAAAATAATAAAGTTTTTTTAAAAAGCACTAAAAAAGTGAAAAAAGGACAGAGATAATCAAATTAAAATAAGGAGATACTTTTTTGCCTATCAGCGATTAAAGTGTTAAGAGTGGTTATTTCTTCAATGATGAGATTATGGGCTGCTTTTTTTTTTTTTTTTTGGCTTAACTGTATTTTCCAGAAATTTTAAGATTAGCAGCCACAATGTTTTTATATTTAAAAACTGAGTTTTTAACTTATAAAAAAATGAACTGCATCTATAGCATGATTCCTTAAAAAAAAAAAAAGACAACTATGGGGGGGGGGGGAGGTGCCTGAGTGACTCAGTCGGTTAAGCATCTGACTTTGGCTCAGGTCATGATCTTGTGGTTTGTGGGTTCAAGCCCCGTGTCGGGCTCTGTGCTGACAGCTCGGAGCCTGGAGCCTGCTTTGGATTCTGTGTCTCCCTCTCTCTCTGCCCCTCCCCCGCTCGCAATCTGTCTCTCTCAAAAATAGACATTAAAAAAAATTTTTTTAAAGTATATAACTATGCCTATATATTTGTAAATGTACACAAAAAGTCTGGAAGAATCCACACTGGACCACTGGCAGTAGTTTCTCCCTGGAGAATGGATGTGGGGCAGGAAGGGTGGGTGCTACCTTTATTTTCTGCTTCATAAAGTTCCAGGCTGTTTACATTGGACTCGTTTGTTAATACCACTTTGTTTTAAATTAAAACCAAGGGGGGGGGGGCGTGCCTAAGGTCCTTCCTCCAGGTTGTGTAGACACTGCCCACCAGGCAATAGGGCTCAGTGGGGAGGGCCAAAGGTGGATTGGAGGCTTCTTGCCCCTCTGGTGTCCACCTCCATCCACTTCCTGAGCCGCACCCCACTTCAGCCCCAGACCTCTCACCCTGCCAGCAGGAGGACACAAAACCACAGGGCAGGGAGCAGGGCAGCCGGTGGGAAGCTTGGTTATGGGGGTTCAGAGAACAGGAGCCCCTTGCCCAAAGTCACCCCTCAGGTTAGAGCCTCTACCAGGGGTAGGGGTTTCCTGTCCCCAGCTCTTCTCCCTGCCCCAGGCCAATGACAGGGACTAGGGAGATCAGAGTGTTGCAGAACCAGTTCCTGGACCAAACCCGGACCTGGAGCTCCCCCCTCAGCCTGCCGGGCCAAGGCTTATTCCAGGAAGTTCTGCTGTAGGGCTGACTTCCCTTTTCCTGGGCCCCCCCAAAAGAACCACTTCAATAATAACAAGGATAAGAAAAACAGCTCCAGTGGGTCGCATGCCAGGTGCTTTCTCCTGTGCTAAGCACTTTGCAGATACACCTCACTGAATCCTTAAAATAACCTATGCGATGGGTACTACTACCCTCCAGAGGGAGAAAGTGCCACTTGGGGTGCGCACAGGTGCCCAGGCTGGGATTCCCCCAGGCCTATCTGCTGAATAACCACAAGTCATTCTGCCCCAAAGCCCAAGGCCTGCCCCACACCCACAGCAGGGCTTTCATGGATGGGTGGCCATGGCCAATTCTGGTGCTGTTCCCCAACTCTGCCCGGAGCTGGTCCTCCCCACAGAGCTGCCCAACCATGGTGTGGGGGAGATGGCCTCTGCTTCAGGCCTTCTTGTCCCAGGGTGGGGGTCCTGAGTGTGACCACCTTCCCTTCTTATCCCTTAGCAATCTTTGCACTGTTGGGATTTTTCCCTTCCGCGGGGCCCTAGAAGGAGCCCTCAGAGACTCCCTCACCTGCCACCCTAGCTCCCAATTTACACAGACCCAAACCAAGGCCCCGAGAGGGGTCAAGACTTGCCCAGGTCTCTCCCTCCTGGGTCCTGGGCACAGCCAGTGTGGGAGTCAAGCCTGGGAACTCCAGGCTCTTTTCCTCTGGACAGAGAAGAGGCCAGTGAGCGTCTCTGGCAGGTGTGGGCCTGCACACAGGAGCTGCTCCCAAGCGCATGTTCCCAAGACCTGGGCAGTGGGTCTGGAACCAGGAAGTAGCTGGCCCCAAGTTCCTTCTGAGAAGAGGCCCCTTAAGACACTGCCAGGCTGTGAGGCTCACCTGGTTTCCCCTCTGACCTCAGGAGGAACTAGATGAGTCCTCAGCAGGCCTGCCGAGGGGACAAAGGAGCAGGGGTGTGGACAGGAAAACAGATCCCCGAAGGGGGGCTGCACACACAGTGCCCCACCTGGCCACACTCCTCAGAGCTGGGAGGAAGGTCCCGCCCCCAACTCACCTCCTGGAAGCTGCTGGAACTGCAGTGGCGGAGAAGAGGCTTCTTCAGAGAACCTTCAGCAGGCCCAGAACCAGTCACCAGAGCAGCCAGGGGTCATTGTCTTTGGCCCGGAGGAAGAAACTGGTGGACCGTGCCTGCCAGGTCACCATCCCAGAAAGACACATTATTTAGGCCAACCCAGCAATAAACATCCCACCCCGGGGGCAGGACCAGGACAGAGGCTCCTCTGTGCACTGGGCCCAGGGGCTGAGCCAGCATCTCCCGGGGGACGGAAGAGGAGGAGGAGGCAACCTCTTGGAAGGGGTGTGAGTTCAAATCTCCCCAGAAACAGCAGACTCTGTCCTTGGAGACCCAGGACAAGACTGTGAGCAGGGAGGCAGCTGGTCAGGGCCAAGGAGGGCAGGGCCGATGCTGAGCAAGGGAGATCCCATTGAAAATGATAGTCCCACACATCAAGTGTCATCCCTGGGGCCACCTCGGTGAATTCATACAATTCCATGAGGTAGGGACTACTTTTTTTTTTTTTTTTTTTTTTTTTTTTTTAAAGTAGACTCCATGCCTACATGGGGCTTGAACTTACAACCCCGAAGTCAAGAGTCGCATGCTCTACGAAGCCAGCTGGGCGCCCCAGCGAGGACTACTTTAATATCTTTCACAGATGAGCAAACTGAGGCCAGGAGGAAGGCACTAATCTGCCAGGATCCCACGGCAGGAGCCTGAGGGAGGCCAGGTCTCACTCCAGAGCCCTCCCTCCGAGCCTGGAAGTTCCCCCACCAACCCTCTGCCTGCCAGGTTACATTCCACCCTTACCTCTGCCCAATACCTGCTCAGAGACACTGGCCACTGCCAGGCCAGCAGCTGGCGTTCGGCTGCCAGCCTGCTCCTACTTCCCCAGCTCAGGGCTCTTCCCGCTCCTCCCACGCTTGCAGAGCCTTCTGGGCCTGCCTGGCACTGGGGCGGGGGAGGCCGGGCGCATAAAGCAGTGCCGTGGGCCAGGGGCCGGGTCTCCAGGCTCTCCTGAGAAGGCTGGGGGCAGCAGGGGGAGCGTGCTCCCTGGCACCCCGGCTCCGTGGCGCAACTGGCCACATAGTTTGCGGGGTGCAGCGCAAAATGGAAGTGCGCAGCCCCTTGTGACAAAGCACTGTTAAGAATTTCAGGTTGACAACAGCAGAGCGTTACGCTAAGCATAAGATCCTAAACAACTGCGCAAGTCACATGCCCGTGAGGTGGGCCCCAAGCCCTGGAGCTGGGGGAGCTAGGACCCCAGGGCTCCTCCATCGCAGCTGACAGCCTGAGGTCCTGGGGTCCTGGTTTTTCATTAGTTTCCTGGTCTCCAGATTAAGGAAGGAGGCAAGGAGAGAGGGAGCGGAGGAAGGAAGGAAGGAAGGAAGGAAGGAAGGAAGGAAGGAAGGAAGGAAGGAAGGAAGGAAGGAAAGAAAAGGAAAAAGGGAGGGAGGGGTAGTTAAGTACTTTCACGGGCTCTCCCCAGCCCTCTGGTGCAGGGCCCAGGCACTCAGACCCCTTGCTCTCCTGGCTCAGCCAAGTGGCTTCTCCTTATCTGTAAAATGTGCTAACTCTGTCCCGCTCCCCAAGGTGGCCCCAGACCCTTGTTCACCGGCCCTTGCTGTTTACTGGTGAGTCTGTTTTTCCCGCCCTACAGGTGAGGAAAGTGAAGCTCTGCCTGCCTGCCTTGCAGTGTGACCAACTTCAGAGTTAACAGGGGATTTAACTGGCAAGATGCTTGGAATTTAACCCACGGAGCAGGGAGGTGACACGGGGTGGGGCACTTTCCTTCCCACCCTGAGTCATTTCCTCCCCAGCTCTGGACTCTCCTCCCACTGGTACAGGACAAGGGGTACCCTGGAAGCTGCTGAGGTGGGGCATTCCCCGTGCCAAGTGCAGCCAGGGAGCCAGACTTCCCGGCCCGGTGAGGAAGAGGCTTCCTGACTTGGCGGGGAAGCAGGTAGGCTCCTGGGGAAGAAACACGTGGGCAGGTTAAATGCCAGAAGTCCAGCCGGCTGTGGGCCCGGGGAGGGGCCCAAGGACCCAGCCTGCCCTCGAGTCAACAGGTTATGGGATTGTGGCAGGGAGAGGAGCCCCAATCCCCACCCCCAGACACATGACCACACTTCAGACAGGCTTCCAGAAAACACATGTTTACCCGTACACTCCAGAGGTGGCCCTGGCAGTCACAGTTCAAAGGCCCCTTCGCCCAACGAACCCCAAGCTCCAGCCTGGGAAATGTGGCACCAAAGGCAGGTGGAGGGGGGACAGTGAAGAAGGACCAGGGCTGTTGAAAGATCGAAGATCACAATGCTGGTGAGTTGAGGGGCCATCAGCCCCGGGGGCAAAGGCCACTGGACAGACCCAGAGGGGGGGTGAACCCCAAAATGAAGATTTGGATTACTCAGAAAGTGGGGTGCAGGGAAGGGCTGCAAAGGTCACCACAGTCCTCCTCTTCTCCCCCTCAAGTCGGGAGGCCTAAGATGGCTCCAAGTGTCCCCAGGGTAGGGCCAGAAGGGACCTTAGGTCCACTAGGCATGTGGCAGGAGACAGGATCCATAAATTAAATGTTTCCGGTGGAGTGTGGAACAGAGGCCCGGTGAGGGCCTTGTGGCTGGCTAGGCGATGGGGCTACTGGGTCCTCCACGATGGGTGGGCAAACACAATGGGCCTCTTCTTGGCCCAGCGGGAGAACACGGCCTTCTCAGTGATGAAGCGGTGGGCGCTGCGGGGCGCCCGCTCGTGGGCCAGGTACATCTGACATTCGTCCAGCCGGCCCTTCTCAAAGTAGTGGTAAGGCACCGAGGGGTGGCTCTCCTCCCTGCGGGTGGGGAAGAGGGACAGGCGTGGGGCACCTAAGCTCGCCTGCCTCCCGCCACACCCTGCCACCTACCACAACCAGCCCCTCACCAGGGACTCCCCGCCGGAGCACCCCCATGCCTGGTCCCGGGGAAGGTCAGGACAGACAGGGGAGGTGCAGGGCAGCCCACGGATCCCAAGGGCCAAGGTTTGACCCTGGCTCTGGCTCTTGTGAGCTGGCCGCTTCTGGGCTGGAGACGTACTCTGTGAGCATAAATAACCCGTCTGTAAAACGCAGACGGTCACCTGAGACCACGGGTCAAAAAGATGTAAGATTGCAAAGCGCCTTGCGGGTCCTGGGCTTCCGGTGAGCGTCCCGTCAGTCCCCGCGGCTGCACCCCCACCCGCTCATCAGCACCGTGCACACTGGCCGTCTGGCCCGGGGCCATGGCAGAGGGCGCCCATGGGCTGTCATCTGGCCCACGTGCTCACCAAGCAAGCTCCAAGAGAACAGAAAACAAAGACCCGGGGCCCGTCCTGTCCCTTGTGCACATGTTCCTTACAACAATACTGAACTATTGTGATATCGACGGCAACAGCTTCGACGCAGCTGGTGCCTGATGATGCCCTTCTGAGCACCTCGGTAGATTTATTCTCTCTCTAAACGTTTCTACAACCTTCTGGGGAAGGTGTGATCGCTCTCTCTTTTACATATGAGGAAAGGGAGGCCCTGGGCCCCAGGGGTGTCTGAGCCTCAGCCGCCCACGGGGGAGCCCACGCACCCCGTGCCCCAAGCTCCCCCAGGGTGAGGCCAGGACAGGGGGCCCACGGTCCTCCCCGCCCCGGCCTTTCCTCCTGCCCAGGACCCGGCTGGCCTGACCTGCAGTAGCTGTCGCTGACCATTCCGTAGACCACGATCTCCTCGCACAGCTCCAGGGCAAGGATCATGGTGAACCAGCCGGTGCTGAGGAAGGAGCCGGACTGTCTCCTGGCGGGAAGGGGAAAAGTCAGCACAGCCGCGTCCCTCCCCAACGCGGGTCTGAGCAAGGAAGGGGCTGTGCGACAGGCCCAGCCTCAGCTGTCTCGAGGCACAGCGCTGGTCACTCTCCCAGCCAAGGGCCCTCCCCTTGACCCCTACAGAGGGGGCCCTGGGGAAGGCTGGGGAGGGGACAGAGCCAGCCCGAGATCAGCAGCAGGAAAGGGGTGCAGCTGGACGCCAACCCAGGCTCGTTCAGCCCCTCACCACCCACACGGGGCTTGAGCAAACCCCCAGACGATCGTGTGAGGCCACCGAGCACGGCGGGTGAGAGTGGGGAAGACCCCTGTCTGAATTCAAGTTGGTCTTCAATTCAAACCCTACATCTGCCCTAGGGTATCAGCTTTGCTCACAAACCTCTCTGAGCCTCGCTGACCCATCTGTGGAATGGGGAGAATTATATAGGTAGTTATGGGGAGGGGAACCGTCAGCTCAGCACCTCCCCTGGTCCCCACACCCAACTGGGAGCGAGGGACTGTGTGGGCAGCCCAGGGCTCAACTCTCTCAATGCACCAGCACTGGTTACCCTCCCAGACGAGGGCTACTCACATCCACCTTGACAGAAGGGTTATGGGGTGGCTCACTCTTTCAAACCGGGTGGCCAGGAACCTGCCATGGCCGGTGCTAACATTCTCAAGGGAGGGCCAGGAATGTTGAGACAAGAAGGGGACAAAGAATGTCAGGCAGGGAAGGGCACCTTCAGACGGGGTGGTCATGGAGGGCTTCTCTGATGAGGTGACATCCCATCCAGACCTGAATAGCAAGAAGGAGTCAGTCACAGGGAGGCGTGAGAGGAGAACATTCTAGACGGAGGGAAAACATGTATGAGCCCTGCAGGTGAGAACCAGTGTAGAGATGTGAGGAGGCCCAGAGGACGGGCAGGTTGAGAGAAGGGAGATGATGAGATCACGGAGGCCTCGTAGGAGGCTTACAGGCCAGGGGAGGGGAGGGACGAGAGCCTGGACTTTATTCTCCACGTGAAGGGAAGCCTCCGTCAGGTTGCAGGCGGTGGGCGCTCAGACTGCAAGGGGGCAAGAGTGGCGGCAGCAAGGGGCTGCTACAAGCGCAGTGGAGGCTGGGGCGTAATGGTGGCTTGGGTCCGGGTGGCACCTGTGGGCACAGGAGAGTCAAGAGGCCACCATATGCCGCAGGTGATGGAATGAAAGGAGGCGGGTACAAAGCCCAGGTCTCTGGCTGGGAAACTGGAGGCTGGCGGCCGGATTTTCAGAGCTGTGGTGGGGGTGGGAGGAGCCAGCGTGTGGAGGAGGAGGCTGGGAGGAGTCTGAGTGTGGGATGAAAGGACATCCTCAACGCAGAGGGCTTAAGGCAGTGCCTGGTGCAGGAAGAGGGCCGTTTCTACCGTCACTGTTACTTCTGTCATCTGGCAGGGACTTCAGAGGCCAATTCAGATCTCAGGGAGTATCCCCTCCCGAGGCCAGAGCTCCCGACACCGCTCCCCGCGGCAGTGCTCCCCTAGCCTGTGCTCATAAGGCTGGCCACCATAGGGCCTTTTTGATCTATGTGCTAACTCAACGAACGACAGTCTCTCTGATTCTGTCCCCCATCAGAGGCAGGAGCACGTCTGCCTCCCTCACTGCTGAACCCCAGCGCCCGGTGGAGCAGACCCGTGATGGACAAGAAGCGGCTTGAGAAGGCAGGTCCCCAGCCAGCAGGGAGACCCCACGCAGGCCGGCCCCAGGCTCACCGGTTCTTGCCCGTCTCGTCCTGGAAGACCTGGTCGCAGTAGGCCATCATGCGCTCCGTGAAGGTGTAGACCTGCAGGCCCGGGTACATCTTCGTGAGCTGTAGCAGTGTGCGGTAGGTACGGCCGCCCAGCGCCCGGTCCATGTGCCTGCCCTGGCCCCACACCACGTAGAGCGTGTCACGGGCGTGCTGGAAGTAGTGGGAGTAGTTGCGCAGCAGCAGGGGCACACTCGTGTGCGAGACCACGCGCAGGGTGCTGCGCCGGCCCACGTCCGCCTCAAAGCCCACGGTGGGTGCCTGGTTCATGCGCAACACGCACTCGGCACTGTCGATCTCCGCGCCCAGGCCCGAGCCCAGCATCTGGCCGGAGCTGGACACCACGGCACAGCTACGGCATGGTTCCCGGACCAGTGGCTGTGGGGAGAGGCAGAGAGGAAGAGAAAGGCATGAGCACACAGCTCCCACATCCCCGTCCCTCCACCCGGTAACAGCCACCGCCTTCACATGGCCCCTGTATCAGCTGCAAGTATGGCGTCAACCCATTTTGCAGGTAAGGAAATTGAGGCTGGGCCGGGGGAGTGACTTTCCTACGGTCACATGGATAGCAAGTGGCAGGGCTGAGACTCTGTGTTCAGAGCCCCATGCTTCCTCATCGGCCACCTTCATGTCCCTTTTCCCTATTGCTGAGGCCCTAATACGCCCTCCATCGTGGGTTTTTTTTTTTTTTTAACGTTTATTTATTTTTGGGATAGAGAGAGACAGAGCATGAACGGGGGAGGGGCAGAGAGAGAGGGAGACACAGAATCGGAAGCAGGCTCCAGGCTCCGAGCCATCAGCCCAGAGCCCAACACGGGGCTCGAACTCACGGACCGCGAGATCGTGACCTGAGCTGAAGTCGGACGCCCAACCGACTGAGCCACCCAGGCGCCCCATCGTGGGTTCTTTATTACGGTTACGTGAGCAAACATTTATAAAGCACTTGAAGCGGTACTTAGCACACACTGGTACCAGGGGTCATATATGTGCTTGTTAAGTAAACATGAACCTCGGCTCTTCACAATGACTCTCAGGCCACTCCCTCCTCTGCCTGAGCCCCACTCATGTTGTGCCCGGTTTGTAAGTAAAAGAAGGGTCTTTAGTCTTTAGGGTTTCACAACATTGGGAACGTCTGGCTCGGAGCCTGAATCCTGGTTCTGCCACTTCCTCTGTCTCTCTGAGCCTCAGTTTCCTCATCTGTCAAATGGGGATGAAAACAGCATTTACTTGACCAGGTTATGAGAGGACTCAATTAAAAATGCCTGGAGATTGGGGCGCCTGGGTGGCGCAGTCGGTTAAGCGTCCGACTTCAGCCAGGTCACGATCTCGCGGTCCGTGAGTTCGAGCCCCGCGTCGGGCTCTGGGCTGATGGCTCAGAGCCTGGAGCCTGTTTCCGATTCTGTGTCTCCCTCTCTCTCTGCCCCTCCCCCGTTCATGCTCTGTCTCTCTCTGTCCCAAAAATAAATAAACGTTGAAAAAAAAAATTAAAAAAAAAAATGCCTGGAGGGGCACCTGGGTGGCTCAGTCGGTTGGAGCCTCTGACTCTTGATTTCGGCTCAGGCCCTGATTCCAGGGTTGTGGGATCGGGCCCCCGAGTGGGGCTTTGCACTGAGCGTGGGATCTGCTTGAGATTCTGCCTCTCTCTCCCTGCCCCTCTCCCCCACTCATGTGCATGCTCTCTCTCTCTCTCTCTCTCTCTCTCTCTCTCTCTCTCTCTCTCTCTCATAAAAACATAATAATTAGGGGTGCCTGGGTGGCTCAGTCAGTTGAGTGTCTGACTTCGGCTCAGGTCATGATCTCAGGGTTCGTGAGTTTGAGCCCCATTGGGCTCTGTGCTGACAGCTCGGAGCTCGGAGCCTGCTTCGGATTCCGTGTCTCCCTCTCTCTCTGCCCCTCCCCCACTCATGCTCGGTCTCTCTCAAAAATAAATAAACATTAAAACAATTTTTTTAAATAGTAATTAAAATAAAATAAAACTGCCTGGGGAATGATTAGCCCAGACCCAGAGGACAGTGAGGGCCCAACCATCTCATTATCCCCCGAGAGGCTGAAGCTGGGCCAACATGTCTACAAATGTTCACTGGCGGTCAGGGGTCAGGGGTCCCAGAAAAAGACTTGCTCCCCACCCCATGTCTCCATGCCCTCCCGAGAGGACACGTGTTTACGATGGCCCTGTATTCCTCTCTGAGATATTTTACATCAGACCTAATGTTGATTTAGGGACTCACAGGCCCATTTTCCATGCCTCCAAAGACAGCACGATTCCTTTATTCTGCCCACAGTTTGAGCCTATCATGCCCACTGTGGTCTGTTCAGATCTGAGGTCACTGCTAGCCCCAGGAGATATTCAGCTTGCCCCACGCAAGGGCTTTAAACTATTTAACTGCGATCAGATTTTTTTCCGGATATCCAAAACCTGGATTTCTGGCTTCTCTTAAGAAACCCAGAGGATCTGGCCACCTCGAGCCCATATCCGCATGAGCTCGAGTGTCTGAAATAAACACTGGCCGCCACCACGGAAGATGGGACAGCATCTACCCGGCCCACCCCACCTCTTGTCCCATGTGGCCAAACCCCCAGTGGTTTTACATCTTGATCAAATATTTACATGGCACCTGTTGTGAACACTGGCCACGGATCACCCAGTTCGATCAGCAGAGCAACTCTACAGAGGTACAAACCAGAAGGTTCTTGATTCATCGGTAGAAGCTACCGATGAGGAGGCAACCAAGACTCAGAGAAATGAAGGCCCAAAATACGTCTCCTCCGAGCCAGGGTCCCTGAACATGCCTCCCTCTGACCTTTGTGCTCAGAGAGCCATCAGACTCAGAGCCGGGAGCTTTCTGTGCCGGGTGTCAGTATGGGATGCCTTTGAGAAAGCTACCATGGGGGGCCACTGAAATCAGGGTGAGGGGTATAACGTACTCCAATCTGCACCTGGCAGAGCAAGCATGGGGAGGGGGGTGTCATGGGGCAGGGGCCAAAGCTGCCTCATCACCTCTGAGCTCCAGTGTCCCCGTAGCCCCACGAGAGGGAAAGGTCTGGGGCTGACATGACTTTTCTCTAACATCTCCATCCCCAGCAGCGATCATCAGCACGAGACAGGGCGCATCCAAGCACCAAATACACACTTGCCGAATGAATGGCTTATGTGCAAACACAGTTACATCTAAAGACAGGAGCACCTGGGTGGCTCAGGCGCTTAAGCGTCACGATCTCACAGTTCGTGGGTTCGAGCCCCGCGTCAGGCTCTGTGCTGACAGCTCGGAGCCTGGAGCCTGTTTCAGATTCCGTGTCTCCCTCCCTCTCTGCCCCTCTCCTGCTCATACTCTGTCTCTGTCTCTCTCTCAAAAACAAACATTAAAAAAAAATTTTTTTTAAATACATACACAGAATGACACACAGATCACCACGATGTGAAGGTGTCTGTCTCCCCCACCAGACTGGGAGCTCCAGGGGTGAGCACCCTGGCCGACTCACCTATTTTACCTCCAGCACCCAGCTGAGAGCAGCCAGACAATATTTACTCAATTAAAAAACAAAAACAAAAACATTTCTAGAGCGCCTGGGTGGCTTATTTGGTTGAGCATCCGACTCTCGATTTTGGCTCAGGTCATGATCCCAGGATGGTGGAATCGAGCCCCCACACTGGGGTCCACACTGAGTGTGGAACCTGCTTAAGATTCTTTCTCCCTCTTCCTCTGTCCCTCCCCCCTGCTCGTGCTCACTCTCTCTCTCTCTCTCTGGAAAAAAAAAAATTACAAAATAAAAAAAAAATAAATCCACTTCCTCTTAGAACTTGGGACTCACAGAGGTGTAGTGACTGCTCAATGTCACACAGCTGGTGAGCAGAGGGGCCAAGCCTGGGGGCCAGGCTGGCCTGGCACGCGCCTGGTTCTCACTTATGCCCAGAGAGTAGGGGGCACCCTGGCCGGCCTGTCTCGACATGTTGTCCGGCCAGCTCACCTTCCCATCTGGCACGCTGCTATATCCGCTGAAGTGCAGGGGCCCTGGCACAGTGGGCCTGGAGTTGGTGGACGGGTGGGGGTCCAGGCAGGGGGCCAGGCAGAAGGACAGGCAGGCCCAGCAGCACAGCAGGATGTAGGCAGCTGAGAAGCCCGAGGAGCACAGGATGACAAGCAGGAGCCGACCCTGGGGGAGACAAACAGTCGTGGGGTATGTGCGGGGGGTGTCCCTGGGGCTCCTCTTAGAAGCTTATGCTGGGGTGCCATGCTCCAGCCTCATGGGTCCAAACCCCAGCTCGGTAGCTTCCAGAACATCAGCAGAGCCCAGAGTTAACCAGGGCTTCCTCTGGGCTGCTCAGGCCCTGGAGACAAGCCCTTTTATTCCTCCCACGTTCTAGATAAGGGATCCGGGATGAAAACCCGAGGCCACACAGCATGGAAACAGGATGGGCCCTTCAATCCAGGCTGCAGAGCCCATACCCTTAACCAGAAGCCTAGGTGCACTCTGTAGCCCTGGGTGCAACTCTCCACCCCTCTGGACCTCTTCCTCTTCTAAAAACTCAGGGCCCGTAGCACCTGTGAGCTCACCGTGAGGCCAGCGGTAACAGTGCTGTGTAGACTATAATGTGCACAAGAAGACGCAAGAGTGGCCCCTCAGGAGGGCAAACCCTCCTCCTTCAGACCTTGGACTGAGGCCGCCAGGGTGCCCATCCCCTGTCCCCTCCCCCAGCTGACTTGGTGCCGGATCTGGATCAGCAGCCCAGGTGAGTAAGGACGATGGCAGAAAGGGAAGTGTCACTCAAGAAATGGTTTCAGTAATTGACAGCTGCTGGTTCAGAGGCTCCCACCTCCAGAAAACATGCGCCAAAGGCCACGTGAAGCAGGACGCCCTCCGGGGGGCCCGCTGGCCCTCTTAGGGAGTGCCCCCACCAAGCCTTTCAACGAGGAGCCCCCTGACAGGGGGCACGACCTGCGGCTGCCGTCATGTGCTGGGCCACCCTGGTCACCATCTGTGTCTCTCTGGGCTCTAATATTCTCCCAGCCCGCCCAAGGCAGAGGTCCCTCAGCTGGCCCGCAGAACCCACCCAGCAGCTGGCTGGTACTCTGAAAATTGGAGGTGGGAAATGCAGCTCCCCGCCCCCGCCCCCCTCCCAGGGCATATCCTGCCCGAGGCCCACCCTTCTCTGCCCACAAGCCACATCAGCTTCTAAAAATAAATCTGTCTGTGGCCAGCTGTGCGGGGGGAGGGGGTTCAGCCCCTGAGGCCTCAGGCTCTGCCCGGCATCTGGTCCCCTGCCCACAAGGGGCCCAGAGACCCGGATTCCGGCAGTGGTGGTGGACTCCCCACAACATCCAGGGTCCCCTCCCACAACCAGCAGCTCCTGAATAAAGTTGAGGGCAGCTAAACTGAACTTTCGCACCATATCCCCCTCCCAGGTGGGTGCCTCACCTGGGTGACCTAGGGGATACCCACAAGAGGTAGTACTGTTATCTCATTACAGGGGAGACGCACAGGGCACTGAGACCAGAGAGGGAACACCACTTGTCTGAAGCCACACAGCCTGCCAGATCAGGCAGGGCTTTGAGGCCGGTCTCCCCTTCTCAGCTCAGGAGCAGTGGGGTAAAAGTGAGTCAGTGCTGGGGTGGGAGAGGCTATGAGGCTGCTGTGCCGGAAGTTCCCCAAGAGCCTTCCTCCTTCCACCACTTACCGGAGCCTTCATGCTGTTGCCGCTGCTCAGCAGCCTGGGGGCTGCTGTCTCCAGGGCTCAGGCTGGGAAGGGGTGGCAGCCAGGCACCTGCCAAGATCCAGAAACTCAGAGCTAGGTCCCAGGCCCCTGAGGAACCTGCCCAGGGAAACTGAGGCAGGGAAGGGTATGGGGCCAGGGTCAAGGCAAATGGCTTTCGGGAGTCAAACGCCTTAGAGTCCCCAAACACCGGACAGCGCTGTCCGCATCCTAAAAGAGCTGGTATCAGGTGACCTTCGGGAAACCTCACACCAACCCAATCCCCATTGTGCAGATGGAGAAAGAGAGGCAGGGAGGGGGAGCCCTCGGCTCAAGGTCACCCATCGAGTCTGGGTCAGTTAGAACCAGCAGCCTGGAGCCCCGACTGCCTCCCCATCCTTCCTACCTCCCTACGGGCGGGAGAAACGGAGAGGCCTGAGGCGGGATAGGACGAGAGATTTCCACCCCTCTCCCAGATTCCACCGCCCCTTCCCCCGGCCGGGAGCTAACCAGACGGGTAGGCTGGGACGCTCCGGCTGTTCTCGATCCACTGCTCGGAGCTCCATGGCCCGCAAACCGGGCGGGCCGGGCTGGAAGCCTGAGCCCCGGGGCGGAGGCGGCACCGCGGCCGCGGCTTCTGGAGACTGGAAACCGAACGTGCGCCGCCGGCAGCGGGGGCGGGGTCTGCGAGGACGGGGAGGAGACAGGCGCGCTGGGGGCGGAGCCCGGGAGGAGGGAGGCGGGACCTGCGAGCACCGCCTGCGCGGCTGGGGAGGGAAGTGCGTGGCTGGCAGCGGGGCCTCCGGGATGGGGGCGGGGCCTGCAGGCCGTGGGCGGAGTCGGAGCTCCCGCATCTCCCCTTTTCTGCCCAACCACGTTTCTCCCAAGCTCCTGCCGGGGATCCGAGAGAAAAGGCTCAGCGGGGGTGGGAACCAGGGCGCCTCCGTAGCTGCCTAGCCTTCCGGACTTGGGTTTCTCCATTTCTGAAATTGGGGGGGGTGGGTAGGAAAATTAAGCAGGGGCTTGGGGTCAAGCAGCCCTGGGTTTCAAGCGGGTAGGGTTGCCAGATTTAGCAAGTAAAATACAGGACACTCCGTTATATTGGAATTTCAGATAAACAGTGTATAATTGTATTAAAAATCTGACGTTCCGGTGTAACGGGGCGTCTTATATTTTCTCTGTCGACCCTAGCTGGACTGTCTCTGGTGGTGTGACCTACACCTGAGCCTCAGTTTTTCGCCTCTATGAAGTGGGGATAATAACAGCACCTACCTGCCAGTGGTACAGTGCAGAGCAGCGGTGACACTGTTAGGATTCGAACCCCGGGCAGTCTCACTGCCACGTAGTGGCCACCTATCTTCACCTCCCAAACACCCCCTCCCAAAGTGTCCTCCAGACCCCAACCAACTCGGTGTTGCACCCCCACAGAGGCTGCAATGTGTCCCATTTGAAGGCCCAAATGGGGTCCCTTGGGGATTTCAAACTCTAGCACGGTCAGGAGCCACAAAGGGTCGAAAGAGCAGATATGGGGCAATAGGGAATAGTGAGCCTGTGGTGAAGTAGAGGGCACATTTTCCATCTGAAGCATTTATATATATATATATATATATATATATATATATATATATATATATATATATATATAATGCTTTATGGGCCAGCATAAAGGTCTTACCTATGGAGGTCTTACCACCTCCACCACACCCACTTCCCTCTATGTGGCCTTCCCCTGAGATCCAGGCTAGGTTCCTGCTCAGACCCCATTTCAAACTCCATTCACCTTTTTCTCAAAGGCTCTGACGTGGGCACGATGCCAAGGTATCCACGTTCTGATCCACACCCAGATCAGCAACTTCCCAAGGCTACCTGCTCAGGTGCAAAACCAAGTTGGCCATGACTCTCCCCATCCTATTGCGGGGAGGGCACGCTGAGGCAAGCCCTGTCCCTGGGCCTCCTCTGAGCATGGGCCTACTTTGTCCCTGCACCCTAGCCTGGGCATAGTTCAAGGGTGGTGGCCCAAGTTCAAACTCTCTCTGTGGTCTCCCATTCACACAAGGCCAGGCACACAAAGCCTGAGTCCTTCTGCCCCTGACCCCCAGTCTTCATCCTTCATGTTTCTCTTCCTCATAGACTCAACCCTAAGGGGACAGTTGTGAGAAATTCCCTACAGATCCATTCATTACCCACAACGGCTGGTGACCTGATGTGAGGATTCTTTCTCTAAAGAGGCAACACTCTCCTGGCCACATGGAAACAAGGATGTGCCCAAATGTCCTGGGCTCCCAGAGCAGATGAGAATCATAAATCCACAGTAGAACTGACACCGGGAAGTCCTGCAGGCTCAGATAAAGCTCTTCAATTTGGTTTTTGCAAAAGTCCACTCTTTATCCTGACCTACCAGGCCCTGTACAGTCTGAACTCCTGCTTTCTTCTTAATCACCATCTGCTCACCCTGGTCACCCTTCTGACCCCCAATCACACTGAACTCATTCCTACCTCAGGACCTTTGCACTTGCTGTATCCTCTACCTGGACTGCTCTATTCACATAGCCAGCTCCTTCCGGCCAGCTCCTTCCGGCCATTCAGCTCAACTGTCACCTCTTCCAAAAGGCCCTGGCCAACTACTCTATGTGACACTGCATGCCCATCTCTCTAAGTTTCACCTTGATTGGTCTTTTTTGTAGTAATCATCCAGCACCATGTGCTAGATCATGTCTGTTGAATGAGCAATTTAGGACAACCAGGAGTCCTGGGCCCTGTGAGATCTCGGATAAGTCATGTCGCTCTCCAGCCTCAGGCTCTGGCTCAGCCCATTGTGAAAGACCCCAGCTAGGTGAGGGGCTGAGTCATGCTTATCTATGAGTGCAGGACTCTCAGGCTCCAGTCCTGTCAGACCCAGACCCTGGGGAAATGTAGGGCCAAACCTTCTGTGCTGCCCCACAGCACAGTTTCCTCAACCCACCCACCTCCTGAGTGATGACCTTAAGGCCTCCATGTCTCAACTTCCTGCTGAGCCCAAACAAGAAATTCTCTGTGGCTTGTGCCAGTTCAGAGAGGTTGAATATCACCCAAGGTCACCCAGACAACTAGGGGTGAGGACAATTGTACACGCATTCCAGAAGCCCACACTCCAGGGCAGTGGCATTCAACTTCCCTTCCCTCTCCCTTCCCTCCCCACCATTTTTCTTCATTTCCTCTAAAGGCTAGTGGAATGGCAATGTTCGGTATCAGCTGAAGGGCTTTCCCAAGGTCAAGCTCCAGTCCTGGGGGGTCAGCTCCTGGCCCACAAAATCCCACCACCAACACACTGTCCCTCCCACAGTGAGATGTTTCTCCCTCTCAAGTGTTAGGCGCTCTCTCTCACCCCAGACCTTTGCCATGACCTTGGCCTGACTCCCAGGGCTGCATCGGACTCTTCTGGTCTCAGTTAAAACGTTCGAGTCAAGTTGTTAGGTGGAGGCCCCTTCCCTCAGCACCATGGCCCCATGCTCCCTCATGAGGCTCTGTCACACTGGGCTGCTTTTGTCACAATCTCTCCCTAGACTGTGAGTTCTGTGAGGGAGAGAATTGTGGAATCTATGGAATCTGTGGATCTTGCTCCCCAGGTCCCCACCACCCAGTAGAGGGCCTGCCACATAGTAGGTGCTCAATAAATATTTAATGAGTTAACGAAGTCCACTTTCATCCTTTCCATTTTACAGATTCGACCACTGAAGCACAGAGAGGTTTAGCACCTTGCCCTGGTCACACAGCCAGGCCCCAGAGCAGCTCTAGAGGAGAGGCCCACTTGGGTATGGTTGGATTGGGCCAGGGTCAGAGGCCAGGCTGGAGGTTCCTGGAGGAAGGAGAAGGGATGATCAGGGGCTGTGCACGCACTGTGCTTCTTTGCTGCTGGTATTGTCTGTGCGGCCAGGCCCTTGGTCTGACCACCAACCCCTGTCCCCCTTTCGCAGATGAGAAGAGCGACTTCCAGAGGAAGGAAGAACTTACTCAAGATCAATGGTGGGTCCTAACATAGTGTCTTCCAGAGATGCAGCCGCCCCCAAAACCTCCCCTTCTCCTGCCTGCATCCCTAGAGAAGCAGGAGCCACAGGAACCACCCCAAAAGGCCAGTGGACAGGAGGTAAGGAGACCTGGGATCTTGGGCTGGCCTTTCCACTTACCCATGGGTAAGCCCATTAAAGTCTCTGGGCCTCAGTTTCCCCATCTGGACGACAAAGGGGCTTGGCTGGAGCCTTCAGCCTACACCATTCCCCAGAGCATGAAGACAGGGCTAAGGGAGCTGGTGGGTAAGAATACAGGCTCCTGAGTCCAAAAGGCATAGTCGAGTCCTGGTTCCAGCATTTATTGCTGAATGATCTTGCTCAGTACCTTCACCCCCTGAGCCTCCAATTCATGGTCTGTAAAAAGAGAATAATAGCATTTTTTTTGAAGATTAATCGAGCTAATGTTGGGGAGTCCCTGGCACAACGCGGAACCAGTCATCACCACCAAATGAGGCTGTGTTGTCATGGTATTAGTTAGGGGATGCTGCCCTCTGGAGGCCAAAGGGAGGAACAGCAGGTGAAGGGAGGCCGACCCGCCGCCGGGGCCAGACTGGAACCCTGGTTCCCGGCGTGTGCCCATTGTCCAGATGCCAGAGAGCGACGGGCGCGGGTCACTCGGTATGAGCCTCCACCCACTGGCAGAGGCGACGGGCGTAGCGAGCGGGGCTGACGGTGGAGAAGGTCCGACCTGGGTAGCGCAGCGTCTTCCATAAATGCTCCAGCCGCTTGCGGAGCCCGTAGACCGTAGAGAGATCCACGAGACCCAGGAAATAGCGTTGCTCCGGCCCGTCCAGGATGTGTAAGGCGTTGGGGGAGTCGGGCAGCAGCCGGCGGTTCTGGGATCCCGGCTCCTCCGGGCTCTGTACCCCTCGCACAGACCTGGCGGCCGACAGGTGGGTGAGGCTACTGCCTCTTCCAGGGGGGCCCCAGCCAAAGGGTTCCCGCAAGCCTCGCCCCGGCGCGCCCGCGGTGATTCTGCGCTGACCCTGCGCTTCCTCCGCTCATTCCCACAACTCCTGTGTGCCAGGCCTATGACGTCAGATGAACTGGGAGGCCGAGTCAAGTGTGGATGATGGTCTAGAGTCGCACTGCCCAATACGTAGCCACTAGCCATATGTGGCCGTTGAGCATTAAACTGCGGCCAGTCCCAACTGAGATACGCTCTAAGAGTAAAATACAGACTGAATTTCCAAGACAGTATGAGAAAAAGAATGTAAAATACCTCATAAATGTTTATATTGATTAGATGATGAAACGATAAAATTTGGGGTGTATTGAGTAACAAATATATCCTTACAATTACTTTTACCTGTTTCTTTTTACTTCTCTAAAGAGGCTGCTAGACAATTTAAAACCACATGTGTGATTCGCGTTACATTTCTGTTGTCTAGAGCATTTGGGTCACGCAGACCCTGGCTCTGCATTTTATCCGCCGGGTCACTTTGGGCAAGTCTGGTGTTGGGGTATTTCCCAAACTTCTGTTTGGGGTCGTCCATCTCTGGAGGTTTCGGGGTGGCAGAGCTGAAAGAAACCTTGTGAACAAAGTCCAATTCCGGTTTATAGATGATGTGTGTGTTGGGGGATGGGATGCCTTCCAAATGTATTCCCAATCCGAAGATGCCTTTGGCTGGGTCCCAGTCCCAGCCCAAAGCAGGTTCAATTCCCTATTTCGTCCTCTTGGAGGTGGAGGGAAGTTGGGGAAGTGTCGCGGAGGGAAATAAGCCAATGAAAGACAGGCCCTGCCCAGGCATCGACCAATCAGAACCCAGTGGTGTGGGAGACTGGGCAAACCGCTAGTGTCCTTTGCATTGCGGTGCGGTGCGGTGCTGGGAGGGGGCGGGGCGGGGTCTTTTTCTGAATGGGGGGCTGGGAACTGGTAGATGTGGGGCTGGAACAGTGGCAACTTACCAGCTAGCAAATTTCAATATGACAACAACCACTATATGCAAACTAGGGTTTACCGGCTGAATGACAGCTGTAATCTAAGCCCCAGATGGGGGCAGAGGGCAAGGCAGAAGCTGACCTAGTTTGGATGGGCAGACTTGGCTGGGGGCCCGTCTGTGCCCCATGGCAGGAATTTCACCCTCTGGTCAGGATGTGGTCAGCCCAGCCACAGGGCTGTGGGGAGCCGTTAATCTGGGTTCTGCCCAAGCCTCACCCATCCCCAGGTCTTCCTCCAAAGGGTGGGTTCGGAGGCCAGATGAGAGGACATCATCTTTCACTTTTCTTTTCCACCCACCAGATGGTTGGGCTTCTTTCCTTAATGTGCCTTCCTTAACCCCTACTTAATCCTGTGCAGTCACAAAGGTGGGCCTTGGAGGATTGAAATCAAAGCAACCAACCAAGGACTAACATGAATCCTCAGAAGTCATTCTACAACCTCACTTCCCGTCGCTGAGCCTCACTTATCACAGCTCTAAAATGGGAAGGAGCCCACCTTAATGAGGCTCGTGGCCAGCATGCAAAGAACAGTTGCTACTACAAGGCAGGGGGACACCATGATGATGGTGCCCATGGTGATGACCCCAGGGTCCTAGAAGTAGAATTACTGGGTTAAAGGGCCAGGGCTCCTTCTAAAGTAAAAATTAAACAGGTCTGAAAACCGTTCTGAAATCTTCCATGGCCCCACACCCCTTCAGGAAAGTGGGCAGATTCTTTAAATCAGCACCGAAGTCCTTGTCCAGCTGGATCTCCCCTGTTCTGTCCTCTGCTGCTGTCCGCATGTGTCCCCCCACCCTGCCAGCCAGGCTTCTCCAGCCCTTCACCCTACACGTGGACACACGCACACACGGACACACAAACGCTGCACTTTCCAGTCTCTGAGCCTTTGTCTGTACTGTCTTCCCACCTCACCACCCATCGCTCTCAGGCTCCCGTCACCTCATTCTTGCCCTTGCCCTGTAGGGGGGCCCACCTGGCTGTGCGGAAGATGAGGCTGCTGCCCGGGCCCCTCTCATCCTCGTGGAGGCGCTGGAAGGCCATCAGAAGGCTGTAATCCAGCACGTTGAGCTCCCGGAGGAAGGCGGTGTCCAGTTCCATCTGGTGGAGGAGCCAGCTCCGCTGGGGCCCTGCCAGAGCATCAGTGCCCCCGCTTGAGTGCTCATCGTGTGCCAGGGCTGAGGGCTCCACACATATCTGCCCCAGAGGTGCTGGGGTGTGCCAGGGCTGAGGGCTCCACACATATCTGCCCCAAGAGGGCAGGTGTCATTACTGCCCCACGTCACGGATGAGGAAACTCATCTGTAATTTGCCCTGGTCACCTAGTTAGTAAGTCGTGGAGCTAGGATTTGAACTCTGCTCTGCCTGACTCTAGACCCCGGGCTCTTAATGACTCAGGCAGAGGGCAGTGCCAGGGGACACCCTTCTGACTTCACCCGGAATGGAGAAAGAGCAGCCACTGACTGTCCCCATGGCTCACCCAGGTCGATGGTCTTGCCTTGAAAGTTGAGGTCCTTCAGCACGAGGACAAGAGGGCTACCCTCAGGGGCTGGCTCCACCCATCGGCTCACCTCACAGCCCTTTATATCATACCTGTGAGGGGGTATGACAGGAAGGGGATGACAGAATTCAGGTTGACACAGACTGACACACACAGGGAACCAAGAAACAAGAGCTTCCACTGGGTGGATGTTCAAATCCTCAGCACAACCCATTCCATTATTGTCCCCGTGTCACAGATGAAGAAAAAGGCCCAGAGTTTTCTTTGACTTGCCCACACAGTAAGTAAAGAATAGAGCGGGGGTGGGGGTGGGGCACCTGGGTGGCTCAGTCGGTTAAACATCTGACTTCAGCTCAGGTCATGATCTCGAGGCTTGGGGGTTCAAGCTCCGCATCACATTGGAGCCTGAAGCCTGCTTCAGATTCTGTGTCTCCCTCTCTCTCTCTGCCCCTCCCCGCTCTCACTCTTTCTCTCTCAAAAATAAATAAAATATTTTTAAAAATTAATAAATAAATAAACTAAGAAAAAAAAAAAAGGCAGAGCAGGAATTTGAACTCAGGCCTTTGGAAGCCCAGTTCAGGCTTTACCCCTGCTTGTGCCTGCCTCTTAGCACCCTGTCATCCCTGGAGGTGTTCCAGACACAGGCATCCAACCCTAGACAGCAGCACCAGGAGGGCTTGAAGGAAGTCCGTGGCCCCAGGGGAGTGCTAATGGAGACCCTGCAGGCAGAGTCGGGGTTAGGAGGCACAGAGGCCATGTGAAATAAGAGGCTGGGTTCGAATCCCTGTTCCTCGCAGAGTAGCTGGCCCTCCTTGTCCTCAGCTTCTCATCTATAAAATGGGCATGATAACCACACCTGCCCCTCAGAACCGTTCTGGGAATAAAGAAGGCGATGAATGCGAAGACTCGAGTGCCCAGTGCATCCTGAGTGCTCAAGAGACGCTGGTCGTGCCTAGCACTGTCTCTGATCCATTAGGAGACCTTGGGGATGCCCCTTCTCCTCCCTGGGCCCCAGTTTCGCATCTATCTAGCGGGGGATGGGTGCTGCAGGTGGCACGTCCCGCGTGGGGCCGGGGCCCTGTGAGGCGACTCACCTCTCAGAGATGCGGCCGGCGGGATAGAAGACGCTCTGCATGATGATGAAGAATTTCTGGGGACGGGGGTAGGGAGTGAGGGAGGACAGGATCTCACCCTCCAGCCGCCCCCTCTGACCCGGCCCCCTCGCCTCGGCCTCACCCACCTTCTTTCCCCGAGCCACCCGCAGACTGTGCACTCCTGGAAGGGGAGAGGGCGCCAGGTGAGGGGCCCCAAACTCGACACCCCGGGGCCCATCTCGCCCTAGGCCCGGCGCCAGGCCTCGCCTCCTTCTCGAGGTCCACCGCCTCCCGAGCCCGCCCCTCCAGGCCGCGCCCCCAGACCTCTTCCGCGGCTTGGGTAGAGGTGCCGACTGGGCCCGGCTCTAGGCAGCCCCAGAGATGCGCGGTCCTCAGGCGTGACTCCACCCACATACCCTCCCCACAAGGGACTGTCAATCGACACCGCCCCCTTTAGGCCCCGCCCATCCAAACACCACCTTTCCCCTACAGGACCATCTAGGACACGCCCCCCACGGAACTATCCGCGGCCGGCGGATCGGTTCCCTCCGCCCCGCTCGGGCTCAGATCCCCTACACCCCCCCCCCGCTCCCCCCGGGAACCGCCCCACTCCCTACCCTCCTCCTCTGCTCTCTCTTCCCTCCCCCAGCCCCGCAGTCCCGGGTTCCTGGCCGGTCGTACCCAGCAACCGCGCAAGCAGAGAGTGCGGGTGCCGCTGCAGGTGCTGCACGTAGCGGGGCAGGTGGGCGAGCAGCGCCCGCACCTCCCGGCGGCGCTGGGTCTTCAGGAAGAAGCGTTGATCGTGGCTGGGGTGGAGGGAGAGGTCACTGGTCAGGCAGGGCTGGAGCGGCCCCCATCAGGCCCTCTGCCCGAATGTGTATCTGTCTCCCCAGGCCCAGGTTGGAGGTCTCCCCACCTCCACCCTTGTCACCTCCCGTCCTCCCTCTCCTCCTCCGTCTGATCCCTACCTGGCCCTGGCCCTCCCCGACCTTGCCATCCTGTTTCTCTTCTCCGCCTCCCCCCCTTCACCCAGGAACAACACTCCCACCCCTTCCCCACCCCTGCTGCCAGCTCACGACAGGAAGAAGCTGGCCTTGCTCTTGGAGGTGCTGAGGAACTGCAGGTAGGGGCCACCTGGGCCTAATGCCGCCTGATAGTCTCCCTCAGCCAGGCCTAGGGAGTGGCGGAGCCAGGCGAAGGCCGGGCCGGCCAGGGTGCCCAGCTCGAAGCCCTGCAGGGGAGGAAAAGCAGGCCCAGGAGTGTCCACGGGGGCCAGGTGTGTGCAGTTGGCCCTAGCGTGGGAGGGTCAGGGTAATCACATCCTTCCCACAAGGCCCTGAGGCAAGTCAGCACTCCCACTGCACGAAGGGGGAGACGGAGGACAGAGAAGGAACACTAGTACACGCCCCTCCCATGCAGCAGTCTTGGGCTTCCTACCTCATGAACCTGGATCAGGACCTCGGAGAAATCCTCCTCGGTGGGTGGTCCCTACAGGGAGGGGTGGAGGGGTTCAGGGCAAGTCTCAGCCCCAGGATCTCCAAGAGCCCTGCCTCTGGCCTCACCCCCTTTCCACAGTCTGATTGCTCCAGCCAACCAGCACCAGAACTCAGAGCCTGGTCCATTCACCCAGATGCACGTGTTGGCCAAGTGAAGCCGGAGGCCATCCCAGTGAAAGCGGATGGCCTTAAAGCCAAGGGACCTGCCTGACTCAGTGTGAGAGACGCAGGATCAGGGAAGGCTTCCTGGGGGAGGTGACCTCTAAGGTGAAATCTGAAAGGTGGTGGAGAGGACGTGCCTGGTGCTCACAGCAGGGGTAACAGCACTGGTGGCCACCGGGAAGAGCAAGAGGGCCCAAGTGGCTGCAGTAGGTAAAGGAAGGATGGAGTATGGATGCAGCTGGACAGCTGGCTCTTGGACTTGAGCCAGCAAGGTCCTGAGGCCATGCTGAGTACTGGGGAGCCATGTTAGATTGGCAGCAGGCGATGAGAGTTAGAGGACCTCTTGTCGGGCTCCGACACTCTTCCTGGACCTCTAGGTCCGTGTGCCAGGACTTGGCCTGTGGGCTGTGGTCACACTGTGCACATGTGTGCACACACACAAACAACACACGTGCTTGCTCGGGCTCCGTCCAGCTGCTGAGCTTGCAGTTGGGCGACCCTTTCTGCTGAGCCAGCCTGGCCCCAGCCTGAGCTCCGGGGAGGATGGGCCAGGCTGGCAGGGTGGGGGTGGGGTCCTTTCTCAGCCATGCACCCTAGCAGAGCTAGGAGGGCCTCAGAGACCAGGGAATACAGTCCCCCCTACCCATTATACAGATGGGGACTCTGAGGCCCAAAGAAGAAGAGGCCCAACTAGATCACACACCAACCACCTGGGTTAAGGGGGCCTTCACCTCCCCAACACACACTGGGCTGTGTGGCTTCCTGGCCTCAGCCCCCACCCCAGCATGTCCCTCCCTGCACCCCGAGCCCCTGATTTCCTCCTCTTATAGCCCTCTCATCCCCAGTCCTGCAGTATTAACAAGACAGGGCATCGGCGCAGTCTTGCCCTTGGTGCTGTTGAGGTGCATGGCACAGATCAGCCACTCACTGTGGGTGGGTGGTCCATGGAGACCTGAGTGGCAGCCCACAGCCCTGTCTGCATCATACATGTCAGCTGGTGCAGCTCATGCCCCGGGCCGATCTCAAACAGGCCAAGGCGAGCCTGCTTGTCTCGTAGACGCCAGAGGAGGCCACGGCGGCCAGAGGTCGAGGTGGCTGGTCTGCATCCAGCCTCTGGGGAGGGGGCCAGGACCTGGTGGCAGGAAACACAAGAAGCAGTGAGCCCACAGAAGCATTCCAGAGGGGAAAGACCTGGGTTTGCGTCCCACCTCTGGTACTCGTGAGCCCTCCTGTTATCACTCTCTGCCTCCGTTTCCTCGGTTGCAAAATAGGGAGAATGCTGGTACCCACCTCACTGGGTGTTGTGATGGGCCGCCCAGTGCCTGGCATGCAGTCAGCACCCAGAATAGAACGATGGTTATTATTATCAGTAGGTAGAGAATGCTTTCCGCAGACAAACCTGTCTCTCACCAGCTGTGTGATCTTAGGTAAGTCACCTAACCTTTCTGCATCTCGTTTTCTCCTCTGTAAAATGAGAACTATAATAACTCCTTCGTGGCAGTTTGAGCTCCATGCCCAGGAACCCTTGATAGTAGGAGCTGTGACGCCAGGGACGGGGGTATCTACTCGACTGAAGTTCCTCCAGGCCGAGCGGAGGGTCAGCATGAAGCTGAGCTCGCAGCAGCTGACCCATTAGTAGTGGGCACCCACCATGTGCCCAGCACTGGCTGAGAGTCTGACTTCCTGACAGCCCTATGAAGGAGGAGCTTTTATAATCACCTCCATTTTCGCGATGAGAAAACTGAGGAAGTTCTCTGGGGATAACCGCCAGACTTCCCCTGCATACCTGCGGCCCCCTGTGGGGCGTGTCCTGGTCCCCGCCCAGGGCAGGACCCCTCCGGGGCTTGGATTGGGGGTCTGTGTCCGCGCTACCCCGGGAGGGGAGGCCTGGACCCTGACCCCCAACCCTTTCCTCTCCTGTCCTCTTTTGGGTCCGCACCTACCTCGCGGGGCCCCGGGCTCGGCGCGGCCATCACCCCCGCAGCAGCTTCCCGGGCTCTGGCCGTGTCCCCGCCGCCGCGCTGCAGGAGCGGGTCCCCGCCCCTGCTTCTGGACCGACCAATAGCGCGGCGCCGGTCACCGCTGCACCCAATCCGCACGGGAGGCGCCGGGGATCGCCTGCGGGTCCCGCCCCCGGGGCTGCAGCATCCTTCAGACCTCGGTCCAGGCCCGGGCGGGGCCGCCGCGCATTGCTTCAGGTCGCCAGGAGGGAAGATCCCCCCCCCCCCCACCTCAGTTCGTCTCCTGAAGTGGGGGATTCGGGTCTCGGGGCCGCATGGGAAGGCGGGAAACCTAAATCCACTCCGGCCCAGCCACTCTGGCGTGAAATCCCCACCGACTGCCTGCCTCTCGGGTGAGAAAACTAAGGTCCGGAGAGAGAAGTGAGTATCTCCAGGTCACACAGGAAGTCCGGGGCACGCATTCATTCAGGGCATATTTTGAACACTCCCTTTGGGCCAGGGCTAGTGCTAGGCCCTGGGGATTCAGTGGTGAGAGGGAGGAACACAGCTGCCAGCGTGATCTTTTAAAAGCATAAATCGGATGATGTCACTCTCATGCTTAAAACCTCCAGTGGCTTCCCCCTGCTCTGGAACAAAATCCACACCCCTCGCCCCGGCCATGGCCCCAGGCCCATCTCAAACCACTCTCCCTACACCCACCACACAGCCACACGCCCCCCCCCCCCCCCCCCCGCTGGTCCTTAGGAATAAAATTCTTCCACACCTGGGGCTTTTGCAGGTGCTGTTCCCATTGCCTGAAATCCTTTCCCCTAGGCTCTCATTTGCCCTATTCTTTCTTGTGACCTTCACTGACTCGAAGTGTCCCCAACTCTCATGCTTTTCACATCACCTAGTTTTAATTTTCTTCATCACACTCAACACTGTAGGAAATTGACTTGTGCATTTATTTCTTATATCTCCCACCCCCCCCACCCCCCCCCAGAATGGGACCACCAGGAGGGCAGGAACCAGGCTGGGTCCATTTCTTGGCTTGGTACCTGGCACAAACCAGTGTTTCACAAGCATATGTTGAACCAATGTGAGTAGGATGTGCAAAGGGCCAGTGAGTCCCAGCCAGGGTAGCTGGAATGAGAAGGAATCGAACAAGCGACCATGCAGGCTCTCTTAGGCCATCTTAGGGAGGGGAGTGGAGAACCCAGACAAGCATTCTAAGTGTGTATGAGAAAGATGCTCAGATGTTCTGGAAAGGCCATGGTTGTCATGCATAGTCACATTGGAGGGAGCCAGAGTGGGTGGGCGGGGGGTGGGAGTGAGGAATCTTTTGGTGACTTAGGGTAGAGGCTGGTGGCTTTGCAGCAGGAAGGTGACTGGGGTGGGGGAGGGAGAGAAGGGGAGAATTGCCAAGATTTGAGGTCATGTGGATGGGGGCTTGGAGAAGGAAGGGCAGTGATGTCTGCCAGGCTTCTGGCTGGGGTTAGGGTCACAGGAAGATGCCAGTCACGGAAGGGGGCGAGGCATGAGGGGAGGTCCAGATTGCTGAGGGGGCGTCTGAGAGCTCAGATCATGACAGGCTTCATCTGAGGTACCACTATGACATCCAGTGGCAGTCAGCTGGTGCATATGCAATACACCGGGGCTTGGGAGGCGAGCCTGGATGAGGGCAAGGCCACCCAGGATATGTGGGGGGAAGGCTCGCGACCAAGTCCCAAAGAGCCCACTGTTGTCTCATGGCAGAAGTGGAGCATGAGGCAGGAGTAGGAGAATGGGTCATCACAGACACTGAGAGCCTCTGAGGGTGCGTCCAGGGGGATGTCACAGACTAACATGGGGTCACTGGTGGTCGGAGTGGATCTAGCCCTCCAGGAAGGGTGCCCAGCACAGTGAAGGTGAGGAAATCCAGGCAGCAGATGTGGACCCCCTTTTCGGAATTTGGCTACGAAGGGGAGAGACCTGGAGGAAATTACTCGGTTGATGGACAGTCCTTTATAGGGAGGCCTGGGGATGCTCGTGAAACCGAGGGAGGACCCCAGTGAGAGGCAGTGGCTGTTCCAATGAGAGGGGGACCATCAGAGACACGATACTCCTGTCACAGCAGGGGGAGAGGACAGAACCCGAAGCCCAGGTCGTAGCTCTGCCTGGACTGGAGGACAGGAGGAAGATGGGCCAGGGGAGGGAAGGGGAGGTGTGCCCGCAGCCGGCCTCTGTTCTCAGATGAGGGAGCCGCCTCTGCTGACTAGAGTGAACATCCAAGGCGTGACAGAGCCTTAAACTAGGAACTGTGGACGGGAGCCTTGGCTGCGCGGGGGGCGGGGTTGATTACCAGGAGACAGGGCTGGGCCTGCACCAGATCAGTCAACCTGACCACAGCCAGCCCTGCTCTGGTTCCTCCAGCTCTCACTGCCCAGAGCCATGCTAGGTTGGGCTGCTGGGTATAAGAGACGGACAATGGACTTGGCCTTTTAGGGGACTGGCCTGAGGGTCCCTAAAATACTAGTGCGCGCTAGCTGGGCTGGCACAGGGGAGGCTCAGTACAGGCTGATGTGGTTGGCATCCGGCACACTGCCATGCCCCCACCGAGCTCCCATCTGTGGGCTGCACCTGTCTGGATCCACATCTGTTTCAGTCCCCACTTGATCCTGTGTCCAGCACAGGGACAGTCTGGGAGGCGCCTGAGGCACCCTCGTTGCACAAACCAGGGTCTCCCGACCTGAGACCAGCCCCTCTCCAGTTCCTGAGCAGCCCGGCTTCCCTGGTCAGGGATAGCACAGAGACAGACACATCATCAGTGTTTATTGTTCAGCTCTCCCCAGTAGGCTAGCGCTAGGGCTGGGGGACTGGGCCTCTGTGAGGAGCAGTTGGTCTGGGGGCCCCCCGTGGCCACCCTAATGTGCCCCGGGGCCTGGTGGTAACCCTAGGGCCTGTCAGTCCTCCCCTTAGGCTTTCCAGGTCCAGAAGTCCTTATGGGGCCTGGGGCTGTGTCAGACCTGGGAAAGCTGCCTCTGATGAGGAGCAGGACGTGTGGGGAAAGGTCACGTGACGCCTCAGAACCTGCCAAGTCCAACATCAGCAGGTGACAAGAGGGACAGTGAAACAGGAGGGTGGGACCCTGAGGAAAAGGTGACGGGGAGCCCGAAGGTGAGGTGGGGACAACCAGCATCTTTCAGGCCCTGAGCCAGAAAGGGGTGAGAGGGAGGCTTCCAAGTAATCCTCCCTCCTGGCTTCCGGAAGGTTGAGCAGGGGAGGAGCAGGCCCGTGTGGTCAATCCTAAACAGCTCCATCCCACCAGGATATGTTCAGGGCAGCCAGGCTTGAGGGGGACCGCGGTGCCTGGATGCGCCTATGTGCCCCCACCTTTGGAGGGGAGGCAGAGGAAGGGCCGGCAGCCTCAGCCCCACTGGGCCTTCACTGAGCCTTTTTGGTCACTTTCTGGTTCTTCAGCATCACGTAGGTGATGAACACTCCTGGAATACACAGACCAGAAAGGCCGCATGAGATCTGGGCTCGGGGCTGCTGGGAGGCCAGAGCAGGGCCCAGCATGGTGGAAGTGACCCGCACGCGGGGCCAAGCACACGCCAGGCCAGAATCACCTCCCTGGTCCTTCAGCAAGCCACACGTCTACCCACATGTGTTCAACAAACACCACCAGAGCACCTACCCCGGGCAATTTGCCATGTTTAGTGTTTTTGATTCTGCAGGGAACAAACCCACCCAATGATCCATCTACTCACCCAATCAACCACCTGTCCGCCCACCCACCTGCCTAACCCACATCCACCTCCCACCCCACCATCCAGTCATCCAGGTGACTCATGCAAACTGCTTTCTTGAGCACCAGCTCAGGGCCACAGCCTGTTCCAGGAGCTGAGGACATAATAATGATGATGAAGACACACACTGAACCCCGGGGGAGACAGAGAGGGGCAGGAATCATGAGCTAGTGGGTGACGAGGGGGTAAGAGGCGATCGAGGTGTGCACAGAGTGATGATGGTGGTGGTGGTGGTGGTGGAGGGAGCGGGGGTGGGAAAGGGAGACACCCCACTGGGGCCATCCCATTAGAGACCAATGAGCCTGAGGCATAGGGAAGGCCAGAGGGGCTACTGACTGACAGTCTTGAAGGATGAACAGGAAAATCCCAGGGGATAACTGGGGGAGGGGGGCGCAGCAAGGAGCCTCAAGCAGGTGGACAGCAACTGGCAAAATGGGGAAGCATGTTCAGGGATGGGAGAGGGTTGTGGGAGCTCCCAGCAGACGCCCTGCTCAGCGTTGAGGGAGTGATAACTTACCCACAAACAGGAGCAGCAGGAGGCCAGCGGCCAGTGGGATGGCGACAGCGTAGGCCCGGGGCAGGAAGTACTTGTGGACGACATGCTGGCTGTCAATGAACGGCTGGTATCGAGGGCAGAGCTCTGGTGAGCATTCCTTGTCTTGCCCAGGCCTTCAAGCCCAAACGCCACCACCCCCTCCATCTCCGGGGCTGACCCCAGTCAGTGCACTGGTATAGCACCTGCTTTGCTTTAAGATGATGGCATTTGGGGAGTTCGGGTTTGTTTCCTTCATTCACTTACTGAACAGCTGTTCCGTGGGCACTTGCCTGGTGCCTGCCCTAAGTTGGTGCTGGGGACCCGGCAATGAACAGAAGAGGGGGGACTTGCCCTAAGCCACTCACGGCCCAACACCGGGCAAAGGCACGTGAGCAGTTCTCAAGTGGGCTCCAGGTTTTCTTTACTAACATTTCCCTCCAAAGTTCTGCAAGATTTTGCCTTCCAACCACACTGCGCTTCTTAAGCAGTAACCAACCAATTTTCCAACAAGAAAAAGAAACAAAAACAAAAACCTAAAGGCCCTCACAAAATCCGCTGGCATTCATCATGCCCAGGGGCGAGCAAGATAACCGGAAGGACTAGAACTCCAATCAAAGGCAAAAGCAAATCAGTAACAGGGCCGTACAGTGCAGTGGTTAAGGGCCTTAAGGGTTGCGGTTCTCGCCACTATACTACACACTGGGACACCTCCAGCATCGTCCTCATAGCGCTGTTCTGGAGATTTCACGAGACGAAGCAGGTAAAGCGCCTAGCACCGTGCCCGGCACACAGCAGCTTAAATGGGTGCTAGGGGTCGGCTTCAAGATCCGGGGGTGGAAGGTAAGACGAAGGGCGGGGGCAGCACACATACCAAGAGAATCACCCAGGCGGTGTAGTAGGTGAAGATGATCAGGCTAATGGCGACGAGGCCGAGTCCCACCACCTGGTCTGTCCCCGTGGCCTGGAGAAAAGGAGGGCTCAGCTGACGAAGTAACTCCCCCTTCAGGTGCACTACTGGCGGGGTGGCGTCGCAGCCTGCTTACGCTAAGCTTCCCATTCACTCAACAGCCGCAGACAGGCCTGACGAATATCACTTTGCGGGCTGGGCGAATGCCGGGCCGCGGGATTTTCACTCCTTCACTGGGCCGGCGGGAGAGCGAGCCATCCCGGCTCCGAGTGCCCAAGCCCCCGCTCCGCGCCAGACCCCACTCCCAGCCGCCTCCCGCCCCCCGCACTCGGTCCGGTGCTCACCATCTCCCCGGCGATCCCTCCCCGGAGCCAAAGCCACAGCGCGCTCCGTGTCCGGGCCCTTCTGGCCTTGGGCCGCGGGGCACGCTGGGAGTCGTAGTCTTTAAGCGGGCCCGGGACTACGTATCCCAAGACAGGAGGGTGCCGCCCCCCCCCTTCGCATGTCGGGAAATGTAGTTTCCGAGGGCATTATGGGACACGCTGTTCCCAGACGCTTTCTAGTGAATGGAAACGAGTGGGAGGATCCAGACTGGCTGGCACTCATGCCATCCGTCCTGTCGAACACGCCCCAGAAGAAAAACTCCATCTCTAAATATCCCAGGACCCCAAACCCAGAGCGGGCATGGCGTGGGAGGTCAGAAGTCCCATTTTGCAGATGGGGAAAATGAGGCTCAGAAGACTTGCAGATCACAACTCGAATCAGTGGTGGGGCCGAGACCGGCACCCATTTCCTAGTCCCGAGGCCCTAATTGTCGACAGGGGTGCAGAGGGTGTTCATTGCCCCCACCTGGGGTGGGAGGAGGAGGGAGGGTGGGTAAGCCCGCGTCCCCAGGGATGAGGAGGATTCTCACTGGCTGTGAGGGGAGTGCCCCCTTCCGGTCGCCTGGCTTTCCAGGAGACCCTTTCTGGTGTCTTCTCTTCACTGCGGGGATGAGGTCAGGGTGATCCTCCGTTTCCTCACCATTTGCCTGTTGGGCTCTGCGTGTCCCTGCAGCCCGGGCAGCAGCACAGACAGGTCTTGGACTGAGCCCCCACGCAGGTCCTTCCCCAGTCTGGAACACTGTCTTGCCACAGCTCGAGGGGCTGGCTACCTGCTCCTCACCCATCGGGTCTCAGTGGGATGCCACACGTCCTAGGGAAGCCCCTGGACAGCCGGGCAGGGTTCCCTCCCCTGTGCTCCACAGCTCCCCTGTGTGTCTCCGAGCTAACGCTTGTCACTGAGTTTTCGTTCGCTCATGTACTTGTTGAACTGGCCTGTGGGCTCCCTGGGGATGGGGTCTGTGGTCACTGCTGTATCCCTAGTGCCCAGAACGAGGGGCGGGAGGATGGGCAGACAGACTTGCAGAGATGTGTCTGAACCTGGCATGATTTGCTCCTGCTGGCGGCGTGACTCCTTGGGTCACCTGAGCCGGTCCCTGTGGGGGCTGCACTCTTCGAAGATGATAGGAGCAACTCTTCTTGGCCTACAGCCCAGGGACTTCCCTCTCCATCTCAGGACAGACTTTGACCTCAGCCAGGGGCCGACTCTCCCCTCCCCAGGTGTGCCGTGCAGAACAGAGGAAGAGACTCAAAATCAGCCTCCAGGGTTTAAAGGGGCCAAGAGTGGGTGTCAGCCCAGAGAAGGGGTGCAGACGAGGTCATGCTGCAGCGGGGAGGAGGCCTGGTGGTCTGGTCCCTTCTGGCCTGTCCACGGCCGCAGAGGCTTCCTGCCACTTCTGAGCTAACTAAAGGCCAGGGTGCCTTGCCCTTCTCAGAGCTTGGCCAAGCTGCTGGCTCCTGTGTAACTTGAGTGTGGGGGACAGGAAGTGAGGGGCCCGGGCCTGGAGACAGTTGTGGCCCGGGGCTCGAGAGGAGTTGGGAACAAACTCAGTACCTCCCGTGTCAGGCTGTACACCCATTTTCATCCGCCAGCCCGTTTACAGCTGAGGAAACTGAGGCACAGACAGTTATTTGTCCCTCAGGCTGACTGCTGGGGAAGTCCAGTGGTTAGAACTTGTGCCCTGAGATCAGAGCTGCCACTTAGCAGGTGTGAGACTGGCAAGAAACTGCCTTCCGGGGCCTCAGTTTCCTCCCCAGGAATCTGGAGTAATAAAGGTGGTAATAATTTTGATGGCAGCCAGGACAGGGAGAACCCAGGCCACCTACACCTTCCCCCCGTCCCCCCTTCCCGGATGTCCACCTGCACATCTGGCTTTCTTCTGATGCTGACCACGTGGTGAAACAAACAAAACCCAACATGCCATAACAAACAAAAATTGCGACATTTAATTTTTTTTCCCCCAACCAAGACACTGACACTAGGCTGATTTCCCCTTACGATGTGATTTTCTACAACAGAAGCCGGGAGACAGAGATACAAACACAGCCTTCTGAATAAGGGGCAGTGGTGGTGGCAACATTCTGTTAGAAAGGAGGGGATTAAAAAAAAAAAAAAAAAAGACCAAAAGAAAAAAAAAGATACCCCCTCCCAACCCCCCCCCCCCCCATTTCCCAGCTCAACCCTCTAAGAGAGAGGAGAACACAGAAGATCTCCATCCCAGCAGACCACACCATGTGGTCAGTTTGGGGTGACCACAAAAAAAGTAACCTAAAAATATTGTAGACTTTTATTTTCTTTAACTCTCCTAGTAAAAACGTTAAACTGTCTTTCACGAAGATTCCAAACTGGCATTGCATAGACTGATTCCTTTCCAAAAATATCTTTAATATAGTCTTTCTCTCTATATAGCATTTTACGTCCAGGAGCTGTGGGTGCCTGGTGGGAATTCACCGAGCTTGAGAAGACCAGAGATTGAAGAAAAGGCTCCAGGCCTCTGGCTCCAGCTAGTGTTAATTTGGATGTGGCCGAATTCTCAGTCCAATTACCCTGGCCCAGAGACTGGCATGGAAGAATGTGGCAGGCTCTGTCTGCTTCTGGGGTGTCTGTCAAGCCCAAACCTCGACTTGGGTGGGGCTGGGGTTTGGGGGAGTCCCAACAGGACCAGAACTGGCTGTTTTATGCCTGAAGCCCGGAACTTTGAGCCAGACCCCAAATACACCCTGAATGCGCTTCCCCATTGGGCAGAGGTCACGCAGACACAGAAGGGAAGGAGAGGGCTCTCCCGTTTTCTGGGGGTCACTTCACCTGGAGACTGCACAGCCAGCTTCCTTGTAAAGCGCCAGGTGCCTGCGGGGCAGGAAGGGACCCGCAGGGCTAACCAGAGCCCTCTCCAGCCACAGCAAGTACTCTGTCCTGTCTTAGCAAGAGCCTCCTCACATTCGGTTTCTAAGAGTTAGGGGATTAAAAACAATGACAACGAATCCTAGAAATGCTCTCCTCCCAAGGCCAGGAGGTTCCAAGACAAAGGCCCCAATTCTTGCCGGCTGGAGCATAAGGGCAAGGGGCCCTCCCAGCCTGGGGAGGACACCCCACCGGCACCTGCACCCCACCAGGGAGAGAACCAGTATCCTGCCCCCCCTCCCCCCATCTAGATCCCTAGTCCTGCTGGGACCCAGCCAGCAGGTAGGGCAGAGAACAGAACCACCTCCCCTCACCGGGGGGAGGAGAAAATACCAAACTGTGAACTCAAAAAAAAAAAAAAAAAAAAAAAAAAAGGAAAGAGAAAGAAAGAAAAAGAAAAGAGGAAATGAAATGTTAAAAAGAAAAAAGGTATAGGAGTACGTAAACACCAGCCTGCTGGGTTCACACAAAATAAGTGAAATTTCAGGGTGGCAGGGAAGTCTGTCCGGGGACTGGCTGGCAGTCAGAACCCATTTTCAAGCAAGTAAGGAAGACGGGACGGGTGGGGTGCAGACAGCAGAGGCTTTAGCGAGGGGTGGGGGCAGGGCCAGACTGCTCCCCACCTCGCCTTCGCCCAGAGAGAGGGATGCTTCCAGAGGAGGGCTGAGGCTTTTCTGGCCAGGAAGCCAGCTCCGGGCCAGTCCGGTCACAGCCCACCTGCCTCTCAGCATCGGCCCCAGCCTGGGCTAGCTGACCCTGCGGGGAGGGAGAGGGGGCTTTGCTTGCCAAGCCCAGCCCAGCCCGACTCTCAACCTCTAAGGGTTTGGGAGGCACCTTCCCTGGCTTCCTACAGGAAACCAGCTGCTCGGGATCCAGCCCCGAGCAGAGGTGAGCCACCATCGATGCTCAGACCTTTCTCGACATGGGCTCAGGCCTGAGCTGGAGCTAAACAGGGGGAGAGGCGGTGCCACGTTCCAGCCGGACCGCTAGAGGCAGGCGCTGGCTGCACAGCAGGCAGTGCCAGGGAATCCTTGCGAAGGGCTCAAGGGAAAGGCAGGCAAGGGCCAGGGGGGCTGTGCTGGAGACGAGCATGTGCAAAGTGCAGGCTGCCGGGGCAGCAGGAGAACATTCGTTGGGGGAGGGGGTTTCCATGTGGAGCGTGGGTGGTCTTGGTTCCCAGGAGAAGGCCGCCAGCGGGTCCCCCAGGACACAGGGAAGGGACAGCTGAAGCACTAAGCAGTCAGGGAGCCATGGTGGCGGGATTCTGGGGGTGGACCGGCCCTCCCAAGGGCAAGGGGGTGGTGGAGCGAGGCCCTGCCAGGGCATGGCTGAGCCAATGCTCCTGGGGTGAGCAGGGACACGGGGCAAGAGGCCCTTCAGCCACAGGCATCCCCGCGCGGAGATGCCGCTGCATGTCCCCACTGAGGGGCCCAACTGGTCTCCAGCGGGGCAGTCCCGGCCATCTTGGTCTTGTCCACCTGCTTCGTGGGCCTGCATGGCCTGCCCCCCTAGTGGTTCAGAGGAGAATATTCACAGTGGTGCCCGGGGCCTGGCAGGCCAGGAGGGTCCCGGCATGGATGGGAGGACAGTGGAATGATGCTTTGGGGCAGGAGCGGGGCTGGAGTGCACGGAGGAGGCACAGATGAGATGTGGCGCGGAAGGTGATCCGAAGCGGAAGGTCCCTCGTGGAATGCTGCGGGCCTGGATGCCCACGAAGGCAGGGCCCTTCTCCAGGCTGGATGCCCGCTCCTCAATGGCTTTCGATTACGACAGGCTCATAGACCCCAGAGGAGACCCTGCAGGGGAGGGGAGGGGAGAAACAGGTCAGCTTATTCTCCTAGACGCTCTTCCGGGGCAGGCCCTTGTAAGCACCCCACGAGTTGGCACTGTAACTAACTGGCCCTGTTTCACAGAGGGGTAAACCGAAGCTCAGGGAAGTTGAGTCACCTGCCTAGGGCAACACAGATGGTAAGTATCGGAGTCTGTGGAATCTCAGAGCTGCTACGGGCCGCGCCTGAGCCCTTCCTGAGCACGTGGCTTACACTCAGGGGTGTGCTGCACCCACCCTCATAGCAGCCCTGGCAGGGAAAGACTTCACTCCACCCCACTTGACAGATGAAGGCACTGAGGTGCAGAGGGATCATGAGGCTTACCAAGAAGACAGCAGAAGGTCAGGGAGCCTGGTTGGCTTTTTTTTTTCCCCCGCGGAAGCCAGGCCCACCCAGCCACAGGGTCATGGACATTCAGGGCTTGGGGTGCAGCTCTTTTAAGACCTTGCTCCTGATTAAATTGGTTTCTCCCATCCCCCGTATCCTCACTGTCACAGGGGGTTAGGGGGTGGTGTTTACAAACCTCCAAGGAGGCATCCTGTTTTCCTCTTGCCCACCTTACCCGGGACAGCCCAGGAAGCCACCAGGAAAGGCAGCTGCAATTTCAAGCCTCAGCCAGCAGGTGTCAGCATAGCAGCACCAGAGGGAAGGTGCCGGGCGCCTGGGCAGCTCAGCCACGTCCCCCCCACACCCCGGAACCTAGATGTTAGATGTGCACTTTCCCATCCGGCCCACAGGAACAGGGGGGAAAGGCCTCAGGACGACCCTGCACATGGGAAGCTCCTCTGCTCATTCATTCAGTGAGCCAGTAAACATGCTACAAATAAATAAATGATCACAAGAAGGCCCTCTATAAACTGCAGACCTGAAGCCCAAGTTTGGTCCTACCACCCCCTCATATGTAAACATTAGGCAGGCACAGATCTGTGCTGCTCACTGTTGCATCCCCACGACCTAGCTCAGTGCTTGGTGCATAGCTGGTGCTCAATAAATATTTGTTCAATAAATAAAATGAGTCAGCAGCATCATTTTTAGGGGTTCCAGATCCGGAAGGAAGGGAAAAGCAGAGGGCAAAATAGAGACGGATAAAGCCCCTGCTGTGTGCCAAGCCCTGTGCTAGGCACTTTCCAAGGCGATCCTTGCAACCCTCAGAACCAACCCCTGCATGTTGTCCCAGGTTTCTAGGTGGAGACGGTATGGTCCACAGCATTTGACGGATAAGGAAACTGAGGTTCAGAGAAGTGACTGGTCCAAGGTCACAACGTGGTGGTAAGAACTGGCATTCAAAGCCAGGTCAGTGTCTGCTGAGACCCTGCTCTCACCCCTGTTCCCCATGGCCACCCTAGTGACCCATCCCCAAACTGTCACCCTTACCTGTTGGCCAGCTGGATGCCACTCAGCGTGGTAGAGCCATCACGGCTCACAAACAGCCGGAGGTTGCTGTCTGTGGGGACACAGGGGAGGATGGAGGCTGAGTGGGGCAGGGGCAGCCAGGGGACCCCCGGAACAGCTGGCATCGTCCCCCGGTCCTCCCCGTGTGGGCAGCTCACCCTCAGTGTTGCTGCCGTCCGTAAAGTCTTGGCTTTGCATGATCTTCTCCACGATGTCATCTGCGTCGATCCGAGTGTCATCCACCCAGGTCGGGTGACTCTCCACGGAGTCCTTCTTCCGCCTGGGGTGGGGCAAAGCAGGCCAGAGTCACAGCAGTCCGGCCAGTGACAGGCACAAGGAGGACACCAGAGCACCTGCAGCACTGAGGCTGCTCTGAGTGCACGTGAGGATGTATTCCCAACTGTGTTCCTTCAGCCCCCACCTCGGCCCGCAGGGCAGGTGCCATGACCTGGTTTTATGGATGCCGACCCGGAGGCTCTGAGAGGTTACCTAACCTCGTAGCCTCCGAGAGGCTGCACGGCGTGTAGACCAGGGACCTAGGTACACCAAGGCACACACAACGGCACGTGCATGCCAGGCCCAGGCCATGCCTTGCATGCACGTCCACTGGCTGAATCATCACCATCCAACCCTCTGGGGTGGGGGACCCTGCTGTCCCCGTGTCACAGGTAAAGAAGCAGAGGTTCAGGGTGCCCCTGAGACGGGTCTGTTCTCCAGGAGCGCTGTGCTCACCGAAATGAACGGTCAGACAGATGCGGGGGCCGAGGCGGCCGCGGCGGCTTCTCGGGGGGCCGGTGCTCCCGCTCCCCGCCCTCGGGGCCCTCCACAGTCATGCTGAGGCCGCCCGAGGCGCTGCTGCTCGTCGACGTGTTGCGGCGGTGCGTCAAGTCCGAGAGGCTGGAGGAGCGCGAGTGTTCTGTGCTGTAGCCTGGTGGGCATTTGGGGAGGCTCGTTACAGGGGCCGGCCAGGGAGGTGGAGGGCCAGGGGCACGGAGCCAGGCGGGCACTCACCGGAGATCTTGGACTGCTGGCTGGCGTAGCTGGAGTTGCGGGAGTGACCGGAGTGGAACACCTCCTCGGGGCTGGACAGGTTCTGTTCGGCCTCCTCTGGCACCCCTGGAAGGCGGGGAGACAGGCTTACCAGCGGTGCTGGCCCCTGCCATTCACACACGTCCTCTCACTGGGTCAGGGTGGGGGGTGGGGGGCGCACTGAATGTTTCCCATCTAACAGACTGAAAAGCTGAGTTCTACCGCCACCACAGTTCACCGCTGGAGCCCAGGTCTGTCCATTCCACAAACATCCGTGGGGACCTCCTCTGCACAGGGTTCTCTACCGGGGGCCATAGACGGGAGATGGTGTCACAAGGCCAGTGGGAAGAGAATGTTGAATAATGACCCACAATTAACCACAACTGAGGTGCGTGTTACAGAACAGGGAGCAGTGTGTACGGGGGTCTGACCCAGTCTGGGATCAAGGAAGGCTCCTCTGAGGAGAGGGCCTTAATGGGAGGCCTTCAGGAGGCATGGGAGGGAACGAGCCACATAAAGCATCAGGGAAAGAACCTTCCACACAGAGGAACAGCAGAAGCAAAGGCCCCGAGGCTTTAATGAGCCTAGGTCAGCAGAGCCAGAGTGGAAGGAATAAGGGGAATGGGGAGTGGCTGACAGTCCTGTCACAAGCCACCCATAAGCCCAACTTCGGAAACAAACTTGCCGGCACTCGCCAGCAGGAGGCACAAGGGGCCCAGGCGGGATCCACTCAGGGCTCCACGAGTGCCTGCCCACCAGTTCTGGTCACAGGAAGGAAGGACTCATCTCGTCCATCTCCTCCTCAGAGAACAGCACCCCAGGCCACAGGCTGGACCCCAGTCCTGCCTGTGTCCCCACCCAAAGCCACGGGGCTTCTCAAAACAGGTGCTCTGCAGATGGGGTGGGGGTTGCAGGAGGAGATGGGTAGAAAACCAGTTAAGAGGCGCGTGGGGGCTCAAATCCCCGCCCTGCCTGGGAGAGGCACCTCTTCTACTTGGTACAACAGGCACCGTCTACACTGGGGTGGCCTGGTCCAGAAGCTGGAGAGAGCGATGGCGCAGGGAAGCCCTTAATCTTGTGAGCAGTTTCCAGCCCGAGGCGGGCTTTCAGTTCTAGGCCTTACCTGACTGAGTCTACAGGAAAAATGGGAGCGGAAGAAAGCTGGCCCTTGAGGTCAGGGCCCTCTCTGCTCCCAGCCGCCCTGGGGGTAGAATCACTCAGCAAACATCCGCTGAGCTGCTGGAGGCCCAGCACCCTCTCTCATTGCTCTCATGGTGCAAATGAGGGCGGCAGGTGCTGCCCTGCTCACTAATCGGCTTAGTCTGCCTCCCAGCTCCGGGCTCACCCCCAGGGACGGGGTCCTTGTACAAGGCTGGTACTCAGGGGCCCCGCTGCACCATGCACAGCACTAGACACGGGGTGGCAGGGGAGGCTGGAGCCTCCTCTCCCGTAGCCCTTCCTTATCCTAATGGCCAGGCTGTCTCCTCTGGGGATTCAGGCATCTGCACTTTTTATGACGTTAGTAACAACGGTAATTTAATAGAAAGCCAGTGCTGGGAAATATATAGAGTACCTACTGTGTGCCAGGCAAGGCTAATCTCCAAAGCAACCCAGGATGTGGTTACTATGGCTGATCCCATTAGTCAGGGGAGGATGCTGAGACTGGAGAGGCAAAATGGCCAGTCCTGGTCAGGCAGCAAGCGGGAGAGAAGCGCTCACGGCACGTCCCTCTGCCAGGAACATTGCCCCGCACCCCACACCTCGGATTCGGCTCAAATGCCACCTCTTCAGGGAGGCTTCCATGATTGTTCCCAGGCAGATGCTTCCAGTGCCCGTCACAGCTCTTGTCACACCTGAAGGTGACATGGACTTATTTACCGCCGGACTGACTTCTGTCTCTCCTGAAAGACGGGGCCTCGAGGTCAGGACACTGCTGCGATCCTGGGGCCCAGCAAAGCGCCCGGCATGCAGGAGGGGCTGAGACTTCGGCCCACTGGAAGCATGGACCGGTGTAAACGCCATCCCAACACCTCTGTCTTCTCAGCAAGCGTCCCCCTTGGGACCTGGGAGACTGAGCTGAGCCTTGGGCCACAGGGAGGAGCAGGGCAGGTGGAGAGTGGCACCTGAGCTGAGGATGGTGGGCCTCGCCTTGGGGGGCCGGGATCCCGTCAGGGAGTTGGTGCCACCGCCGCCGCTGCCGGTCCCACCGCCCTTGCGCGTCAGCTGCAGGGAGGAGTCCTGGCCCGGGACGGAGATGGACTTGGCGGTGGACGGCGGCCTGGGGAGGAAAGATGGCTGTGACTGGGGTGCCCCATGGTCGGGGTCAGACAAAGACAGGGGAGCCCAAGAGCCCCGAGGTGGGAAGAGTCCCTGTGTGGCCCCCCACAGCCTGTGCCCACGCTCACGTCTTAAAGCAGGGGTCTCCGGAGAGCAGGAGCATTCCGATGGTGACCTGCACAGAGGGAGAGATCAGCCACACCACGGCCACCCCCCGGCCCAGGGGCCTCCCTGCGGTCCACCTGCTCTGGCTTCAGATGGGCTGGCCTCTGATCCCGTCTCTGCCCCTCGCTGGCCCCGGCGAAGCCACCGAACCGCACCGAGCCCGTTTCCGTGGGTGGAGGACAGAAGCGCTCCTGACACCCGTCTCCTGAGACAGTGGAGAGGACTCGGGGAGATGAGGCTTGGCATGCTTTGGCGCCAGGCACACGGTGAGGGCAAGCAGAAAAAGTTAGCTACTGTGACTTTAACACTGTGACGAGGAGGGGGCTACAGTCCCTCTCCAGCCTCAGGGCCTGCTCATGGCCTTAGCGTGGGCAAGGGTATGCGAGCTCCACACGGCAGGCAGGCAGGCAGGCAGGCATGAGGGAGGCTCACGAAGCCCACCTGGTAGGGAGGGGGTTCACCAGGCACAACATGGTGGGTGGGAGTGGGAGATGGGGTGCCCACAGAGCCCAACACGGAGGGCGGGGGCTTGGTGAAAGCGTGTTGAGTAAAGGAAAGCAAGAAGCCATCAGAAGTTGGACATCAGGGACCTGGGCAGAGATGAATGGACCAAACAAGGCAAGGCTGGGTCCCCAAGTCTGGGCTGAGATAGAGCGACGGGAAGAGGGAGATGGGGTAAGAAATGGGTACTCAGGGGCGCCTGGGTGGCTCAGTCGGTTAAGCATCCGACTTTGGCTCGGGTCATGATCTCACAGTTTATGAGTTCAAGCCCTGCGTCAGGCTCTGTGCTGACAGCTCAGAGCCTGGAGCCTGCTTTGTGGATTCCGTCTCCTGCTCTCTCTGCCTCTCCCCCGCTCGTACTCTGTCTCTCTCTCAAAAATAAATAAAACATTAAAAAAAAATTAAAAAAAAATTAAAAAAAAAAAGAAATGGGTACTCATAAGCCAGTGCCAACACTGACAAAAATGGAGATAATTGGGCTGAGACTTTTTTGTTGTTTTAAGTAAGCTCTACACCCAATGTGGGGCTCGAATTCATGACCCAGAGATCAAGTGTCACATGCTCTAAGACTGAGCCAGCCAGGCACCCCCTGAGACTGTTTTTCTTTTTTTTTTTTTAATGAATTATTTCATCTGGCTGTGATAGTGCCTACAAAGTAGGTGATGGCCCCAGGCTGTAGGAGAGGGAAGCAGGACCCAGACACAGACTCAAGGGAAGTAAGGGCCCAAAGCCGTGCAGACAGGACATGAGGCAGCTGGCTTTGCAGCCACCTGCAACCCCCCCCCCTTAGGCCCCCTGGTTTGCCTAAGGGTGCACAGGGCCAGTGGGGTGAGACTGAAAGGTCCCGGCTCCCATCACAACTAGCCTGGACCTTTTTGGGTACTTCTGGTTGTCTCTGCAAAGGGCCTAGGGGCTGCAGCACCCCAGGCCACCACCTCTGCCTGGCTCTGCTTTAAGCACAACACGCTCCCGCTGGGTCAGCTCGCAGAGGTGTGGTTAGGGCAAGACTGTTTTCTCAATCGGGTGGAAGGGTGTGGGGACGAGGAAGAGAGGTGTGCTGGCCGTGGCAGATGCCCAGATAGCTCTGTCCTGAGAGGCCAGAGAGCCAGCTGCCTGGAGGGAGGGAGCTGCCCCGGCCGCCGGAAACCTGCCTGTGGCTGGGCTCTCGGAGGAAATCCCTCGGTCTGCCCGGCTCAAGGGATGGCAGGTTCTTCCACACTGACCCTCCACTGCGAGCTCAGGCAGTCTGGTGTCACATGGGGCAATGGTCGGGAGCTGGACCGTGGAGTCAAACAGCTGGGGGCCAAGCATCAGTTCTGCCTGTGACCCCAGGCAAATGATCTGACCTCTGTGCCCTGACCCCCTCCTACGCGAAACTGGGACCAAACCACACACCACGCCCGATGGGGCTGTTGTCAGGTGTCATGAGATGCGAGGTGGCAAACACCTGGGGATGCGCATCTCACCAAAAGTGCTCATCAAACCCTTAACGAGACTGCTGGGGGCCCCCCCCCACCGGCCCCCCAATTAAAGATGGGGAAACTGAGGCCAGTGGCAGAGCCAGGCTTCTGAAGGTGGTTTCCTGACCCTGGGACCACATCTTCCTAGTGTCTAGGCTAGGAATCCGTATTTTTCACAACCCCCCAGAGGATGGGGGCAGGTCTGCCGGGCTCCTTTAGTAAAAGGGGCAGAAGAGGTGGTGGGGGACCCTGGTACCTTGAGGATGGAGTTGTCCTGACGGGTGTTCTTCGTGTCATATCCCTCCAGCAGGCAGCAGCGCACTGTGGAGCCTGAGCCTGCGAATTCGGCCAGGTTCAAGTCGGCGAAGCCCAGCTGGGAGGGACAGAGGAGAGTGTGGGAAGCTGCAGGGGGTGTGGGCGCACAGCGGGCAGCACAAGGGTTAACTTGTCAAGGTTGGGGGGGGGCAGGCAGATCCCCCGGGCCCGCCCCACAGCCCAGACTGAGTGTTGCATAATGGCACCCAAGGACAGAGGCTGGTCTGGGGCTCACATCCCTGAGCCGCACAAAGCGCCCTTTGTGCCACGTCCCAGCGTGCACTAGGGCAGCGCCTGAGATGAAAGGACATTGTTGTCTGTGACACAGAGGCATTGTTCCCTGGGAAACAAGGCTGTGCTGTGGGAGCCGCCAGGCCAGCACGCAGGGGGGAGGAAAGGCCCGTGGGAACTTGGTATGGCGGGGGGGGGGGGGGGGGGCGGGGGGGGAGGTGGGAGGGCAGGAGTCCCTCATGGAGGTTGGAGTGGGGGGCTGGTGGGAACACCTGGCTGTTCTGGGACGCAGAGAGAGGCACCAGAGACACAGAGGGAGGTGGGAGAACGTTTGAGAACAAAGTGTAGGAGTTAAGAAAGCCTTCGATAGAAGCCAGGTCTCCAGACCTGTGGGCAGGAAACTGAGTTAAGGCAGGGGGTGCTGGGATTAGGGACTTGGGGGGCAACCAAAGCAACAAGTGGCATTTACTGACCACCTCCTGCATGCAAGTCTCCACGGCAGAGTTTAGGGGCACACATGCTAGAATTAGAGGTTTAGGGGGTTCACATCCTAGCCCTGCCATCAAGTCACAGGGACCCCCATTTGGCAGAGAAGGAAACTAAGGTTCTGGTAAGTGACTTCCCCAGGGCCCCACACCGCCTAACCCGCAGAGCCAGGCCCAAGACCAGGCCCTCCCAGCACCAAGTCCAGCCGCCCCTCTGGGCCCCGGCTTCCTTCCCTGGAGAACGGGAGCAGGGCCTGGCGAGGGCGTTTGACTACAGGACAGAGGGGAAGGGCCTGCAGGTCTGACACGCGCCAGGCACCTGCTAAGCGCCTGCCAGTAGTTCCTTCTGGGCAGCTGTCCCTGCCCATGTGAATTAGTGGCAGGAGAAATTTCCACTCTGGTGACACCTTCCACAGCCCAGTTCTAGCCACCCTGCCCAGGGCAGAGTGCACAGCCCAGAATGCTGAGCTTCCTGAGCTCTGGTCAGTGGGAAGGGACACGCCTTCCACGCAGGGCGAGGTGAGGCAAAGGCATTTCCCCTCCGGACTGAGCCCATCCCCTGCTACCAGGCCGCCTCCCAGGGGCCACAGAGGGTGGGCTGTGAGTCCCCACCACGAAGGGGGTCGAGGGCAGAGCAGGCTTATTCAAAGCCAGAGGTGACCCTTCCGGAGCCACCTTTTCTCACTTTTCCCAGGGGGTGCCATGCAAATGGCAACAACACAGACGTGCGACAGCGGGGGCTGGCGGAGTACCCAGCACCCAGCCGTACAAGGGGATGCTGCCTCTGTTAGACGGCAAAAGGAATTTGTGAGGATGTGAAAACATGCCCACGGTGTACCAGCAAGCGGAAACCACGCCGTCGAATCTGTTTAGAACAAGTCCCTTTTGTGTATTTAAAGATCCCACTGTCTGCGTGCACCTAGGTACACGTACGGGGAGCTCATTCTCTACTCCTCTGACCCACACGCGCATAGGTTTTATTCGCTGCTCTGTGTATTTCCTAACTTTCTTTTCCTTAAACGGTCTGGAGAGACCTTAACGAACCCAAGGATGGGATCTGGGGAGGAAGCCTACAGGGGAAGGGGGTGGAAACTTCCCTTTTCACTCCGAACTTCTGTGCCATTTGTGTTGTGACAAGCACATGGGACCTTTATATTAAGTGCAAAGACAATCTATAAAGACATTTCCAAAAAACAATACATCTCATGCAGAGCTGAGTGTCTCCTGTTTGGGGCAGAGAAGGGACTGGAGGTTCTTCTGGGAGCTTCTCTCATGCCTGTTCCACCCCACTATCCCTTCACAGCCCCACTCACCTTGGAATAAGCCTTCCCGCCTTTCAGCTCCTGCACAGAGAGACAGAGACACAAGCAGCAGTGTAACTGGGGAATCCAAGTGATCTCGGGCATCTCCCCAGGTGCCTCCCACCCCGCACCAAATCTGCCTGCTGGGGGGGAAGACAAGCCAAGGGACAGAGCGACTCATTCCATGCTCTCTCAAGGGGACAGGTCAGGGGATGGGCCTAAAGCCACTGGACCAGCGGCCTCACACCCACCGCCTTGGCCTGGGGCCCCCAGCCCCCCGCCCCAGCCCGGAGCCCAGCCTCACCTTGCGCACCGACACACGGAAGATGCAGGGGTCCAGCAGGCCGGTGGCCGGGTTGGCGCTCATCTTACACACGAAGGTGAACCTCTTCCGCCACCGCACGCAGTTTTCCCGCACCTCCTCCCTGCAGGGCAGACAGACAGGTGAGCACAAGCAGGCAGGTCAGCACAGGTATCAGGGACAGGGCTGGCCTTTAGGGAGCAGAGGGAGGAGGGGAGCTCTGGCTTTTTGCTTTGTATCAGAGAGTGACTGTGTTTTCCTAACAAGAACATGCTTGTGTGTTGCAAAAACAAAAATAGTAAGTGATAAAAAGTGAAAAAACACAAGGTAGGGGTGAGGTCAGGCTGGAAGCAGCTACTCCTTGTCCCTGCTCCCAGCACTGCCCCCTCCCCTTGTCCTGTGGCTCCTTCCTCTGCCATTACCTCCCACTGGCCCCTGACCATTCTGTTCGGCCGACCCTCACAACAGTCTTCCCCAGCAGACGAAAAGCGAGGTAAGCTGCCCAGTGTCGCCCAAACAGGAAACAGTTGGCCTTCGGAGACCATTTCTTTGCCACTAACAACAACGATAGTAATAATAGCCATGTCTAGCGCTCGGATCGCACTTCACACGTGCTGGGCAGCTCTCACGGCACTTTAGTGGGGCTGCTCCCAGGGTCAGAGACCCACGATCACGCCCGCCCTTCCAGCAGCTGTCTGGGACGGCTACTACCCTTAGCCCAATCCCACATTCACAGACGCCGGAGCTCAGGCGGCTAGCATGCTGGCCCGAGGCCCACCGCAGGCACAGCAGAACAGGGACTTGACCTTGAGCAGTAGGCCCCAGGGGCTGCATGCGTCACTCTCACCATACCGGCCTGAGACACCACCTTGGGGTCCTCGGCTTCCCTGACACTAACTGGGGGTCTGGCCTTCCGGCCCGCACTCCTGCTGCACCTGGGAAGTATCACCACACCGAAAACCGCAACACACCCTTAATAGGGAAATGCTTCGTGCCCTGGGAGCCAGAGCAATGCCAGGAGCTCCCCCAGCCTCTCCCAGCTACCCGGCAGCACCTGGGGTGGCACTGGTGAGTCTGCATCCCTGCACAGCTCCCCGCCCCCCCGCAGCCTGCCTGGCAGAGCCCGTGCTCAGGAAGGGGTGGCCACGGAAGGGAAGGGACGGCATGAGAGACATTATCTCCTGCTTCATCATCCCATCTAACAGGAACAGCCACGTGGACAGATGAGGAAGTGACCGCCCTACACCCCGGGGGACCTGAGGATCACAGGTTAATTGTCAGACTGGGGCCTGAGGTTGGAGGGTCAGCGCAAGCAGAGCATCATCGGAACGGGGGCGTGTTTGCTTCTCGCACGACCTCAGACAGTAGGCTCTATGCCACCCCCTTCTACCGCTGAGGGCACTGGGACCCCAAGAGAGTGCCCCAGATCACATCCCCAGTGACTGACAGTGCAGGATTTGACCCAGATCACATCCCCAGTGACTGACAGTGCAGGATTTGAACCCAGGACTGTCTGACTGCAGTCAAAGCATTTGGCCATCACCTTGGTTCACAGGCCCCAGAGCCGGGGAAGGCCTGGCAGGTGGAACCCACCAGGGTTCTGGGGCCAGCAGTGCCCTGCGATGTACCTGAGACCCCACCAGTGTCTCTGACTGACAAGTATGAGTCAGGCACTGAGCCTGTGGCGGACTTTATTCACAGACCGACAGTGACAGTTACCCCGGTGATGACTCAGTGTCACCAGGAGGGGGTGGAGGGAAGGGTGAGTCAGGGTAGATGACTGACTTGCAGGGGGGTGACATTCAAGCTCAGGCAGGAACGAAGAGAGGGGAGTAGCCAGTGGGGGAGACAGTTCCAGGCAGAGGAAACAGCATGAGTGAGGAACAAATATACTTTGGTTTCCTTGGCTATGAAAACCCCTGCGCCAAGCCTCTCTGAGGAGCCCCCTCCGGACTCTACAAGGCTTCTCCTACATCCTGTCGGGGCCGTGACGAGGGACAACAGGACTTGGGTCAGGCAGACCTGGGCTCACGGCCCTCAGATCACTGAGTGACTCAGCGAGAGCTCGACCTCTCCACCCTCATGGGCAAAACAGGCACGCCACCCGCTGACATGTGGGCACCAGGAGGCATCAGTAGGTCCCTCAAAGGCCCCAGCCTGGGGAGGTCCGTGAGACGTGTCTTGCGTGATGACGACACTGGGGGTCCAGAGGGACTGTCCCCAACGTGCTCTGACCTTGTTAGGAAGGGGAGCTCCAGCGACTCCCTGCAGCCCCAGGACTGGCACAAACAGAAAAGGTTAGGGCTAGAGACGAGGGGGAGGGAGAAGAGTGCCCAACCCCCAGCAGACGTGGCAGGGACCTTCAAGAAGCAGGTGCCACAGGGGGAGCAGGGGCCCTGGGCTGGGGAGCAGCCCCTGCCGCAACCATGCTGGTCCCACCCACTCATTCAAATATGTGCCAGTCCCTGTCCTACACACTGGGACCACCGCAGTGACCAGCTTACATTGTGGTGGGACAAAAACGAGGTCAAGCAAACTAGAAAAAGAAATAGTAGTGGGTGGAAAGAACTAGAATTACCTTTATTGGCAGATAATTTGAGCTTGTATATAGAAAATCACAAAGAATCCACTAAAAACTATCAGAATACAAGAGTTTAGCAAGGTTTCAGGATACAAGATCAGTAAACAAAAATCCATTATTTCTATATACTAGTGAACATCCACAATGAAATGAAGGAAATAATTCCATTTACAGAAAAGCCAAAAAGAACACAATAAATAGAATCAAATTTAACGAAAGAAGTACAAAATACATTCTCTGAAAACTACCAAACATTATTGAAAGAAATTCAAGAAGATCTAAATAAATGGAAACACATCCTACAGTCATGTTTCAAAAGATCTAATCTTGGTGTGACAATACTAGCAAATCGATCTAAAAATTTAACACAATCTCAGCTGGCTTCTTTGTAGAAATTTGACGCATTGGCCCTAAACCTTCGAAATTTAAGGAACCAGGATAGTCAAAGCATCTAGAAAAAGTAGAACAGAGCATAATCAAAGGATTCAACGTCTTTGGCTGCAAAACTTCTACAAAGCCACCATAATCAAGAAAAGATGGTTCTGGCCTAAGGATGGACACATAGATCATCGGAATGGAATTAAGAGCTCAGAAATAAACCTTCACGTTTATGGCCAATTGGTTTTCAGCAAGGGTCCCTGCCAGTAGGGGAAGAGGGCAGTCTTTAACAAAAGTTGCCGGGACAATGAGATATTCCTGTGCGAGTGAATGATGTAGGACTCGTGTCTCACACCACATACAGTAACTAACTCAATATGAATCAAAGACCTAAATTTAAGAGCTCAAACCCTTAACCGCCTGGGTGGTTCCAGGTGGTTAAGCATCTGACTGACGGGCTCAGGTCATGATTTCATCGTTTGTGAGTTTGAGCCCTGCATCGTGCTCGGTACTGACAGTGTGGAGCCTGCCTGGGATTCTCTCTCCCTCTCTCTGCCCCTCCCCAGCTTGTGTACCCGCTCTCTCTCTCTCAAAATAAATAAATAAAAACTTTTTTTTAAATGCCCAAATTATGAAATTCTTCAAAAAAACATAGGATAAATCTTTGTGATCTGGAATTAGGCAAGGGTTTCTCAGATAGGACACCAAAAGAACAGGCAACAAAAGATAGAAATGCTGGATTTCAGGGGCACCTGGGTAGCTCAGTCGGTTGAGCATCCGACTTCAGCTCAGGGCATGATCTCGTGGTTCGTGAGTTCAAGCCCCCTGTCAGGCTCTGTGCTGACAGCTCAGAACCTGCAGCCTGCTTCAGATTCTGTGTCTCCCTATCTCTCTGCCCCTCCCTTGCTGACACACACTCTCTCTCTCAAAAAAAAAATAAATAAATAAAAATTAAAAAAAGAAACAGCTTTCTCAATATTGAAGACACGTTTAAAAAAATGTGTAGACATAAAAAAAAGAAATACTGGATTTCATCAAAATTAGCCTTTTTTGTGACTCAAAGGGCACCATGAAGAAAGTGAGACAGTGGCTCAGTCAGTTAAGCATCTGACTTCAGCTCAGGTCATGATCTTGTGGTTCACGGGTTCAAGCCCTGTGTCGGGCTCTGTGCTGACAGCTTAGAGCCTGGAGCCTTGCTTTGGATTCTGTCTCCCTCTCTCTCTGCCCTGCCCCCACTTGCGCGCGTGCACTCACGCGCGCACTCTCTCTCTCTGTCAAAAATAAACAAATATTAGGGGTGTTTGGGTGGCTATCAGTTAAGCGTCCAACTTTGGCTCAGGTCATGATCTCACAGTTCATGAGTTCGAGCCCTGCATTGGGCTCCGTGCTGACAGCTCAGAGCCTGAAGCCTGCTTTGGATTCTGTCTCTCCGCCTCTCTCTGCCCCTCCCCTGCTCTCTCTCCCTCTCTCAAAAATAAACATTAAAAAAAATTAAAAATAAATCAATAGTGAGAAGGCAACCCACAGATGAAGGAAACTATCTGCAGACCAGATACATCACAAGGGAATTGTCGCCAACCAATATGTAAAGGGCACTTACAACTTAACAGTGAAAAACAACCCAATTTAAAAATGGGCAGATGATCCGAACACACATTTCTCCAAAGAAGATACGCAAATGGCCAACAAGCACATGAGCAGCTGCTCAACATCATTCGCCATCAGGGACACACAAATCAAAACTATAACGAGTTACCACTTCATACGCACTGGGAAGGCTATAATCAAGACCGATAATAACAAGTGATGGCGAGGGGGTGGAGGCACTGGAACCCTCCTACACAGCTGGTGGGAATGTAAACCGGTGCACCCCCTTTGGAAAACAATCTGGCAGGTCCTCAAAACATTCAACTCAGAGTTACCTTATGACTCAGCAATGCTACTCCTAGGTGTATATCCAACAGAAATGAAACACATGTCCACAAAAAACAGATTGTGCATGAATGTAATTCATGCGATATTCGTAACAGCTCAAAAGCGAAAGCTACCCAAATATCCATCAACCGGTGAATGAATCCATAAAACGTGGTCTATCCATTCAGTGGAATTATTGCTCAGCGATCAGAAGAAATTAAGCACTTAACACCTGTTACCCCGTGGCTCAACCTTGTGATATGCTAAATGAAAGAAGCCAGTCACAAAAAACCGCATGTTGTGTGATCCCACTTACATGAGACGTCCAGAATGGGCAAATCGCTAAGAGATAGAAAGACTGGTTGGTGATTGCCAGGGGCTAGGGGATTCGGGAGAAAATAGCGAGGGACTGCCAATGGGTATGACGTTTCCGTTTGGGGGTGATGAAAATGTTCTAAAATTGACTGTGCTGATGGCTGCACAACACTGTCAAGAGACTAAAAGCCACTGAAATGTGTGCTTTAAACAGGTGAAAAACCAAAAAAACACGGTAGGTCGGATAAAGAGAGAAAAATGGAGAAAACAGAGGGGGTGTGGTCGGTGAGGGAGCAGGGGGTTAGGTGTCATGAGGGGCCTCAAGGGCCCGGGTGAGGTCTCTGAATCTTATTCTGACGGTGCCTCTGTCTTGCCACGACGGCTTTAGGCACAGGCAGAGAGCAACCCTGGAGTAGGTGGGTGGAAGGGTGGAAAGCAGCCAGAGGCCCCAGCCTGAAATGGGAAGCTGGGGGCCGGCCGTGGCTTCCACGTGGACCCTCAGATCTCCACTCGCCCCCCCTCCACTCAACTCAGCCCAGGCGTTGGAAGCAGCTGCTGGAGACCTGAGGAGAACGCTCACAGTGTCGGGCATGTTGAAACACCCCGAGGAATTAGGATTAGTGTCTGGGAACAAAAGCCGATATCGCATTGTAGGCTCTCTCCCTGCCCCTTTGTGAGTCTGCCCTGGGAACAAGTGGCCAGGAAGCCTGAGGCCCTCTCCGGGTTCCTGTGGGCCTGCCAGGCCGAACCAGAGAAAGCCACGTGGTGCCCTCCCAGGCTCAGGTAACAGGCGCCTTCCTCTCCCTCCGCAGGAAGATGGGCCAGGACAGGGCTCACCGGAATCAGTGCTGGGCCACCCCCTTGTTTCCACAGGGCTCTAAATACACACTATTAAATGCCACCACTCCCACGGGAGAGGCTCACACCTCCGCCCTGGCCCACCCCAGGAGGGCACAGGGAGGGTAAAATAAACACCCAGCAGCGGCCATTTCCCGAGGGCCTGCCATGTGCTACCTAGAGCCCTTCGACACTGAAAGTTGCGTGCTGTCATGGCCACTCCTGGCTGAGTGAGGCTCAGAAAGGTTGAGTCACCCACCCATAGTCGCAGAGCTGTGAGGAGCACGTCTGTGTCCAGAGCCCATGTCACAGAGCCAGAGATGGCCCAGCCAGGACTCAGCCCTACGGCCACCTCTGGAGAGAGGGACTCGGGCACCCCTAGTCGGGTGGAAGGGAGTCACAGGTTCAGGAGAGGGATGATGGAGGGAGATGAACACAGGCTCAGGGGCAGGGGAGGGCTGTTCGTAAAAAAGGCAGGCATGAGGATGTCAAGCAAGTCAGTTGCCACGAGCCCCAGGGGGGAGCTGGCCGGGCTTGTGGAAGTCTCAGGGACTTGATTCACTCATAAACCTTTTATTAAGCACTTGGTAGCTGCCAGGTAGGGCTGAAGGCCCTGGGGATACGAACATCGAACGAAACAGAAATTCCTGCCCTCCAGGGACTTACAGTCTGGCAGTGGGTAGTAGGAGACCGACAAAATGGGGAGACACATATCAGATGGTGGCCTAAGTGCTGTGGAGGAAAAAGGGGACCAGGTGGGGAAGCAGGCAGTGCCCAGGCAGAGAGAGCGTGAGAGAAAGGTGACCGGGGAAGGTGACATCTGAGCAAAGAGCTGAAGGAGCTGAGAGTGACCCAGGCACTGGGGACAAGCCGTCCAGGCAGGAGGAAGAGCTTAAGTGCAGAGACCCTGAGGTGAGGGCGTGCCTGACATGTTTAAGAGACTTTTTAAAAACGCTTATTTATTTATTTTGAGAGAGAGAGAGAGAGAGAGGGAGAGAGCACGAGCAGGGGAGGGGCAGAGAAAGAGAGAGAGGGAGAGAGAATCCCAAGCAGGCTCTGTACTGTCAGCGCAGAGCCCGATGTGGGGCTCGAACTCACGAACCGTGAGCTCGTGACCTGAGCCGAAATCAAGCGTTGGAGCCACCCAGGTGCCCCTTGACATGTTTAACCAAGCCAAGGAGGCCAGTGTGGCTGGAGCAGAATAAGCAAGGGGGCCGGTGGGGGCGAAACCGGAGAGGGGGTCACGGCCCCAAGCTTCCAAGCCGTGGAGAGGTGCCGTCGATCATGGACGTCCACGTGTGCACAGGTGGGTAGGGAAGGACAAAGAGACGACATGAGGGGAAGGGCAACTGTGTCCTTTTCTTTCCGAACTGGAACTATCAAGGTGGCTTTTTTTTAAAAGCACAACTAGGGGGAAATGAACTCGTCTGGGAGTTCTCAGCATTGCAGTGACGTCTGAGGCCACAAAGCCACCGTGGCGAACGAGCCCCGGCAATAGCAGAGGCCCCACGCGAGACCCCTGATGGGTGGCTAGGACCCTGACAGGTGAGTGCCACGTGACACTGCTATGACCTCGATGGACTGTGGGCCCCGGGGACAGGGACCGGGCCTGGCTAGGCACCCTTGGCCTCCGCGTACATGGGCAGTGACAGGAGGCACAGTGAGCGCCTGTCTCGGAAAGATGGGGAGTGTGAAAGAATTAAAACCAACGAACATCTAGGGAGAAAAGTCATAAATAAGATGTTCGTTAAGAAAACAGGACTGGGGGGCGCCTGGGTGGCGCAGTCGGTTAAGCGTCCGACTTCAGCCAGGTCACGATCTCGCGGTCCGTGAGTTCAAGCCCCGCGTCAGGCTCTGGGCTGATGGCTCGGAGCCTGGAGCCTGTTTCCGATTCTGTGTCTCCCTCTCTCTCTGCCCCTCCCCCGTTCATGCTCTGTCTCTCTCTGTCCCAAAAATAAATAAAAACGTTGGAAAAAAAATTTAAAAAAAAAGAAAACAGGACTGGGGCGCCAACTCTTGATTTCCGCTCAGGTCGTGATCTCAAGGTTGCAAGCGCCGCATCGGACTCTATGCTGACAGTGCGGGGTCTGCTTGGGATGGTCTCTCTCCACCCCTCCCCCCCCAAAATAAATAAATAAACTTAAAAGAAAATAAAAACCATACAGGACTGTGCGTCCCCTCTGCTTGTCCTGCTGACGTGGCTCAGGATAGGTGGGAAAATGGAACTAAAAAGACGATGAAGCCCAGAGAGGAGACCATCCAGAAGCCTGGACTCCGGGCTTCCGGGCAAGGGGCTCATTCTCATTCATCTGTGTGCTGCCATGAGGGGACAGGCCGAAGGAAGGAGAGAGCTCATAGCAGGTCTGGCTGGGGTGGGATGAGGGACCAAGACCGTTTTCTTCATTTCTGTCCAAGAATCATTTCTATAATCGAAATGTAAACCGAGAAATGCGAAAAGGGCGTGAGATCAGAAGGGGTGGTCAAAAGCAAACTCATCTCCCTGATTCAAGGTCTGGGCCCACACTCGCCCTCCTTCAGGACCAGGCGCCCCTCACCCCCCAAGCCTAGGGTTTCAGGCATGAGTCCCCAGAGCCACGCTGCCAGGGATAGGTAATTACAGAGACTGGGTTTTCAGGGGAGTTTTGTTTTTAGCTTTAAGATATACAATTAGACGTCCAAATCCCAGGAGGCAGGGTGAGCCCTCCACCCACCGCAGCCCACTGTGGCCATCCCAGTGGCAGAATTCTGTTATTTCTGGGTTGTCCTGAAATAGGACAGAGCACCACACCAGGCTGCTGTCATCGGGCCAGCAGAACTCCCTTGGAGCCCCCCTGGCCCCAAATCCCAGGGCCTCTATTACGTATCCACAAAGACTTACTGTGGGTGCTGGCCTGGCACGAGGCCCCGGGTGGGTGTGGGGACACTACGGGAGCAGTCCTCCTGAGGGAGTCCCCAGTTGAGTGGGGGAGACAGACACTACACAAGTGACCGATAACTGCCACCAGCCTCCGAGAGTGCAGATGGGGGCCTGACCCGGTCTGGGGCAGTGACACCAGAGCTGGGACCTCAAGGTGAGGTTGGCCAGGTGAAGATTAGATGAGATGTCCTAGGTCATGGGAACGGCCCAGGAAGACCCAGAGGGAAAGGGGTGGCTTCCAGGAAGAGATAGGACAAGGCCAGGAAGGGGCGGGATCAGGTTGGTGGGTGACCCCAGGAGGTCTGTCTCAGGGAGCCCGGGCTTCTTCATCTGCAGAAGGGTGACACTGCCCACCGCCTGAGGCTGTCACAGGGTGGCTCCGCGGTGCCGTGTCCAGCTCCTTCCTCCTGATCAGCTGGACGGGGAACACAGAGAATTCTGTCAACACGGTGCGGGTGGCTGCGTCTTCCTAGTATCTGCCTTGCCGTGTGTCAGAGACCAAGGCAGCTGGCCACCACTGGGGCCTCACGCAGATGATGATGGCATTTCATCTGTCACCACTATCTCCCCAGAGCCCAGGACAGAGCTGAGCAGAGTGCGACCCTCACTCTAGACCACGTTCCCCCGCACCCCTCCAGGCTCATCTTTAATTTAATCAATAGTAAAATCAGATCCTGTTCACTGAGCTTGTTGTACAGGAAGAGTGTTTCTTTTTGTTTTTAATTTTTTAAAAATGTTTTTAGGGGCGCCTGGGTGGCGCAGTCGGTTAAGCGTCCGACTTCAGCCAGGTCACGATCTCGCGGTCCGTGAGTTCGAGCCCCGCGTCAGGCTCTGGGCTGATGGCTCAGAGCCTGGAGCCTGTTTCCGATTCTGTGTCTCCCTCTCTCTCTGCCCCTCCCCCGTTCATGCTCTGTCTCTCTCTGTCCCAAAAATAAATAAACGTTGAAAAAAAAAATTAAAAAAAAAATGTTTTTATTTATTTTTGAGACAGAGACAGACCATGAGCAGGGGAGGGGCAGAGAGAGGGAGACCCAGAATCTGAAGCAGGCTCCGGGTTCTGAGCTGTCGGCACAGAGCCCGACGCGGGGCTTGAACCACGAACTGTGAGATCATGAGCTGAAGTCGGACGCTCAACCGATTGAGCCACCCGGGCGCCCCTACAGGAGAGCGTTTCATACACATGACCAACCGAATTTTACCACAATCCCATGAGGCGTGTGCCATTATCACTGCCAATTTACAGATGAAGAAACTGAGGTCCAGAGAAGGGCAGGATAGGTCCCAACTCACAGAACAACAGGGTGGGATGCTAGTCTGAGGCGGCCCGACATCACGGCACAGATTCACTTCTTCCCCGTGTCCGTTCCCCTCAAAAGCAGGAAGTGGACCTGGGAGGCGGGAAGTGCTTCTTCCCGGGCCCCAGCCACTTGAAGGCTGTGAGGAGTGGCGGGCCAGGTTGAAGTGAGCCCCCATCCTCGGCCCCTCAGAGAAGTTCGGGACTCCCAGCAGGAGACACCTCAGAGGCCAGGCTCCACGGTTCCCCAAAGTCGGCTCACTGCCGCGTCCCCGGCACCCGGCCCAGACCAGCATCACGACCCAGGAAGCGCAGCAAGATCCCAGAGCCTTAGCAGCCCCGGCGTCCCCGTCACTCAGGTGCGGTGGGAGCCACCTCCTGGCCACAGGCTGTCCATGGCCCCCAGGGTCCTTGCAGATGGGAACCGGTTAGGCCCTCCGGTGCCTCCCCCTGGAGCTGGAGCAAGGATGCGGCACGGCCAGCACTCACCAGAGGAGCAGAGAGTCGGGAGAAGGGAACCCGGGGTATCAGTGGGGCGGCCCATGGAACAGCCTCCGGTGTGACCCCACGCCCAGCCTCAGCACCTCGCCCTCCCAGCCGCCTGCCCTCGTCTGCACCTCCGGCTCGTGACCACCGCCGCCCGCCAGCACGGAACCCCAGTCTGGCAGGGAGTGGCTCAGTCGTGGCCACAGGCAAGGCCCCGTAGGACAGGGCTTCTCGGACTTGAGTGAACACCGCAAACTCCTTGGCTCGTCACGCAGATTCCCAGGCCCTGCCAGAGCTACAGACTTCAGGGTGTCTGGACCTCAGCACCACTGCCATCCCGAGATGGAAATTCTGGGTTGTGGGGGCGGGGGCGGGGGGGGGTCTCCTGTGCATCGTCGGATATTCAGCAGCACCCTGCCGGGAGTACAACGTCAGCTGGGACCACCAAAACTGTCTTCAGACATCGCCAGCTGTCTCCCCAGGGACAAAGTCACCCCGTGAAGAACCACTGCTGCAGGCCTCGGGCCGAACTTTTGGAACACGCCCTCCTGTGATTCCGATGCAGGAGCTGGGCCCCCACCTAAGAGAGGGCACATCCGCAAGGACTGAGTGGGACCCTAGGGACCCCTCAGCCCCAGCTGTGCTCCTGGGTTCCTGAGAACGCTGGCCCCTGGATTCTTCCCATCTAGCCCCTACAATGACAGGTAAGCAGAGCGAGGCCGCACCCCCTAAGTCCCTCCCAGCTGGTCCAGCAGCCCCGGGGAAGGGGGTGCTGCCACGGTGCCCAGCCTGCTCCTCCTCAGCCACACCCACTCCATCATCTCCAGCCCTTGGCTGGGTTCCTGGAAGAACGAGCGGTCGGTCGCAGTGATGCAACCCAGGTTCCCGGCTGATGAAACCCAGCCCAGGCCGGGAGAGGCGAGAGTCTAATAAGGAAACAATTTAAATCCACAACATCTGCCTGCGCTTCCCCGAAGAGAAGAGAGCACAGCCGCCCGGGGAGGGGCCCACCCCAGGGAGCAGCCAAGGCGTCCATCCAGGGGCTGTGAGGCGCTCGAGCTCCCATCCCAGCAACGTGGCCAACGTGGCAGCCCAGCGGCATCGGGCTCCTGCCAGGAATTCAGGGCCGCGTGCAGGGAAGCAGCTTGCTGTGGCTCTGACACTGCCAGTGACAGGGTGAGGCGGCAGCCAGTTCCTAGAAGCCAGTCACTCTGTGCTGACACCGGAGTGCTGGGCGGGGGCGGGGGCGGGCGGGTGGAGGGAGGGGGCCCCCGGCCGCCCCGAGACCTCTTCTCTGCTCCCCTGCCAATAGGAGTCCTGCTGCTGGCCCAGGAGCAAAGGCTGGCATCAGCAAGTGACCCATGGAAGTACAGAATGGACAGCCCCCTGGGGGCTTCAGAAACTCCACATCGGAAAAGGGGTAGGGGGTCAGCCAAACCACTCAGGCTTAGTGGGGAAGCGTCAGGGTTAGGAGTAGGATTCCGGAGTCACATGCACCTGAGTTTGAATCCTGCCATTCATCAGCCCCACAACCCCGAGCTGGATCAAAACCCCAAAAGCGGGCAGGTGCCAGCTTCCCCATTTTGCAGACACAGGCACATAGCCTCTCTGCCCCAGCCTTCTGCACCCAGTCAGGCCATGTAGGTGGCCTCCCCACCACGCAGGCGAGGGCCTATGGACGCTCTTCTCAACTGACAACGGTGGGCCATTCCCTCTTGTTCTTAGAACCCAAGAGGAGAGCGGGCCATTGAAGAGGTCCAAAGCAGACTGCTAGCTTTGACCAAGTGCTGATCCAATCCCACGCACCCCACTACCCAGTGTGACCCAGCCTGGCTCCTGTTTCCTAGGTATCCAGGCACACGTGCCAGGTGCTACTCAAGCATGAACTCTCTGCAGGCACGACCGCCACCTACTTCACAGATGAGCAAACTCTCAAGAAGTCCTCTGCTCACACAGGAGGTGCTTACCTGGCCCACCAAGCCTGACCTCACGAGCCCACCCCCAGAGGGCACTCACGTGGAATGGGGGATGTGGCTGCAACCGTCGGAAGCAGGAAGCCAGGCTCCTAACTGAGCCTCCCCTTGCCCACCCCAGGACCATATATCTGGATATTTCCCCAGGCCCTGAACCCGGCAGGTGGCCCAGGCTGCTCTTGGCTGACTCACATCTGGGTGGCGTTTGAATCATCCAAGGAAGACAAACAGGGGGGAGGGAATCCCATCCCCAGAGTCCTGTTCCTTGAATGGCTGGACATAAGTGAGTCACGGGTGTGTCCCTGTCCTCTGAGCCCCTATCCAACCCCGCTAGGCCTTCCAGGTAAGCACCCTTCCCCCAACTACTGTAGCTGGACAAATCACTTCCTCTTCTGGGTCTGGGTCTTAGGTGAAAACAAAACAAGGCTCCTGTGTCTCAGAGCATGGGACTCCTGGACGCAGGGCCTTTGTCTCACTCACTGCTGCTTCTGAGTCCTGGGATGACACCTGGCACATAGTAGGTACTCAGTAAGTATCCAATGACTAAATCAGTGACCTTCACAGCCCTGCTCTCAACAAGGGCTGCCATGGGCCTTCGTGCAATGCTCCTTCCGTCTCCAGGAAGAGGGCCTCCCAGCTGTGGCTGGGCCACGTCCTCTGGCTCTCCACAGAGTCCAAGGCGTCGAGAGTTATCGCTACCTCTGGATCTGTCCCCAGCTGTTCCCACTGCCCCGCACATGGCTCCCTGGTCTTCTGAAGTGACCGAGGAATACTCAGAGACCACTCAGACTCAGAGTCATGTCTCCTCACAGACTCAGACCTGTTTTGCCAGCCATCTTCAGCATTTCTCCGAGATTCCAACCACAGGACAGAAAGCTCAGGGTCAGGTGGGACCATGAGGCCATCACTCACCATTCTCTACCTCCTCCTTGACACCTGACTCTCCTACAGACTCATGCTCTGACCCTGGGCCAATCACTGCCTCTGTCATTCACTTATGCCATATACATTAACTGAGCATTAACTACACTGAGCTGGGCCTGAGGGGGACGCTGAAGATACCCCCCGAATAAGCCTGGGCATCAGTCTTGTCTGCATCCAAACCGGGCATGGCCATTCTCACTCATGTCCATGTGATTCCTCTTCAGCCAACTCAAAATCTTCAGAAGGGGCTGGAGCCTTCTCTTGGCATTCACAGAGAGTACCCAGTCAGTCAAAGGGCCATTCCCAGAAAATGGGGCAGGGCCAGAGCAGGAGGGAGAAGCCAATGCCTCCCCTCCCCCTCGGTGCTCAGTACTTCTCTGAGCATGGCTGCGACTAATGGTCTCCCCCGGCTCATGGGCCCCCAGGTCAGGGGCCATGGCTGTCTTGGCCACTGCTGGGCCCAGTGCCCAGTGCAGGGTCAGGGCAGTAGCCTGGCTCGAATCACAAATGTTCGCTGACTGGGTGAAAAACAGGAAGAGAGAAGAGAAACAGTTAAAAGGAGAAATGGAGGAACGTGGATTTTTCCTTTCTGTCCCACCCGTGGGTCCCCTCCAATAACTGCCCTGGATTAATACCAATCACTGCCAGCCTTCGCTGAGCACGTACTCTGTGCCAGGGGCTATGCCGGGTACACGACAGGTGTTAATCTACTTAATCCCACACCAAATAGCTTATCACCCCATTTCACAGATGAGGAAAGCAAGGCTTAGCGAGATCCCGTGGTCTGGCGGCCTCAAGAGCCACTCCTCCCTCCGAACTGCCAAGCCCTGCGGTCCAGGAGCCCCTGCTGGGGTTTGCGAGCAGCAGAAGGAAAATTTGCAGCCGGAGAAGACCGCTGGCAGCTGCCAAGATGAGTTACGGCCTCGTAAACAGGAGCGATGCTTATCAGGTCAGGACGGTTCAGACCGCCCTTCCAGCAAGACTGAGGACCTCCTCCAGGCTTCCAGGCACCCAAGAAGGAGCTTCAGTTTTGTCTAGAGGCGCCCAGCACTCCCGAAGGCGTGGGAGGTCTCACGGCTGTTGCTGACACACATGTGTGCACACACATCCTCAGTGTTCAGCTCCCAGAGTCTCAGCACAGCCCTGTAACCAGCCCCCAAGGAAGAGGACAGGCCTCAGGAGTCCCTCCCGGGCATGACAGCCACCCGGCAAAGATAACCTCATCCTGACCTGTATCAGGTGGGTTTTGAATCAGATTGTTTTTGAACTTTATATAAACAACATCACACGACGTGCTCCTGTCTGCTTCCTTCCCTCAATGTCGTTTGTGACGCCCGTCCTGGTTGTGAGGGGCAGCGGTGGAGGCTCGAGCCTTGTTTTTGAACCATTCCATGATGAGCGAGGTGGGAAGCTGCCCTCTCAGCTGAAAGCCACCTCCCCTTCTGCAAACTGGAGCCCCAGGCGGTCAACACCATGGCTGCCCCTGGTCCTAAGCCATCTGACTCCTCCACCGGCTTCCTGCCTGGGAAAGGTCCAACCCCCTCCTCCCATGGCCTCCTGCCACTCCAAGCCCCCAGGCCACTGGCTCCTCCCTGCTCAGCACTCTTGCCCTCGCCCTCCCTCCACCCCAGGCTGCTCTTCTCCCCACCACCTGCCCACTCCTCACTGGGACCAAACCCAGCATCGCTTCCTGTGTGTGGTGGGGGAGGGCTGTGATTGTAGGACTTTACCCCCAGGAGCCACCACGGGCCCTACACACAGAAGGTGTTCAGGAAATTATCCCTGAGGGACTGAGGGCCGCAGGTGTGCTGCCCCCGCGTGTCTGCTTGCAGAGAGGAAGCAATGGGAGGAGAAGATGCCGGGCCTGCGAACAGGACCCAGACTTCTGCCTTCCTTCCCAGAGCCCTCCCGAGCCCTGGGCTATATGCACCTTCTCCCCTCTCAGCAAGTTGCGTCTGTGTTTGGCTGCCAGGTACGTGGCCCTGTGCTGAACAGGTAGCCCCCCGCCCCCGTATGAGCACCCCCACACCATGGAGGAAGAAACCAAGGCTGAGAGGACAAGGCCTCTGGCCACAGTCACAGAGCCAGCGAGCAGCTGCCAAGGTCCAACAGCAGAGCCCGGGGCGGGGTCCAACAGCAGAGCCCGGGGCCGGCCCCAACCCCCTCGTCCTCCGCATCCCACCAGGAGCATCCCCACCTCCCACAACCCATCAGTGCCCCCAGCTGCCTCTCCATCACACCCTCTGAGCCCATGGTGGTGCCCAGCTGCCCGCTATGCGGGTGAGGGCTGCTCCTGACACGGACTGATACCTCTGGCCCCGGGGGGGGGGGGGGGGGGGGGGGGGAGGGGCTGGACCCAAGCAGCTGGCAGTGGCCGGCACACGATCCGGCACACGATCCGGCACCATCAGTGCCCACGCTGGTTTGGTGCCAAGAGAGAAAAGTCCCAGCCCCGTGCCAGCAACGACCAACAGCAGCAAGTCCCAGGACTAAGATGCAGTGGAGGCCACTCCTGCCCAGTCCGGGGAAGAAGCGAAGAGACAGGGACACAGCCTATAGTGTCCCAAGATAAGGGCCCATGGTGGGTGTACAGGACAAAAGAATCCAGGGGGGGGCTTCCCAGAGGAGGTGGCTCTTGGGCTGAGCAGGAGTTTAGCTGAGTGAAGCAGTGGGGGAAGGGAGCCTGAGGTCAAAGTAACTGCAGAAACAAATAGCTAGAAGAGTGAGGTCCGGTGGGAGCCAGGGGAGCGCCAGGGGCCTCCCACCCACTGAGGGGCCCCTGGCTTCCTCGCCCGCTCCCGTCTCCAGAGTCTGACACCGGGGACCTCCACCTCGAGTGGGGGGGTGCTATCTTCAGCCTGTCAGAGTGGGTTCCAAAGCTGGCCGTGGAGAGGGTCCCTTCCCGCAGGCAGGAGCCCACCCCACCCCAGCCCAGGCCCTCCTGGGGAGAGTGCCCCAGCTCTCTCTGGCTCAGAGCCAAGCACCCCAAGGTTCTAACCAATGGGGGCAAAAAAGCACGGAGACCCACTGGGGCGCCTGGGTGGCTCAGTCGGTTAAGTGTCCAGTCTTGATCTCGGCTCAGGTCATGATCTCACAGTGCTTCTGGGTTCGAGCTGCACATTAGGCTTGGTGCCGACAGCGAGAAGCCTGCTTGGGGATTCTCTCTCTGCCCCTCCCCTGCTCGCTCGCTCTCTCTCTCTCTCTCTCTCTCTTAAAAAATAAATAAACTAAAAAAAAAGAAAAGGCACGGTCACGGAGACCCACTGGAGACCCCGTGCTCCAGCATGCTAGCACGCCCCTTAGACACTAAACGTGTTCCTCGCCCACTCCCCCACTTCTGGAAGGCAGAGAGCCCCCTGGGGAAAGTGCGCTCTCTCCACAGCACTCCGGTCAGTCCTGGCCCACAAACAAGTGCCAGCTGCCACAGGACCAGTGGGCAAAGGGGGTGGGAACTGAGGTGTGCACCCAGCCCACCGCTGTGACTCAGTCCAGGGACGGGAGGATGGACTGCAGTGTGCACTGTGCTTCTAGCATGTGCCAGAAGCCAAGCTGGACGCTTGACAGGCATTATCTCACTGTGTCCTCCCAAGAACACTGCGAGGCAGGCACGACCAGCCCCACTTGGTAGGGTCTAAAGGACTAAGTCCCTTGCCCAAGGTCACACAGGCAGCAAGAGGCAGGACAAGAATGTCCTTCCCAGTCCTACAGCAGGGGCAAGGCACCAGCGTGACCGAACACGCAAAGTCCTCCATCAGAGCTGCTTCCTCCCGACCGCTGAACCAAGTTGGCTGAGGGGGCTGCTGGCTGGCCACTCTCAGTTGACATCTGGGTAGGGACGGGGGGATGGCGACTCCAAGCCTGCACGTGGGCGCCTTTCCAAGCCCAAGGTGCCAAAAATGGCTCAGAGCGGAGACCACAGGTTTGCAACCACAGCCCTAAGCAGACACCATTGCCAGGCACAGACTGGGCAGTTTAAGGCCTCACCAAGGCCACCAACGGCATGGTGTGACCTCACAGAGAGCCAGAAGGCCCAGGAGATGACAGACGTCGGGTCACAGGGCACATCTGAAGCCCTGGGAGCTGGTCTGGTGTCTCTACAACTAGAAGCGCTGGCCAGGCAAGATGGATAATGAAGAGAGACGCCCCCGCTGCCCCCACCTCATGTTAAGTTACAGGTCACTTTCTAAGCAAATCCGATGTCTGTCGCCTGCTCAAACCTTGCCGTGGCTGTCTGTCAGGATGAAGATAAACGCATACTGGCTGCCATGGTGTTGTACTGCCCATCCCCGGCAACAGGCAAGTGACCGCACGGTCGCCCCATGGCAGTCACCAGACTCCATACGCTGAGTCCTCAGGCTCCTGAGGCACGTGAGCAGACAAGCCAGTGGCCGTCACAAGGCTCAGTAAAGGCTTCCCAAATGCCAAGTCAGGACTTCCAGGTACCGAACGAGCCGAGTTCAAGGGCACTCAGGGCCCTCAGACACACGATGTCATCGCTGCTAAGAACCCCTGGCCAGTGTGGCTACCAGGACAGAGCCTGAAGTGAGGAACAGGCCTCAGGGAATAGCCTTGGCTCTGGAGACTCAGATCGCCTCAGGTCAGGGCTCTGCCACTGCCAGGCTGGGAGACAGGCGGCAGGGCTGCCAGGGTGGCACCTGCCAAAGGTGTGGCCAGCTGGCAGCAAAGGCCAGGTCCAAGGAGCAGACACCAAGGCCAGGCACAGGCTGGACAGGTTCAGGCTTCACCAGGGGCACCAGCAGCACGGTCTGACCCTGCAGGGACCCAGCGGCTGGCCTGGTGCCACAGCCCGGCTGCCTGGGGTGGCCTTTATGGCTCGCCAGCAGGACCTCTCTCCGCAAGTGTCTGCCTCCTCATGCCCCCCAGCCCGCACAAGGAAGGCCTTCTGCAGAGGCCCCGGGGACCAGGCAGGACCTAGTAAAGTGAGGGAGACAGACTATGGCAGAAGTCCAAGGGTGTACAGTGGAGTCAGGAGCCTAGAGCAGGCAGCCCGTGGAGAAGGCAGTCACAAAGCCCCTTGGGCCAAATGCTGCCACGCGGCACTGTTGCCAGATACCCAACTTAAAAGAAACCGAAAGTCTGGATTTTTACTCTGTCAAAAACTATCAGAGCACAGTATGGGGCAGCCAAACCCCAGCGATATTTGGCCACTGTGCACCCTCTGAACTTCCACCTTCTAGCAGCCACTAAGCAATAGTGGTGCCAGTCACTTCAGGACCAGGAAACCCACCTGCCCACTCTGCCTGCCAACCTTCTCTCCAGTCTGCCCACTCTTCTCTCTCTCTCCCTGCCACCACGCAGCCGGGCCAGCAAAACCCGCTCAGCCAATTCTAACTGGCCCTTACAGGGTGCTGGTCAGGCTCCCTTGCGTCTTCTCCACTCAGCAGCCAAGAGCCATCATCCTAATGGGCAAACCAGGCCGCACTGCTCCCCTGCCCCTCGGCTGGGCCCTCAAGGCCAGGAGCAGTCAGGCCCGGCAACTCCTCCTCCTCATTTGCACCAGCCCCCCAACCCTTCGGCTAAGGAGGTGCTCTCCTCCTGAGAGGACTTGCTATAAGGTAAATCAGCGCCTCCCTCTCCCTCCCTCCCCTGGCACCGCCAGCACGTGCATGGGCCGGGCCACAGGACCCGTGCCAACCGGGCACAGAGCCCTCTCAGGATGTTTGGGATTCTTCTTGCCTGAAGGATAGATTGGCTCAAGGCTGCAAGCCTGCACCCTGCCCTGGAGAGACCACGGCCCAGCCTGCTGCCTCCCAACTCACCAGACTTGGCTGGGACCTCGGCATCCCTCCCAGGACCCCGGGAAAGCCTTCCAGATGCTATTTGGATGCATCTGCCTGGAAGGCCTCCAGACAGGGACCTTGGCAAATGCCCACTCTGCCCCAGTGCCAGCCCATGCCTGGCCCCAAATCCACAGCAGCGATTTTAGCTTCACCCCCACCTGTGGCCCTAGGGCCCCTTTTCCTCAGATGTCACAGGACCTAGCTTGGTGCCTAGAAAGTATCCAAATCTGGACTTTCCCAATCTGGACCCAGCCCAATAAAAAGAACCTTCTTCAAAAGTCTGAGGATATCACATGGGCTGTAGCTGCTTCCAGCCCTCTGCTACAAGGCAAGGCAGGACTTCGGAGCTGGGCCTGCCCGATTTAAATCACAGCCCTGCCACTCCCTAGCTGAGTGACACGGGCCCATCACTTCAGGTGTCCTGACCCCAGTTTCCTCATCAGCTCATGGAGCGGTTCCAGGGCTCAACCGATCACACATCCAAGGTGCTCGGCAGGTCCCTGGCACACGGTAAGTACACACCAAAGGCAGTTTAAACCCTAATGATAAAAAGGTTATCTTCCCAACTGCATTACCAGATGGGTGACTGGCACGTGACTTCACCTCTCCGGCCTTGGTGCCCCTCCGGGTGACCAAGAGGATTAGCAGACATACCGCTTGCAGAACACTGAGCACGGCACCGGGCACGTAGCGCCGGCCCTCGGAATACGGTAGCTGTGAGCGTCACTGCTCGTAAGGAGGCCTCAGAAGGCTGAGGCTGGGGAACAGCGCGACATACCACCTGTTCTACCTGCTCAAATTGGGTCAGGCTGGAGCTGTGTACCCGGCTGTTGCCATGGTACCCAACATAAGGAAACACTCCGGCTAGGAAGGCGGGTGCTGCAGGGGTGGGGCCTCAGGCCTGCCTCACTCACACAACCCCCAGGCCGCCACCAGCAGTCTCTGGGCCATCCCAGGGGTCCCTGGGGTGGGGAAGCGTATGGTGTTGGATCTGGGCCCAGGATCTGAGCAGGTCTCATCACCTCTGACCCTATTCGAACTCCAAAACAATGGGGCCTTGGCCATCTGGAAGGGTGGGCTGTGAGGCGGGGCTCCCAGACTGCAGAACAGGATGGGGGGGATGGGAGTGGAGGTGAGAGGAGCCCAGGAACCCCCATCCCCTGGGCAGAAGCCAAAGCAGCTCTAAAGCAGCCTCAGGTCCCAACATCACTGTCTGCTGTCTTCAGCCACACCTGCCCAGCAGCAGACAGGTACCCAGAGCTCACTAAGCGTCCAGCCTTGGGGGCTCGACGTCAGCTCCTCCCTCCACAACCGTCTCAGGTTTCATCCAGGATGAGGGCTGGGAAAAGCTGTTTGGGCTCGGCTGGGTTCAGGGAATCCATGGCTCCTTGCCAGGAGGGAAGAAGGGGAGGCAGAGGGTGAAATCCACACGCTGTGGGCCAAAACCTAGAACTTTCTAGAGCTTCCTAGATGAGGAGGCAGCTTTATGGCAATGGAAAGGCTGACGGGCCAGGTGAGGTGACGGTGGCCCCGGTGCCTGGGAGGAGACCTCAGTCTGGGGCTGAATACCGGTTCCTCAACGGGCGCCAATACCCTGCTCACATACAGACCCTCTGCTGACTCCAGCTGGTCCCTCCAAGACACAGGACGGCTGGGGGCTGGAGCCTGGACCCCTCCCTCTGCCATAGTAACTACAACTGCTGCAACAACAGGCACAGACATTACCCGTGATCCTCACCACTCTAGGGACAGGTGTGACTTCTCCCACTTCACAGACAAGGCAACAAAGGCTCAAAGGTAGAAGAGGGTAGTGGTTAAAAGCACACCCCAACTCTGAATCTGGGCTCTGCTGTATTTGCTCAGGCAAATCACTCCTTCCCTGAGCCTCAGTTTTCACCTCTGTAAAATGGGGATAAAAATCCTACAGCGCCCCCTCCCCACCTGGACCCGGCTCCATGGCACAGTCAAGGAATTAAGGAAGAAGTGCTAATAAAACAGGCAGCACAGCACCAACAAATGCTGGTTCTTGGAATCCAAGAGGTTAGGTAACTCGCCCAAGGTCACCCGGCCGTGAGCGGCCGACCCCAGGCCCTAGCTCTGAGCACAACCCCATCCCCGAAACCTTGTGCTGCTATGTGGGTGGCCACGGGATCACAGGCTTCCCAGGCAGCGGAGGACCGCCACCAGCCCCCACAGCAAAGGGCAGCCCTTCTCTGAATTCCTCAGATAAGCAATTCCTGGCAGACTGGGGAGCCTCCGGGCCTAAGTGGGCCCAAGTGCAGAGAAAAGGCACCCCACCCTGTCCACACCGGAGATTCCTAAATCTGGGTTAGGCTGTATGCCCACCCACCCCCTACCCCACGCCCCGCACCCGTCCTCCCAGATCACCAGATTCATCCCACAGGTCTCCAAATAGGCCAAGTTGACAACTACCTCCTGGGAGGTCCCTGGAAAGCCCTTACTTCCTCTTTCTGGGCCTCAGTTTCTCCATTGCAGAACCACGAAGCAGCTCCAGCCAACTGGGCCCACAAGGAGGTCTGAGGAGCAAAGGGACAGACCAGGGAAGGGAACCAGCATGTCCTAGGCACATGTCCCAGGCCCTGGTACTGCATTCTATCTACTGAAACTTCTCCACAACTCTTACAGAGACCTGCACTGGACCCAGAAAGTGACAGATCCAGGACTCAAACCCCCATCTGTCAGACTCAGAGACACTCTCCCCACCACAGGCCCAAACTATGTAATCCCAGGTGGGCCCATTCAGTGGGGGCAGCTTGGGAACTCAGTCACCCTCAGCAATGAGCTGGACAGCTGGACCTGCAGGATGGGGGAGAACACAAGACCAAACTGGATTGGGCCTCTTTCTGAGAGAGTGGCAGCCTCCTTAACAAGGGCATTTGCAATGCAAAACAACCCAGCCCCAGCCAAAAGAGGACAGTCACTCAGAGAGGGCTGGGCAGGCCAAAACCTAGCCACCTCCCTCCATCCAGACCAGGAGTGCCTGGGAACCTGTGGCTGGCCCAGTCTCTAAATCATATGACAGCCCAAGCGGCCAGCTGGGTGCAAGGTGGCCTGGAATACTCCTGATTGCCTCAGCCCTTCCAGGCACAAACCCTGGTGGGCTCTTTGTGCAAGTCTGAGGAATGGGCCGGCATGCAGGGCCCCAAGACGGGCTGAAAGAATGAACCCCCACCTAACCAGCTGGTCACCTGCAGACGGGTGCCCGGCACCCTGCCAGCTTCTCAGGCCCAGACCTCCCAGATCACTCAGCCCTGCCTTGTGCAAACCTGCCCCAGACACACATAATCCGCAGAACTCCCTGGGCCCACAAGGGCGCTTCCACGTGCCAAGTGACTAGATCTGGCTCATCATCCCCCTCCCCTGCAGGCGCGACTGCCCCAGCTCCTACCTTGACGACAAGCTGACAAAATCCCCGCCATCCAGCAGCCGGACTTTGCAGAAGAGGACTCCGTTCACGAAGGGGACCGCAGTCAGCTCCTCCAGGGTGAAAGTGGTTTGAAATTTGAATTTCTTCTTCTTCATCAAGAAAGCCATGAGCGAGTTCCCTGAGTCTGAAGCCCCGAAGGCCAAAAAAGGGGGGAAGCCAGAAATCCCCAGGATTCCTTTCCCTACACCACACCCCCTCCTCAAAACATCAGAGCCGGATCCCGCCCAGATGGTGGCGAAGGCGGCCGAGCGGGCGGAGATCTGAGTCCGGAGGGCCCAGGTCTGAGCGACCAGTCCAGTTCGCGGGCCGGCTGGCTTCACCGTCGGGGAGCCGGGGCTCGGAGGGGCTCGGAGTGGCCGGGGGCTTCACCGGCATGTAAACAGCGGGGCATGGCCCAGGAGGCAGGGGTAGGGGTGGCGGGCGGCGAGAGACCGGCCGCGCTGGAGGGCAGCATCCCGCACCGCGGTCCCCGGGGAGCTCTCAGCCGCGCTACCGGGCGCGGCTGGCGGACCGGGGAGGCCGAGGGCGGCGGGCGGCCCCGCCCCCGCCCCGCTGGCGGCCGGGGGAGGCGCCCTCGCCGCGCACACGCCCCCGCACCTGGGAGCGGGGCGGCCCTAGCAGGTGAGTCCGGGGCTGCTGAGGGCACCCCCAGGGGGCGACCGGGAGCTCTGGGGGCCTCTCCGGGAGGCGCGACGGGGACACTCCCGGCCGGGAACGGCCGGCCGCGGCCCCCTCCGGGCGGGCACCAGGCCCGGGCAGCCGGGGCGCCGCCTCCTCTTCGGTCCCGGGTCCCGCGCCGCGGGCCCCGGCGGAGCTGAGGCGCCTTTCCGGCCGGCCGGTGGCACCCGCCTCGCTCGCCAACTCTGCCCAGCACCCCGCGAGCAGCAGCGCCGCCGCCTGCGCTCCGGACGCGGCAGCCCGGGCCCGACGCTGTGCGGCGCCACTCGGAGAATGCTGAGGCCCAGCGCGGCCGCCCGCGGAGCCGCCGCCGAGCGCGGGAGGGGCGGGGCACCGGCGGCCCAGGCTGCCCGCGATTGGGCGACCCCGCGGGGCGGGCGCGGAGCGCGATTGGGGGACGGCAGCGTGGGGCGGGACTTGCGGGAGGCAGAGGCGGCCCAAGACGCTTGGATTGGTGCGCCGCGCGGCTGGACCCGCCTCCTCGGACTAGGCCGGGAGAAGGGAAGGGGAGAGGGCCCCCGAGAAGGCGGTGGGAGGTCGCGGGGCGGGAAGCCCAGGCTGGTCCGGTGAGGAGGAGGGCGCGAGCGGAAGAAAAGAAACAATGAAAAGAAACTATACGAACACTATGGCTGTAATGGCCCTCCAGCGTCCCCCCTCCCCCCCTAGACTTGAACTCGTTAGACACTAAATCGAGCCCAGAGGTAGTGAATCCATTTTTCAGAAAAAAACACCCAGAGAGGTGGCCAGGACTAGACCAAGCAGGTTCTTCGCCTGGGAATCTAGTTCCGAACACTGAGAAGGAAGTGTCTGCAAAGGCTTAGCCGAAGGAATGACTTGGAGCAGTTCATCACGCAACCCGTGCTAGACCCAGCTTCTCCCCCAACCTGCTTTCCAAGCCTTTTGTTGTCGGCTAGCTTCTTAGATAGTTATGGCTGGTCTCTCTGACTACATTAACTCCCCTGGATGCAGAGACCGCTTCTAGAGCCTCGGACCTCCCAGACTCTGAACACATTGTAGTTCATTCATTCAGCCCCGCAATGTTAAGGGGCAATCTGCTCCCAGCTGTGTGAGTGGTGGCCCTCTCCTCCGAGCCTCTCTAAGCCAAGGATCAGGTGAAGAAGCAGCCTGGGACACAGGCAGCAACAAATCTGGTAGATGAGAACTGTGATAGTGGATGTACAGGGGCCTGGAGGAGCTGCGTGGATGCAGGGACGAGGGCGAAACCATGAGGCTTCTCACACAAAGTTATCCAAGCCATAGCGGGATGCGTGCCCCGAGTTCGGCAGGGCCCATGCAGAGGGAGCCTCTAGAGGCCAGGAAAACAGAGAGTGAGGTGCCCACAGAAGCCCTGACTACTTCATCTGGCTGCATTGAGATCTGGGGGAGGCAGAGGGCGAGAGATACAACTGGAAGGCCTGTGGTGGCTGGATCTTGCAGAGTCTTGTAGGCCAGAGTAAGGAGGGAAGCCACTCACACATTTTGAACAGGAGAGTGACCCAGACTTGTTTTTTGTTGTAAGAAGCTTGCTCTCATGGTAGGTAGTGTGGAGGAGAGCATATGGGAAACAGGGGCGAGGAGCCTTGTGTTGACCCAGGCAAGAAATGATGAAGGCAGAACCTCAGAGCTGAGAGAAAACGAGAGGATGGGTTTGAGAGGCATTTGGAGACAGAAACTGAATGGACTTGGGGCTGAGTTGGGTCCAGACATGTAACTGAGGGCTCAAATTTCTGATTTCTTTCTGCTTCCCAGCCATAAAATGGGTAGCAACCCATGCTTCTCTCCAGTTTGTCCCATCATTTAGAAAACAATTCAGCCAGATAGGTGAAAAATTAGGATTGCAGCTCTCACTGCTCTCACATATCCCCATTTATAGCCAGGGTAGTTGAGGCCTGGGAAGTTTAGATCATTTGACTACAGTCTTGACCCTGGAGCATAGGCGCTAGAGGGCCAAGCTGTGCTGCCCACACTGTGGGGTGTGTCCCCCTTGCTGATCCTAGCTGGGTCTGCTCCACAGGGGAAGATCCTGTGCCTACCTGACCCCAGGAGGGGATTTCAGAGGAGAGGACCAGCCAAGGAGTTCTCAAGGCCTGGCTGGCTCCTCAGCTGTGACCAGGAGTAACCTCAGACTGCTCTAACAGGAAGCAGGGTGGGCCTGGCTGCCAGACTTAGCTCGGATGGGGTATTTCTCTCTCTGTAGCCTCAGGGCTCGGAGCCCAGGAAGTTTCCCTTTCCTCATTTCCCAGATGGTGCCCGAGGAAGGGAGAGAGCCTGGTGCCAGTTCAGGATGCTCCATTTAGGGTGAGAGAAACTCGTTTTAGGATCCTGGCTCTGCTGCACAGTGGCAGTATAGCGTTAGTTTGGGACACTGAGGTTTGGGGACTCCAAAGAGAGAGCGGGTTCAGTATGATATGGCTAGAACTACTTGCTCGGAAGCCATCAGGGCAGGGTTCAAAACCTGGCTCACATAACACTGACCACCTGCGTCACACAAACTTTGGTTGGAGTTTTGCATGGATAGAAAGGAATCTTGAGGGAGACAGCCTAAACTTTTTTTTTTTTCTTTTTAAATCTCTGAGCCATAGTTTTTCACCTGTAAAAGGGGAATAAGAATACCAACCTAGGGTGCCTGACTGGCTGAGTCGGTAGACTCAAAAATTTTTAAAAATTAAAAAAAAAAAAAAAGAATATCAACCTTTCCAGAAAGTTGTGAGGACTTCAAATGGGCTACGCCTGCAAATGGCTTAGGCCCAAAGAGACATGGAGATCTGAGCGAGGGGTCAGAAGGGGGCCCAGGCCAGCACTTCTGCAGTTCTCCAGCACCCCCCAAATTCCCAAGCATAACCTGTCCTACCTACTCGAGGCCCCGAGCCGACATATAAGGAAAGCAGTAACTAACAAGATAATTCAGACAAGTGGTCTGGGGACGGAAATCCGGGGAAATGTGAGAGAGGATGATTGGATCGGGGTTCCTGGCCTGTGGGAGGTATTATCTCAGCCCAGACCTTTGTAATAAATAAGGAGGGCCCAAGTGCAGGAAACTCCAGGGGCAGAGACAGGGACTGGTGTGTTTGGGGGGCTGTGTGTGACTGCAGGGGAATAGAGGGAGGCATGGGGTCCGAACCTGCTGACATGGGCTCTGTGAGCCTGGAAGGAGTTCAGATTTTATTCTAAGCCCAAAGGGATGTCACTGGAGGATGCTAGCAGGTTAATGACAAGATCCAAAATGCCTCTTTCAAAGTTCTTTCTGGCTACGTGGAGAATGGGCTGAGTGCCGGCAGGCAAGAACAGGAACAGGCAGATAGGGGAGGAAGCTATTACGGCCACACAGGAGACTGGTAGCTCAGACCAGGGTGGAGCCAGCGTGCTGTGAGGAGAAAGGGGACACATTGCAGAGGAAGCGCTCAGCATTTCCTGAGCAACAGTAATAGTTACTCAAATAGAACTTCTTGAATATTCCCAGGGTTTTGAACTTGACTGAATGCCACAGGGTTCTTTTTTTTTTTTTTTTTAATGTTTATTTATTAATTTTGGTGGGGAGAAGGGGCAGAGAGAGAGGGAGAGAATTCTAAGCAGGCTCGGTGCAGTCAGCACAGAGCCCCACGCAGGGCTCGAACTCACGAACCATGAAATCATGACCTGAGCCCAAATCAAGCGTTGGACGCGTAACCAACCGAGACACCCAGGCGCCCCTCCACCGGGTTCTTGAAGTCAGGATGTGAGTGAGCATAAGCACTGGAATAGGTATGAGGAAGGAATAGGGGGAACAGAGGAATTTTGTGGGACCACAGCCTCTGGAACAGAATCACGGCTGCAGAAAGTGGGAGGCCTTAGAGAATCCTTACCCTTGTCTGGCCTTGGACAGTCTCCTGTGATACTGTTTACTTCTCTCTCCACCCCCCCCTCATTCCAGCATGAGCTTCACAGGGTCAGACACCTCATCCATGGTGTCTGTATGTCAATTTCAGGGCCTGCCACATGGTAGATATTCCATAAATGACTGTCAAAGCAATGGACGCCCAGATGCATTCACGATGTATGTGTGCATATATGTGCGTATGCATGGATGATGGGTAAATGGATAGAAGGGTGGATGGATGATTAACCAAATCACCTCCTACTCTAAAACTCCTCAGTGTTGCCAATAACTACCAAAATTCAATGCGCACAATACCTTGGAAAGTATGTTCCCAGGGGTGCCTGGGTGGCTCAGTTGGAAGAGCATGCAGCTCTTGATCTCAGGGTCGTGAGTTCAAGCCCCACGTTGGGGGTAGAGATTACTGAAATACATTAAAAAAAAAAAACTTTTTAAAATTCTATAAAGAAAGTAAGTTACCCAATAGCAGTACTCACTCATGCATGCAGAGATACATATGCAAGACTGTTCCTGCACCCTTGTATGTTACACAAAAATATTGAAGCAACCCTGATGTCTGGCAATAGGAAGAAGGAAGCCTTGAGGGCAAGAACTGTGTTTTGTTCTCTGCTGCATCCTCGGCACCCAGAATGGTGCCTGGTACACGACAGAGCTCAATCGATATTTGTCATATGAAGGGGAGTGTCATCGATGAGATGTTACGCAGCTGCGACAAGGGTGTGGGAGATGCGTGTGTGTGGCCGAGATGGAAAATGTCTACCCTGCTGTGGCCAAGCAAGTCACAGAATAGTATGTGAAGGGCGAGCTTATTTTTGTCAAGAAGCACGGGTATATTTATGTGTGCACAGAGAAGAAGCTGGAAGGATACACCCTAAACTGCTACCAGAAGCTTCCACCTGGGGAGAGAGTTTACAGGGAAATTTTTACCCTCTTTTAATGAATTGGGGAGGGGGTATTGTTTGTGTTTTATAATATGATGAATTCAGTTTGTAATTCAATAACAGATAAGGATATTAGAAGCAAAAATATATAAGGATATTATTTCCATGCTTCCCCATCACCCTCTGGATAAAATCAAAGGTTCTTAGCCTGGCATTCAAGACCCTCTTGAGGGTGAGCCTCTCACTACCTGCCTCCCCCAGGCCCCTGTAGCCCCACCCAAAGGTTCTGGCCTTGTCCTCTGCCCACGTGGTGACACTTACCGAGCACGAAGCTTCAGCTCAAGCATCTTCTCCCACCCCATGCCCCCACGTCAGACACCACACTCACTCCCTGATCTGTGCCCCCCGAGTTACCAACCGTCTGTGTGCAGAGAAAATAAGAGCTCGCCGTCTGTTTGCTGTCACAATAAGTGATGCATATTTGGCAACTCATTGGAAGGTGGGGGGAGAGGGAGGGAGGAAAGAAGAGAGGAAACAAGGAAAGAAAGGGAAAGAAAGGGGGAAAGAGGAAACTGAGGCAGGGTGGAGACTGTCACTTGCCCAAATCACCCTCAGGGCAGCTACCCAGCTGGTCTGCTCTCTGTCACCTGACACCCAGCACAGAGCGCCACGCCAAGCCGCCTTCCCAACCTTGCTTGCCAAGGGCGGCCGGTGCTGATTCACCGGTGACTGGGCTCCAATTATTTGCAGAACTGGAATGGCAGCTGAGCCGCCACAGCAGCTGACCAAGCGTGTATTGATTGGTGCTGGGCCCCTTGCTAATATCTGAGCCAGTCACACAAGAGGATAAAGGGCGCCAAAGAACTCGCCCACGGGGATCCGTCCTGCTTAAACCTCCCACAACCAAGTCCACAAGTATCCCCGTCGACCCGCTGACTCTGCCCTTTCCAATCTAAGCCTGACCATCACTCATGGAGAGTAGTCATGGTTCAGAACACAAGATCTGGAGTCAGATGGCCTTGGGTTCCAGCCTAGGGATTACTGATTCAAAGAGTATTTACATACTTAGTGCTGAAAAAATGTGGCCACACTGCCTTCCAAAAAGGTTGGACCCATTTATACTGCCACCGAGAGTATAAGATAGCGCCCATTCCCACATTTTCTCCACCTTTACTAGTCTGTTTGGCGAAGACAATAAAAATAAAAAAGCTATAGTACTGTACATTTCTTTCACTAGAATCTTTTTCAATTTTCTTTCTTTTTTTTTTCTGTAAATTGCCTGGCTTCTCCTCGTCTATTTTTTTCCAATTGAAGTAGTCATCTTTTTTTGTTGTTGTTATTTATTTGCAGTAGCTTATTACATATTATGGATATCAACCTCTGTTATATTTCAACATTAAAGGATTACTTCTACTTAAGCAATTGTCTTAGGACTTTGTGGTATCTTTTTGCCTCACAGAAGCCCCTTACAAAGCTCCAGCTAAGAGATAGGAGTCAATGGAGACAGCTGGGTTGGGAGTCAGGAGCCGAGATTTTGAGTTCCACCCCTATCACTGACTCACTGTGTAACTTTGAACCAGTCCCTGATCTATCTTTGTCTGTTAAATAAGAGCATTGAATTAAATGGTCTCCGAGGACCTGTCCACCTTCACAGTCTAGACTAGCAGTATTGATAGAACTTTCTGCAGTGATGGAAATGTTCTATATCTGAACTATCCAATATGGTGACCACCAGCCACATGTGGCTATAGAGCATAAAACGTGGCTAGTGTGGTGCCTGGGTGGCTCAGTTGGTTGGGCTCCCAACTGCGGCTCAGGTCACGATCTCTCCATTCATGAGTTCGAGCCCCACCTTGGGCTCTGTGCTGACATCCTGGAGCCTGCTTTGGATTCTGTGTCTCCCTCTCTCTCTGCCCCTCCCCTGCTCCTGCTCTGTCTCTCTCTCTTTATCTCTCTCAAAAAATAAACATTAAAAAATAAAATGTGGTTAGTGGGACTGAGGAACTGAATTTTATTTTATTAGTTTTATGTTACTTTATCTTTTTTTAGGAACTGAATTTTAAGCTCCATTTAATTTAAATTTAAAATTTAAATAGCTACAGGGGGCTAATGACGACCATATTGGACAGTGCAGGTCTAGATGGCCTGGATCCCCCTAACTTCTGAGCGAACTGCAGTAACTTATAACTAAGGCAGGGATAGGGAGTCCCTGTGTGACTTGGGGCAGGTCGCTCCACCTCTCTGAACCTCAGCTTCCCCATCTTGTCCAGTGGGATCCACAGCAGTCCCTGCCTCCTGGGGTTGTTGCGGAGATTCGATCATCGAGTGTGTAAAGGCCGAGGCCCAATGCCTGACCCAACACTGTGCAGAATCAGGCCGGATTCCGAGGCTAAAACATGACAGTGTGTCTACCCCATTCCCATTGTGTCCAGAGACCTGTGGGTGGCTTTCCCCAGAGCCACCCACCTTCCCCTGTGGCTTTGAGGGCAGCCTTACTTTCCTAAACCCTGGCTTTGGCTCCAGCATGCCTTAAGCCCAGGACTCCAAATCACTAACCCAACAAAGTCCAAAGTCCAAATCCTGGGCTCTGAGTGCTGGCCCTGCCCTTCCTTCTAGTACTATCTTAGCACAAGCCGCAGATCAGCCCAGCAGCCTCCCCAGCCTTGCCGTCCGTCTGCGTCCGAGGTCTCCAGCCTGCCAAGGTCTGCCAAGCACTTCATTCCTCCATTTTCATTCACAGGTGTTTATCACACCATCTGCCCTGGGACTGGGGCTGCGGTGGGGCACACGCAGGTGTGGCCCTAGCGATGAGAGCTGTGGTACACCCGGGGGTCAAGGGGAGTTCGGGAAGGGGTGAGAACGCCGAGTGGGCCTGACCTGGTGTGTGTGGCCAGGGAAGGCTTTCCTGAGAAAGCAGCAAGAAGGCAAACCCTGACGAATGGGTGGAAGTCAGCCAGGAGACAGGAGTCGGTAGACAGTCTCAACTGTGAAAATGCAGGAGCCTCGAATCCGTGAGAGGTGAGAGCAAGGCTAGAAAAGTAGGCAGGCCCCTTCCCACAAGGGAGGGTCTTGCAGGCTGTGATAATGATGTGCTTTATCCTAAAGGTGATGGGGAGCCATGGAAGGTGTTAGAGAGAGGATGATGTGATTATCCCAGGCCAGTTCCCTGCATGACCTTTGCCTCCCTGTAAGACTCAGGAATGTATTCCCTGTAACTTTCCTTTCTCTGCCTGTCACCTGGGTCTCAAGTTATTCCATGAGCACACGGTTCCCAGGGCCTTCCTTCTGCCTAAAGTGACCTGGGTTCAAATGCCAGCCCCGCCACTCCCTGGCCCTATTGCTTCAAGCGAGTTATTGCCCTCTTTCACCTTCAGTGTCCTCAACCCATAAAAATGGAGATAATGACACCTTTGCACAGTTACATAAAGTAGGAGGGAAAACTGTATGGCACAGAGTCCCTTAGGAAATGGAGTCCAGTTGAATTCCTTCTGGACAAAGTCAAACTAAAGCCTTGGAGGGGGCTTGAGGGGGCATCCGAAAGAGCAGACAAAAGTCCTACTTCTGGGAAGTGTCCCTGTGACCCTGCTGGGCCTGAGCAGGTGGAGGGGTTGGCTGAGGCCTTGTTTGGGCAGCCTGTGTGCAAGGCGAGCTCAAATGAGACCCCCACCCCACCCCACTGCCGAGCTAGACTTCTGGACCTCCTCAGACCCCCACCCAGTGGGCCAGGAGTTGGCAGGTGAACACAGAGCTTACCTAACTGGTCAGGAGTCCGACACCTCTGGCCCAGTGATCAGGGCCATGTTTACCCAGAAGAGGTGTTTCTAGGTTACCACCCTGTCCTCTTCGGCGCACGCGCAGCCCCTTAGCTTTTGCTGAGCTCTGCTTATTTTCTGAATTCTTAGTCACAGTCCCCGATGTACTGTCAGCAACAGCTCTTACTTTTAAATGTGAAAATCATCAGTGGTGCCATTTAATGGCGAGGCATTGGGAGGGCAGTGGGGGACAAGGCCTACAACAGGCACCGGCAAGCACACCAGGGTATGAGCCCTAGACTCCTCCCCCTTCGCTCAATGACCTGGAGCCAATCCCTTAGAGGCTCTTAGCCTCAGTTTTAACAGCTGTAAAATGGTTTCAGTGGTCATACTTACCTCATGAAATTCTTTGGAGGATTCAACGAGGGCGTAAGGCATACAAAGGACTTTGCAAATTACCTGGCAGCCGGGGAGGGCTCATCGAGTGTCAGCCCATGAACTCACACAGTATTTTGTAACCTGTCCTTTCTACTCAACTCATTAGGAACCTCTCCCCATCAACAGGAGGGAATTAACACTTGAGATTTCTGGGCACAACTCCTGACTGCCTAGGATCACAGGGCTGTAAACTGGGAATCCCAAATGTTAATCTCCTGTTTGGCCTTGGGGTCCCACCCTCTCAGACCTTTGTCCCCACCTCCCACTCGTGGAACAATGGGGGAAGAGGGTGGAGACGGGGGTGTTCGCTAAAAGCCCTGCTCTCTGATTCTGCATTTCAGAACTATAGACCCCAGAGCCTGCACCTCACCTCTCCTTCCTTCCTTCAGCAAACATCGCCCAGGGTTCAAATTCCAACGCTGCCACTTCTTGGCTGTGTGATCTTGGAAAGTTATGAAATCTCTCTGAGCCTCAGCTTCCTGATCTCTAAAATGAGAATATATTACCCATTTCCCAGGGGTGTTATGAGTAGAGAATGATATTTGTAAAGTGCTTATAATAGTTCTTGTTTGACTAGAACAAAAACTGTGCCAGGCACTGAGGTAAGCACTGGGACATAGGTGTGGACAACAGACAAGAGTTTTTACCTCAGTGAGGATTTTTTTTGGGGGGGGGAGGTGGCTAGAAATCAACACCGATGATGAGCCCCAAGGCAGGTTTGACCATTCTCCTACAAGGGGGCTTTCAAAAGGGCCTTGATGGGGGTGTCTGGCTGACTCAGTTGGTAGAGCATGCGACTTTTCATCTCAGGGTCATGAGTTCAAGCCCCATGGAGGGCATAAACCTTTCTTTAAAAATAGATCGGGGCGCTTGGGTGGCTCAGTTGGTTAAATATCCGACTTCGGCTCAGGTCATGATCTCACAGGTCATGGGTCTGAGCCCTGCATCGGGCTCTGTGCTGACAGCTCAGAGCCCGGAGCCCGCTTCAGATTCTGTGTCTCCCTCTCTCTCTCTGCCCCTCCCCTGCTTGCTCTCTGCCTCTCAAAAATAAATGTTAAAAAAAAAAAAAAAAAGATAGATAGATAGAGTGGGTGCCTGGGTGGCTTAGTTGGTTAAGTGTCTGACTCTTGGTTTCAGCTCAGGTCATGATCTCCAGTTTTCGTGAATCCGAGCCCTGCATCGGTCTCCATGCTGACAGCACTGAGCCTGCTTGGGATTCTCTCTCTCCCTTTCTCTCTGCCCCTCCCCCACTTACGCTGTCTCTGTCTCTCTCAAAATAAATGAATAAAATTAAAAAAAATAAAAATAGATATATAGATAGAAAGGCCTTGATGCTGGCACTTCTCTCTCTAAACAGCAGCTTCCTTTTTTTTAACGCTTTATTTTTTTATTTTTGAGAGAGAGAATGCAGGTAGGGGAGGGGCAGAGAGAGAGAGACAGAGAATCTAAAGCAGGCTCTGTGCCGAGAGCAGACAGTGAGATGCGGGGCTTGAACTCAAGAACCCTGAGATCATGACCTGAGCCAAAGTCAGTTGCTTAACCAACTGAGCCACCCAGGTGCTCCTCTAAACAACAGCTTCTGTGTGTTTATTGACCTCACTCTGGGGGCCCCTGCCCTGGGCTAAGCACTGTGTTCCTAAGATCTCCTCAAATGCCAACAGCCTGCAGCAGGTGGTTCCATCATTGCTATAGACAGAATGTGTCCCACCCCCCCACCCCCCAATTTCATATATTGATATCCTAACCTCCAAGGTGATGATATTAGGGAGTAGGGTCTTTCAGAGGTGGTTAGGTCATGAGGGCATAACCTTCATGAATGGGAACGGTGCCCTAATGAAGGGGACCCCAGGAGTTCCCTCCCACCTTGCACCACGTGAGGACGAACGGCTGTCTGCGAACCGGAGAGCAGGCTCTTGCCAAACAGCAAATCTATCGGCGCCTTGACCTTGGACTTGCAGCCTCCAGAACTGTGAGAAATAAATTTCTGTTTATAAACCATCCTGTCTGGGGTAATAGCAGCCCAAGCAGACTAATATAATCATATTCCCATTTCACAGAAGAGTTTATGTCTATCCTCTCCCCACCCCCACCGGTCCCAGGGTAGCACATGGGGGAGGGGGACAGTGAGTAAGTGCTGAATATCAGAAGGAGGGAACAAATGAACAAGAGGAAAGACTGACAGCACCCTTCCATGGGGTCAGGTGTCAAGGGTTCTTTGGTCCTGGAGGGCAGGTAGCGCAATCCTACATGCTGTGGCCGCCACCCTGGGCTCAGTGGAGACATCCCCAGACTTTGAGTTGCCCATGTCCTGACCTCCTCTTCCATCACCAAGCTGACATTTCACTGAACGCTTACCGTGTGCGCCAGGCACTGATCTGAGGTTTTCTTCATGTGAACTCTTTTAATCCTCCCAAGATCCCATAAGGTATGTCCCATTTCACAGGTGGGAAAGCTGAGGCACAGAGTGATGACATCACACCCAGGGTCACCCGGGTGGTAAATGATGGAGCTGACTTCAAATCCAGGCAGTCTGGGTCCCATGCCTGAGCTCCTACTCACCAAGCTACGGAGACCTTCTTTCCTTTTCATCACTGCTTTTCTGACTTCAAACATAGCACGTGTCCTGCGATGGGAAGACACTAGAAATCAACGGCAGAAGGGAAACTGGAAAATTCACAAGAATGTGGAAATGAACAAGCACGCTCTTAAGCAACCAGTGAGTCAAGGAAGAAATCGCAGGGGAAATTAGCAAATATCTTGAGAACAAGAACACAACATACACAAAATCTCTGGGATGCAGCACACACAGGGCTAAGAGGGAAGTGTATAGCAATAAATGCTTACGTGAAGAAAGAAAGATCTGAAAGCAAAAGTAACACATGCTCATCATTTAAAAACTCAAGCATTGCACAATTTATGCCATAGAAAGCAAAAGTTTAACAAACGAAAGTCTCCAGTATGCCCGTCCCCAGAGATAACCTGTGCTTAACAGTGTAGTATAGATCCTTCAGATCATTTTTTTCAAAGCTTGTAGTAATACTTTCTTTAAAAAACAAAAACAGGGGCACCTGGGTGGCTCACTCGGTTAAGCATCTGGCTTTTTGGCTCAAGTCGTGATCTCGCGGTTTGTGGGTTCAAGCCCCGCGTCGGGCTCTGTGCTGACAGCCTGGAGCCTGCTATGGATTCTGTGTCTCCCTCTCTCTCTGCCCCTCCCCTGCTCATATGCTCTCTCTCTCAAAAATAAATAAATATTAAAAAATAAAATAAAAAACAAAAACGGAATAACACAATACACACTGTTTTGTCACTTGTGTGGTTTTTTGTTTCGTTTCGCTTTGTTTTACCTAACAGTGACTCTTAGAGGCTGCTCCTTGCTGGAACATTCTCTTGAGGGGCTGCAGTTGTCTGGCATGAGGACATCCGCACTAGACTTAGCCAATTCCATTGGGATATGTCTGGGGGTGTTTGCAGTTTTTAACTATTTGAAGCCACTTTGCAGTGAGCATCCTTGTCAAGGCCCCCTGTGTGCTGGTGGGAGGGTCTTGGGGAACAATTTCCAGAACTAGAACTTCTGGGTCAAAGGTCAAGGATATTTTTAATGTTCCCTCCTGGAAGGCAAAACCAGCTTCGCCCAGAGAGTAGGAAAGAGTCGTTTCCCCCACCCACACAGTCCTTGCCGTCTGTCATCTCTGCCTTGCTGGCCAGCAGGAGCCCCAACTGTTGTCTTGCCTTGCTAAGCCTAACCCCGTTGTGATGACAGCCCCGTCGCTGCCATTAGGGTCCAGAAATTGACCATTCTTGTCAAGAATATCCATCAGATGGCCGAGATTGGAGCACTTCTCAAAAACCCCGGAGTTTGCTTTTTAACACACTTAGGAAGGCCAGCAGTGTCCAAAATAGGCCCTTGGAGAAAGGCCAGGCCTGCTGTGCACAAACTGCCAAAGCCCCACTTTCGAGGTGAGTGGTGCCTGGGCTGGCCTCTGATAAGCATCTCCACACATGGGCAGCTGGGCTGGCTGAATTCCCTCCAGAATCCAGCTAGTGGTTTTTTTTCCCTGAATCATCATGACTCCCACAACCCGAGCACTGAAGAGAGATCAGCGTCCTTCCGGGCCACTCGGTAGCAAACATTTACCCTGAACATATTCATGGGTTTGTTCCCTCCTGCCACCTCACAGAGCTGCAGACATTCAACTGTGATCGCCAGTGGGGAGGTGGGGCAGAGTCACAGAGAGAGTGGCCAGTCACCTGGAGGCCAGGGCAGGGTCCCTATCCTGCCCTGTAACCTTTGCCTGAGACACCCTTCCACAAAGTGCTTACCTAATGTGGGCACACTGCACATGCCGTTCCTTCTCACCTGGACCCCTTCCTGCTACACAATCTGCCCTCGCCGCTTTGCCTGCCCACTCCTTGTCACTCCGTAGACCTCAACCTTGGTGTCACTTCTGCAGGGAAGCCCTCTCTGACCCCTCCAGGCAAGGACAGTCCCTTTCTAGATACTCTTAGAGTTCCAAGTTTCATAGCACTTAAAACAACAGTGACCACTCGCTCATTATGTGGGTCATTGCTATTTATGTCTCTCCCCGAGGCAGCGAGGCTCACGGAGTAGGGTTTGTGGCTTGTTCTGTATCCCAGTGCCTGGAACAGTGTCAGGTACATGCCAGTGGGTAGGGAGCAGTGATTACTGGCATGACGTCAGAGCCAAGCTGCCCAGGTTGGAATCTTGCCTCTGCGAACTAGGGCAAGTCATTGAACCTCTTTGTGCCTTACTTTTCCAATCTGTAAAATGGGGATAATAGTATCGACCTCTTGGAGTGGTTAGGAGGGTTACATGAGTGGATATAAGTGAGGTGCTTGGAATGGGTGCCTGGTCCGTAGAACGTGCTAGATCAGTGCTAATGTTAGCATTAAACACTAGTGGTTAGACAGGGTTCTCCAGGGTTCTCTTTGTAGCAAGCACTACCCAGCAACCTCCTGCATGAACGTGGCTTAGCATGGCACAAGCATGCCTTTTATTGTGCCTTTCGTTGCGGTAGTTGTGTCAGTGTTGCAGCCATATGACTGTAGCTCTGGTGACAGTGATAAAAAGCCCCCTCGGAATCACCGTGAGCCTGCTTCCTCTGCTCGCTCTGTGTGTCTCTCTCCGTCCCTGCTACTCCTGACAAAGCCTGACCTTCCTCCGCATAACCTAGTTTAGATTCCTCAAAGGACTTTTGCCACGACCTTGTTGGGGCAGAGCTTTGCTGCCCTGGGGCCGAGGTCTGAGCAGCTGTCACCAGGGACGGCGCTACGGTAGAGACCTGCGTGGGGGAACCATCCCACGGGAGGGGGCTTGAACCAGGCTGGTTTTCTAGTGCTTGGGCCCCTGAGGACAGCTGCACCGTAGGGAGGCACCGTACTGTCCGGGGACTGCACCACGAAGTCAGGCTTTCTCTGCTTGCAGAACATCGCACACAGCCTTCAGGCAGCGGCCCACACCTGCCTGCCCCTCCTCCGAGAAGCCCTTGAAAACCCCCTGGAAAGCGGCTTAGTATACGGGCCCCACCCCATTGGCTAATTGGGTGCCACGTGACCCGAGACGGGCCAATCAGGTTCCAGCTTGGCAAATTGGTTCAGAACCAGACTTCGTTGGCCTGAGAACTGCCTGCCCAGGCACAGCCACGTGCCCAGAGAAGCAGGGAATGAAACAGGTGGCCCTTGGCACCAAGAACTCAGGAGTGTCCTGCTGGTTTTTCAGGTCTCCGTTCCGGTCCCTGGTCAGCGGAGCTGCTCCGCTTCCCCTCTCTCCATGCACTAAATTCCTTATCCCCTTGCAGCCAAGCCAGGGTGGGCGCTCCTTCCGTCACCCACCCCAGCTTGCATGTCTCGGCAACGCTGGCCCTGCCCCTGCGGAGGAAACCCTTCGGCCCCTTCCGCGGGTGATTTACTGGTCTAGCCCAGGCTGACCCCCAGGCCTTCCGGGAAGCATCTGCAGGGCCGCTCTCGTCACTGCCCTGGGGGCCGCCGGCCGGCCGTGGTGCGTGGGGACCAGCTCACAGGAAGCGCTGGAGTCTGGGTCAACTCATGCCTCCGCTCCGGCTGGAGAGGACCCGGCAGGGGGAGGAGCGAGGCTCTGCTTAGGGCACTTGTTCGGCTTTCCTTTGGGAAAATGGAAATTGTTTTATTTATATAAATATAAAAAAATTTTTCTAATGTTTATTTTTGAGAGAGAGAGAGGGAGAGACAGAGTGTGAGTGGGGGAGGGGCAGAGAGAGAGACAGAATCCGAAGCAGGCTCCAGGCTCTGAACTGACATCTCAGAACTACCCGGGCTCGAACTCAGGGACTGCAAGATCGTGATCTGAGCTGAAGTCAGTGGCTTAACCCACTGAGCCACCCAGGTGCCCCTATTTATTATAAATATAAATTAAAATGTGTGGTTTTACGCAAACGCAGAAGAGTTTAAAGACAAAAGGCCACTTCACTTCCGATCCATCACCCAGAAAATGTACACACGCAGAGGCTTTTTCCCCCCGAAAAGGAAATCAGACTGTATGTACAGTTGGAAACGTTTTTTTTTTTTTTAGAGGGAATATTTTCTAAAATATGGATTTATTGAGGTATGATTGACATGCACTAAACTGTACATATTTCACGTGTGTGGGTTTTGGGAGGCCTGGGTGGCCCAGTCGGTTAAGTGTCTGGACTTGGGCTCAGGTCATCATCTCGTGGTTGGTGAGTTCCAGCCCCCAGTAGGGCTCTGCCCTGACAGTTCAGAGCCTGCTTCGATTCTCTGTTTCCCTCTGTCTCTGCCCCAGCCCTGTGTGCACTCTCTCTCTTAAAAATAGACATTTAAAAAATAAAGTGTTTGAGTTTCAATGTGTACACCCATGAGCCCATCACCACATTCACAACGTCGAGTTTATCTATCATCCCCAAAAGTTTCTTTAAACTTTTTGCAATCCCTCCTGTCACCCCCCCCCCCCCAAATGCACACACTCTAGGAACCACTGATCCTTTTTTGTCCTATAGATTAGTTTGTATTTCCTAGAATTTCATATAAATGGAGTCATGCACTCTGTTTGGCTTTGGTTTTTGTTTTTTGGGTCTGGCTCCTTTTATTTAACATCATTACTTTGGGATTTGTCCATGTTGTGTTGATTGAGAGTTCCTTTTTTTTTTTTTTTATTGGTAAATAGTATTACATTGTGCAGATATACCAGTTTATTTATCCATTCGCCAGGTGATGGGCCTTCGGGTTGTTTCCAGGTTGGGGCTGATAGACGTAAAGCTGCTGTAAACATTTATATATCAGTTTTTGTGTGGACCTGAGCTCTTACTTCTCTTGGCGTGAGATCATGACCTGAGCCGAAGTCAGATGCTTAACTGACTGAGCCACCCAGGTGCCCCTCAACACAAATTTTTTTACCTTACAGTTCTGGAGGTTAGAAGTCTGAATCAGGTCTCACTCGGCTAGAGTCAAGGTGTCCACAGCGCTATGTTCCTTCTGGAGGCCCTAGGAGAGAATCCATTTCCTTATTTTTTCCAGCTTCTAGAAGCTTCCTGCACTCCTTGCTTCATGGCCCCTTCCTCCATCTTCAAAGCCAACGACACAGTCCTTCCCACGCTGCCATCTCTGTTCTACCTTTAGTCTCTTTCCCACTGAGGAACCCTTGTGATTACATTGAGCCCCCCTAGATAATCCTGGATAATCTCCCTATTTTAAAGTCAGTTGATTAGCAATCTTAATTCCATCAGCTACCTTAATCCCCTTTGCCATGTAACCTAACATATTCACAATGATCCCCCAATGTGGCTGTGGACACCTTTATTCTGACAACCACGCTTCTCTTCCCTCCCTCACCAGGTCCTGCCCCTCCTCCCAGGCAGCTGCCCTTCAGGTAGGAACCCAGGAGGAAGTATGTGCTGCCTACATTTCCGGAGAGGAAACAAAAGCTCCTCATAACACACCTTTGTGGAATGTTTTTGAATTTGTAAAGGGCTTTCACATGCTTGGGGGTTACTATCGTTTATTCTACTCCACATCTGAGAAAACTGTGGTTAAGAAAGGTCAAGTGACTGTCCCGAGATCACAGGTCAGGAGAGAATATTGCTGGGCTCACATCCAGGCTTGACTCCACCTCTTCCCCTCCTTCCCAGATCCTCCCAGAACAGCCGCCCCTCCCCGGGAACCATCATAATGATTTGCCAAGGGCACGCCAAGGGAGTCCTGTGGCCAATCTGCCCTTATTTCTGGCTTCTGGCCAGAAGTCATGGGGTCATACTTGAAAGACTTCCCCAAACCCTGCAAGTCATTGCTCTGGAGGCTTCTGCTGGAATTAGAAGCAGGGACTGTTTCCTCCATGCTGCCAGTGGGGCTGTAATGGGTGCTGGTTTCCAGGGCAGCTATTTGTCAATGTGTTTCAAAAGCCCTAAAAGGGTGCATTCCTTTTACCCGTCAATACCACGTGATGGAAATAGACAAGTAGGCAGAATGCGCATATGTGGTTGTATACCGCGGTATTAGGAGGAACAGCCAAATATCAAAGCCAACCAAGATGTTCACCAATAGGGTCTTGATGAAATAAAAAGATGGATCCAATGTTGTAGTACTACCCAGTCATTAAGAATAATGTAAACTGGGGCACCTGGGTGGCTCAGTCAGTTGGGCTTCTGACTTCGGCTCAGGTCATGATCTCCCAGTTCATGAGTTCGAGCCCTGCATCGGGCTCTCTGCTGTCACCTCGGAGCCCACTTCCAGATCCTGTCTCCCTCTCTCTCTGCCCCTCCCCTGCACTTTCTCTCTCTCTCAAATAAAATAAATAAACATTAAAAGAATAATGTAAATCTCCATTTAGTGATATACAAGGACAGCCTCAAATAAGCACAAGAAATATGTTCCACTCCATAGTCACCAGGGACGCACAAAATAAAGCTGTCATGAGATGCCACTACATACCTATTAGAAGAGCTGAAATTAAAGAGATTGACCATGCCAAATATTGGCAAAGATGTAGAGTCATTGGAAATCCCTATATACTGCTTGTAGGACCATAAAGTGGTATAATGATTTTAAACAACAGTTTGGTAGTTTCTTAAAATGTTAAACATACTGGGGCACCTGGGTGGCTCGGTCAGTTAAACATCCGACTGCAGCTCAGGTCGTGATCTCGTGGTTCGTGGGTTTGAGGGAGTCAGTGTCTCCCTCTCTCTCTCTCTGCCCCTCCCCTGCTCTCTCTCTCTCTCTCTCTCTAAAATAAACATTAAAAAAAAATTGTATTGTTTTAAGCTACTAAGTGTGTGGTAAGTTGTTACAGCAGCCAGAGGAAATGAATCCAGGAGGACAGGTGGGCTCCATGGGGAGCAGAATGACTAGAGAAGGGATTGGAGTGCCCCCACTCCCCGAATTCGTGGGGGGAATGGCACCAGCAAGCGGGTAGTGGCAGGCTTCCTTGTGGCCTCTGGGGAATATCGAACAATACTTTTTGCGTTGGTGTGGGTTAATGGCAGGAGACAGAGAGAGGTAACCCTGAACAGGGGCCCTTGAAGGCCAGGCTGTGGGTATTCTGGAGGCAGTGTGGAGCCATTGAGGGTTTCAAGCAGGGCAAGCAGATGGTGAGAGCTTGCTTTTAGCAGTAGGGATGGGGTGAAAGAGAACTAGGCTTGAAGTCAGAGAGCTGGGTTCAAATTCCAGCATTGCCTCCCTAGGTGACCTTGGGGCAAGTTACTAATGATCTCTAGATGTGGATACCATTTCCTAAAAACACTGGGGCTAATTCTGGAGTCTTTCCCAGTCAAGGAACACAGCTGGTCCAGACTAGTCAGGGCCTCTTGGGATCAAAGGGAATTCTCTGGCCAGAGGGTAGAGAAAGTTTAAAATCATCATCATCATCATCATCATCATCATCATCACATAATAATAATAAAGCAATGTGCATTGAGCATTAACCACAGGTTAAGAGCTTTGCATAATGAATCCCATTTAATAGTCTTACCATCTGTCAATGACTCCCCAGTGCTCTTAGGTTAAAAGTCACCACTGTGACCCACAAGGCCCTGCATGTGTGGTCCTGCTGACCCCCGGGGCCTCATCAGGAATCTCTTTCCTTCGCTGTGCCCTCAGTTTCTTTCTGTCCCCGAAAGGAATGGGACAGGCCCCTTGTACCTCAGGGCCTTTGTACAAGCCACTCCGCCCACCAGGAATCCAGCTTCCCTGGTCTCTACCCATTTGGCCCCTACATCCTCCCATCTCAAGATGGTGGTCTAATTGCCTCACCCGTGTACACACGTCCCTGTGTACTTGCACTTGATTTCAGAAGACACAGCCCCATATACAAGTACATAAAAATACATACCTGTGTAGCTACCTGTGCCTCCCCCTGCCTCATGGGGGCCACGAGGCCAGAATGATAAATGTTTGCAGAAGGCATGAACAAACAAACGACTAAATAAGTGTTGGTTTAAAGAATGAATGCATGAATGAGTAAAGGAATAATCACTTCCTGAAAGAATAAATAAATAAATTACCATTTGCTGAAGGAGTAAACAACGGAGCCCAAAAGGTCGGCATGGTTATCACCCGGAGCCAGAGAAGATCAAGAGTTGGGGTGCCTGGGTGGCCCAGCTGGTTAAGTGTCCGACCTCTGCTCAGGTCATGATCTCCTGCTTCGTGGGTTCGAGCCCCGTGTCGGGCTCTGTGCTGACAGCCCAGAGTCTGGAGCCTGCTTCGGATTCTGTGTCTCCCTTTCTCTCTGTCCCTTCCCCGCCCACTCTCTGTCTCTCTCTCTCTCTCAAAAAATAAACATTAAAAAAAAAAAAAAAAGAGCAGGACAAAACAGAAGAGACTCATAAATATGGAGAACAAACTGAGGGTTACTGGAGGGGTCGTGGGAGGCGGGATGGGCTAAATGGGTCAGGGGCACTAAGGAATCTACTCCTGAAATCATTGTTGCACTATGGGCCTACTAATTTGGATGTAAATTTAAAAAATAATTAAAAATAAATTTAAATAATTAAATTAAAAAAAAAAAGAGAAGATCAAGCGTTTATCCAAAGTCAAAAGGTGAACCTGGAAGGCTCCTCTCTTTGCAGGAGGCGGGGCTGGGGCCGGAGCCCACTGGAGACAAAGAGTCACTGGGAGTAGGGGTCAAGGCTGGAGGAACTTGGGCCTATCCATGAGGCAGGTCTGCTGGGGAAGCGCCTTCAAGGGCAGCGCTGAAAGAGGATGTGCTGAGCACAGCTGCCTCGACAGAAGAGGAAGGAACTGGTGGGAGGAGGGGGGTGCGGGGGTGCGGGCTGGGGCCCCAGACTCTGCTCCCTACAGCCGTAGCGACCATTTTGGAGGGTGACTTTAGCAACATCTGTGAAAACTTTTAATTAAAAAAAAAATTTTTTTTAAGTTTATTTATCCTGAGACAGAGAGAGAGAAAGAGACAGAGTGGGGGGGGGGGGGCAGACAGAGGGAGAGAGAGAATCCCAAGCAGTCTCTGTGCCGTTGGCGTGGAGCCTGAGGTGGAGCTTGAACCCACGAACCGTGAGATCACGATCTGAGCCGAAACCAAGAGCTGGACACTTAACCAACTGAGCCACCCAGGTATCCCAGCAATATCTGTGAAAACTTTAAATTGTTTTTAACGTTTTATTTTATTTTTGAGAGAGAAAGACAGAATGTGAGCAGGGGAGGGGCAGAGAGAGGGAGACAGAATCTGAGGCAGGCTCCAGGCTCTGAGCTGTCAGCACAGAGCCGCACGCGGGGCTGGAACTCACGAACCGTGAGATCACGACCTGAGCCAAAGCTGGATGCTCAACCGACTGAGCCACCCTGAAACTTTTAAAATGCATACCCTTTGACCCAGCAATTCCACTTCTGGGAATTTATCTTAAAAGCACGCTGATGTCAGTTACCAACGATATTCACACAAGGAGGTAGCACTATTTGTCAGGGCAAAGAACGTCCATCCATAGGAGAAGGGAAAGAAAATGATGCTTCATTGACCCCATGGAAAATTACGCAGGCATTAGAAAGAACAAGCTCATCCACATGGACTGACATAGGAGGACGTTCATGATAGATGTATGTATTGTTAAGATTCTTTATTTATTTAGTTAGTTTTTTTTTAATGTTTATTTATTTTTGAGAGAGAGAGAGAGGCAGAGCATGAGCAGGGGAGGGGCAGAGAGAGGGAGACACAGAACAAGAAGCAGGCTCCAGGCTCTGAGCCCTCAGCACAGAGCCCGACGCGGGACTCGAACTCACAGACTGCGAGATCATGACCTGAGCCGAAGCCGGACGCTCAACTGACTGAGCCACCCAGGCGCCCCATGTACTGTTAAGATTCTTTTAAAGTTGCAGAACCATCTATTATCAATTGCTGAGTAACAAACCGTCCAGAAGCTGGCCATTCTTCAGTTCCACAAGGGGTCAGCAGGACTCACTCATATGGTTGTGCTCAACTGGCCGTGTGGCTGGGCTGGAGCTTCCAAGATGGCCTCCCACCTACCAGGGCCTGCCCCGGGTGCCCTTGATCCTTCTGCAATCTACTCTGAGCTTCTGTACAGCAGCTGGATCCCGGGGGTATTTCAAGAGGCCAAGCTTCCAAGTGCGAGGGCTTACCAAGCCCCAGCTTTCATCGTGCTTGCTCATGTCCCCTTGTCTAAGGCAAGTCACATGGTCAGGTCCAAAGTTGGTGTGAGAGGGGCCCACATCCAGGGCATGGATGCTGGGAGACAAGATGCGGTGGGGGCCACCCCAGTAACAACCTAGCACAATACATGTAGTTAGGTAATATTTTATTAAGAGACTGTGCATATCTGGAACGCCTGGGAGGCTCAGTCGGTTAAGCGTCGACTTCAGCTCCGGGCATGATCTCACGGGGTTGGTGAGTTCGAGCCCCGCGTCAGGCTCTGTGCTGACAGCTCAGAGCCTGGAGCCTGCTCCGGATTCTGTGTCTCATTCTCTCCCTGCCCATCCCCCGCTTGTGCTCTGTCTCTGTCCCTCAAAAATACATAAAATAAATGTTAAAAAAAAAACAAAAGAAACTGCACACCTTTACTAAAATATCATCTCACGTGTATGTTGGATAATACACACATGTATGTTTATATGTTTGTATATGCATTGATGCGAATCTGAAAGACCGTTCAAGAAACTGCTAATGGTGCTTAACTTTCAGGAGTAGAAATGGGCTGGGGTGCCTGGTGGCTCAGTCAGTCAAGCATCCGACTCTTGGTTTCAGCTAATGTCATGATCTCACAATTCATGGGTCCAAGCCTTGCATCAGGCTCTGCGCTGACAGCACGGAACCTGCTCGGGATTCTCTCTCTCTCTCTCCCCCTCTCTCTGACCCTCCTCCACTCTCCTTCTCTCAAAATAAATAAATAAACTTAAAAAAATAAAAATTAATAGAAAGAGAACTGGGCTGACAAAGGGGGACCTTTTGGCTTTTACTTTATACTTTTCTTTAGGGCTTAAATATTTTCAAAGTGAGATGCCCTTTTTTTGCAATAAAAATGTTTGTGAATGGGCCATGAAGACCTTTGCACACCATCAGGAATTTGCAGCAGGATTCTGGCTAGTGTAGCGTTCATTCACCTGATGCTGGGCACTTAGGCTGCTTCCCACTGTTCTCCCTTTCCAGGCCGTGTTCTGATGAACATCTTCTGAGCCAGCTTTCTCACAAGTCCTAAATTATCTCAGGGCAAGTTCTGAGAAAGGGAACAGCCGAGTTGAAGGTTAGGAACGTCTTAAGGGTGTGACACCTTCTGCCAGGTTGTCCTGCTGACCGGCAGACGGTCTCTACCACCAGGCTCCAGGGGCACACTGTGGGCCCATGTGGTGCTCACCCTCATAAGATCCCAGTGCCCGTTTCACAGGTGAGAGGACTGAGACCCCAAAACAGGAAGCAAGTTGACGCAGCCCAGGAGCACTGGCTCGGCCGGTGGCGGGGGGGGGGGGGGGGTCCCTGCTTTCCAGCCTCCTCAGGACAGTGAGTGATCTGGGCCCTGCTCACCTGCCCGCCCACCCCTCCCTTGCCACTTCCTGCCCTCACCCTCTGACTTCCACCTGGATTAGCCTGTTTTCAGTTCCCCGAAGGAAGAGAAGGCTGCCTAGTCTCTGAGCCTTTGTACACGCTGTCCCCTCTGCCTAGAACACCCCCTCACCGCCACCCCCCAACACACACGCACTTCCTCCGGGAAGCCTTCCCTGATCACCTGAGGGGAAGTTCAGTAACATGGTCATATGTGCTCTGCCGGAGTTTCCATTCATTCGTGCCTGCTTTGCGTTCATTTATTCACCAAATGGTTATAGAACCCTTGTCTGTGCCAGGCGCCAGACTAGACGGCAGGGTTACCAGAGCCAACAGACCCGCCCTGCCCTGCCCAGCTCACATCTCAGTCTGGGCTGGGGGAGGAGAGGGAACTGGGGAGAGGGCAGACCATGTGAACAGGGCTGGGCTGGGCATGGGCCATATGCAGGCCAATGTTCCTCCAGCTAGAATAACATAAACGCCCATCTGAGAGGGGAAAATCTCTCAGAGCTCCAGAGGTGACACAGGCTATTTCAATTTTTCTGTTTCCTAAATATGTGTGAACTTGATAACCATACCAGCTCACATTTACCGAGCCCCTGCTCTGTGCACCTGACATGTATTCACTCACTGGATCCTTACTGCCACCGATGAGGTACGGACTACTATTGTCCCCATTTTACAGGACAGCAAACTGAGGCTCAGCGAGGTGAGTTGTTTGCCCGCGGTCACCCAGCTCGGAAACGGCCGAGCTGGGATTTAGACACACACACACACACACACACGGCCGGGCTCCTGAGTCCTGTATTCTTGGCCGCTACACCGCACAGCTACAAATTAAGCACAAACCAATCTACAAGAATAACATTCGCTCTGCTGCACACACTGAACGTGATGTTGTTGTTGACAGGCGATGATGTTTTGTGGGAATGAGGTTGCCCCCAACGGTGCTGAGTTCAGCCCCTGTGTTCCCCAGGGGGCCTTGGCCTGCCTACCACTTTTCTCTTTCCAAACCACAAGGAAATCATCACCTTTTGTCCTTCACTTGGCATAACAGCACCTTTTTTTTTTTTTTTTTACTTTTACTTTAATTTTTGGAACAGATAATACTTGCACATTGTTCCAAAATTTTAATTAATTAATTTAGAGAGTGCACATGCATGCACCGTGTGCATGGGGGAGGGGCAGAGAGAGAGAGAGAGAGAGAGAGAGACAGAGAATCTTAAGCAGGCTCCCTGCCGGCACAGAACCTGAGGTGGGGCTCAATCCCACGACTGTGAGATCATGACCTGAGCGAAATCAAGAGTCAGTCACTTAACTGACTCAGCCACCCAGGTGCCCCTGTTCCAATTTTTTTTTTTTTGTAATTAGATAGATAGATAGATATTAGCTAAATAGACGATAGGCAGAGATATAGGTACATTTCCTACCCTTCTTCCCTAGAAGTCAGCGTTAGGAGTTTCTAGGAGTCAGAGCGTATATTGTGTTTTCTCTCATTAAAAAGAGGAAAGTCTCACGCCACATCCGTGGCTCTGCTCCCTGCTATTTGCACTTAACAGAGGATCTTGGAGACCACTTCATAAGGACAGGGAAAGGGCTTCCCCTTTCCTGTTCACAGTTGCGCTGTGTCCCTGCCCGTCTGCTGCCAATGCACGTGAGCGTTGCTCCTGACCTTCGCAATGAACAGTGTTGGCATTAGTCACTGCAGGAAACAGCCTTGAAAATGGCCCCCAGTGACGCCCAACTCCTGGTATTCGTGCCTCAGTGTAATCCCCTCCCCCTGAGAGCGGGCTGAGTCCAGGGATCAGCTTTTGGTGTTGTTGTTTATGTTATGTTAAGTTGTTGTGATGTTGTTATTTTATTTTTGAGAGAGCGAGGGAGGGGCGGTGTGGGGGGTGGACAGAGGATCCAAAGCAGGCTCTGTGCTGACAGCAGCGAGCCCTATGTGGGGCTCGAACTCACGAACCGTGAGATCACGACCTGAGCTGAAGTCGGATGCTCAACCCACTGAGCCACCCAGGTCCCTCCTTCAGGGATCAGCTTTTGATGAACGGACCCAGCGAAAGTCACGGGATGGCTGAGAGGGCTTAGAAGCAGTGACACCCTACCAGCAACAACCACTAAAACCCAGGACCCAGATCTTGGTTTCTAAATACTACTCTCCAATAACAGTAATCAGGGCTCCTTTAAAAAATGACCGAATCTAAGGTTAAGACAGGGAAAATATGAGCCTGGAGCATGTGGTAGTGCCAGAAAGCAAGGAAATGCTTAAACAAAACAAAACAAAACAAAACAAAACAAAACAAAAGGACAGGGCAGGTTAAAGGGACACAGGAGCCACCATGAAAGAGTTGCCAATGGTCAAAGCTTGAACAATTTAAGCCACAAAATGTATAACACAGTATTGCATTATAACTCAAAGCATATAATAAACATGCATAAGTCCATACCGATTTAAGTAAATGACTGAAGAAACACGTAAATGGGAGAGAAGGGACAAATCCTCTTTAGAGAAGAATTCCAAATGATTTAAGATACTTCTCCCAGGAGGTGGACTTTAATTCTGCACCCCTTTGAGTTTGGGCAGACTTAGCAACTTGTTTCCAAAGAATAAAGTAGGAAAAGGAAAAAAATTATAACCTTGCAGTGGAGAAACCTGTCACACACTACCTTAATCAAGAGGTGAAAGTTAAGGGGATGGCTCAGTCGGCTAAGCATCTGACTTGATTTCAGCTCAGGTCATGATCTCATGGTGCCTGGGCTCTAGTCCCGCATCTGGCTCTCCGTTGACAGCGTGGAGCCTGCTTGGGATCCTCTCTCCCTCTCTCTCTGCCCCTCCCCTACTTGGGCTCTCTCTCTCTCTCAAAATAAACAAATAAACTTAAAACAAAACAAAAAGAGGTGAAAGTAAAAAAAAATGGTGAAGGTTAATCTCATAGGTGATGTCACGTGGGTATCATGTGCTCCTAATATAATAGAACGTGGAAGGCACCTTGTCAATTCTGTGGCATCCTACCCCTAAATTCATAACCCCAACATAATCATGAGAAAAACAGAGACAAACCCAAGTTGAGGGACATTCTACAAGGTACTTGGCCAGTGCTCCCCAAAACCCAAAGTCACGAATAGCAAGCAAAGACTGAGAAACTGTCAAAGACAGAAAAAATCAAGGGAACGTGACAGAATGCTGTCTTGTATCCTCAGTTGGATCCTGGAAATGAGAAATGAGTGAAATATGAATACGTGTTAGAATCTAGTCAATAACTACATACCAGGGGCGCGTTGGTGGCTTAGTCGGTTGAGCATCTGACTTTAGCTCAGGTCATGATCTTGTGGTTCGTGGGTTCGAGCCCTGCATCGGGCTCGCTGCTGTTAGCCCAGAGCCTGCCTCGTATCCTCTGCCCCCACTCTGCCCCTCCCCCACTCACGCTCTCTCCCTCTCTCTCTCGAAAATAAAACTTAAATAATAATAATAACCAGAGTTGGTTTCTCTTGACAAATGTTTCATGGTGAATTAAGATGATAACGTTAGGGAAAACTGGGTGTGTGTGTGTGGGGGGGGGGTCATCAGAAACTCTCTGTATTCTCTTTGCAATTTTTCTGGAAATCGTAACATTCCAAAATTTTTATTTTTATTTTTTATTTTTATTCATTTTTAATTTTTTTAATGTTTTTATTTATTTTTGAGACAGAGAGAGACAGAGCGTGAGCAGGGGAGGGGCAGAGAGAGAGGGAGACACGGAATCCGAAGCAGGCTCCGGGCTCTGAGCTGTCAGCACAGAGCTTGACGCAGGGTTTGAACCCACGGACTGTGAGATCATGACCTGAGCTGAAGTTGGACGCTTAACTGACTGAGCCACCCAGGTGCCCCTATTTTTTATTATTTTTATTTTTTATTTTTTAATATATATTCTTTTTGAGAGAGAGCGAGAGAGAGAGAGAGAGAGAGAGAGAGAGAGAGAGAGAAGGCACGAGGGGGAGAGGGGCAGAGAGAGAGGGAGACGCAGAATCCAAAACGGGCTCCAGGCTCCGAGCTGTGAGCACAGAGCCCGATGCGGGGCTCGAACTCGTGAACCGAGGGATCATGATCTGAGCTGAAGTCAGATGCCTAATAGACTGAGGCATCCAGGCGCCACCCCCCACCCCAAACATTTTTTTTTAAGTTTATTAAGGAAAAAATGATGGGGTATCACTTCTGAGATAAGCTTACAAAAAGACGCTGTCCTCCATATTGCTCGCCCCTTTGGCTTTCTTACTTGCTGGCTCTGATGAACCCCCCTGCCGTGTGGTGAGCTGCCCTATGGCAAGGGCCACGTGGTGATGGACTGAGGGAGGCCTCTGGCCAACAGCCATCCAGGAACTGAATGCTGCCGACAATCAGGTGAGTGAGCTAAGAAGCAAGTCCTTCCCCATTTGAGCCTTCGGATGGGTCCTCAGCCCCTGCCAGAACCTCGACTGCAGTTTGGTGAGAGACTCTGAGCTGGGGATTCCTAACCCACAGAAACCACGGGGTGATAAATGTTTGTTGTTTTTCTGGTGCTGAGTTTTGGGGGTCAATATGTTAGACAGCAATAGATAACTAATACAGTTGCCTTCTCTTCTCTATTTATTTTTTCACTGGCCTGGGGTCCTTGACATAGTCCTACTTGGCTCGGACACAAGCAGAAATGCTAACACAGACCAGGCTCCATGTGGTCAAGTATGGAGGCTGGCGATTTTACTAGAATATTGAAATAGTTCAAAACTTAACATTCCTCAAGACCACATTTTGGAAAGTATCACTGGCTTTTTCAATCCTCCAAGGTCTTACTGTTCTTCCAGTACAATCAAAACTCCTTACTGTGGCTTGCAAGGCCCTCAGGGTGTCCCCACTCACTCTCTGAGTTCACTTTCCACGTTCCCCTTCCCCTTGTTTTCCAGACCCCTGATCACACCAGACCCCCTGTCCTTGCCCATGCCTGCCTCGGGACATTTGCACATGCCAGTTCTCTGCCTGTTATGTCTTTCCCCACATCGTCTCATTTTGCTGCTGACTCCATATCATTCAGGCCTCAGTTCAAATGTCATCAACTGGGAGACACTGACCCTGATTGCCTACGTAGAGGAAGGATTAGAAACACTGGCTTTGGGTGTGCCTGATTAGCTCAGTCAGTAGAACATGGGACTCCCGATCTCAGGGTCATGAGTTCAAGCTCCACATTGGGTGTAGAGCTTACTTTAAAAAAAGAGGGGTGCCTGGTGGCTCAGTTGGTTGAGTGTCCAACTTCGGCTCAGGTCATGATCTCACAGTTCATGGGTTCAAGTCCTGCATCGGGCTCTGTGCTGACAGCTCAGAGCCTGGAGCCTGCTTCTGATTCTGTGTCTCCCTCTCTGCCCCTCCCCACTCCCTCACTCACACTCTGTCTCTCTCTTAGGAAAAGAAAAAAGAAAAAAGAAACACTAGTCTCGGAGTCAGGCAGACCTGCCTACACTCTCTTCCCAGCCTTACCCCATAGAAGCTGTGTGACCTTGGGTAAATGATGTCACCTCTCTGAGCCTCAGTTTGCCCATCTGGGGGCTCCTCAGAGCGTAGCTTAAGGGTCCCACACACTTCCGTGGGGCAGGCCCTCAGCACAGTGTTTGGTGTAGGGCGGGGCACGGGGAACACCCGTCATCATACTTCTTGACCTTGGCAGTGCTGGCTTGCAGATTCGCACGGATGCACACAGCAGTCTGCAAACAATTCCTGGGGCTCCATGACCCTGGGTTCATCCTCAAACAGCTCCGCCCTAGGTGATGGGCCCTGCCCTTGGGAGGGGGAGACGGGAGGGGCACCAGGTCGAAGGTTGTGTTCCTGACTGATGGACCACACTGGACAGGCTGAGCCACCCTCAGCAGAGTTAACACTTCCAGAATGTGCTGTATCAGCACTTCCTTCCTCTGGGTGGCCAGCAGCATCTGGAGAAGAAGGAGGCCTTGCCTTAAGATTCCTGTGGCTAAGGCTCTCAGATAGGGGGCGTGCCCGGCGGGCTCAGTCAGTGGAGCGTGTGACTCTCGATCTTGGGGTTGGGAGTTGAAGCCCCACGGTGGGTGTAGTGATTAAAAATAAAACCTTGGGGGAGAAGAAGGTTCTCAGATAGAAGAACACAATGAAAGTGGACAGTCAACCTGGGTGGTGGGCAAGGGGTAGATGACCCTGAGGTCATCAAGTAGGAGCCGTGGCCAGAGGGTGATTGAGTTTTGGCCAAATGGAACGTGGGCAGATGTGACTGAGCATCATTTCAGATCTGTCGCACAAAAAATCTTCTACTTCATCCTCTACCTACCCTCTCACTTCCCCCTTCTGCCAGCCGGATGTCTATCTATGCCCAGGGCCACCTAGGAAGCCACATGTGAAAACAGCAAAGTCCCCATCAGCCAGAAACCTGGAGAGGTCCATGGAGGAAAGTCCTTCCCACCCTTCCCTCCCAGCTGATGATTGAACTTTACAGGACTAAGAAATTCAGGGCCCCTGGGTGGCTTAGTTGGTTAAGCATCAGGCTCAGGTCACGATATCACGGTTTTATGAGTTCAAGCCCCATGTTGGGCTCTGCGCTGGCAGCATGGAGCCTTCTTGGGATTCTCTCTCTCCCTCTCTCTCTCTGCCCCTACCCCACTCGCGTGGTCTCTCTCTCTCTCTCTCTAAATAAACTTAAAAAAAAAAAAAAGACCACAAAATTAATTTCTCATCTGTTACAACACTGAGATTGCATGGGTTGTTGGTTGTTTAAGTTGATTTGTTATGTTTTTCTACCAGGCTCTTCCTAGGCAAATCTTCTAAAAGCTGTATTTTTCCACTGGTTTACCAAATTAAGACATCATAAAATGTTCAAACCTCACAGAAATGAATGAAGTCCCTCAGTGCGCCCTCCCTGCTCTTCAAGGAGAAACAACTACTATTAATAGTTTAGATATTCTCCCAGATTTTTTTTTGCCATGCCATAACAGCATATTTTTATACAAAAAGCATCCATTGATATATATTGTTCTGCAAGATCTCCTTAGCAGCGTACCTTGGGTATCTTTCCATGTTTGGATGCAGGGTTCTATCTCATTCTTTTCCACATTGGTCTGGCATTCTGTAACACATGAATAAATATATTTTATGGGGCCCTGTATTAGTTATTTACCGCTGTATAACAAATTCCCCCAAAAGTCAGCAGCTTAGAACAACAAACATTTATTATGGGAGAGATATTGAGGGTCAGGAATCTGGTAGTCACTCAACTGGGTCGTTCTGGCTCCGGGTCTCTGGGGTTGCAGAAAGTTCTTGGCTGAGGCTGCTGTCTTCTTTCCTCTTCCTCCTCCTCTCCCTCCTCCTCTCCCTCCTCCTCCTCCTCCTCCTCCTCCTCCTTCTTAAGTTTATTTATTTTGAGAGAGAGAAAGAGAGAAAGCAAGAGAAAGTGGGGGAGGGGCAAAGAGAGAGAGGGAGAGAGAGAACCCCAAGAAGACTCCATGCTGTCAGCCCAGAGCTGGACGTGGGGTTCAATCTCACAAACTGTGAGATTGTGACCTGAGCCGAAATCAAGAGTCAGATGCTCAACCGTCTGAGCCACCCAGGCTCCTGGAGGCTGCTGTCTTCTGAAGGGGCTGGAGGATCGGCTCCCAGGCTCCCTCCTTTGACTGTTACAGGCCTTCGTTCCTTGCTGCCTATAGTTGGAGACTTGAGTCCCGTGGGTCTCTCGCCACAGGCTGAGTGTCCCCATGACGTGATGGCTGCTTCCCCAGAGTAAGCAGAAAACCCAAGATAGAAGTGGCAGTCTTTCATAACCTGGTCATTTATGATGGTTCCACATTGTCACGAGGTGACATTCCACAATGGCAGGCCACTCTGCCACTGGTGTCTCAGCCCAACTCTGGTACGTGTGGGAGGGGCTTCCCAAGGCCGAGAATCCCAGGCATCAAGGAACACTGGGCTATCTGGGGTCTGCCGCCGTAGGTGCACACAGGAGAACGAGGCGATTTCCACTTCTCTCCATTGCAAATTCTGCGGCAGTGAACATCCTTGCTCACGTGTCTTGGAATCGTGTGGAAGGGAGGTCTTCTGCCAGATGACCTCCCCTGAACTATCTACGTGCATCACTCACTGACTTCTCCCCACACTGCAGTGAGGCATGTGCAGTCTTTGAGCCCGCTCTGCAGATGAAGAATCACTCGGCTCAGTCCCATGAAGATTCTTGGCCCCCTCGGGAACAGAGGAGCCTTGGTATGAACTTTCTAGATGGACTTTTCTTTTTTTTAAAAAAAAAATTTTTTTTTCAACGTTTTTTATTTATTTTTGGGACAGAGAGATACAGAGCATGAACAGGGGAGGGCAGAGAGAGAGGGAGACACAGAATCGGAAACAGGCTCCAGGCTCTGAGCCATCAGCCCAGAGCCCGACGCGGGGCTCGAACTCACGGACCGCGAGATCGTGACCTGGCTGAAGTCGGACGCTCAACCGACTGTGCCACCCAGGCGCCCCTAGATGGACTTTTCTGATGGGAGAAGAGGGTCAGTGAAACTGAGTGGTGAAAATGACAGTGAGCTACAGTAAGGTCAGTCTCATCCGGAATCTGCCTTAGGTAAATGAAATGGGCCACAGCCCCCATCACACAGATGGGGACAACTGAGGTGCAGAGTGGCAGGGCTTGCCTCCAGCTGCACAGCTAGTCAGTAGCAGAACCAGGGGCACATCCATGTCCTCGATTCCTAAGACTGTCCTCCCAGACCCCCACCAGGCATAATGCCAGGCACGGAACACATCTCGGCTAATCTCCAAAAACGCCCTATGGAGTCAGGTTCGTCCTTCCTCTCATTTGACAGAAAAGGAAAGTGAGGCTCTGAGACATGAGGTGTGGAAACTGGAAACGCTGCAAAAGCCACAGGCAGGCCACGGCCATGTGCAAGTCGGGGACGGGGGAGAGAGGAAGGAAAGAGGAGGCAGGGCTTTACGTGAGAGATTAGCTCCTGATGCCCCACTATCAAGAGTTCGTATCTTTGAGGCAGAACCAGAAAACAGGATGTGGGTTTGTCTTTACGGGGCTGGTGCCCCAAGTAGACACGTACCGTCAGATAGATGTAAACGCCGTGGGAGAAGCAGCGCTGCTAAGGGTCAGGAGTCAGACAGGCACCTGGCTGTGTGACTGCAAATGCAGGGCTTGACCTCTCTGGGCCTCTGTTAGGGGGGCTGGTGAGACGGTCAGTAAATGGAGAGGCAAAGCCCACAGACGACTTGGCTGGCTTTATCCCCGTCCCCATTGTTATCAGAGCCAGCAACCCTGTGCCCCAGCCACCCCAAAGATACCATCGCATTAAAAGAGTGAGCTCCCTTGGGGCGCCTGGGTGGCTCAGTCGGTTAAGCGTCCGACTTCAGCCCGGGGCCCCAATCTCGCGGTCCGTGAGTTCGAGCCCCGCGTCGGGCTCTGGGCTGATGGCTCAGAGCCTGGAGCCTGCTTCTGATTCTGTGTCTCCCTCTCTCTCTGCCCCTCCCCCGTTCATGCTCTGTCTCTCTCTGTCCCCAAAATAAATAAACGTTAAAAAAAAAAAAAACACTTAAAAAAAAAAAAAAAGTGAGCTCCCCGGGCAAGTACAGCTTCCAGACAAGCCCCTGGTCTCTCCTCACAGTTTCCCTCCACACTGGTGACCTCAGGCTCCTCCTGGTGGGGGTTGTCCTGTCCTGGGGCCAGTCTTGCCCACCTGCTGATCCAGGTGTTCACAGCTATGTTCACAGGCCACAGGGTTGCTGAGCCCCCCACCTCCCAGGCCTCTGCTTGGCCCCCTAAGTGTTGCCCGCATTTAGGAGCTCTCGGTGGTGTCCTGAGCACTGTGGTGACAGAAAGGGAGGGAGGGGCCAGGGTCAAGAGAAGGACACTGGATTGGGGCTCAAAGGCTCAGGTCGAGGCCCAACTCAGCCTTACTGTTGCTGTGTGATTTTGAGAAATCCCTGTCACTCTCTGGACCATTCAGCCAGAGGGACCACAGACAGAGCTCTTTCGAGCTAATCAAAACAGAGGCGACGTACTCAGGAGTCAGACGGCCCCTCGGTTTTGACTTGTGTCTATCGCCTACCGGCTGGGTAACATTAAGGAAGTCACTTAACCTCTCTGAGCCCCAATTTCCTCTTCTCAAAAACTTGAACCGTAAGCCAGGGTTGTTGAGAATACTAAGTAAAAGCAGGAAGCACAGTGCTTGACCCACACTAGGAGCTCACTAAACAGTAGCTGTTCCAATTGGTTCACTTTTAAAAATAATTCTTTACAAAAAGAATGCCAGGGGCGCCGGGGTGGCTCCGTCGGTTAAGTGTCCGACTCTTGATTTCAGCTCAGGTCATGATTTCAGGGTTCATGAGATCGAGCCCCGCATCAGGCTCTGCGCTGACAGTGCTGAACCTGCTTGGGATTCCCTCTCCCTCTCTCTCTGCCCCTCCACTGCTTGCGTGTGCTCTCTCTCTCTCTCTCAAAAATAAACAAACTTAAAAAAAAAAAAAAAAAACCCACGCACACCAGTCTGGCTTAGTTGATAGAGCATGCGACTCTTGATTTGGGGGTCGTGAGTTTGAGCCCCACGTTGGGTGTAGAGTTTACCTAAAAATAAACAAACAAGGAAGATAAAACGAACGCCATACTTCAGTGAATCTAAGACCTCACCAGTTGTAACATGCACCCTTACGTATGCACCATCAAGAAACGAAAAACACTGCCAATTACAGCTGTCAGGTGCACCATTGATTTTAAGAAGACAGATCTTCATTTTAAAGACGTTAAAATGTTGGGGCGCCTGGGTGGCTCAGTCGGTTGAGCGTCCGACTTCAGCTCAGGTCACGATCTCACGGACCGTGAGTTCGAGCCCTGCGTCGGGCTCTGGGCTGACGGCTCAGAGCCTGGAGCCTGCTTCCAGTTCTGTGTCTCCCTCTCTCTCTGCCCCTCCCCCGTTCATGCTCTGTCTCTGTCTCAAAAATAAATAAACGTTAAAAAAAATAAAATAAAAAAATAAAGACGTTAATATGTAAATAAATGGGCATCTCGGACTCGGTGAAACACAGCGTGTGCACAGAAAGCAAAATCAGCGTGTGCTGAAGGGGGAGAACAAGACACGGCGGTTTCCTGTCTGCCCCTCCTTGTCCCCCCGCCCCATCTCCCCAAATGCAACCGCTGTTGCTGGTTTTTTCTAGCACTTACACCTCTCTTCTTTCCAAGTAATACGCACTTACAGCTATCTTTTGATACATTCATTTTAGCCATCATCTACTCTCTACCCTGTCTCCCTGTCTCCCCTATACTACCTGTCTACTACCTGTTAGGACAAAGGACTTCACGCTCCTGCGTCACCCCCATTTCCACACACCCCCCCATCATCCACTGTGGAAGCAGTGTTGCAGTTTGGGGTTAAACCACTCATCACGCTTCAGATCTATGCACTTTTTTACACAACTCACTGGATAGATTTAGTTTTGCCCTGTTGTGAATAATGCTGCCATGAACACTCCGGAACAAGCATCTGGGCAGACATATGTTTTCATTCCTTTCAGGTCAATACCCAAGAGTGGGTTGCCTGGGTGTGCAGGAAGGGTAGATTTCATTTTACAAGAACTGCAAGATTGTTTTCTAAAGTGGTGTTCCCAATTTTACTTTTTTTGTTGTGTGTGTGTTTTTTTTAAGAGAGAGAGTGCGAGTCGGGGAGAGGGCAGCAGGAGAAGAGAGAGAGTCTTAAGCAGCCTCCGCCGCTCAGCACAGAGCCTGACGCGGGGCTCGACCCCATGACTCTGGGATCATGACCTGAGCCGAAATCAAGAGTGAGCTCAACTAACTGAGCCCCCCGCCCCCTGCCCCGTTCGCATTTCCACCAGCAGGATGTGAGAGACTCAGTTGATCCACACCCACCAACACTTGGAATTATCCGTCTTTTTAAGTGTAGCCAACCCAGTGGGCAGGTGGAGGCTCTCGACGTGGTTTTAATTTGTACTTCCCTTATGACTAACGGTGTTGAATGTCTTCGTATGGGCTTATTGGCCATTTGTACATCTTCTTTTGTGAAGTAACTGTTCAGATATTTTGCCCATTTTTAGCTTGCGCTGTGTGTCTTATTATCGAGTTGTAGGCATTGTTTGTATACTCTGGATACAAGTCCTCTGTCAGAGATGCGTATCGTAAATATTTTTCTCCCAGTCTCTGTCTTGTCTGCTCATTCTCTTAACGACGACTTTTGACGAGCCAGAGTTTTACATTTTGGTAGATTCTACTTTATCAAGTTTTCACAGTTTGTGCTTTCTGTGGCTTTTCCGAGAAATCAATGGCTTTAAAAAAAAAAATCTCTTTACTTAAGTGGCTTTAGTAGGGAGACAAATTTAGGCATGTATGATTGATCCATCATCTTGCCAAAGAACACGTCTTAGCTTCTTTCTTTGGTGGGGAGTTCACTCCTGTCTTGCCTTTTGTGATCCCTTCCATCCCAGGACGTCAGATGGGCACGGTAGAAGGAGTGAGCAGACCCAGCTTTCACTCCTGGCTCCCACCACTCACAGTTCTGTAGTCTTGGGAAAGTCATTGAATCTCTTCTCCCAATCCAGGGAGAAGGGAAGCTTTCTGACCTGAGCGGGAGGTGGCAAGGTCAAGTAGGGAGAGGGCTGTCCCAGGGCTTTGGCAGGTAAGCCAGCGGTAGCCGGTGGATGTCTTTGAGCCACGGCAGACCTTTACTGTCAGGGGTCAGGTCTGGCAGGCTCTCACACCCTCACTGCATGGGGGGGAGACTGAGGCCAGAAAGGAAAGGGGAACCAAAATCACACAGCTTGTCCAGACAAGGCAGGGCTCCCCATTTCCGTTCCTAAGCTCTCTCCACACCCCGAGCTGCCTCTGGGCTAGGTGGGCTGGTAGAATTGGCTATGTCCTCTCCCTGGGGTGGCAAGAGAGCCTACTCCTTGCCTGAACAGGACACTCCTGAGGCCTTCCTTCAGCCTAGAACTCTCTGGGCTATACCCAGAGCTGCGCCTGATTGCGGTTCTCTAGCGCCACCTACAGGACAGATGGATAACGACACACCGCCCGGCTTCTCCGACCCCAGATTCCTCAAACTTCGGACTCGGAAGGCGCCTGGGAACCGAGCGCCCCCTGTGGCCACCCAGGGCTCTGCGCCCTCCTCCGGTCTCTGCTGGAATTGCCCCACAGTCCCGTCAAGGTAGCAGCTTGCAGTATTGAATCAAATCTAAGACGGCCTCAGTTGAAAGACGCAGCATTCGTTTCTGTGCCACTAAAAAGGAAAAAAGCACTACCAAGTAAAATATGACACAGCACTCATCACTTAGAAATGTCATCTCTAGGGGCGCCTGGGTGGCGCAGTCGGTTAAGCGTCCGACTTCAGCCAGGTCACGATCTCGCGGTCCGTGAGTTCGAGCCCCGCGTCGGGCTCTGGGCTGATGGCTCAGAGCCTGGAGTCTGTTTCCGATTCTGTATCTCCCTCTCTCTCTGCCCCTCCCCCGTTCATGCTCTGTCTCTCTCTGTCCCAAAAATAAATAAACGTTGAAAAAAAAATTAAAAAAAAAAAAAAGAAATGTCATTTCTATTTACTGAAGGTGCTCTTTTAGACTTTTTTAAAAATCATATCACTATTGCGCATACCTATGATCAAAATAATTTAGTGAAGATATTCCTGAAACTTGTGCACATGTAGCGTCTAACTTTTCTGCTTCACTTTTTCCTTCAGAGTCACTGAGGTTTGTGTCGTTCCAGACAACACTGTCCTGTGTCATTAAGAGCGTGGGTGACACAGATTTTCTTCCGAGCATGTCATTCTTGTCTCGAGATGTCCTTCCAAGCTACAGTTTTGTTCCATAGGCATTGACAAATATGTCATGGGTGCTACTGTTAACTGCACTTGTGAAATATGTTCTGATTTCAGAGATGTTTATTTTATTTTTAATTTGTTATGTTTATTTTTGAGAGAGAGAGACAGAGCACGAGCGGGGGAGGGGCAGAGAGAGAGGGAGACACAGAATCCCAAGCAGGCTCCAGGCTCTGAGCTGTCAGCACCGAGCCCGACGCGGGGCTCGAACCCATGAACCATGAGATCATGACCTGAGCCGAGGTCGGATGCTCAACCGACTGAGCCACCCAGGCGCCCCTCAGAGATGTTTAAATGCGGAGGGACACGCATCTTAGAATGCATGAAGAATGGTGTCAGCACTAGTTCAACAAAATTACTGGGGTGCCTGTAATTTTGTCAGGCCTGTGCAAGGGGCTCAAACAAGACTGTCCCATTTTTGTTCTCAGGGAGCTCACAATGCCCCTGGGAGACAGACATCAGACAAATAATCACGCAGAGATAACTACTTACTGGCCACAGTTGTGCTATGAGAAGGAGAAGCAGTAGGCGTGACTGATTCTGGGGTCGGGGAGGGCTTCCCCGAGGAAGTGGCATCTGAGCTCTGATAAATGAACAGGACCTAGGTAGGGAGAGAGTCAAAGGCATGCAAAGCAGAGGCAACAGCATGTGTAAAGGCCCTGGGGTCAGGAGGCGGAGTTTAGGGGCTCCAGTGTGGCTGGAGTGTGATGAACTAGAGTGAGAGTAGCGGGAACTAAAGCTGAGAGGTGGGAAGGGACAGATCACGGGGGCCTTTTCCCAAAGCACAATGGGAAGCCATTGCAGGACTTTAAGTTGAGATGGAAACTGAGGTACAAAGGGGTTAAGCAACATGCCAAGTCACAGAAAGCACTGGAGACAGAAATGGAATTCAGGTCTGGCTGGTTCTAGCACTCACGCTTTCACTCCTTGCTGGAGGGGACAGAGGGACTATCTCATCCACCTCCACGCTGTCCAGCTGAGGAGACTGTCGCCTAGGAAAGGGAACAGGCTGGCCCTAAGTGGCACAGTAGAACAGGGACTAATCTAGAACTCAGACCTCCAGGCCCCCAGCTCCCTTCTCACACCCAGCTGGAGCAGTCCTGGCCCAGCCTTAGCCAAAGCCCCACCCCACCCCCCAATCCCGGGGACACTATTGACGTGTGGAGGGCAAAGGGCTGTCGCTTCTTAGGCCCCGGGTAGCTGTGTCAGCCAGGTATCCCTGTTTCCCAATTTGCACTAGTGGTTGCTTAAAACCTGAATCCTGGAGGCTTCCAAGGTCACGCCAGGCTCACAAGTGGACCCAGACTCTTGAGGTAATTGAGTGAGACCTGCACTGCACTTTCCTCTGGCCACCCTGCCAGGGAGGGTCAAATTCCAGTCCCACTGACCTCCCAGTCCCCCTGAGCCTTCCACCTAGGCTTGAAAGCAAAAGTGCTCCAAGCACATAGGGGCACAGTACCAAGAAATGGGGCCAACCGGCCAGGCATGTCTGCAGCCCCACTTGTCAGCACAATCCCCGGACTGAAGATCCTGGGACACACAACTTACTGTTTTTGTTTATTTGTTCCAGAAGAACATGTCTAGAACTGAACTTGCTGTGTCAAAGAAACCTGCATTTAAAGATTTTTGATGATGGGGCGCCTGGGTGGCTCGGTCGGTTAAGCGTCCGACTTCGGCTCAGGTCGTGATCTCGCGGTCCGTGAGTTCGAGCCCCGCGTCGGGCTCTGGGCTGACGGCTCAGAACCTGGAGCCTGTTTCAGATTCTGTGTCTCCCTCTCTCTCTGCCCCTCCCCTGCTCATGCTCTGTCTCTCTCTGTCTCAAAAATAAATAAACGTTAAAGATTTTTGATGAACTATCAGCAAATAGTCCTCCCAGGATTTTGCACCAATTACCACTCCTTGTAAAGGAGAATAAAGGGTGTTCCCCCATTGTCTGTCACCAGTAATGCCTGAGAGCTCTCTTTTCGTAATTTTTGCTACTTGGATAGTCCAGCCCCTCTCGTTAATGTTTGAATTTGCACTGTTTGTCATCGAGGAGGGGTTCTCAGACTTCCTGTGTATCGAAGTAATCTACATACAGCCTTTGTCACAAAACCGAGAAGGCGTGCACACACTGGGGAAAAAATATTTGCAAAAGTAAGAGTTAGCAAAGGACTTGTATCTGATGTATAAAGAACTCTAAACGCTTATTAATAAGAAGACTATTTAAATAGAATAGACACCCCATCAAGAAAATCTACGGACGGCAAGCAACCACACCATTCGTCTTAGAGAAATACAAATTCAAACCATAGCGAGGTGCCGCTTCACACCTACTAGAATGGTCAAAATTTAAACCCCACCAAACGTTGATAAGAATAGGGAGCCACTGGAACTGTCGTACACAGTTGGTGGGAAAAGGTGAAACAATGCATTCACTTTGAAAAACAGTTTGGCAGCTTCTTAAAATATTAAACATACACCAACCGTAGGATCCAGCCATTCCACTCCTAGGTATTTCGGTTTAAAGTTTTTTAATGTTTACTTATTTGTGTGTGTGAGAGAGAGACAGACAGAGCGCAAGTGGGGGGAGGGGCAGAGAGAGAGAGAGAGAGAGAGAGAGAGAGAGAGAGAGAGAGAGACAGAATCCAAAGCAGACTCCAGGCTCTGAGCTATCAGCACAGAGCCCGGCGGGGCTGGAACCCACGTACCGTGAGATCACGACCTGAGCTGAAGTTGGACCTTAACCGACTGAGCCACCCAGGCGCCCCATTCCACTCCTAGGTATTTATCCCAGGGAACAAAAGCATTTGTACCTACAGAGTTGTACAGAAGGGTTCACAGTGGTTTTATCTGTGATAGTTAAATATTGGAAACTCAAGTGTCCATTAGTATATGATTAGATAAATCAATTATAGCATATCCTCCTCCGCAATAAAAGAGCGAGCTATTGATAAACGCATCAACACGCACGTACCTCAAAATACTTAGGCTGAGTGAAAAAAGCCAGACAAAGGAAATGTACAGGCCGCATGATTTCATTTAGGTAAAACTCTGGAAAACGCACACTATCTATAGTGACAGAAAGCAGACCAGTGGCTGCTTGGGGAAGCAGTGGAAGACAGCGGGGAAGAAGGGAGGATTATAAAGAGTTACCAAGAAACTTGGTGGTGATGGAGACTTTCATGGCAGTTCTCATTGTCTTAATTGCGGTGATGGTTTTACAGATATACATACATACTCATTAAATTGTTAAGGGCGCCTGGCTGGCTCAGCGGGAAGAGCATGCAACACTTGATCTTGGGGCCCTGAGTTTGAGCCCCAAGTTGGGTACATGTAGAGATTGCTAAAAAAAAAAATTAATTAAATTTTAAAAATTGTGAAACATATGGAGTTTATTGTATGTCAGTTATACCTAAAAAAAAAACCTGTAAAATAGAGAGAGATAATTGGGCCCTACCAGACCTACCCAATGATCACAGCGTGCACATGTGGGGTCCAGGAATCTGTATTTTAGACAGACTCCACGTCATTTCAATGCACACCAGAGCTCGAGAAGCACTGTTGCAGCAAAATGTCTCTGCCACCTATACCCCACGTTACCAAGACCTTATCTGAAGGAAGGAATCGTTTAAGGGGGGGCCTCTTCTGTGAGCACCTGCTACATATGGGGAGGGGGTGTCCTGAATCACAAAATGTTGGTCATTTTACAGATAAGGAAACCGAGATCTTCAGAAATAAACTGATTCTTAGGTAAGGAAGGGTCTCTTGGTTACAAATAACAGGCATCACTCGAGTTAGTTACCCACTGCAAAAAGTGGAAGGGTCTGTAAAAACACAGGGGTCCCGCAGTCAGTGGCAAAGGGGGGGGGGCTCGCGAGGCGGAGATGGGGATGAGGAACGTTATGGAACCTTGGTCACTTACGTCCTGCCTCTTCTCAGTTGTTCCCTCCTTCGCCTGCCTCTGCTGAGCTACCTTTTCCACTTCTTGGTGTGGGGTTGGGGAGAGAGCTTTAAACAGCCTCCAAGACTCAGTGGGTTCCTAAACCCCAGTTCCGTGTTTGGGGGAAAGCAAACTGATTGGCTCGGTTCGGACGGGTATCGTCTCTTCATCCAATCAGCTGTGGCCAGACGGGCGGGATCACCTGGTTCGGACCGGGAGGGAGGAGAGTGGAAAGGGAGAGCTGAGGTCGGCCAGGGCTCTCAAACTTGAGCCTTAAGATCACCTAGGAGCTTGTAAAACATGCTCACCCGCCCCACTCGCAGCCGACACCCTGGGATCCGTTTCCGTTGACCGGGACGGGGGCTCAGCAATGTGCCTTAACAGCTAAAGCGCAAACTCCTCGGGTTACAGCTTGAGAAACAGCTACGCTAGGCAGATACTCCGAAGGGATTTGGACCTGGAATCTGAATCGCGAACCCTCAGGGTGGGATCCTTAGGTCTCCCAGCTGCTAATGACAGACACCTGCTTAAAATGGAGGAAGCAAACCTGGAGATTTGCAGATGCTGTGACTGGATCCTGGAGGGTAGACCATTGTTCCAGGAACTGCCGGATTGAAGTCCCGAAACCCCGACTGAAATCTTGTTCCACCTTCTGCTGAGCCTTTCCCGGATTGGTTTCGTTAATAGGTGCACTTGCTCCTCGGGGTGACCTCCTGGGGGCAGACTCTCCTAGGTTCAGGTGGGTCACGTGCTCACCCTTAACTAATCACTGCGGACAGAGGGATGCATTGCTCTCCTGGACCAATTCTGGGCCACAGTCCTACCGCGGAAGCCCGTACTGGGATTCCCTCCCTCATATTGCATGGAATCAAATGGAAGAGGGTTGCGTAGTCAGGACCAAACCAGAGTGCCGCAACCAAGAAGAACCCTGGGTGCTGAGCGGGCACTAAAAACAACCCGAAGAGATCATGGATGTCTTTTGGCCCAACCTCCCATCTGGACAGGACGCGGTTGGAGGCCTGCCTGGAAACGATTTCTGCCAGCCTCAGCCTCCGTGGTGGTCCCCTGCAATGGCCGGTCCCCATTTGTGCTTGGTTCTTGACAGGCAGGTGGCATGTGAATGTCATTACCACAAGTCAAGACTGACTCAGCTTCCAGCCAAGCAAAGAGCCCAACCCAGATCCTCCCAGTGAGTCAGGCCCAGCCTGGGCAAAAGAGGGGTGGCCCGGAGGGGGGTTCACCCTGGGCATCATTCCAGCTAGGGTGGACAACCCTGTCATACGCATGGAGAGAAACAGGAATTTGGCACCCAGGCCTCCGGCTTACCAACCTCTGCCTACAGTTGCCTTCCTCTGGCCCTTCCCAAGAGATACAAGCTGGCCCCGAAGGGTGAAGTACAGAGCTCACAAGCTGATTTCTGTGGGCTGACTCTAGCCCACAGGTGTGTTTTGTTTGGCTTGCACAGAGTGTACAAATATTTAGTAGTCAGTATGTTTAAATGGGGGAGATTGCACATGAAAGCCCAGATTTCTGGCTGTTTTTGTAAAAAGGAAATATCTGGCAGGATGGGCCCACATTCCTGACTGTCAGACCTGCCTGAGGCCGAGTTCAGCCTCCATCCAGCCAACCGGATGTGGAAGCAGGCAGGGGACTTGTTAACTGAGCCAGAGGACTCTTATCTGAGTGGTTGTAGGCCTGAGTTTGTGACCCTGGGATTAGAATCCTTGGAGAACGTGCTGAGAGGGGTCCTTAGGTGAGCCCCTTCCTGCCTCTTGATGTCTTCCTATCTATTACCCGCCACGACCTAGGCCCTGCGTGGAGCCCTGGGAAACCTCCCGGCCCGTGCACAGCCATCACATGATTCATCTGCTTCGTTTTCCTCACTTAATCTTCTCATTATCTCCCCCCCACCCCCACCCCGCAGGCAGGGGTTGCACAGGAGGAGAAACCCCACAGCCAGGTGGTGTGATGGGATCTGCCCAAGGTCACAGCACTCAGGTGGGGTGTGTCCTCTCAGGGCAGAGCTCCTGATGCACCTGTCACAAGACCGGGGTCCAAGCCACAGCTCCAGAAGGCTGATTCACGCTCACATGCTCACGGGAGATTGACTCACAAAGAGGAGGCTGTGTAGCCAGGCACACCTGGGGTGGACTCCCAACTCCACCACTTACAAATTGCATGCCATCAGGTGAGTCTTGCTTTAGTCTCTTTATCCGTCAAATGCAAAACATCTCATGGGAAATGCTGCCACTGTTCAATTCGGTTGACGCTTGCAATAAAAAGTCTGTCAAATACCTGTTGGTGAGCTGCCCCACGTACTTGAAAAGTGAAGAAGAGTGATGTTCTGACTCTTGGTTTCGGCTCAGGTCATGATCTCATGGGTCGTGAGTTTGAGCCCCTCAATCAAGCTCTCTGCTGATGGTGTGAAGCCTGCTTGGGATTCTCTTTCTCTCCTCTCTCTGCCCTCCCATGTCTCTCTCTATCTCTCTCACTCAAAATAAACAAATAAACTTAAAAAAAAAACTGATGCTGTTGCCATAGGGCAGTTGTTCTTAACTGGAGGGAGATTTTGCACAGGGTGGGGGGGCAATTTAGCAATGTCTGGACACAGTTCTGACTGTCACCACCGGATGGGATGTGCTACTGGCATCTAGTGTGCACAGGTCAGGATCCCACTAAACAGCCTACAGCACATAGGCTGGCCCCCTATATTCCTTGGACTGAGGAATGATCCAGTCCAAGAAAACAATCATGCTGGGCACCTGGGTGGCTCAGTAGTGAAGCATCTGATTTCGGCTCAGGTCACGATCTCTTGGTTTGAGAGTTCGAGTCCCACTTCGGGTGAACTCGTGCCCCGCTTTGGGTAAACATGAGCCCTTCAAAGGGTGAGCATGAGCCCTGCTTCGGGTGAGCCCTGCTTCTCTCTCTCTCTTCTTTGCCCCTCGTGGGATTCTCTCCCTCTCTTCTCTCCATCACTTGCACCCTTCCTCTCTCTCAAAAATAAAAAATAAAACAACAAAAAACAACAAAACAAAATAAAAAAACCATGTTGAGGTTGAGAAATCCTTCTACAGCAGGGCCCAGACATTTAAACATGCTATTGCACTACAATGGAAAAAATAGGTGAGAAAGAAAGCACAGGGTGTGACTCAAGAAGACTCCCTGGAGGAAGTGACACCCAAGCCGGATGCGAAGGATGAATAGAAATTAGGAAAGTGATGAGGAAGAAAGTTGTTCTGATTAAGAGGAATAGCAAAGGTAAAGGTCTGGAGGGTAGAAAGAGCCTGACATTTTTAAGGAAGTAAACTTTATTTTTCCTTCCGGTTTTATTGAGATACAATCAATGGACAAATGTGAGAAATAAGCCCGCTGACCCAATCAAAGGAGGGACGCGGAGACTCGGATCACAGTGAAGCGATGCTTTAATCAGCGTTCTCGCAAGAGCAGACACTCCAGGAGGCAACAGCAGACAATTTATCTCCTAGCATGAAGTCCCTCCCCTGGTTCCTCATTGGCTGAGTACTACAGAGGCAAGTCCCTCCCCTGGTTCCTCATTGGCTGAGTACTGCAGAGGTCACAGCCTTACCTGGGTGTCGTCTATGCCCGTGTAAGGCAAAAAGCAGTCTGACTGGAACAAATGTACATTCCTTGAGGTGACACAGGAAGAACTGAAGTCCTTTGGCGCACACTTATTGCAAAGCCCATGAAACATAAGCCCCCAAAGTGGAAAGGGGAAGAACCAGGAAGTAAAGCATCTAAGGGTTTGGGATTCCATTGTGCAGAGGGGAGGGGTTCGTACATATTTCCAATATGTTGTAATCCTATTGTTAACCAGACAGCACAGCTTTTCTTTGGTATTTCTGACAATGAACCGCTTACTTCTCACAATAAGGAAGTACACTTTCACGGTGGCTGGAATGAAGTACAAGATGGGAGGCAGCATCAGACCGTGAAAGGCCCCTGTAGGTCACATGCAGGAGCTTATACTTCAGCCTGAGAGTTAAGGGAAGTCCTTGAAAGAATAGAACAGGGAGTGGCCTGGTTTGATTTGCTTCTGGAGACTCTGGAAGGGTGTGGAAGCAGGGAGGCTGCTGTGGGTAACCCAGGTGAGAGAGAGACAGGTGGATAGATTTGAGGGTTAGAAGCAGCCTTAACAACTGGAGGATGTGAGGGGCGAGGCCACGGGAGGAAACAAGGATGTCACCTGGGCTTCTAGCTCGGGCAGCTGGGGAGTAAGGGTGCCATTCTCAGAGCTGGGCTAAGCCAGGAACAAAGTGGACAAGGCTGCTGAAACCGAGTGGCTCCCAGTGAGGGGACTGTTGGAAAACAAGAGAGTCCATGTGGACTAGAGTTAGGGAGAATGGTGTGGGGAGCCATGGGGGTGCACAGCAGTGGGGGAGCCTACCCAGGAAGTGATATCCAGGCTGAGCCCCAAGGGCCACCCAGGAGTTGGCCAAGGAAGAGGTGGGGCACAGAAGGTTGATGGCCCAGATTTGACAGAGAACCAACACATTCCAGCCATGCCAACTTCAGCTCATCTTCTTTTTATTTATTCATTCATTCAGATAGAGAGGTGGGGGGAGAGGCAGAGAGAGAAGGGGACAGAGGATGCAAAGCGGGCTCTGTGCTGACAGCAGAGAGCCGGAAACGGGGCTCAAACCCCGAGCCGTGAGATATGACCTTAACTGAAGTCGGGTGCCTAACCGACTGAGCCACCCAGGCTCCCCTCATCTTCTCTAATTAAAAGAGTGAGTTTGTCTCTGCCTGTTCCTCTCCGCAAGCACCTTGCCACTCTCTCCAGCCCTGACCAATTGTCTGGAATTTCCCCAGGGGTCAGGAAGTCTTTTTCAGGGAGATCTCCGAGCAGGTCTGCACAGATGGGCCCCTTTCTAATGTGCAAAGACTTCCACAGTAGAAGGAGCCAAAGTACACCCTCCCCACCCCCGCCCCGCCGCACTGCCACCTGCCAAGGGTTTTTGCTTCTAATCTCTTGGCTCAAAGCTACAGGAAATTGAAAATAGGTTCAATAGGGTCTCTTTCAAAATCTGGGGAGCTCCCTTCCCTCCTGACTGGTAGGTAGAATGCTGGAATGTGGAAGAGAGGCTGTCTTTCATGGGTCAGGAGTCCTGACCCCCATTTATAATAAAAGCAGCAAGTTAGCTTGATTCCAGAGATGGCCTCCATCCGTTCCTCCCCTCCCCGTCTGCGAGAGCCACAGCTCCATCAAGAGGCGGAGTCTCTTCCTTCATCCCCTTGAATCTGGGCTACCAGATGACTGCATGACCAAGAGAAAAAGCGAAGTGTTGCTGTGCCAGATGGAAATCTAATCTTTCAGAGGACAGGCAGCTTCCGGTTCTCGTTTTTGGAACCCCAGCCACCATGCTGTGAGGGAGCCCAAGCAGCCACGTGGAGAAGCCCATGGAGAGGATGGAGTTCCCAGCCCACGTCCATCATCAACTTGTGAGACATGTGCGTGAGCTCTCTTGGAAGTGGAGGGTGCCCCAGCAGACACTGAGAGAGACAAGCTGTTCCCTCTGAGCCCTGCTCATACTGCAAAATCACAAACAAATAAATGCTTGTTGTTTTACGCTCAAACCACTTTTGACAAAGCTCCCATTGTGATCTCAAGACTCACTAGCTACCCCTTTGGAGTATCAAGTCACTGCAATAATGATGACAGCAGCCAGTATTTATTGAGCACACGTCACGTCCGAGGCACACACTAAGTGTTACGTACCTGATCTCATGAGATGAGTTAATACTCACAGTGCTTAGGACAGTGTCTGCACATGGTAAGTGCTCAATAAACAGTAGCTATTTGGAGCACCTGGCGGCTCAGTCGGTTAAGTGTCCAACTCTTGATTTCGGTTCAGGTCATGATCTCACGGTGCTGACAGCAGGGAGCCTGCTTGGGATTCTGTGTCCCCCTCTCTCTCTGCCCTTCCCCCACTTATGCTAGCTCTCTCAAAAATAAGTAAATAAAGAAATAAACTTAAAAATTTCAACAGAAAATAAATAGTAGCCATTTCCATTGAATAACACTGCATAATAGCCCCAGCACGTGGGGACTGTAATTCATCATCCCCGCTTTAGAACTGAGAAAACTGAGGTCCGGCAAAGTTAAGAGACACAGTGAGTAAATAGTGGAACCCAGCTCAAGCCCAAACCTGCCTGAGCCCAGGGGCTTTTTTCTGGCCCCTTGGTCCTGCTGGGCAAACTACAGTTCACAAAGGATACCTTTCTGAAAGATTGCCATCAAAATGGTTTAAAACGCAAAAGGTCTCCACCCCTTGAACCAGTAAGTTTCAGTGGGTTGGATGATCTGCCACATTTCAGGAAGGACTCCAAAACAGTCACCCCCAATGTAAGTGACAGTTCTCCAGTAGCAGCATCAAGGTGAGGTGGGTTTAATTCTGTTAAACCACCCCTTTCCCTCTTAATATGAACGTCCAAAGCCTGCAGAGAATTAGAGAGGTCACTGTGTTTCTCTTTCAAGTGCCAAGAACAATTTAGCACATCGTGCCTCCTAGTCCTCCTCATTTGACCTAGAGACTTCTCAAGGTTAGGCTCAAATGGTCTCTAGGTGATTTCACATCTGACTGGCAGCAAGATTAGCATGGTCACAAACAAGAGTTAAGAGCATAGGCCACCCCAGAGAATCAGGTAGCTGTGTGATTTTAAGCAAATGGCTTAACCTCTCTGATCCTCAGTGTCCTCATCTGCGAACTGAGAACAGTATTATTACCTAATTCGTGGGGCTATTGCAAGGAGCCAATGAGGTAATGCCTAGACAGAGCAGGGGCTTGGTTAATTCTGTTTTTATTATTACTAACTACGGGAGAGAGTGATAACTACATCCAAGAAGGCTGGGCTCCCTGCAGAATTAAGGCCACTCTTAAGTGAGAATATGTGCTAGGCAGCACTTCTCAACTGTCAGCAGCAACTCCTGAGAACCACCCTCACTGAAGCGTGCTCCATGATTCCATGATCTGTGATTCCAGCTGAGATTAAGTCTTCTAGCAAAGTTCATCTGTAACCTTCAGGAAATACCAGAATCACCCAGAGAGCTTGTTTACAAAGCAGATTCTTAGAGCTCTCCTTCCAGGAGTCTCTTTTAGGTTTTACGTGGGGGTCAGGTTTGGGATATGTTTACCCAAGTAATTCTCATCCAGAGTCTGAAACATTGCCCTAAACCAAGGATAGGCAGACTTTTCCATAAAGGAGAGTAAATACTTTTGGCTTTGTGGGCCAGATGTCTCTGTCACAACTGCTCAGCTCTGCTATTGTAGCACAAAACCTGCCACAGACATTAAGTAAATGAAGAGTTGTGGCTGTGGCCAATAAAACTTTATTTACAAAGACAGGTGGTGGGCCAGATATGACCTCTGGGCCATACTGTGCCAGCCCCTGCTCTCTGCCAGCCCATATCTCTTCCACCTATAACCAATAAAGACACGGATATGTGTAAAAAAAAAAAAATGATACATTTTTTTTTTTAATTTAAAATTATGACCTGGAAAGCAGCAGTCAGTTTAAGTGATCCAGGATTCCTCCTTATACCCAATTGGAACAGATCCAATACTGGCTCAGGTTGCCAACCCCAGAGAAAAACCAAACCAAGTGGCAAGTCCTCAGGAAGTCTCCACAGCTTCCCGGCCAGGGCTGTCGGGCTCCACGGAGGGAGCGTGCCCAGGCTGCCAGGGGCTGCTGCTTTCCAGCCCGCGGAGCTTTCTTTCCGCCATTCACCCCCTCACCAGCCTGATTCCTCTCCATTGCTCTGTAGCCGACGCTGCACCCGTGCTCCACAGGGGGGGCGGACCGTACCGTACTGCCGTCACCTCCCGACCATCTCTGGGAGCATCTTCGGGTGATTGCAACCGCAGAGCAAGCAATTCCAAACGTACGTGCCCAGAAGCGCAGCACCTCCACGGTGTAGCTGAGATCCGGAGCCTCGAGTTGCAACCGTTGGTCACGCGTGGCCAAGGCACCGGCAGCAAAATGGCAATCCTGGGGAATGATCTGGGGAGATGCGAGCGTCTCGGTGATCGATGGCGATTCTGAAAATGAAACAGACAAATGCCATCTGGGTAAACTCCCTACAGAAGGTGACAGAGCGTCAAGACGGAACAGGGAACACTACCTCCTTCCGCACTCCGAGGTCGGTCTGCTCTTCCCCGAGCACAGAAGTCAAAGGTCCCGCGTCTTAGGTCAGCTCTGGCTCTCCCGCCTCAGACACTCGGGGCCAATCAGGCCTTCAGATTCGCCCAGCCAGGCAGTGGGAGTCCCGCAGGAACACGAGGCGCTGAACAGTGGGACAGGGAGTCCGGGGCGTGATGCTGAGGAGGCTTTTCCCCACAATGAGTTTCGGAATCGTGGAGTCAGTAGAGAGGAAAGGAGGAAGGGTGTGGCCAGAGCTGCCCCCCCCCTCCCCCGCCCCCTTTCCCAGAAGGGGTCCGTGGTACAGAATAAAGACAACTGGCTTGAAGCAAGCCTTCTGGAAGAAGCCAACCGGTCACCTCAGATTCACTGCAGGGGCGGGTTGGGGGGGAGGGGGGGAACAACACGATTCCACGCGGGTCTGTTTTCTCTCGAATTTACAGCACCTAAAGCCTGATGCCCGACCTGAGTCAAGAGCCGTCAGGACAAACCACTAAAGGGCTGCCCAGGGATGCAGTGGAGGACAAGACGGTGGCCAAGCTGTCCCCACCGCACCCAGCATCCCTGAGCCCAGCGGGCCCCATCCTGGGTGTAATGCAGAGGCAGCTCAGGGTATATACCAAGGGGGCCCCTGTCAGGCCCGGGCTGGGGTGGGGGGTGGGGAGAGCACAGATTGACTAGAATCCCCTGAGAACTGAGGCACGGTGCAAAGGAGAAAAGGGTGGAGTTTCCTCTTCAGGCCTAGTCACTCTGCCTCCCTAGGGAGGAAGAAGGTATTGTGTCACTGCCAGCACCACTGACATCTTATTCCAAACGACGACCCTGGGTTGGGTTGGGGGGGGTGGGGGGAGGGGGGAGAATTTCAGCACAGACCCCGGCTGGGAGACGGCCCCCAGTGAGAACCTCCCTTACAGTTGTCCTAGACAGGGTCTGGGTCGTGTCCCAAGCCCTGGCTCATGACAAGGTGTGGAGCCTCACCAGCGCCCACCGCCCACCTAACCAGTCTTCAGGCTGTCAGCCAGGCAGCTCAAGTGGTGAGGGTAAGAGAGTGCGGGTCCCAGGAGCCCAACAAGTTCTTCCCGGTCTCCCTCACTCCTCCGAAACTGCGGACCCCTAACAGTCTATCAAAGAGAGAGCTGTCCACGTGGCCAGTCACAGAACCCAGGTACAAGACCACAGTGACGTCACCCAAACAGAGCAGAAGGCTGGCGCCACCCCGTCCTCATTGGATGATGCTGTCGGGCTGCCCGTTCTGGGCCACCTGTCCAGGGTCAGAGGCGGGAGTGGGGTTGGGCGTGTTGCTCTGCAGGTAGCGGCGGAAATCTTTGATCATGGGCCGGAGGACCTGGATGAGGACACTCAGCGCTGCCTGGGTGCCCTCCATGGCCTGGGCCTGGCGCTCCTGGGCGCAGGCCTGGACCTCCTGGGAGCGGCGGATCATCTGCAGTAGGTCGTTCTGCTGCTCCAGGTGCTGGGCGATCTCCTTCACGTGCAGATTGGTAACTCGCTGCTCCTGGATCAGCTTGGCGGAGTTGAGGGCGATGCGGCTCTTGAGCGCCTGGGGTTTGACCGAGGTATCAGCGTGCTGAGCCATCATCTCCACCGGGGCCTCGGCGGGCAGGGGTGGGGGCGCCTCAGCGGTACAGTACTCCACCACTCCCTCCTCCAGCGTGTGATAGGTGGTCTCCGTGGGGACTGTGGGGGAAGAAAGAGCAAAGGCAGTGGCAGGTCACCTGCTGGAAAGAATGAAGCTGGCCACACAGGGCAGGGAGGAGGCCGTTAAGCCCTATTCTGGGGGAATTCAGGTCCTTTGGCTTTAGAGCTCTTCTTGCATAAATCTAGAATCTAAAGCGTTTAGAATCTACTTGGTAACCACAGGACCAGTCCCAGATCAGGCAAAAGCAAAGATGCTGATAACAATGCTGGTGCACAGAGCGCCTACTATGTGCCAGGCACCGTGCTAAGCCCTTTGCACGCGTTAGCTCGACGAATCCTCAGAATGACACAGAGAGGCAGGCACTGTCGTGTTCCGTTTTGGAGATGGGGAAACAGACTCAAAAACGTGGAGTACTCGCCCAAGGTTACGCAGTTTATTCAACAGGCCCAGGAAGCAAGCCCAGGTCTCCCTAACACCGGAGTCCAACTTGCTCAGAACCACCGCACTGGGGTGCTTCCAGCCGATAAAGGCAGGGCCACATGCTCTCCAGTGCCAGCACTCAGCAGCCATCTTGGGTGGGACTCTGCTTGAAGCGTTTGCAGCCACACTCGCCTTATCTCCCTCCTTCTTTTATGGCCAAGCAGTTGCTGAAGTGTCCAATAAATGCCTCCTGTCTCCTTGGCCAAAGGAATACCTAGAGGTCCTTCCTGTTCTAGAGGAGCAACTGCTTTAGACTAGCGTTCGATCCTCTTTCCCACCTTGCTATCCTTAGAAAATATGGCTGCAGGGGGGGATGGTACTCACACACACACCCAATTCCCCAGAGCCCCACTGAGGCTCACTGACTGATACAGGCCAATAGCCCAGCACAAACAAGCAGTTCACGGTCACTGGTACAAACCCTTATCTGAACTGAAAAATCCAACCAAACCATCGTCATTCACAGCTGAGAACCTCTGAAGGAATTCTGGGTGGGCTGTTTGGGCCTCCACGCCTGTGGGAAAGGTCAATTTTCTCTATCCTTCAGTGCCAACATCAGCTCTGGGTCCCCACCCCGATCAGGAAGCCCCTTCCTTCTGAGTCCTTAGGTTCTCCTGACTGACACTACGGTTATTCATGTGTGTCTTATCTGTCCTACTAGAATATAGCTGGCCTATATTTTAAACACCTTGGGAATCCAAATCCCGGTGCCAAGCACAATGTTTGACATGGAGTAAGTGCTGGTGTTTGAGGAGTGAACGAACAGATTAACGCTAGGAACCATGAGGTTTCTGAGCAATGCCTGATGAACGTTTGCCGCACTGAAAACCCAGAACGTCTTTGTCCAGAATCGATGCCTTACTTGGGTATTATTATTCCCATCTATCTGTCCATTCGACAAATATGTCCTGACTGCCTACTATGTGCCAGGCCCTGTGATAAGTCCCGTGGGGATACAGACATGGTCTCTGTCTTCAAGGACCACAGAGTTCAGTCAGTCATGGACACGAATGATGGCAAAACAGTTGAGAGCAATCCAGCCCATCAGAAGTCCAGACTGTGTGCTGAGGAAGTCCCAAAGAGAGTAAGATCACTTCTGTCTGCGGAGCTCTCGGAAGGCCGGGTGGTCTTCCAAGACTCCCATCTGACCTTTGACCCTTGGCAGCCAACCTTCCCCGGGCTGCCCCAGCTCTGGCTGGCCCTTCCCATTTATGCACGACGGACTGGGCGGGAGAGGTCACTCACTCTGTGTCAGGGTGACAGTGGCTGCGGCTGCAGTGGCTGTGGGTCCAAGGGCCACGGGGTGGATCTCTGTGGTACTGGGCAAGCTGATGATGGTAGCCTCGCCCAGCAGGTTGCAGATGCGCTGTTGCATGGGGGTGAGCAGGACGGGGGCTACAGCTGGGCCACCGCCGCCACTGCCACCACCTGTCCCAGGCCCACCGGCTCCATCCTCCTCAGTGGGCCCTGGGGCCTCGCCACCCTCCACCGCTGCCCGGACCTGGGCAACCTTGCGACGGACCTCGGTCTTGAGGTCAGACCACTTCTTCTTGACCTCAGGCAGCTCCCTGCGGCAGGTGGCCACCGCGTTGACCCTTCTTAAGATGCCGTGCCAGGCCGCACTCTTGGCAGCCAGAGGGACCCCGGCGTTGAAGTGGTTCACCAGCAGGTGCTTCTTCAGTTCCAGCTCCTCTACGATGATTTCCACCTCTCGCTCAGAGAAGTTCATCTTCCTCTTCTTGGCTGGGACGGCCATGGCCTCTCCCCACCCTCCCTTTTTAAAGAAATTATAATCCCCCCAGCCGCCCCAATTCCCCTTCTCTTCTTCCTCAACCTCGCCTCTCACCCACCCCCCTACAGGGGATAGGCCGGGCTTGCCCAAGGCCAAGCACCAGGCCTTTGGTAACCCCCCTCGCTACGCAAAGTGCGTAGGGCCCAGCCCCGACCGGCCCGGCCGCTGCCAGCCAGCTGCGTAATGGCTTCCTGAATCTGCCTCTTCCGCCGGGGCGTGCGGAGATCCGCCCACTTCCCCTTTTCCCGCCTCCCAGACCTTCTCCCGGGGAACGTGCCCTCCTGGTTGGCCGCGGCTCAGGCATCACGTCGATCACTGGTTCTTGTGATCTGTCGCTCAGCTAAAGGACACGCCTATTTGCTGGTATTGGCCTGATCATTGGTCTGTCGCTACAGAGCGCTCCGCCCACCTGCCTTTATTCACTTCCATTGGAAAATCGTGCTGTCCTTCAATCGTCAGTATTACGACTATTAAACGCCGTTAAATTCAGCTATTTTATTGGTGGTTTAGGGAGTTCGATTACCGAAACCCGGCCTCCTGAGGATACCTAGTGCTTTTGGCCTTGAGCCACTGGCCAATTACTTTTTAATTCTACTCACGGGGGCCAACTCTGCCTTGCAGCCTCAGCTCACAAGTGCTCTTCACACAAATCCTACTTCCCACCCGAGACTACGATATCTCCGTACATGACCGCTCCTCCCAGCCTTACGATTCCTCAGCCTAAACAGCGTTTCTCAATGGAAATTGGACACGGGGCCTTCCGCCTGCTAGTCACAGAACTTCTGCCTATCACGGCGTGACTTCCTCTCTCTGGCCCAGTTCAGCCAATCCCCACCTCTTTCAATTTGAATCGGCCGCAGGCTGAGCAGGGATCGCCCCGCCTTCTCCATTGATCCGCGCAGTGCCCGCGGCGTGCGCGGTCCTCGGGGAGGCTCCGCCCCGCCCAGGGGGCCGTCGGGGCCTGTGACTGGCCCACGGCGCGCCTGGGGGCGTGGCCAACAGGGCGGCGCGCGGCGGGGCGGGGCTCCCGGAAGCGGCCCCTCCCGCCCCCTTGCCGGCTTCTTCCATCCCGCGCTCGCGGTCTGGGGACTCCAGCGTGTCTTCCGCGTTCTCCCCGCCGGCCAGCCGCCCCCGCCTCGCGCCCGGCGCCCCTGTCTCGCGCCCGATGGTGAGCAGTGTGTTGTGCCGCTGCGTGGCTTCCCCGCCGCCGGACGCCGCCACCGCCGCCTCGTCGTCCGCCTCGTCGCCGGCGTCCGTGGACCCGTGCGGCGGCGCCGTCTGCGGGGGCCCGGACCACCGGCTGCGCCTGTGGAGCCTCTTCCAGACCCTCGACGTCAACCGTGACGGCGGCCTGTGTGTCAACGACTTGGCCGTGGGACTGCGGCGCCTGGGACTGCACCGCACCGAGGGCGAGCTTCGGGTAGGCGGCGCGCGCAGTCCGCGCGGTCTGGGAGGGGGCTTCTTCGCGCCGCAGCTCCGGGGGCTCGGGGTGACAGGTCTGGGCTGCTTGGTGACAGGTCTGAACAGCCCGGCTTCTTGAGCAGCCCCTGGGAGCGTGGCAGGTCTGGTGGACCGCCTGTTGGGCTGGGTAGAACACCCAATTTGTGCCTTGGTGGGAGTGGAGCTGCTTCTTGACCTCTGTGGGTGCTAGGGCCGGGGGGAAAGGCTCTCCGTGGGCACAGGTGGGCACCGTCTGGGGCTGTCTGGTGGGCAATAGCCCTTTTTGCTTAGGCTTTCCCCAGAGTAGAAGGCCAGGTCTCGGGAGTCGCCTTTTGTCACCCACTGACTTTCCAAGCTAAGCTTGATGCTCTCCCCTACCCCCCATGGACTATTTCATCCATCCTCCAGCGGCACCCCTCCCTTCCCTTCTCGTTTCCATGCCAGCCGTGGGCCCTGATCTGGTTCCTGTGAGAAGCATGTGGGAGTTAGAAAAAATGGGAACTGGGGTTTGAGGCAGCTCTGTGAGGATGTGGGTGAAGACTGACAGTTCTCATTGTTTAGGCTCATCCCCATTGACGTGCTTATCCAGAAGATGGGCTAGTGATCTAGACTGAAAGAATCTGGGGGGGAAAGTCTTCCTAAAAGTGAAAGTGTTGCAAACCTAGGATGTCGTTATTCCTGTTCTGGAGTGGGCTTTGGCCAAGGAGGATGGGGGGACAGAAGATGGATGGGGGGCCATAAAGAAAAGTGCTGTCCTTTCTTTGTAAGAACCTCAAGCAGAGGCTGTCCCTTCCCCTTCTGTCTCTCATGGTGTGTTCCCGGCCCGGCCTGACTTGGTAGTCTCAGGCACTCTTCCCAAGTGTTTGATTCAGTGTGGCTTAACCTGATTTCCAGCCTGGACTAGAACTTCCGAGTGCTTTACCTAGTAACCTGTTTCTCTTGTGAGTTTAGTTTGTTTGGACCATTTGCACGTAAAACAATTGGAGAATCTCTCATCGCCAAGTGTGGAAAAAAAAAGTCTGATAATACACCAGTGAATTAAATCCATTTGTTGGTTGGGTGGGTATCTGTAAGGTGTTTTTAACTCCTGCCCACAGTATATTGGATCAACATCTAAGGTATTTAACCCACTTAAGATCAGCCTAGGAAGACCAAAAGTAACACTGTGCAAGATAGAATCTTTGGGTAAGTCCAAGAGGCTTAGAGACCAGTTTAAGTTTTTTTTCTTCTTCTGAGTTTTACACAAAATGGCATTGTGAGCTAGATATTTTCCCATACATATCTGATGAATAAGTCACTTGGAAAGACAGGATGGCTAAACTCAGAGGGTCTGGGCTCAGTGAAGTGTGAGCCTATGTGAACCTTTCTGCTTTCGTGAACCTGCCCACCTGACATGTGTTGCCAGGCACATCGAGGGCATCTGGCTGCAGGAGTTACTCAATATTTTTATGCCATGCTTTGTGCCACAACTGTAATTCATGATACATCTGATATTGATGCTCATCTTTTTTTTTTTTTTTTTTTTTTTTTTTTTTGGTAGTAAATTTGTAAGGGCATATAAGGAGAAAGTGACCGTTTTTCTTTCAGGTGTTAAAAGAAAACTTTTTCAATTAACCAAAGGGAGCTTTGCCCCTTGGGGTCACATTGGCTCTAAAATCTTGGACTCTGACTTATCCCAGTTCTGTGACATGGAACAATTCCTTATTACTCTTTTGGTGTGTAGATTTAGTGTGAACTCTATTTCTACACCTCTTTCTGCTTGAGACACACAGAATGAACCAATTTACATCCAAGTTACCGCTTACATCCAAGAGCCACTTACATCCAAGTTCATCCTGTGGCAAATGGTTGAAGTATTAGAGAACCTCCTTTTTTTGTAAATAAGTGGGCCACAGGAAGACATGCTCCCTCGTGAACCCCCCCCCCATACCACTTCCTGTCGAAATTCTATCAGTATTAGCTACATACAGAAAAAGCGGTGTTGCAGTTTTGCAGAGCTAGCAAAACCAAAAGAGAATTTGGGGGCCCTTCTGTCCGAAACGGGGCACTGGAAAACACCATATCAAATTTTGGTAGCTTCTTCACGTGACCCAGAGGGCCAGTCTGAGATGCGAGGGCTTGTGCAGGACTCCACTGTGAGTGCTTATCAGTGGGTGGTGGTGAACCCAGGCCATGTGACTACACAAAGCCTCTTGCTGGCTTACAACAGGTCAAGCCAAGTTTTCTTTAGACACGAACCAGCCGTTTTTTGGCACCTGCCTTTATTTCAGAAGAAATTGGGACAGCTGAGGGAAAATAACTTAAAATGGAAGTGGGCAGAGAAACCCATGGCAGCCAGCCAGGGAAATCTTCTTTGTAAAGGGCATGTGAGCCAGAAGCCCGTCCTAGGACAAAAGAGGGGCAGGGCTTGTTAAAGAAAGAAAAGGGATGACGACAACAGTAGTGACTTTGGGAGATGAGGCTTCAGCTGGAGCTAATTATAGATTGCCTATTTCGGCAGTTGCATGTGACCAAACATCATCTTTGTTTTAAAACAAATTTGAAACCTCGGTTAGAGCTCAGGCAGCCAATTAGAGCACGCAATCTGGGTGACATGGAAACAGTTGTCCCTTCAGCTGAGGCTTGTGGGCCCTCTTAAGGGACTGGTGTTTCATGCAGGTGAGGATTCCAGAAGACCTGTTGAGTTTGCTCACTCAAAAGACTGGCGTAGGCGCCGTGGAGTTTGAGCTCCACAATGACGTGGTGAAGGAAGCAAGACCGTGTTTTCACCCCATTTTACAGAGCAAGGAACAGAGGTCCGAAAGGACCATTTGGCCACTGAGGAATTACGCCAGAGAAGCAACTGGAACTGTCTTCTGATTCCTGTTCCACTCCTCTCTAACTCTACCTGTTTCCGAGGGACACACGGAGAGTTCCGTCCCGGGCCCACAAAAGATGAGGAGAGATCCATTTAGAACCACATCTGTTATTCCCCAAATAGATTTCAAGATTATCCAGAGATTATCCTATCCAAAACTGAGAATCCACCCTGCCCTAATTCTCCCCCTGACCTGAGCGGCGTATAGTGAGGCAATATCTGTTGACTTGAAATAATTGAATAGAAGATTACCAATGTCAAGTTGGTATTGCTTAATCCCAGAAGGTACTGTTGAACTCTATACCTTTTACTTTATTCTCTTTCAAAGGTTTTATTTTTAAGTAATCTCTACACACAATGTGGGGCTTGAATTTATAGCCCTGAGTTCAAGAGTCACACGCTCTTCACACTGAGCCAGCCAGGTGCCCCGAACTCTATACCTTTTAAATGTTTGGCCTTTTGTGAGGAAGGTATTTACCTAGATAGCCAGACTTAGGTGAGATCATCTGCAGAAGAAAGAGCCTTATCATAAAAAGGGGATGGACAACATTTAATATATAATATAATATGATATGATATGATACAATATAATATGATATAATGGCCCATTAGAAAAAGAAAAATGCTATTTGCAGATTGGATTGAATTCGTATATTAAACTGATTGTGTTTTATTGTTGCAAAATTGGTTCCTGGCTTGCAGTAATTATCAAGTCAACTAGAAGGTTTTTTTTTTTTTTTTTTTTTTAATTCATTACCATTTGGAAAGGTGGAATGAGGTACCCCATCCTAAGACCAAATGATAAAACAGGAATATACCAGGGTGGGCCTCATCTGGATCTGCAGCTGGATTCCTTTGATGTTCAAAGAGTCATTAATTGTTGGAGCCTCACAGAAACCACAGGGGACTGAGAGAAACAGTAACTTTGCTGGTATTCATTTCCAGTCCTGCTGAGTACAGCCTCAAGGTGAATCTGGTGAACACAACTCTACTTATCCATTTGGACTAGTCTCATTAACCTAAATCTGGGCAGACTTTTCATTTTTAACCATTTCTTCTTATACTAATATGAGTTTGGGAGAATCAAAGAATTTAGTCTTGGGAGGGTCACTGGCCATCAGAGGCCAGCCTCCCCACCTAGTGTGGGGAGCTTTCCTCCTATGGCATCTTTCATAGACGGCCAGCCGTCCGGCTCATCCCATTGTGGACCTCGTCGGGGTCATTGTGAGTTCTTTCTTATGTCAGACAGTCTGCTCGCATCTGCAAATGCTACCCATTTGCCTCAAGCGATCCGAGGACTCTGTAAGTATCTGAAAACAGCTGTCTTATCTTTCTATAATCTCTGCTGCTGCTAAAGGCAGGTTTTATCATGCATTTCTTGATATGCTGTCTGTACCTTTCGGGGTCCCTCATCTGAGGCAGGATACCATGGGAGTACAGACTCCCCTCGGAAACATTGCACCAAGTCGAAGAAGCCAGTCACAGAGACCATGTATTATGTGATCCATTTATACGAAAGTCCAGAATAGGGAAAGCTATAAAGACAGAAAGTAGACTAGTGGTTGCCTAGGCCTGGGAGGGGTAGGGAACGGAGAGATAAGAAGATGATAACTAAAGGTCTTGGGGGCTCTTTTTGAGGTGAGAAAATGTTCTACAGTTGACCATGGTGATGGTTGCACCTATCTGTGAATACACTAAAAACCACTGAATTGTATAAATGGGTGATTTGTATGGTGTGCAGATTTTATCTCAATAAAACTGTTTTCAAAAACTCAGTACAGGGGCGCCTGGTTGGCTCAGTTGGAAGAGCATGAAACTCTTGATCTTGGGGTTGGGAGTTCAAGCCCCACGTGGGGTGTAGAGATTAGTGACATAAGTAAATAAACTTAAAAACAACAACACCACAAAGCCCAGCACAGGATTTGTGGTACAAAACCTGGGTGCAACACTTGTTTCTGCTGCCTGCTCGCCGTGTGACCTTGAACACATCCCTCAACCTCTCCGCGCCTCAGTTTCCGTATCAGACACATGGCGGTACGAATACCTATTTCCTAAGGTTGTTGTGCGATTGAATTAGATAAAGTATATAAAGAGCCTAGCAGAGTGTCTGATACCTAGGTGTTCAACACAAAGTAACTTTCTCGTCCACTGAGTCTTTGAAAATAAGATGCCCAGCGTTGGTTGTAGTCAGCTACAGTGTCTCCCAGATTGCCTAGGTGAAGAGTGGAACAGAAGGAAAGAGAATGTCTGGGGACATCGGTAATTAAGGTTGTATAGCACCCAGGTCTCCTTCCTCTCAGCTGAGAGGGCCTTCTGTTTTCGAGAAGGAATGTGGGTTGCTGGGCCCGGCAGACTTGAGGAAGATGGAAACAAAGAAGCCCTGCTGGCAGGAAATCTCTTAAGAAGTTTCTGAAATGGTAGACTCACTCTACAGCTAAGGAAGTCTTTTTAGCCCAGATGTTCCCCTGGATGGCACTGGGCCCTTATGGGCTCTCACAAGCCTTTTGCCCGCCTCGTGAGCCATGGATGGCCTTCTCTGACGTCTGAAGTTCACCTTGAAGTTGTGAAAATGGAAGCTCAAGTGGAGCTGACTTCAAACCTTTGGAGATAAGCTCGCCAACCTCGTTATTTTGCAAAAGCGGGACTGAGACTCAGAGGTCAGGCTGGCTTAAGGCAAAGGCAGTAGCAGAGTGCAGGATTTTGACTCCGCCTACTTTAGCTTAGCACGCGCTGCCTCCTTGCTTCCGTGGCTGTGGATACTTCACTAGACCTCAAGGCTTTGCAACTTTTATTTTCCCAGTTCATGACATTGACGCATCTGCCTATAACACCCGCTCAGCATTTTAGGACCCCTGATGGTGCCCAGGAAGGAGTGACTAAAATGATAGGTACACTCTTCCTAAGTATGAGATATAAAAGACTCAACACAATACCTTAAGGAAAAAAAAAAAAAAAAAAGGAGAAATTTTTGTCTTAAAGGTGTACCTTCCAAGTTGGGGTGCCTGGATGGCTCAGTCGGGTAAGTGTCTAACTTCGGCTCAGGTCATGATCTCGCAGTCTATGGGTTCAAGCCCCAGGTCGGGCTCTGTGCTGACAGCTCAGAGCCTGGAGCCTGCTTTGAATTCTGTGTCTCCCTCTCTCTCTCTGCCCGTCCCCTGCTCCCGCTCTGTCTCCCTCTCTCAGGACTGAATAACTTAAAAAAAAAAATGTTTCATAAAAAATAAAGTAAATAAATGAATACAAAGGTAGAGCTTAAGGAGATTCTTATCTGCTTTAAACTCTAGGCCAGGAAACTTGAAAAGGAGGTGAGTCATGACTCATTTTCTAGGGCCAAAGGGGAAACTGGAGATGGTGGCTGTCCCTGTTCCTGCTGTTGCTTTGTGAAGCCTTCCACGTTGTTCCCAACAACCCCTGGCCTCATGCCTTCTTTCCTCCAGCCCTCCCTCCTCGGCTGGAGTCTGACGTGTGACTCTTCTTACCAAAACACAAAGAAAACCACCTATATTGTGTTGGAAAACTCTCAAAGGCCATTGAAATGCCAAGGGTGAAAAGAGGCGGGCAGAGGATAGTTTAGAACGAGCACAAACTGTGAAATCTTGGCTGTGGGTGACAAAGTTGAATAGTCCTGTTGGTTAAAACCAGCCGGCTACAGCCCCCACCTTCATTAATCTGTTGGCCTTCCCCCCCCCCCCCCCCCCCCCCCCCCCCGTCCCGCGTGTGCAAAACCTGCTTCTCCTTTTGGTTAAAGCCTTTAGGCTGAGTCTGAATCCATGCGATGTTGGAACTGGAAAGGTTTTCAAGGTTTGTCCAGTTCGGTCTCCCCTCTTGGCAGCCCAGAGAGGCTAATACAACTTGTCCAGGGTCAACAGATGCACTAGAGGGGGGAAGGTAAGGTCCCTGGAGCACCCCTTAGTGACAATGCATTTATGGATGCAGTTAACTCCTTATTTCATTCATTCACATGGGAGATGCTATTACTTTTGCTAGAGTTTCTTTAACCAATATAAGAGGTAGCATCTAATAAATCTATAGCTAAAATATGCCTTTTCTGAATTGTTTCTTAAGAACTGGTTTGGTATAAACCAGTTAGGCTTACACAGAATTCCCAAGGCTGCCCTTCACACCTCAAGCAGTGTCTTTGCTGAAGGCAGGGGTGGCTGGGTTTCACACCCCTGTCCTGGCTCTTCTCTGCAGTCCTCACTCGGTACAGAGCAAGCAGCTGGGGAGAGCTATTTTTGCACCGTTCATCCAATCTCAGTTTGAGTCTGTGATCCTGAAATCAGTTTTAAGAAACTGAAAACATTTAATGTTGCCTTAATAATAAATCCGCTGGTTTGCCTTTTTGAGTGGGAGAAGAGAAGGTGTGGATAAAGATAAAGTGGGTGCAGAAATTTGACTCAGCATGTGCCCATGGGTTTGGCTCCCACTGATCAAGTTTGGATTGGTTGAGAAATTTCTGATCATTTTGGGTGATTGGGTTTTCACTGGCTGGCCTCAGTACCGCATCCTGCCCCTCCCCCTTAACACTTGCCGCAAGGAGAATCCTGCCCTTCTAAAAGCACACCCCAGAAATATTATGCCATGTTTCCACGTGATCTCTTGCTTCCATAGACCTTTAATTTACGGGTCACATCTCAAAATCCTATGCTTGAAAATCGGGTTAATCTGGTACGCCTCTAACTTTCTTTTAGAGAAGGGAAAAAGACATCTTCGTAGGCATTGACCTTGAACTTGGGGCCTCAGTGGGGACTGGCTGTTCACCAGTAGACAGAAGCCCTCCCAGGAGTTTTCTCCAGAAGTGCATTTCACTTTCCCACAGTCAAAGGAGTGTCCTTCGGGGACTTTTTTTTTTTTTTTTCTCGCCAAAGCTAGCGTTTTTGGTTTTACTTCCTAAAATGGAAATAAAGTGGGGGATTTCACCTTTGTCATCACTGCAGAACTGTCATCTTCGATGCCTTGGTTTCACGGATGCCAAAGGAGGCAAGTGCCTGGCTCCGCCTCGTTGTCTCCATATAACCCACTTGGCCAAGCCAGTCCTCATTTTCAAGGCAAATCGGTCTGGCTTTCTGTCAAATAAAATCTGGCTTCATTTTTCAGTTAAAAAAAAAAAGTGTTAATAGGCTTCCCTTTGGCAACAGCTGTTCTGGATGGTAAATAATGCTAAGATAGGTAGTAGGTAGTTAAATTGGTAGACACAGACGTGGAACGTGGCTCTGGAGCCAGTCGTGGGAAATCCCTCTCTGCCTTGTTACAAGACTCCTCAGGAATCTCTAGCTGTTCTTCTGTGCCCTGCTCTAGGGGCCTTTTGCACCCTGGGCAGTTCCTTAGGATAATGTGGAATGGGTTCCCACGGGGGCGTCGATTCCATTGGAATCTGTTTTCTTTGAAAAGTATGGGAGAGGGGCGCCTGGGTGGCTCCGTCGGTTGAGCGTCCGACTTCGGCTCAGGTCATGATCTCGCGGTCCGTGAGTTCGAGCCCCACGTCGGGCTCTGTGCTGACAGCTCGGAGCCTGGAGCCTGCTTCCGATTCTGTGTCTCCCTCTGTCTCTACCCCTCCCCCCTTCATGCTCTGTCTCTCTCTGTCTCAAAAATAAATAAACATTAAAAAAATTTTAAAAAAATTTAAAAAAGTATGGGAGATCCTGTTTTTAATCCAGCAAAATTGGTTTTCTGGATTCTTGGAAGAGTGGGTAACTTCTGCTGGTGATTAGCCCCCTCTTCACTAGGTTCTGTGGATGTGTATAAGCAATAATTATGGGAGGGTTATACTTGCTAGCCCGGTCTCTGGATATGGGTGAGCTCTCTTACCCAAGAAAGCTAAGTGTGGAAGAATTGTATTATAGGAATTGCATGTAACCCAAAAGAAACTACTCGTCCACCCGGTACCCCTGGTTTCGGTGATGATGTGTGATATAAGAAGAGCAGTGTACCACATTAACCCACAAGGAAACCAAAGATACAAGAGAAAGTGCTTTAAAATAAAAATACTGGCAAAGGATGCGATTGAACAAATTTTCATTGATCTGTCTTAGGTGCAGATTTTAAGATAAAGAAGGCATTGTCTCTCCCTTGCCTAGTTTTTTTTTTTTTTTTTTTTTTTTTTTTGTTTGTTTGTTTGTTTGTTTGTTTTGGTGGTGGTTATTGATTTTAGAGAGAGACAGGGTGCAAGCAGGGGAGGGACAGAGAGAGAGGGAGACACAGAATTCGAAGCAGGCTCTAGGCTGAGCTGTCAGCACAGAGCGCGACACAGGGCTCGAACTCCCTGGATTGTGAGATCATGACCTGAGCCGAAGTCAGATGCCCAATCGACTGAGCCACCCAGGTGCCCCTCCCTTGCCTAGTTTTATTATTTCCTTCTGCTTAGTCTGGGTTTATTTTGTTCTTTTCTGCTTTCTTGAGAGGGAAGTTGACGTCACTGATTTGAGGGCTTTCTTTTCTAGTATGGGCTTTCCCATCTAAGTACTGCTTTGGCAACATCCTACAGATTTTTATGTGTTCTGCTTTCACACCATTTGAAATACTTTCTCATTTCTTTCTCTTTTTTTTTAAGTTTTAAAAAATTTTTTATTTTGAGAGAGAGAATCCCAAGCAAGCTCTGCACTGTCAGCGCGGAGCCCAATGTGGGGCTCAAATTCACAAACTGTGAGATCATGACCTGAATCAAAATCAAGAGTCAGACACCTAACCCACTGAGCCACCCAGGTGCCCCAATACTTTCTCATTTCTCTTTTGAGTTCTCCTTTGACGCATGGATTATTTAGAGTTGTGTTACGCTGTTTCCAAATATTTAGGTATTTTCCAGGTATCTTTCTGCCATTGATTTCTAATTTGATTCCACTATGGTCAAAAAACATATTTGGTACAAGCTGAACCCGTTTATTTATTTATTTTTTTTCAACGTTTATTTATTTTTGGGACAGAGACCGAGCATGAACGGGGGAGGAGTAGAGAGAGAGGGAGACACAGAATCGGAAACAGGCTCCAGGCTCTGAGCCATCAGCCCAGAGCCCGACACGGGGCTCAAACTCACGGACCGCAAGATCGTGACCTGGCTGAAGTCGGACGCTTAACCGACTGCGCCACCCAGGCACCCCGTGCTGAACCCTTTTAAATCTAGTGAGACTTGTTTTGTGAGCCAGAATCTGTTCTGTGGATACTTTGAAAGAATGGGTATTCCAGTCTTGATGGGTAGAGTATTTTATAAATGCCAGTTAGGTCAAGGTGGTGGATAATGTTGCCCAACCAGGCCTTCTGTGCCCTTGCTGATTTTCTACTTGTTCTACCAGTTACTGAAAGAATGGTGTTAAGATCTCTGATTGTGATGGTGCATTTGTCTCCTTTTCCTTATGCTTTTGTTGGTTTTGCTTCATGTATTTTGAGGCTTTACAATGTGATTCAGAAACATTTAGGCTTCTTATGTCCTCTTGATGCATTGACCCTTTTGTTATTATGAAATGCCCACCATAACGTCCTTTGCTCTGAAATCTACTTTGTCTAATGTAATGTAGCCATTCCAGTTTTCTTTGGATTAATATGAACATGGTACAGTATATCTTTGTCCATTCTTTTATTCTTAACCTATTTTTAGGTCTATATATATATTTTTATTTTTTTAACGTTTATTTATTTTTGAGAGAGAAAGAGAGACAGAGCACGAGTGGGGGAGAGGCAGAGAGAGAGGGAGACAGAATCTGAAGCAGGCTCCAGGTTCCGAGCTGTCAGCACAGAGCCTGATAACGGGGTTCGAACTCATGAACTGTGAGATCATGACCTGGACCAAAGTTGGACGCTTAACTGACTGAGCCACCCAGGCGCCCCGTATCTCTATATTTAAAAAATGTTTCTTGTAGGCAACATATAGCTAGATCTTGCTTTTTTAATCCCAACTGACCATCTCTACCTTTTAATTGGGATGTTTAAACCACTTGTATCTACTGTTGTTATTGGTATGATTGGGTTTGAATCTGCCACCTTTTTTTAATTTTTTTTTTTAATTTTTTTTTCAACGTTTTTTATTTATTTTTGGGACAGAGAGAAACAGAGCATGAACGGGGGAGGGGCAGAGAGAGAGGGAGACACAGAATCCGAAGCAGGCTCCAGGCTTCAAGCCATCAGCCCAGAGCCTGACGCGGGGCTTGAACTCACGGACCGCGAGATCTTGACCTGGCTGAAGTCGGACGCTTAACCGACTGCGCCACCCAGGCGCCCCTTTTTTTTTTACATTTATTTATTTTTGAGAGACAGAGTGAGACAAAGTGAGAGTGGGGGTGGGGGAGAGAGGGAGACACAGAATCCGAAACAGGCTCCAGGCTCTGAGCTGTCAGCACAGAGCCTGACGCGGGGCTCGAACCCACAAACTGAGATCATGACCTGAGCCGAAGTCGGCCGCTTAACGGACTGAGCCACCCAGGCGCCCCTGAATCTACCACCTTTTTATTTGCTATTTGTTTTCTATGTGTGCCATCTACTCTTCTCTTTCTTTCTGCCTTCTTTTGGGTCAGTTGAGTATTATTTATGATTCCATTGGGTCTCTTTTGTTGCCTTACTAGCTGTAACTCTCTTTCTGATGGTAGCTTTAGGGATTATAATATACATACATTTTTAACCTACCACGGCCTAACTTAACTGATACTATATTAAATAGTTGAAGAGGGGCACCTGGGTGGTTCAGTAGGTTACCCACCGGACTTCAGCTCAGGTCATGATCTCACGGTTTGTGGACTTGAGTCCCTCATTGGGCTCTGTGCTGACAGCTCAGAGCCCGGAGCCTGCTTCAGATTCTGTGTCTCCCTCTCTCTCTCTGCCCCTCTGCCACTCCCATTCTGTCTGTCTGTCTCTCTCTCTCAGAAATAAATAAACGTGAAAAAAAATTCTTTAAATACTTTAAGAATCTTTGGGGCCTGGGTGGCTCAGTTGGGTAAGCATCCAGTTCTTGATTTCAGCTCAGATCATGATCTCACTGTCCATGAGATGGAGCCCCACACTGCGCTCAGCGCTAACAGCATGGAGCCTGCTTGGGATTCTCTCTCCCTCTCTCTCTGCCCCACCCCCACTTGTGCCCGTGCTTCCTCTCTCTTTCTCTCTCGAAATAAATAAATGAACTTAAAAGGGGTGGGGGGGGGGAATCTTAGTATACAGCTGACCCTTGAACAACATGAATTTGAACTGCGGTGGTCTACTTCTACATGAATTTTTTAAAAATAAATACAGTACCGTACTGTAAATATATTTTCTCTTCCTTATGATTTTCTTAATGCATTTGCTTTTTCTAGCTTTATTAACACTACAGTATATAATACATATACAAAATATGTGTTTCTCAACTGTTGATGTTATCGGTAAGGCTTTTGGTCAACAGTAGACTTACTATGTTTTTAGGGAATCGAAAGTGGATTTTTGAAAAATTTATTGTACTTATTTTGAGAGAGTATGGGAGGGGCAGAGAGAAGGGGAGGGAGAGAGAGAATCTCAAGCAGGCTCTCTGCACTGTCAGCACAGAGCCAGATGTGGGACTCGAACTCACAAACCATGAGATGAAGACCTGAGCCGAAATCAAGAGTCGGTTGCTTAACCGACTGAGCCACCCGGTGCCCTAAAAGTGGATTTTTCTTTTAAGTTTATTTATTTATTTTGAGAGAGGGTGCGAGGGTCAGAGAGAGAGAATCTTAAGCAGGCTCCACACTGCCAGCACAGAACTGGACCCCAGACTTGAAATCATGAACTGCGAGATCATGACCTGAGCCGAAGTCGAATACTTAACCGACTGAGCCACCCAGGCACCCCAAAAGTGGATCTTTAACTGTTCAGGGTTGGAGCCCCAACCTTCTGCATTGTTCAAGGGCCAACCATACTTTTATTTCTATTCTCCTAGCTTTTGGGCTGTTGTTCTCATATATTTTTACTTCTACGTATGTCATCAGCCCGCGATACATTGTTTTGTTTTTGCTTTAAATTTATCTTTTACAGAGATTTAAATAATAAGAACAAAGTCCTTTATATTTACCTATACAATTACTATTTTGGTCTTCTTCATTCCTTTGCGTAAATCTAGATCTTCCTTCTACCTAAAGGACTCCTTTAATATTTCTTGTAACGCAAATCTGCTGGTGAGAAAATCTTTCAGCTTTCATAAGCCTGAAAAGTTTTTATTTTGCCTTCCTTTCAGTGGGTGTTTTTTTGGGTTAACAGTTTCTGATGGGAAAGTCCCCAGATATTCTTATCTTTGTTCCTCTGTATGTATTGGATCTTTTTTTCTGTATCTGCTCTTAAGATATTCCTCTTTATCACTGGTTTTCAGAAATTTAATTTGGTGTGCCTGAATGTAGTTTGTTTGTTTGTTTTATATTTCTTATCCGTGGGGTTTGTTGAGTTTCTTCAATCTGTGGATTTGTAGTTTTCAATGAATTTGGGAAAAATGTAGCCATTATTTCTTTAAATGTTTTTTCTGTGCCTGCCTTGAACTCCGGTTCATATTAACCTGTTAGCGGTTGTCCCACAGCTCGCTGATACTCTGTTCATTTTTGGTTTTGCCTTTTTCCTCTCTTTCGTTTTGGAAAGTTTCGATTGCTGTGTCTTCAAGCTCATTTATTCCTTTATTTTGCATCGTCTAATCTGCTGCTAAAACCATCCAGTGTGTTTTTCTTTTTTCTTTTATTTTTCCTTTTTTAAAAATGTTTATTTAATTTTGAGAGAGAGACAGAACATGAGTAGGGGAGGGGCAGAGAGAGAGGGAGACACAGAATCCGAAGCAGGCTCCAGGCTCTGAGCTATTAGCACAGAGCCTGACGCTGGCCTTGAACTCACAGACCACAAGATCATGACCCCAGACGAAGCTGGACACGCAACCGACTGAGCCACCCAGCCCCTATGAGTATTCTTGTGTACTGGTTCTATCATACATGTCATTTCTGAGTCACTTTCAACTGACTGATTTCAATCCTCCATATGGGTCATTTTTTCCTGTTTCTTTGCATTCCTGTTAATTTTTCATTGGATTTTATTTTACTAGGTGCTGTATAGTCTCATATTACTGTGAATATTTTTGAGCTTCATTCTGGGACTCCCTTCCCAAACCTCCCTATATTGTGAGGTTTTCTATTCTGTCCTGTGGGAACAGGATGCCTTTGGATGGTTCTTTTCCCACCCTCAGGCAGTGTCCTCACAGGCAGGCTGCATGACTCTAGGAGGGCCCTCAGCAGCTCCCCAGAGCTCACTGTCTGTGCAGTTCCTTCCTCCCCGGTCCTTGGTCCTGCTGTAGCTGCCCTGACCTTCCTGGCCCCCCAGCTGCTTGCCTTCAGCATGGGGAGATTGCTGGGCTCTACCTGGGTGCCTTCTCCCTGCATCACAGCCTGGTAACTCCAGCCATGAAGCTGGGGCAGGTTGTAGGGCTTGCCTCATTTGTGTGGATCTCTCAGGAGTCACTGTCTCGTTGCCTGTTGGCAGAAAGATGAATCAGTCCCTGTTATTCCATCTGGGCTGGAAAGCCCTAGAGTGTTTGCTCAGTTCTGTGGGATGGAAGAGCCCATAAAATGAAACGCCAGTAGTCTATTACATAAGCGATTTCTCTTGTGTTTGCACACGGGGGCCCGAAACACTGCTATGTCCAATTCGACAGACCCCTTGTGCCTAAAAACGAGATTCATCTTCATTAAAGGATTACTAATTTGTTGAGGGTTTGGGGCTCTGGACTGATTCTTCTTCAGTATTAAAACTATTAATTTCATGAACTCGCAATCACTTTCTGTCAATAAAATAGCTAGTATGAGGGCACCTGGCTGGCTTACGCAGTGGAGTGCACAACTCTTGATCTCAAGGTTGTGAGTTCGAGCCCCACAGTAGGTGTAGAGATTACTTAAAAATAATATCTTTTAAAAAATAAAATAGCATGTACTGTTTATACATGCTTTATAGATAAATTTTTTAAACGTTTATTGTTTTGACAGAGGGAGAGCACGTGAGCAGGGGAGGGGTAGAGAGAAAGGAAGAGAGAGAATCCCAAGCAGGATATGCACTCAGCACAGAGCTGGATGCAGGGCTCAATCTCACAAACCTTGAGATCATAGCCTGGGCTGAAATCGAGTCAGACGCTTAACTGACTGAGCCACCCAGATGTCCCGAGAGCTAATTATCTAATTTCATGGTTAACAAATTCTGTGAAGTAATAATACAGTTCTTTTACCATCTCCATTTTGCACAGATATTAAAGCACAGAGAGCTAAAGTAGCTTGACCAACATTATTCACGCAACTAGTAAGGGGTGGCCTGGATTCACATGTAGGGTCTGGCTCCAAAGACTATACATCTAGTCAACACACAAAACTACTTCAAAATAAGGTTGGTCCGTGTTTCCAGTGAGAAGGCAACTGATGCAGGCCCCTCAGCTTTCAGAGCAAGCTTGGCCATCTTGCTTTCGCTTCTCATGTTTTCTTTTTAAACAATTGTAGTTACGTACATATGCACGCGTGTGTGGTCATAACATGCACATGATTCAGTTTCACAAGCTCTAAGGATATTTAGTGAAAATAAACCACCTGCCTTTCTCCTCTCGAGCCCCCAAGTGCCCCAGACCATACTTCAATTTTTTTTTTTTAACGTTTATTTATTTTTGAGACAGAGAGAGACAGAGCATGAACAGGGGAGGATCAGAGAGAGAGGGAGACACAGAATCTGAAACAGGCTCCAGGCTCTGAGCGGTCAGCACAGAGCCCGACGCGGGGCTCGAACTCACGGACTGTGAGATCATGACCTGAGCTGAAGTCGGACACTTAACCGACTGAGCCACCCAGGCGCCCCATACTTCAATTTTTTTAATGTTTATTCGTTTTTGAGAGAACACGCATTTAATTTTTATTAATATTTATTAATATTTAAAAAGAGCGCCCCTTCTTAATTTTTAATGTGTCTTTCCAGAGATAATTTGTCACATATACACACTGAGAAACCAATGGCAGCGTATTACCCCCTTTCTTCTGCACCTTGCTTTTCTCATTTAAAAAGATATGTTCAGGGGCGCCTGGGTGGCTCAGTCGGTTGAGCGTCCGACTTCAGCTCAGGTCATGATCTCGCGGTCCGTGAGTTCGAGCCCCGCGTCGGGCTCTGGGCTGATGGCTCAGAGCCTGGAGCCTGCTTCCGATTCTGTGTCTCCCTCTCTCTCTGCCCCTCCCCCATTCATGCTCTGTCTCTCTCTGTCTCAAAAATAAATAAACGCTAAAAAAAAAAAAAAATTTTAAAAAGATATGTTCAAGCCATTCCATAACAGTAGGTAGAAATGTCTTAATAACAGTTGGATAGGTGTGGGTGTGCCTGAATCTTATGTACCTGCTCCTCTTGTCAAGGACCTGGAAGTTGTTTCCAAACTTGTACTATTATAAACACAGCTGCAAAATATATATATATCCTCATATTTTATCCTTACATGTATATGTATCACACATATATCATATATGGGTATGTGATTTCCCGTGGGTGCAAATGTATCCGCAGGATAAATCGCTAAAAGCAGAATTGTTTAAATTTTTTTTTTAACGTTTATTTATTTTTGAGACAGAGAGACAGAGCATGAATGGGGGAGGGTCAGAGAGAGGGAGACACAGAATCCGAAACAGGCTCCAGGCTCTGAGCTGCCAGCACAGAGCCCGACGCGGGACTCGAACTCACAGACCGTGAGATCATGACCTGAGCCGAAGTCGGCGGCTCAACCGACTGAGCCACCCAGGCGCCCCTTAAAGCAGAATTGTTATATCAAAGGATTTGTGCTTTTGACATGTTGGAAGCCATGACTAACTTCCTCGTGGGAGAGGTTGTACTGATTTACACGCTCACGGCAGCGTGTGAGGGTGCGTGTTTCCGTACACTCTCCCCAACACAGTTCATGAAAATTTTCTCACGCTTGTGTTTTTAAAAGAATGGCTGGGAACACCCTTATCAAAGCGTCGCTTTGCAGGGGGCGGGGGGGGGGGGGGACTGGTCACTGCTTATGTTGGCTAGTAAATTGAGAAACATTTAAGCAAATGTAACTTCACTTTTATTCATGATCATCCACTCCCTCCAGTCTACAGACTTCATCTGTGCCTGGTTCTGGGTACTAGAGGGAGAAAGATGTGTGACTTGGCCCCCGTCCTTAAGCAGCTCGTGGTGTAGAGGAAGACATGGGAGAGTGAGTAGCCGGTATGGCGTGCGTTGTGCTCGGCAGTTGGAGAGAACGGGCTAATGGGGCAACGAAGAGTGTTGCTAGATGTGTCAGGAGGTGTTGCCAAGGTGTATTGATCGTGTTAACCTTGATGGTGAAAGTCATCCCGGAAACAAGCAGGCGGAGAGGAGGAAGTTGGGCTCCCGCGGGGGTGGGGGGGTGGCTGCAGCACCGGGAGGGTCCTGCGAGATGGGAGGCTCATCTGGCGGTTGCCATCAGCACCTCCCTGCAGAACTGCCGGCCGCATGCAGGGAATCGGCCGCCTGTGATTGGAGGGCCGTTGCTGGTTGGGATAATGAACTCGGTAGTGTCGGCAGAGGTGATTGGCCGCGCCCTGCTGCAGTGAGATTGCAGACGCAAACGGGGTGCTCGGGTCCCGGTCCTGGCTCGTGTGATGATCATTAGTTGAGCGAGGACTGCTGAATAATTGGGACCTCCGAGTTGCTTCTGCCTCCAGGAGAGATCTGTTGGGCTATTGCTTTTAGCTTTTTGAAAAAAGCCAATCATTCGATCACCATCCATCTGCAAGAGTGAGTTTTTATTGAAGTAGCTCCGTCTGCTTGCTCTCTCTCAACGCCAGCAGCTCGGCGGCAGGGCTCTTCCTAGAGGGAGCCCCTTCTCAGGCCAGGCAGGACAGCAGTGCTAGGAAATTTGAAAAAGCAGGAAACAGCCACTGCATGCCGAGCTTTCAGCCTCACAGCCCCCCCAGGCTAGTCTTCCGAGCAGCCGCGTAGCCAGAGATCTTTGGTATTGTGGTCACATCCCTCCTCACAAGTGGAACAGTCAACCGCCGGCGACACTGGGAGGAAGCCGTGATGTTGCAGATGCTGTGGCCTTTTCTGTCCAGCTTTCTCCCTAGGGCTGGGTGCCAAGGCTCCAGAGAGGGGAACGATAATGAAGTCAGAGGCACCCCGGCTCCAGCTCGGGGAGACCAGATGTCAAGCTTTTTGGGGAAACAGGACGGAAGGGCTGAGGCCACGGAAAAGAGACCCACCATTTTGCTGGTGGTCGGACCTGCAGAGCAATTTCCTAAGGTAATGGCAACCTCAAGAGGACCTCCTACTTTAGGGGCTGTTCTAGGATCGGTTCCCTGGAGAAAACTGGAGTGTGGGGAGGAAGAGAGGACTTAGAAATCGATCACTTTGGTATTGGGGCCTGGGGAGAAGTGTTAGACAATGAAGAAACCCAAGTCTCCAGTCTAGAATCTTCCTGTGGCCACGGTAAAAGCTTTATCACCCTATCATGACCGGCTCAGTGTGGCCATTTGGGGAAGGAAGGTTGAAGGCAATAGAGGATTTACCTTAGGATTTGTCATTTTGGTCCCAGAAAGCCGTTTGAAAGGAAGAGACAAACGATCACACAAACGATCACGCTATGTCTTGTGTCTTAGCTTGTCTGAACAATGCAGGGAGGACCTTTAAAGTTGAACCAGACTGCTTGGAGCTGGGGAGGGCCAGCCTGTCCTGCATCCCTAAGGTCAGACCTTTGGGTCTGTAAGGAAGGGAGGAGAAGGAGGAGTCAGGAGAGGCTGGAGTCCCAAGGTGCAGAGGCCGGTCCCCTCGCGGGTCTGCGGGTCTCCCAGGGCCATCTATCTGTTCATCTGGTGCTGTGAGTGTGGGTCATCTCGCCTCATGTTCACAAGAGCCAAGGTAAGTTGTAGCACCCCCATTTCATGGATGAGGAAACGGAGATGCAGAAAGGCTGAATAATTTACCCAGGATTCAACAGTTCCAGAGGGGTAGAGGTGAGGTTTCACCCCGAAATCTGTATGGAACTTTGCCTTGTACTTGGCCTGGCTTTCCCTGAAGAAAGCAGTTTTAACAGGACCAAGGTGCATTCTTGGGATTAGAATGGAAAGTGCGGCTTGCCTGGGATTTCTCCTGCTTGTGTTAGGAGCAGCCTTGCTGACCTCCTGAGTTGTGGTTGTTTTGAATCTGTTCTCCTTTCTCGGGATAAAAATCAACCAGAAGAGAGAAGGAGATTCTGCCCTGTGTCTGGCACATTGTAGATTCCCCCAAAATGTTGTTTGAATTGAACTGCTGTATCAGAGAATTAAATGTTGGGTTTTTCTCTGCCAAGTGGGAGGGACGACAGCTCCTGCTGGCATTCAGGTGCAGGCTTTGAGCAGAAGCCTCTGTAGGCCATGGGCTCGTCCTGGTGGGCAGGGGCCTCAGAATCCGCGTTCCGCCTGCGGCGTGCTTCGAGCCCCGTCTCTTTCTACCTTTCTGTCATCCTGGACGAGCTCAGAAATGGCGGTGGCGCTCTCCTTTGTGAGAACCTTTTTTGTTTTTTTAACGTTTATTTGTTTTTGAGAGAGACAGAGACAGAATGCGAGTGGGTTAGGGGCAGAGAGAGAGGGAGACACAGAATCCGAAGCAGGCTCCGGCCTCCGAGCTGTCAGCACAGAGCCCCATGCGGGGCTCGAACTCAGGAGCTGTGAGATCATGCCCTCAGCTGAAGTCAGACGCTCAACCGGCTGAGCCACCCAGGCGCCCCAAACCTTTTTTTTTTTTTTTTTTTTTTAATCTATAGACCTGCTTGCCTGATGGCCAAGGGATTAAGAGACTGGCTGGCTCCCTTTTAAATTCACCTACTTTGGACTTTAATAATTAACTGCTCCATTTCCCAAACTCATCCTGGCACCTATTGCCAGCCCTGCCCCCGGGTGGCCTCATGTCAGGACTTTCTGTTCTGAACAGCTTAATTCCTGGCCTGCCAGTGGGGCCAGGGGGTGGGGTCACGGGGCCCAGCCAGAGACCCACACCTTTCCCTTTCTCCAAGAGGGAGACAGATCAGCTGGCTGGGGGTGGGGGCAGCCCCAGGGGGGAGACAGAGCAGCCAGTTTGGTGTGAAGCAAGAAAGCAAGCACATCTGGGCAGTGTGGACTCTTGAGAAGCAGGTAAACTGAGAACTGGGAATAGCAGGAGCATTTCTGCAGATGAACGGACAGAATAGTGTTTCTGCAGCGTGTGTCCTTGGCCAGTGCAGCGACTCCTGAAGGTGGGGTTTGGGGTTCGCGATGCCTGGCCGATGGGACCTCAGCTTCTCACTTCCCCAGCTTCTCACTTCCCACTACTTTGTTGTGCTGTCACTTCCCCCTGTCTGCTAGGGAGTCAGGTTCCTGCAGGCTTTTCTTCTAGGAGCTGTTCCAGTTTGCCCCTTTATCTTTGTCTTAACAGTTAATCTGCAGTTGGAGAAGAAAGCCATTTAGTGTGGCATGAGAGAGGCGCCCTCAGGGCCATTCAAGCTCGCAAATCCTGAGGGGCCGGCTCCTCAGAAGCTCAGAGAATTTTGCCCATTGTGTGTCTAATTGCCAAGTGCGGGCAGGTTTCATTGGAAACCCAGCTACGCCGGGCTGTCATGGCAACCTGATCATCAAATGACACTCCCAGCCACAGCGGCAAATGAGGTTCGAGAACCTTACGGGTGGGTGGGGCTGGAGCAGGCTGGATGCTGGCGGGGCTCCTTTGCACATTAATATTTTTGGCCCGGTCTGAGTCATTGCAGAAGAGGGAGAGATACTTTATGACCTAATGCTCCACTCCCAGAGGCAGTCTACCTGCCCTGCTCTTCTGCTCACGGTATTCAGCGCTTACAGGAAGCACCTGTTCTGGGGGCATGACCCAGAGCAGTAGAACAGGGACAGACAGCCTCTAGTGGCGTTGGCAGACTCCAGGAGAACAGGATGCTGGGGAGAGGAACTTCTACGTTACAGATGAAATGGAACCTGAGACTGCTAGATCCTAAGGGATCCAGAGTTGCTGTCATTGGCTTTGCATGCCGCTTGTTACAGGAACGGACATCAGAAGAGGCCCGCAAAAGTAGATCTGGGCCACAAAACTCAAATAAGTCCAAAGAGCAAAGAATGGCAGATGGCAGGACGGGGAGAGGGATGGCACGTGACGCTGTGAGCCGGTGTGACTCAGGAGGATCGGAACACGAGCCCTGCTTCAGTCTTCCGTATTTGTATTTCCCCGGTATGCGTTCAGAAGCTTTCACACAGATCGGTTTTGGGTTTGCTTTTTTTTTTTTTTTTTTTTTTAAAGCTAAGCTTAAGCCTGAACTCGCTCAGGTCACACACCTTTCCCACACACCTGCCACCTTCCAGTATGAAGCACTGCGTACTGTAATTCTCCATGTCAGGCGTGTACAGGCTTTCTTTGGAAACTGAGTTCTAAAATCTCTTCCTGGCAGCGTCAGGTTTGGGCGCTGTTTTCCGTGGATGTAACAAGAGCTGGGTCCTGGGTGAGGCCCAGTCCTACCGCCAACAGGCTCTGGGCCCCGGGCGAACCAGGGTGCCTCTCCAGGTCTGTTTGCTCATCTCAGAGATTAAGGGGGTGACCCCAGAGCCCCTCTGGGCCCCGCCGTCTGTAACCCCAGGGGTAGAGCACTTACCTTGCATCCCAGGTGCTTCGAGATTGGCTCACTTGGGTGGGATTTCCAGTTTCTGTGCGACAGTGGAATTCTGCCTGACCTGTGGGACTCAAGAGGAGGGCTGGTTTAAATAAGTAAGCAAACACCCAATTCCAGTTTGTCTAATGAAAACATTCCGTTGGACTCCTTCACAGTTGCACAATAAAAATACGTCGGAACCCTTTTTTAAAATCAGCGTTGGAATAGAATTAACGTTAGCATTGGAAAATAACATTTTGATGAGCACATGCAGAGCTTTTCAGAGAACATTTCTTGACCCCCATGATACCATTGGGCTGTGGAGTAACAAGCTCTGTTACAACCAAGGAGATTTCGTCCTGTTGTTTTTTCCCTAGAAAACAGTTGCTGTTATCTGGTAACGCTTTAATCAGTTTTTCCCTAAAATGTAGAATATGGGTTTCCTTTTATTTGGTATTGTTTTTGAACATTTTCGCATGTTCTGTAAATACATGATGAAACTCGATAGTACACAAAGAAAAATTCCGTAGTACAGTTATATTTACTTGTTAGAAAATGAACATCTCCCAAGTTGAACAACTTATTTTTTCAACCAAAATATTTGCCATATTAGAGGCGCTTGGGTGGCTCCGTTGGTTGAGCGTCCCACCTCTTGATTTTGGCTCAGCTCATGATCCCGGGGTCATAGGGTTGAGCCCCTTGTCGGGCTCTGTGCTGAGCATAGAACCTGCTTAAGATTCTCTCTCTCTCCTTCTGCCCCTCTCCCCTGCTCGTGTGCCCTCTCAAAAAAAAAAAAAAAAAAAAAAAAAAAGCCATATTGGAATGACTGCAGTCATCAAGAAATGAGATATTTCAACATATGTCTGTAACTTATTTTTATTTCAGAGGCGAACATGAATAATTTAACAAAGGAAGATCAGCATTTCAAAATTTAGCTCCTGTATTTATAAATGTGAATCTCCTTTATTATTATTATTTTTTTAGTTTTTGTTTTTAAGTAATCTCTATACCCAACACGGCACTCAAACCCACAACCCTGAGATCAAGAGTCACATGCCCTACTAACTGAGCCAGCCAGGCACCCCTATAAGTGTGAGCCTCCTTTAAAATAAAAATAATAATACACGACCTTGTTGAGGTGGATGAAATACCCCAACGACTATGTTTGCAGACACTCAGAAAAACACACTTGAGGTCTTCATCACGAGTGATCATGCTATTTATATCAGCACCCTCCGTGACCAAGTCGAGGTACAAAGGTTCAAAACAATAGTCTGCCTTCAGGGACCCCAGTAGCAGAGAAAAGTTGTATGTGAAAATAGCCCAAACCAGAAATTCTAGATGGCGCAATTCTAGAGGTAGCTGAGTGCCATGGATTTAGGGGGAGGCTGAACAGAAGTCTTCTGGATAATCCAAGCTGCCTCTGGAGTCCTCATCAGATCCTCTCCAGTGTAGTCCAAGACCTGTCATTACAGACTCATCATCAGGTCTCTTTTAGAGGGGCTGAGATGTCATATAAGTTATTCAAATGTTTCATAATGCTACATGTAAGCATTAACATCTTATTTTTTCTTAAGCCTTATTTATTTAATCTCTACACCCATCGTGGGGCTCAAACTCATGACCCTGGGACCAAGAGTCACATGCTCTTCTGACTGAGCCAGCCAGGCACCCCATCTTATCTTAAAATTCTTTTTTCTAGTTCTTAACAAAAAGCTTTTTAGTGAGTTGATAAAATTCCTTTTACTTTTGTGATTGCCAAATAATAACCATCCATTTTTATCCATCCCGGTAGTGAGATTTAGTCTATATTAGGAAATGGCGCACTATAGAAGGAACATCTCTGTGATGTGGTCTGCCTCCGCAGCACGAGTCTCTGACACTTCTCCTTGGGGAAGGGGATGATGTGGAGGTGGTAGGCCGGCCTCGAGAGGACGGGCCGCCCTTAACTGATGACCCAAACCTGACTTTCCGGGACCTGAGATTTTCCCCTTATCCTCGCCTAAAAGGGATCTTCTGGAGCTGTGTGCCCAACAGAACTTTCTGTGGGATGGAAATGCTCAGTGAGTCCACGTGGCTGTGGAGTACTTGAAATGTGGTCACACAACTGAGGAACTGAATTTTTTTTTTAATTTCATTTTAATTAATTTAAAAATTAAAACTTCCCTCTTGAATAGGACAGACCTAGGCCAGAAAGCTAGGACTATACCGAACTTTGAAGTATTCTGAGGGTGGGCCCTGAAGGCCATCTGGAGTCTTCAGTGAGGGGCTGGCTGACCCCAGGTTGATGGTCCTGGGAAGTCCCTCAGCACAACGATCTTTAGCGGGGACCCCCTCTGCCCCCATCATGTCAGCTCCCCGGTGCTTGTAGGACCCCCAGGAGGAAGCCTGCAGGGGAATGGGTTGGTTCTGAGGTGCTCCCATTGCAGAGTGGCCTGGAAAAGGTCACTGGAGCCAGCTGGAAGGTGGCGCGACTAAGGCAGTCTGAGTCCAGGGCACAAGCCTGCCCAGGGGCAGCCCCCTTGCGGATGCGTGAGCCCGCGATGGGGCCGCTTCCAGGATGGCTGCGCACCCTGCTCTCGGGCAGCTCCTGCCAACTGCTATCCTCACAGCTGAACTAGACCCGTTTCCAGTTAGCATCGACCCAGTCTGTCCAGCCGCTTCTTTTTCTGTCGGGAATGATTTACTAAAGGGGAGAAAACCATTGTATTGTGTGACGCGTTTGGGGACCTTGTGGAAAAACATGCTGAAGGCTGTTTGTTCATCTGGCGGGCTTGGCAGCGCAGGGTGAAGGTTCGCTCCGACCGACAGCTGTCGCGGCCCGCTGGCGAAGAGTTAAGTCGGGGCGCAGGTGACGTCAGTCCTGATCTTTACACGCCTCCGCTTGAGCAATCGCCGCCTCCTCGCGGGGGCCGGTGCTCATTGGCTGTGGGCAGGGCTTCCTGTGGGCAGGCTTTTCTCAATTAAGTAAAAGGGCAGGGCCTGAGCAGCCAATGACAGCTGCGCCCCGGCAGATCTGGTGCGTGTGTGCCCGGCCGGCAAGCATTCCCTGGCTCGCAGGCGGCGGCGCGCCCGGCTCCCCGTCAGCATGCTCTGCCTGTGCCTCTACGTGCCGCTCATCGGGGAGACCCAGACCGAATTCCAGTACTTCGAGTCCAAGGGGCTTCCCGCCGAGCTGAAGTCCATCTTCAAACTCAGCGTCTTTATCCCCTCCCAGGAGTTCTCCACCTACCGCCAGTGGAAGCAGGTCTGTGCGGCCTTGGGGCCGGCGGAGTGAATGAATGCGCGAGTGGTGGTAGACGGTGCGCGTGCGCTAACTGCCCGGTCTCCCCGCCGCCGTGGGGGAAAGAATGTGTGAAATGTGCAAGTTCTTGCGGCTGCAGCCGGGAAAGGGCTATGTCACGTCGCGGGAATGACTGGCTTTCATGTGACTTCCAAGGAAGGCCGGAATTACCGGGAAGATACTTGTGGGAGACGGAAAGGAATTCTTTTGCCGGGGGGTGCGGGGGTGGGTGGGTAGTTCCGGAGAAGTACAGGGCGGGCGGGCGGGGATGGGGGCACAGCCCACATGCTGTGGGGCTGTTTCTCCGAGCTGGGGGAACGGAGGGACGGATAGGCAGAGAAGCTCCTGTTGGAGGCCCAGGAGTTGGAAGTCGTGTTACAGAGGTCGGAGCCGGGGGTGCTGTGCCCTGGGAAGGGGGAGAGTTCCCTTGGGAGCAGGGAGACAGCAGGAATCGTTACATTTTAAAGACGGGGAGATGGCTACGCGGCCTGTGGGGGTTGCTTGCCTCCTGAAGGGGCACCCTGACTTCTCTGTTAGATCTCATGCTGTCCCTTCAGTGCTCCTGATGGCAGTGGAGGTCGGATGGTGTGCCAGGGCTGGTGATTAGCATATCCTAGGAAGGAGCCAGAAAGTAGGCCCAGTAGTTCTGAGGTAGAACCAGTGACTTTGAAGATATCTTGAAATCAGCTGCCATGAACACAGCCTTGGGTTTTCTGTATCACAAGGCACCCCGCACACCAAGGCACATGGATTGCGTTGGTGGCAGAACAGCCCAGATGCCAAAGCCTCCTAGAGTCTATTTCCATTTCTGTCATAAATCTAGACTGATAACCCTATATGTAATTCGTACCATTCTTGGCTGAGAGCGCAAATGTCCGCAGGAAGTTAACTCCAGATAACAGATAAAATATGTACCAGCATCTGTCTCACATTCCAGCCACACCCCCAGAGTTGTTCTTTGGATCATGTTAGGTGACATGGTATCTGTCCAGGCCTCCTCCTAGCACCCTTAGTGGCTGAGCGGTCGCAAAGAGCCATCAGCTAGTTCGGAGAGTAACCCTGATTGTAATCGTTGGAGGGCACCAGCTCGCCCCATGGTCCATCCATTTCCTAACCCGTTGGCTCAGAGACTTTTAAAGCCATATTGGTTTGTGAATGGTGAATGTGTTTCTCACTGAGAGAATTGGGCAACACAGGAAGATTATAACCATTTTCCTTAGGGGATTCTCGGTCTAGATTTTGGGGTGTTGCTGGGTTGCAGTGACTCATGTGTGTCCCCCACCTTCTTGAGATTAACTTTTAGGGCGGCAGCAGGATCTCTAGGGAGGTGGCTCTGCAGTCCAGCAGGCCCAGCTTGAATCCCGCCCACCACTTCCCTAACTGTGTGACCTTGGATAAATTACTTAACCTCCCTGAGCTTCTGTTTCCTTTTTTTGTAAAATGGGGGAAATGACAGTACCTGCCTCCTAGAGCTGCTTGAGAGGGTTCAGCAGGTTACTAGAAGTAAAGCATTTAGCAGCTCCTATGGCACAGGCCAAGTGCTCACTCGTCTGGGGAGAATTTCCGGGTGCTGGGCATCCAAAACCAATGGCAGCTGCTGAGCAAGAATCACCTCTAAGGGCAGGCACAGAGTGCTGTTAAGGAACGGGGTCTCTTCAAGCCTTGTTGGGTCAGTAAACTACTAAGAAGAGCTGGCCTGCCTTTTGGTACCTCGTTGAGGGAGCTGAGGTCAGTTACGTCACCTGGGATCAGAGGCCGGCGGTGCCATTAAGCCCAAGCCCCAGAATAGTCCCCCCTTGGCTCATATCAGGGTTCTCTGGCAGTGTTTCCGGCAAGCAGGCATTGGCAGGGACCAGCTCTGCCCCATACCTTTACCGTGGTCACCCATTTGTTCTTGGGCCAGTGCCACTTGTAGGGATAAAGAGCAGGCTACAGCATTGCTGGGGGAATCTGGAGCGCCCAGGGCCGTCCCCACATTTGGGCAGAGAGCATGCAGGCTGAGGCCTGGTGCCAGGGACAGTGCTGCCGGGGAGCCACGCAGCTGACCCTGGGGTACAACAAGTTAGTCTTCAGGACACTCGGGATGAGAAAGTGCCAAGCCCGCCACTGTTAGCCTCTTGCGGAAGGGCTTCTCCTGGGTGTACTTTTCCCCCTTTGCTTGTGAGGGAAGCAGGATGCGCTCTTGCTTGGATTCTGGCCAGCCCCCAGGAGTCTGAATGGTGGCTCTGGGAGTAGAGCGAGGGAAGCATCTCAGGTCCTTGAGGCCACCTCTGTTCTGTTCGTGGGCTGGCACAGTTGTTTCCTGGGGACGGGGCACCGTGAGGGACAAGGGAGAGCTAGTGCTCGAGCTAATGGACCAAACCTTCCTTTTGTTTTGTAGAAAATCGTGCAAGCTGGAGATAAAGACCTCGACGGGCAACTCGACTTTGAAGAATTTGTCCATTATCTGCAAGATCACGAGAAGAAGCTGAGGCTGGTGTTCAAGAGTTTGGACAAGAAGAATGATGGTGAGCGTTGCCTCCAGAGCCAGTGGCTGCCCCGGGTCTCAGGCCTCTCGCAGGGCCCGGCCCCCGGCTGAAGCCTTTGTTGTTGTTGCAGGACGAATCGACGCTCAGGAGATCATGCAGTCCCTGCGGGACCTGGGAGTCAAGATCTCCGAACAGCAGGCAGAAAAAATTCTCAAGAGGTGAGCGCTTCGTCAGCCTCCGCGTTTGGTTTAACAAGCGTGTGACGAAAGAAAGGCGTTCTCCGACCAACTCTGTGGTGCCCTTCACTGTACTGACCCTGTTTCTCTGAACTTTGGCTTCTGGTGGTTTGACGCGAGCCCCAGGTAGCCTCTCCCCGAGAGCCGCTGCTCCCCGGGTTCCAGGCCAGGGTCACAAATCACTTGGAAGCGTGCCCGCTCACCGGTGGCCCGTGAAGACCAAAGACTAGTTGGGGGCGTTTCAAGTGGGTGAAAGGCGAGCACTGCCTGGCGGGGAAGGGGCTCGGGCAGCCTGTTTACGGTGGACTTCTTCCTGAGAAGGCCGACACTTCTCCCCCATGTCCTCAGACGTGCTGCCCCGAGACAGCTCACAGGGGAGCCTGGTCCTGGGGGGTTAGCGTAGTGACTCTGCCAGGAAGTCATGCAGGTTTGCGTTAGGAGCGGCTTCCCGTCCTGCCTGCGCCTTTTCCAGATCCCCGGGGCCGGAAGGGGCTGGTCAGGGCCAGCCGCCTCTCGTACCGCTCCCCGGGCGTTTGTGCCGTGGCGTGTGTCTGCTTCACTAACATCTGCTCCGAGCACTTATCTGTGTTTCTCCTCTCTCCTCTGCATCCTCCTTTGTCTGTCTGTCAGAATACGAACGGGCCACTTCTGGGGCCCTGTCACCTAGTAAGTATCCGTGTCACCCTGGTGACTGCCTCCCTCCTTGACCTCTGTGCCCGATCGGAACGGGGTTCTTGTGGGCCACGATAATTCCCGTTTTTGTGCAAAGTGGGGTGTGGAGCCACCTGGCCTCTTCACTGGGGCAGAGGCACCTCCTGTGGGTTCGTCAGTGGCCCCGCGCCTGCCCCCGGCTCGCCTGGAGGGGGGATGTGCAGCTGGCACGCGGGCCCGTTTGCCGGGGGAAACCGACCGTGCGTTTGTCTTGCAGCATGGATAAAAACGGCACGATGAGCATCGACTGGAACGAGTGGAGAGACTACCACCTTCTGCATCCCGTGGAAAACATCCCCGAGATCATCCTGTACTGGAAGCATTCCACGGTGAGTCCCTCGTCCCCCGAGGCGCTTTCCGCCTCTTCCGTTCAAGGGTCCCCTCGTGTGGCATCAGCCCCCACCCCGGCGTGGGGGTGAGGGCGGGGTTTTTGGCTTGCCTCCTGCTCACTCCGCCGGCGGCCCCCCAGAGCCCTCCACGTGCACCCTCCGTTCCCACATACCGGCCAACGCAGCCGTTCCCCAGACAGGGGTTCCCTCTGCCAGGGGTGCCCTCCTGCCCCACACACCTCCTGTTCTTCAGGGTCCACTCCAAACACCCCTTCCCCGATCCGGCTTATTCTCCCAAAGCCGGAGTGTGCCTTGGGCGGCGGGGGACACTGTACAGAGGACAAATACAGAGCCATTAAGTTTCTTCCCCCCCTCCCCACTTTTTGTGTCCTTTCTCTCTGTCAAAAGAAAACATCCCCACGGTCCTGTTCATAGTGTTCCTTCGCGCCTGTCAGCGCCGCTGTTCAGAAAGACCCACACCTCCCTGGTCGTGGCCGTGTTGGTGCCCCGCCTGCAAGCCCCTTCGCTTGGGGTTCACCTCCAATCTGTCTCCCACTGTGTCCAGGTCAGGGCCTCACCCTCAGGGCGCCCCTGGCTCTCAGCGGGGGAAGTTAGGTGCCCTGCTCCAGGCGTCAGAGCAGAGCTGGTGCCGACTCGGCAGGATGCCGCCCAGGAGAGAGGCCATTACGTAGGCATCGCAACCCCTCTGATATTTGCTGAGGCCCTTGCACAATGTTCTGCCAGCGTGATCTGGTTACACATCGGGTTTCAGAAGAATTTTTACCCCTGACTTGACCCTTTCAGTACAGGCAGTCTGGTGATCCTCAGCTGAAATGCCTCTGTAAGCCGTTCTTACAGGAGCCAGGGGCAGTATCTGAAAAGCCGTCCAAGTGGTTTTATAACTGCTTTCTTCCAGCTGCGCTCTCAGATTCTATCCCTGGGCCTCTGCGCGGCTCCGACAGGGATCGGAGCTGTGCCACCTTCACACGGTGAAGGGGGAGGGGCACACCCGTCTCCGACCCTGGGCCCTTGGCATTCTCACTATCTGTGTGGCCCCTCGGGCTCGGCCCTTCTAGACGGTGGAACGTTATGGACCTAGCTGTCTGCCAGCAGCTTGGCCACGAGAGTCGGGAGCCTGCGTATTTTATCTTTGTTGGTCTTCCTCGCAGATCTTCGATGTGGGTGAGAATCTGACGGTCCCCGACGAATTCACGGTGGAGGAGAGGCAGACGGGGATGTGGTGGAGACACCTCGTGGCTGGAGGCGGGGCAGGGGCCGTGTCCAGAACTTGCACGGCACCCCTGGACAGACTCAAGGTGCTTATGCAGGTATGTGGGGAAAGCGGGCCTCAGACTGCCTGGGTTCTATCCCCTGGTTCCTCAGCGGGTTGGTTTTCCCCTCCTTTGTATAACCCTGTTTGGCTTACAGTTTTCTAACCCATTAAATTAGATCGGAATTACTGCTCAGACAGGGTAGCATAAGATCCAGATCTAGGTGCCCTTTTGCACATAGTTTATCTCATTTTATCTGGGTCAAGCAAGCCAGGGGTCACGTTACAGGGCCGTGATGGGGGCAAGTGAGGCCACCAAGAACCGGGTGTGACGGGAACCTGTTTCTTTGGGTGCATCTTGCATAGACATCACACGGGGTCGGAGTAAGTGGACCCCCACCTGGCCCGGAGACCTTTACCTTGGCCGGGTGCCTGACTCCACGTCCACAGGGCAGAGATAAGCTAGGCCCGTGTCAGGGACAGGGTTGTGAAATCGACCTGCACGAGGACGCCCTGTTGGACTTCAGTGTCACCTGAATATGGCCAGTCACCTGCTTGTCCCCTTGCTTGTGTGCTGACACTTGTGTTTCTGAGCCCTGCTCAGAAAAGGTGCCATCCTTTCCTCCCCCGCCCCCCCCCCCCCCCCCCCCCCGCCTCCTTGCCCTCCTGAGCCTGCATTGGTTTGAAGCTTGTTAAATGTGATTTCCCTTCTTGTGCCCAAGTTGGGAGGTGGAATGGTGTGGGGAGAAGAGCTTTAGGGGGTCCCCCATCCTCACAGCCGTGGAACTTTGGGCAAGTCACTTTCGTGCCGGGACGTCCAGGTCCTCTGTAAAAAAAAAAAAAAACCAAGGGGCTCCAGCAAATTGCCTCATCGATTTGTGTTTCTTAACTGAATTCCCAGGAACGCGGTAGGGATGAAAAGCGGTGCGTGGGTGGAATGATGGTGCCTGGGATGTGCCTTAAAGCGATCCAACAGGTGGGGGTGGGGAGCGCACGCAGATGTAGAGTGGCCGTGGTTTCGTGCTTGTTGAAGCTGATTATGGGCTCACGAAAGCCCATGATATCTCTGTGCATTTTTGTATGTGTTTGAAATTTTGCGATAAGAAAAAGCTCAGTTTAAGAAACTTTTTTTTTTAATTGTTTTTTAAAGTTTATTTATTTTTGACAGAGACAGAGTGCAAGCATGAGCTGGGGAGGGGCAGAGAGAGAAAGGGAGACACAGAATCTGAAGCAGGCTCCAGGCTCCAAGCTGTCAGCACAGAGCCTGACGCGGGGCTTGAACTCACGAACCGTGAGATCATGACCTGGGGCGAAGTCGGACGCTTAGCCGACTGAGCCACCCAGGCGCCCCAAGAAACGTTTTAAGGTAGTCATTGTGCAGGTGTTTAGCACAATGTTGGCACACAGCGGGTGCAGGAGGAGCTGGGGTAGCCGTGTTTGATCGTCACGGTGTTGCGTTACCCTTCTGAAAACCGAGAAACAGAGAGCTGCCCGCTGACCTCGGTGTGTTGGCCTGTGATAGAGCCTCTTTGTCCATCAATGGCAGCCCTCTGGCCGCAGGGTTCTTTCTGACCGCTTGTCCTTCCCTCCTCAGGTCCACGCTTCCCGAAGCAACAACATGTGCATCGTGGGCGGGTTCACCCAGATGATTCGAGAAGGTGGGGCCAAATCCCTCTGGCGGGGCAACGGCATCAATGTCCTCAAAATTGCCCCTGAGTCGGCCATCAAATTCATGGCCTATGAACAGGTGAGGACCCAGCTTCCCTGGGCTGAGGTCCCTGCCCTGCTGATGCCCTGGAACTTGGAGCCAGTCACTGGGGACAGCAGGGCGGGGCAGGCGGCTGGGTCCGGCCCCCACCCTGCTGCCAGCTCCACTGTGGGTCAGTTCCTTCTATTTTGGGGCGGTGTCACAGGTGCCAGGGACACCGGGTCTTGGTTAAACTTGACTGGCCCTGGGAGGAACGGTGGGGCAGGGCCCAGTGCGCTGATCTCTGGGGTGCATCAGTCCGTTTGCTCTCTGTTCTAGATCAAGCGTCTTGTGGGGAGTGACCAGGAGACTCTGAGGATTCACGAGAGACTTGTGGCAGGGTCCTTGGCTGGGGCCATCGCGCAGAGTAGCATCTATCCAATGGAGGTGAGGGCCACGTTGGTCTGCGGTAGGGCCTCTTAGAGCAAGCAGTGTGCGTGGGGTTGAGGGCGAGGAGGGGGCCACGCTCACCGTCCCGTCGCTCCTTTTGGGTTCTCCAGGTTCTGAAGACCCGGATGGCCCTGCGCAAGACAGGCCAGTACTCGGGCATGCTGGACTGCGCCAGGAAGATCCTGGCCAGAGAAGGGATGGCCGCCTTCTACAAAGGCTATGTTCCCAACATGCTGGGGATCATCCCCTATGCTGGGATAGACCTAGCCGTCTACGAGGTGAGGAACCCCTAGTAGCCAGGAACCCCCATCTGTTGTCACACTTCCTGAAAGACACTGGGGCTGACTGCGACAAGGAACACCAGTGTCTCCTCCCAGAGTCATCAAGTCATTGCAAGGGTCTCCTGTCACACTGCAGCCCCCAAGTCCTACGCCCTCAGGGATTCAGTGGGCAGATTGTCAGAGCACAACTCTGTGGGGGTCCGCTGTGCCCCCGGAAGACTTCAGACCCCAGGAGTCAGGCTGTCTGTGTAGGGAAGGGGCTGCTGCCCCTGCGTCATCCCTGCTCCCAGTCTTATCCAGGAGCCCCGAGTGAGGGCAGAAACGAAGGGCAGGCAGGCCAAGTGAATCGGGTTACAGTAGCCTCGAGGATCCCATGTGACAAGGAAGTGCCTCCTGTGTGGATCCAATAACTGTGTCCCACCCCCAGCGCCCCTGTCTCTTGTGGCCTCACAAGGTCTCTGTGAGGCTCAGAGGCACTTGGGCTCATCCCTGATCCCCTTTCCCCTTTCAGACGCTCAAGAACGCCTGGCTGCAGCGCTATGCGGTAAACAGCGCCGACCCTGGCGTATTTGTGCTCCTGGCCTGTGGCACCATGTCCAGCACCTGTGGTCAGCTGGCCAGCTACCCACTGGCCCTGGTCAGGACCCGGATGCAGGCCCAAGGTAATGCTGGTCCTGGGCCAGTGCCCAGGGGCCCATCTCCCAGGGCAGGTCAGGCTCTCGGGAGGAGCTGGCAAGCCTCTGATGGGTGCCTCTCTCGCTACAGCCTCCATCGAGGGCGCCCCGGAGGTGACCATGAGCAGCCTCTTCAGACAGATCCTGCGGACCGAGGGCGCCTTTGGCCTGTACCGGGGGCTGGCCCCCAACTTCATGAAGGTGATCCCAGCCGTGAGCATCAGCTACGTGGTTTACGAGAACCTGAAGATCACCCTGGGCGTGCAGTCGCGGTGATGGGACGGGGGTGCGACCGCGCCTCGCTCGGCAGACTCACGGATCCTGGGCCTGCAGCCCCGGGATGTTTAGCCATCTCATTCTGTGAATGTGCCAACACTAAGCTGACTGAAGCCAAGCTGTGAAAAGCCTGGGGTGCGCCCGCAAGGGAGTAGGGGAAGGCCTGGCAGGCTCGCCGGCTGTGTCCCGCTGACCCTGGCCGACTGTCACGTCCGCTCCGGCCTGGGGGTAGCAGGACACAGGCACACGCACACAGGGACAGGACGCTTCCTGCGGTGCCTGCCGAGATAGCAGGGCTCGGAACCGGCTTGGTTCTTCCATCTTGCAGCCAGACCACCAGCCGCGGGCCTTGCCCCCTGGCCTGCTGGGCGCCTACCCCGCGCCCGCCTTCCTTCCTTCCTCGCTGCTGTGTTAATATGGTAGGAGGAGGGCTACCAGCCCACTCCCCATGTTACTGCTTGCTCCTCTCGCCTCAGTCCGCGGGGACCTCACACCTGGCTTCCTGGCCCACAGTGTCACCTCTGGCCAGGTTGTGCCGGGAAGAGGGAGGAGTCTGGCTTTTGTGCGCACCCTCATCTGAGCCCTGCTGTTGGCTTCTGAGCTCACCAACAGACGGGCACCTGGGTGTGCGTGTGCATGCAGGGGGCAAGGCCACGCCCCGCCATTGGCCGCCTGGCATCCTGGTGCATGGCTTCACGGAAGGCACGTGCTGGGTCCCGCAACACAGAAAGCCTCTGCTCCTGCTGCCGGGGTGTCTTGGTGCTCTGAGCTGGCCCCAGACTCCGTCAGGACTGGCACCAACTCAGAACCGACCCCCGTCCCCTGCTCTGGAGTGAGAGCGGTGAGGCGTCGTGTAGCTGCGGGAAGGGGAGCCGCTGCCGGGGGTCCGCGCGTCCTGGGGAGAGAAGGAAAAGGTTTTTAAAGGCCTTAATTATGTATCGTTGGGAAAAGGGTTTTGTTCAGAAGGGCACACTGGACAAATGTGCAAGTTCTGTGCTTCCAGAGGGAAGACAAAGGGGGTAGAAAGCCTGGCCGACTGCATTAAAGTCTGTTTCTGACGCCCCCTGGGGATTAGTGTCCGATCCCAATCGGGGCAAAGTGGGACCAGCCTCACATTCCACCGATGCAGGGCGTCACAGTGCTTGGAGCCTATTTATTTCATATTTATTTGAACAGAGTTCTGTCCTAACTATTTTTATAGATTTGTTTAATTAATAGCCTGTCATTTTCAAGTTCATTTTGTATTCATATTTATGTTCATGGTTGATTGTACCTTCCCAGCACCCTCCAGGTGGGGTGGGGGGAGAGGAAGGAGGGGCCGTGGGAGTGACCTTTCCCGCCGCTGGCCGCACTGTCGTCAAGTCTGTCCAAAGAAATGCCTCGGAACTGGCGACAGAAGAAGGGTCAGGGCGGGCGGGCCCTGGTCATGGGGAGGTGGCTCCTGGCAGGTTGGAGCAGGGCTTGCACCCAGGAAGAGCCTTAGGATCTGAGGGTCTGACCGGGGGCAGGAAGAGTGGCAGAAATCTCCACTCCGTTGAGCGTGGAAGTCCAGATCATTTCTTGGGCTGGGAGGATCTCTTGTTTCAGCCTTCAGACTGACTAGGCGCTGAGGGGCCTATCACTGTGAGTTTGGGGTGGGGGCTCCAGGAGAGGGCGGCCAGCTCCCCGCCCCTGCCTGTGAAGTGGGCTCCCTCCCCCCCAGGCCCCCCCTCCCCCCCACCACTCCTGCTCAGCAATGCTGGTCAACTTGGCGACTTCACGGTCGCGCTTCTGTTCCACCAGAATGGCCTGGTGAGGACAGTTCAAATAGGATGCAAAGATCAATGCAAAAATTACTGTTTTATCTAAATCTAGGGATAACTGGAATTTGTGAAAAAGCAAATTAAGACAGAATTGGAAGTTGTCCTTTAAAACAGCCTTCTAATAAAGTTGTTTCAAAGCTGATGATGGAGCCATGTGACTTTTTTCTGGTAGGGGCTGGGGGGCAACTGCACGTCAGAGAAAGAATCCACCTTTCTCATCAGAGGAAATGAGAAAGCTACCCTCTCCGGGCTTCTCGGAGGCACTCCCTCTTTAAAATGGGATTGGGGGTGCTCTGCACAGGTCACCAGAGCCCCCTGAGGCTGATGTTTCTTCCTCAGGCCTCCTCTGAGTCTCTTGGGCAGAGCTGGTCACTCCCTGCCCCTGAAGCCCCTCCAGGTGCTGCAGTGCCATCATCCACTGCCCTGGGTGCCCCTCCCCAGCCTCACCGCTCGCTCATTCCCACCCAGCTGGCACACAGAGACGTTGTGGGGCCCTGCCTGATGTTCTCGATTTGCTTTCTGCCTGTCTCCCCAGGAGAGGGTGAGGCCCTCTGGGGCACGGAATGCGTTTGTAGCATTATCTCCGGCACTTAAGACCGTGTCTGGTACCATTTTCATTAAATAACAATCCACACTCTGTCCCTGATGGCCCCAGGTATGTCAGGGCAGCAGGGGACAGTATGAAGCAGCTTGGGGACTCCATCAGGGGGCTGTGGCATTCAGAGGCTGTACGGAGGCACGGAAGTGTGCCCATTTTTGAAACTGGCATATACCACTTGTACTGGGTTGAATAGCATCCCCCCCAAATTCATGTCCCCTGGGAACCTCAGGATGTCACTTTATTTGGAAATAGGACTTTTGCAGATGTAATCAAGTGGGTTACAGTGGGGGCGTCTGGGTGGCTCAGTCGCTAAGCATCCGACTTCGGTTCGGGTCATGATCTCACAGTTGGTGGGTTCGAGCCCCGTGTGGGGATCTGTGCTGACAGCTCAGAGCCTGGAGTCTGCTTTGAATTCTGTGTCCCTCTCTCTCTGCCCCTCCCCCGCTCACACTCTGTCTCTCTCTCAAAAATAAACATTAAAAAACTTTTATTAACAAAACCTGGATTATGGTGAGCCCCGGGCCCGATGAGTAGTGTCCTTATAGAACAGGGGGATTTGGACAGACATGCCCAGAAAGAGGTAAAAGGCCATGTGGCCACAGGGCATGCATCTACAAGCCAAGAAATGCCACGGATTGCAGGGGGCCACCCAAGGCAAAGAGAGTGGCAGGCAGTTTCTCCCTCAGAAGGACCCAACCCTGCCAACAGCTGGATCCCAAACTCTGGGCCTCCTGAACTATGAGAGCAGGAATTTTTGTTGTTCGGGGTCATCCAAGTTTGTGGCGATTTGTTAGCAGCTGGGAAACTAATATGGCACCTGCTTCAGCTGTTCGTTGCCAGGGTAACGGGCATAAACCATTTCCTGACCAGTAGGCCTTGGCAAGTGGGTCCCCTCACCCAGAACCTGCTCTCCCCACCAAATGTTCCCGAGTGCCGTAGGCAGAATTATGCCCCCTCCCAAAGAGGTCCCTGTCCTAATTCCCACAACCTGTGAATTAGGTTACATTGCACCGGGCAATCCAGGTTGCTAATCAGCTGACCTTAAAATAGAAAGGTTATCCTGGATTACCCAGGTGGGCCCCATGTAATCACACGGGTCCTTCAATGGGGGATCAGGGAGAGTCAGGGAGCCGGCACAGGAAGGACTCGGCCCAAGGTCGTTGTCAAGGCCACGAGTCAAGGAATGTGGGTGGCCCCTGGGAGTTGGAAGAGGCAAGGAATGGATTCGCCACCAAGAGTCTCCAGGAGGAACACGGCCCTGCTTGATTTTAGCCTAGTGAGACGCATTTCAGACTTCTGACCTCCAGAACTGCAAGGTAATACTTTTATATTGGTTAAGTCACTATGTCTGTGCTAATTTGTTACAGCAGCAACAGGGAACAAATATAGAAAGCCTGTTTGACTTTTCATGGGTTGACAGCGGGACAGTGGAAATCCCTGCCCCAGTGTGGCCCAGGTTGGCCTTGGGAGAGTCACGGCACCTGTCTGAGCCTGTCTGTCCGTTAGATAAAAAGAATTAAGACTTGCCTGGAAGGGCTGTTAGAAAGCTGGAAAGGTACGGGGGGGGGGGGGGGGGGGGGGGAGGGGGCGGGCCTGGCTGGCTCAGTCAATGGAGTGTGCGATTCTGGAGCTCAAGGTTGTGGGTTTGAGCCCCAGGCTGGGTGTAGAGATTACTTAAGAATCAAATCTTGGGCGCCTGGGTGGTTCAGTTGCTTCAGCATCTGACTTCGGCTCGGGTCATGATCTCACCGTCCATGAGCTCGAGTCCCGCTTTCGGGTGAACACGAGCCCTGCTTCTGTCTCTCTCTCTCTCTCTCTCTCTCTCTCTCTGCCTCCCGTGGGATTCTCTCTCTCCACCCTCGCTCATTGGTGCCCTCTCTCTCGAAAAGAAAAGAAAGCAAATTGTTTAAAAAAATGTGAGACATCAATTATAAAAATAAAATTGGGATGAAATTTAACATTGTGTCAACTATACTCAAATTTTAAAAATACTCATTTAAAAAATTTTTTGAGAGTGGGTGTATGTGCACTAGCAGGGGGAGGGGCAGAGCGGGAGAGAGAATCTCAAGCAGATTCTGGGCTCAGCTCAGAGCCTGATTCAGGCCTTGATCCCAATGACCTTGGGATCATGACCTGAGCCAAAATCAAGTCAGATGCTAAACTGACTGAGCCACCCAGGTGCCCCTCAATGATAATCGTTTTAAATATTTATTTATTTATTTACTTTTGAGAGAGAGAGAGAGAGAGAGAGAGAGAGAGCGCGCACAAGCAAGCAAGGGGCAGAGAGAGAATCCCAAGCAGGCTCCGTACTGTCAATGCAGAGCCCAATTTGGGGCTCAAACTCATGAACCGTGAGATCATGACCTGAGCTGAAACCAAGAGTTGGATGCTTAACCGACTGAGCCACTCAGGTGCCCCAATGATAATTCTTTTAAAAAGGAAGTTGAAATTAGGGGTGCCTGGGCGGCTCAGTCGGTTAAGCGTCCAACTTTGGCTCAGGTCATGATCTCATGGTTGTTGAGTTTGAACCCTGTGTCAGGCTCTGTGCTGACAGCTCGGAGCCTGGAGCCTGCTTCGGAGTCTGTGTCTCCTTTTCTCTCTCTCCCTCTCCCTCTCTCTCTTAAAAATAAACATTAAAAATAATAATAATAACAAAAAGTTGAAATGAGATCAGGAAAAGACAAGACTGGTCCTTAAAAAACAGCTCCCTTTCCCCAGCCAAACACACAGTAAGTAACCCCCTCAACGCTTGTCATTCTAGCCTCCAGTGTTGGGAGGCTCGTGCAGGCCTGGTGTCTCTGGCATCTGAAGAAACCCAACCTGGGGGTGGGGTGGGGGTTGCAATTTGTGCTGCAGGGCCTGGTGATTCCTCTACCCGTCTCCCTCCTGAAGCTAGATAGGCCCTTCCATCTCTAATCCTGAGGGCACCAGCTGGAGCCCTGCACACACAGGACTTAGCCCTCAGTGGTTTTAGGAGGTGTTTCTGCCACCATGGCCCCATTCTACAGATGAGGAAACTAAGGCTAGAGGAAAAATGACTTGCCCAAGCCTCACTGTGAGTAGCTGACAGGGCCTCAGATGCACGTCAGCTGACCCCTGGGCTCTGCTGAGGCTGCCCGCCAGGAGGCCCATGGGACAGGGACCATGCTGCGACCCACCCGTGGGTACTTTCACCCAGGAGCACTCTGTCTCGACTCCAGACAGGTGGCACCCGGTCCCTGGTTATTCTCCTGAGCCTGGAGGCCACAGAGAATCTGGAACTCGTTGGGCAAGCCTGTGCTTAAATCCTAGCACCTGGCAATATGATCTTGGGCAAATCTCATGCCTCCCTGAATCTCAGTTTTCTCACAAGCAAGATGGACACAGAACCTTCCTGATGGCTTAGAGTGAGAAGGAACTTGTCCGGGTTCATACAAAGGGTAAGTATATGTTGAAGTGAGATTCAAACCAGCTCGTTCACTCTGAAGCCATGTTCTCAACCTTGGCTCCTGGCCGGGCCGCCCCCCATCCAGATCTCATTGGTCTGAGCAGGTTGGAATGTAGGGGAAGGCAGAGGGGAGCACCTGTGTGCTGGGCCCAGCTGCCCAGGTGTGAACCTTGGTCCCTGCCCTCCAGGGCTGACCAGGAGGAGGCCGGAGCAGACCAGCCAGGCCTGGTCACACTGGCTGGCCAAGGCTGGCTAGGATGGGCCAGCAGGAGGGACACAATGGGCTAGGCCAGGTGAGAACGAAGAATGAGGAAATTGAGGCCGGGGGAGGGCCAGAGGCCTGTCGCAGTTCCCCCAGGGGGGCAAGACTGAGCTGGGCCTCCTGCTCGGAGCTTCCTGGAACCGAAGCTGGCTGGGGCGGCCACCCAGGAGCCATCTCTTTTGACCATTTGCCCATCAACACGACCTGTTATCTCCCCACAGCAGATGCAGATGCTGAAGACCGAGGGCGCTGGCTCCACCCCTCAGTGGCTCCGCCCCCTCCGCACCACACAGCCCAGCCCCACCTCTCAGTTGAGGGGACAAGGGACTTGCCCGAGGTCACTAGGCTCCTCCCAGTAGCCGATTCTCTTCCCAGGCCACACTGGCTTCTATCCTATGTATTAGTGTCCCATAGCTGCTGTTACAAAGTGCCACAAGCGTGATGTCTTGTGACAGATTCATCTCATCTGTTCTCTCACGGTTCTAGAGGCTTGGAAGTCCGATCTCTATTCTGGGCTGCAATCAAGGTGCCCGCAGGGCTGCTTCCTTCTGGAGGCTCCCGAGGAGAGTCCGCCTCTTGGCTCCTTCCGGTCCTGGAGGCTTCAGCATCCCTTGGCTGGTCGAGCTTTCTCGAATGTCCCCCCGCCCCCCGCTGGCCTCTGCTTCCTTCTCCTCTCTTCTGGAGTCACACCTCCCTCTTACAAGGACACTTGTGATCATGTTACCTTTAGGGCCCAATCCTGAGGCCCCATCCAGGAAAATCCTTTCATCTCAAAAAACACTAATTTAATCACATCTACAAATTCCCTTGAGCACACGAGGTAACAGCCACAGGTTCCCGGGACAAAGACTGGACACATTTGGGGGCCATTACTCAATCCACCACGCCACTCCCCCACTGCAAACCCTGTTCCCCGTTACCCCCTTCTGCCCCTCACCCCTCAAAATCCTTCCCGTTCGACTGGTGAAGTAAATTAGGGAACAGTCATCCCACGGAAGGTGGCTACCGTGGAGGACTACACAGCCATCAGACTTGTAGAGCAATTACTGATCCGGAATATGTTCACGATCTGAATTTTTATTTTAAAAAAGGGAAAAACTTGGGGCACCTGGGTGGCCCAGTCGGTTAAGCGTCCCACTTCACCTCAGGTCATGATCTCACAGTCAGTGAGTTCAAGCCCCACGTCGGGCTCTGTGTGGACAGCTCAGAGCCTGGAGCCTGCTTTGGATTCTGTGTCTCCCTCTCTCTCGGCCCCCCAGCCCCCACCCAGCCCAGTAGCGCTCTGTCTCTCTCAAAAATGAGTAAACATTAAAAATTGAAAAAAAAAAAGGAAAAATTACCTAGAGAGAGAGGAGCAGTAAGGCATTGTGTTAAGATCACAAATTCTGGGGGCACCTGGGTGGCTCAGTCGGTTGAGTGTCCGACTTCAGCTCAGGTCACGATCTCACGGTCCATGAGTTTGAGCCCCGCATCGGGCTCTGGGCTAATGGCTCAGAGCCTGGAGCCTTCCGATTCTGTCTCCCTCTCTCTCTGCCCTTCCTGTTCATGCTCTGTCTCCCTCTGTCTCAAAAATAAATAAATGTTAAAAAAAATTTTTTTTTTAAGATCACAGATTCTGGGGCGCCCGGGTGGCTCAGTTGGTTAAGCATCTGACTGGCTCAGGTCATGATCTCACGGTTTGTGAGTCTGAGTTCCCCATTGGGTGTGCACAAGCCCCGCTTCAGGTGAGCCTCGCTCCTCTCTCCCTCTGCTCCTCATGGGATTCTCCCTCTCTCTCTGCCCCTTGCTCACGTGGGCCCTCTCTCTCTTAAAAAAAAAAAAAAAAAAAAAAATCGCAGATTCGGGGGAGGCACTTGGGTGGCTCTGTCAGTGAAGTGTCCGACTAGGTTTCGGCTCAGGTCATATTCTCATAGTTCATGAGTTCAAGCCCCACATGCAGCTCTGCACTGGCAGTGAGGAGCCTGCTTGGGATGCTCTCTCCCTCTCCCTCTGCTCCTCCCCTGTTCACACTCGCTCTCTCCCCCTCAAAATAAATAAACTTAAAAAAAAAAAAAAAAGGAGGGGCATCTAGGTGGCTCAGTTGGTTAAGTGTCCAACTTCGGCTCAGGTCATGATCTCATGGTCCGTGGGTTTAAGCCCCCTGTCCTTGTCAGCTGTGCTGACAGCTCGGAGCCTGGAGCCTGCTTCGGATTCTGTGTCTCCCTCTCTCTGTGCCCCTCCCTGGCTTACACTCTGTCTCTGTCTCTCTCTCTCAAAAAATAAACAAACATTAAAATACAGACAGACAGACAGACATGCATACATACGTACCTAAAAAGATCACAGATTCTGGAACCAGACCTGGGTTCAGATCCCACCTCTGCCACCCACTAGCTCTGTGTGACACTGGGCCAGTCACCTGACCTCTCTGATGGCTCAGTTTCCTCATTTGTAACGTGGGGTAGCAAAGCTTAAATGGGGTAAAGTATGTAAAGTGCTCAAAACAATCCTTGCCATAAAATAGGCCCCATTTAGCTGATATTTATAAAATATAAATTTTATCTATACCTATCTGTGTGTGTGACACACACACACACACACACACACACACATGCACTATATGTGGGCTACATAAAAAATAATCTAGAAGGCTGTACTCCAAAAAAATTTTGAGTGCTCATATCTCTAGGTTGGTGGGACCATGAATAATTGGTACCAACTTTTTGCTTATCTGAAAGTTCTATTTATGTACAATAAACATTCATCATTTGCATAATCAACGTGAAATTTTAAAATTTAACAGTCTAACAAACAAAAAAAGCAAACCGGAATCCTCCTGACTCCTGAAGCCCCAGCTGTGGCTTGTCCTCCCCAGAGACCTCCCTGACTCCCAGGGCAGAAGGATCTGGCTGTTCTCACGACTCTTATTTCCTGGAGCTCTTGACCTAAAAGCCCGGTTGGGAACAGAGTGTTCTAAGGCCAGCAGACCCCACCGGCTGCATAACACGCCCATCACATGTCAACTGTGCACGCTGACTCTGTGTAGTGCTCCCATCTGCAACCACATCAACCCCACGAAGGTTAACTGACCTCCGAGGGCTTGTCCAAGGTCACAGCAGGTAGTGACAAGGTTCCCACCTCAGGCCTTCTGCTGTCATCAAGGCCACAGGGCATCTGCCCTGATCTGAGCCTGACCACAATGGGGCAGAGGTTCTTGGCTTGGGGCCCTTTCCTCCGAGAGGTGCGGCTTTTCCTGCCTGCCCATTTTGGGACCCTTACCTGCTCAACGCATTTTATAGATGAGCCAAGAGTCGCCGGATAACAAAGACCAGCCAGACAAGAGATGCGATTCTGAAGCTGGTCACGAGGTGGCAGCATGAGGCCCTGTTTCGCATCCTCTACTGCCCTCTGGTGGTTATGGGAAAATAGACCCAGGGGCTGGCCAAGGAGCATTTGGGAAATCTGAGGCAGGGTTGTCACCTGCGGTGGAGGATACTCAGGGGAAGAAGCACGCTCAGCTGGTGTCCCACGGTGGCCTTGGGGCGACTGGCCATTCTCCAGCCTCAGTCGCAGGGAACAGGTCTAGCTACTATCGTCCTTGGCCTTTTCGTCAAGGTGACCAGTCGGTGGAGGAGGGTGTGGAGGGTGCCGGTGGGTGCCCTTCGGCCTGCAGCGGCCCCAGGGAAAAAGCCCCCAGCCAGGTCCCTGTCCCCAGCACACGGTTCTGCCACAACCAGATCCTCCTCTGTGCAATGCAGAGACAGAAGAAAATATCTGAATCTGTGAAAACAGGGAGAAGGCAGCTGGTAGCTGGGGCCTGGCCTGTACCTGAGCCTCCTTAGCCAGACCAGGCCTCAAGTGGGGAAGCCTGCGCTGGGAGACACAATCCCTGGGCTGAGCAGGAGAGAAGGGGCAGGGAGCATCGGGTGGAGATGTGGGCGGTGAGACCCTCCCCTGGCCACGGCGTCACGGACAGCTGGGTGGCAGGAAGAGGCTGTCTGTGAAGAGATGGGAAGAGGGACAGAGATGCAGGGAAGGCCCTCCCTGGGGGACCCACAGCGCTGCTGGCCTAGTTCCTATCCTGCCTGAGGGAGGCTCTGGGATCCGCAGGCCCGGGTCCCTGGAGCAAAGGCCTTTGAGGACTTAAGGCCTGACTGATTCAGAGGAACAGTATTCTGGACACAAGGGTGGCTCTTGGAGGTGGCCTCATGCCACAGACTGATGTGGCCTCCGGCCTTGGCTGCTCTCCTTCCTCCCACAGGAGAGGCACTCCCAGGAGACAGGAAGGGGAGCTGGCCTGGCCAGTGGGCTATGGCTTATCCATGCAGCGAGCACTCTGCCGCTGTGAAGAACAAGCCAGCGTCACATGTGCTGACAAGGACAGAAGCCTGTGACGGGAACGAGAACAAGCAGGTAGCAGACCAGCTCTGCAGGAGAGACTGAGGCCACTGCTTCCAAATGTTAGGCTGTTTTGCCTCCAGAATGCTCCTCAGGCCTCTTATTTCAATGTCTGCCATCACAAGGCACATGAGTTCTTTTTATGTTTTTTTAAATGTTTATTTTTGAGAGAGAGAGAAAGAGAGAGAAACAGGTTGTGAGTGGGGGAGGGGCAGAGAGAGAGAGACACACACACACACACAGAATCGGAAGCAGGCTCCAGGCTCTGAGCTGTCGGCGCAGAGCCCGATGCGGGGCTCGGACTCACAAACAGTGAGATCATGACCTGAGCCGAAGCTGGACGCTCAACTGACTGAGCCACCCACGTGCCCCAAATTATTTTTACGTTTAAAAAAAAAAACTAATAAAGAAAATAAAATTTTACGGGGCGCCTGGGTGGCGCAGTCGGTTAAGCGTCCGACTTCAGCCAGGTCACGATCTTGCGGTCCGGGAGTTCGAGCCCCGCATCAGGCTCTGGGCTGATGGCTCAGAGCCTGGAGCCTGTTTCCGATTCTGTGTCTCCCTCTCTCTCTGCCCCTCCCCCGTTCATGCTCTGTCTCTCTCTGTCCCAAAAATAAATAAACGTTGAAAAAAAAAATTAAAAAAAAAAAGAAAAGAAAAGAAAATTTTAAAACTCTCCTGAGGGGGTCTGGGGGAAGGGGTTGCCCAGTTGCCCCGGCAGGGAGAGCCCAGGGAGTAGAGTTCTGCCCACTAGCCACCTGTCTGGCCTGGGGAGGCCACTGTGCTCTTCATTTGCTGAAACCAGGGGAATGGGGACCCCCGACCAGGGTGCTCTGCTCAGAAGGGGGCGCCACTCATTTACCCCCCCCCCCGCCCCCCCAACGACCATTGCTCCTAAAGCTGGCTTCTCCCTCTAGACCCCTTGTTCCAGAATCCCCTACCTGTGAAGTCGCAGGCCTGGGACTGAAGCCTGGGTGCCCACCTGCCTCAGAGGGCCCTGAAAGGGACAGTGTTCTTGGAACCTTCTCTCCTGATGTGTAGAGCAGGATGAGATCCGTCCAGCCCCTGCTCTGAGCCCGGTGTCCTTCTCCACACTTGACCTGCACCTCCCCATCAAACCCTCACCACCTCCCCTCGAGGTGGAGACTATCATTATGCTCACTCGACAGATGAGGACACTGAGGCTCAGGGAGGGGCGCCACTGCCCCAAGTCCCACGGTCAGCGAGGGGTAGAGCTGGACCCGTGCCCTGGGACACCTCAAGCCTCCCTGCTGCTAATCCTGTGGTGGCGTGCCAGGGTTTATGTGACACAAAGCCTGTTAAGTCCTTCACCCCAGGCCTGACACCTAGAAGGCACTGGACAGATAGCAGTTACCACCAGGGCTGGACACGGCCTCCTTCTGAAGCCTCCCACGCAGCATTTCGCTACAGATCTCCACGACAGCCGCAAACCTTTTCTTTATTGCCAACATGACACAGAGTCTCGGGGGCACTTGGGAAGGGCAGGAGCCAAGAGGGGCCAGGGATGAAATCCTCTCTGAACCGGACTATTCCCACTTCTCCCGTCCAGGGCAGGAGCCCGACCCAATCCCCACCCACAAGGTGTGGACACAGCAGCCACTGAGAGCCCCCGAGAATGGCTGAAAGTAGGGAGGCCCAGAACGGGAGGCAGGGGTGGGCTGGCTCCTTGGGGCCGGGGTGCCCCTCAGGGGGACTACGAACAGAAATCAAACCTGGGTTTTGTCCCCCAGCGTCCCACGGCCTCAGTAGGTGTCCAATGCTAGAACGTTGGGGCTGGGAGGGTGGAGGGGGGCAAGATGCAGAACGATCCTGTCCCCCAGCGCACAGCATCACCAGGTGCTGACCCCATGGTCCTGGTCCTGGCAGCTGGTGTCTTTCGCTGTCTCGCACCCCTCCTGGGACACTCAGGTCACTGGGGGACCTCAGCAATGGCTTTCTCTACCCGCAGGTACCAGGGCTGGATGTGGGTGTGACGCATCAGGTCGTCAAAAGCCTCCAGGCCCTCCATCACGCGCAGGACGCCGTATACTGCCTGGGGGTGGGTACAGAGGGGGTGTCCAGACCTGCCCTGTCCTCCACCAGTTGTGTGCCCTGGGGCCCGTCACCTCTTCTCTCTGAAAGCGCTCACTAAACAGCCAATTTTGCGCTTGGGGCTTTGAGTGAAGTGTGTGGGATTTCTATAGGTTTTGCCTGCCCTTCACCCACACCCCACATCTGGGCAAGAACCCTCACCTCCAGAGATTCCTTTGGGCAAATGTGCTGAGGAGAGGGGACCCCCCCGCCCCCCAGCTCTAAGACCCGGACCTGGCAATCAACATATTCCACCGTGGCTTGAAGGACGGCTTCAAGGCTTGGCATTGAAGCCAGACCAACAAGACACCGTCCCGGGACTTTTGCTGGGTGCAAGCTTGGAGCGCTGGACCCAGGCCTGCCTCAAGCTAAAGCCAACCCCAAGGGGTCGAGATGAAACAGGAGAGGCTGAGACCTAATACCATTTGGGCCCCTTGATCAAGCTGGGCCTGAAGCCCACCCCTTCTCTGAGCCTGTCAGTTATGTAAATCAAGACAGTTCCTTGCAGGGAGCCAGGTGCCTCCGGAGTGGGAGAGCTGTTGAGATGGAGGTATTGCCTACATCTGGGCTTTCTCTGCCCAGACAGGGCCCTCAGGTCTGGGCACCCCCAGCCACCACCACACTCACCAGATCAGCCAGATTTGGCTGCTGGCCCCCCATGAAGGGCCGGTCTTTGCCCACGGCTGCCACCCACTTGTTGGCAGCCTCATAGAGGTCCGCACGAACGTCATCCTGGAGGTGGTGCCTGGGTGGGGAAGGGGGAAGTCCATCAGGGGAATTCCAAACCTCAGCCCAGGTTGCGACAGCAGCAAGGCTCGCGGTGGGGGGGGGGGGGGGGCAGGGCTGCTCCCCCGAGGGGCATCACCCCTGCAAAAATCAGTCATCATCTGTCCCAGACAGGGAGGCCGTGGGCAGAGGAGGAAAGAGACCCGACCACAGAGAAGGAAACAGAAGAAGGCAGAAGGCAGGCACCCAGCTCTGGACTCTGAGGCCAGTCCTGCTTCCCCTGGGGTGGTGGGGGCAACTGGAAGTTCTGAGTTCGAGTCCTGACTTGGTTTATACTAGGGACTGAGAGACAGCAGGCCACACACACACACACACACACACACACACACACACACACACCATCATCACCTGCTCTTAAGCCTCTTGCTGATGAGGTACATGGCAGCTGCACCCATGTACTTGGCCACGGCACCCTCCACTGTCCCGAACTTGCCCTCCCTGACAATGTAGTCGAAGGAGGCCAGGGCCTCGGCAGGAGTGCGGTACACGTTGGGGGAGATCAGGTGCACCAGCCAGTCATCTGCCCACTGCCGCCACTTCATCTCCTCCCTGTGGACAAAGTGGGGACAGAGGGCAGGCCAGGTGGGCTTTTAGGAAGCCTGGGGCCTGGGAGGCGCGGGAGCAGGTACGCTGTCTAGACCGTGCAGCGTGCGGATGGGAAGCTGAGGCCTGAGCAGGAGGTCCTTAAGGAGACTCAGCCCTGGCCGTGGCCCCAGCCCTCCTGGTCTCCCACAGTGCTCCCCCCTTACAGTGTCTCGCTCAGCCTGTCCCCTCTGGGAAGGCCCCGCCCTTGCCACCTCCTGGGACCTGCGCCGCCGGCCTCACTCACGTCCTCGCCTCCTTCCCGCCGTACATTCGCTGGGCCTCCTTCTCATCTAGCATGAGCCAATACTTGTTGCAGAATTCGGTCACCTCCTTGCCCTGGTCGTTCACGGCCTTCATGGGTGGATAGTAGGTGATGATGTCTTCCAGGGGCTGCCTTTGGGAGACGACATCCAGAGTCTCATCCCAAGTAGTTCTTCCTCCGCGGGGGCTGAGCCGTGACCTCCTCAGGGTAAGTATCTACCCCAGCCTGACCCAGCTCCGGGATGGAACCGGCACCAACCCGCAAAACTTTCCACCCTCTCGTGGGTGCCACAGGAGGTTCTGCAGCAAGAGGGACTTGGGGCAAACACCAGAAGCACTTCCCTGGTGGAGGGAGACGTGCAGAGGAAAGGAAGGGGGTATCTCAGAGTAAAAAGCCCGTGGCTCATTCTGGAAACCCGGGCAGCAGCCCTACCCTGTGCCCCTGTAGGAACCCAGGTGAGGCCTCCCTGGAGATGAAAGGGATGAAATGTGACCCCAGACTGGGCCTCTGAGGGGCTCCTTACCCCGACACCAGATAGGTCTTGAGAGCGCTGATGATGACCGAGGAATCGTTCAGTTGTTGCTGAAGAACGAGAGGTTGGTTTCAATTGGGGGCGTGGGTAGGGGTTGTCTGGCCACCAGCAGGGTCACCAGGGTCCTCTTAAAACAAACCCCCAGGCATTCGGGGAAACTGGTCGGGGGGAAGCTTGGCATTGTTTATATCCATCCCTGGGGGTTCGTCCCCCAAACTGATGTCCACTCTGAGCTTTCTCCTCCCCAAGGACCTAGTCCCCATCCTCAGGGAGGCCCATCCTGGGTAAGGGAGGCCCAAGTGTGACTGAAGGGAAGGAGGGTATGGGGAGGACCTAACATCTTGGACCTCCCCACTCGCCTGTCCAGCCTCCCAGCCAGTGGGGGGGCAGGGTGGACTCTAGAAGCTACAAGCTAGGAGCCAAGCACTGTGCCAACCATTTCCTACCACCCAAGAGTATCGTCCTCCTTTGATTCATGAACAAGCAAGCCCAGAGAGACTAAGTGGCCCTTAGTCACACAACCAGGGAGTGACAAAGCCCCACCCTGAGCCCAGACCACCCTGAGTTCAGAGCTCACTGTTGAGTTCTGTGATGCTCTGCCTCCTTTGGCCCAGCTGGTTCATAATCCTCAGCAAGGTCCAAAGACCCCACATTTTTCCAGAGCTGCACAGCAGGGCCTAACTCGGGGGTACTCCAGGAAAACCCAGACATGGGGGGTCGCTCCCTGAGGCTCACCAAGCTCTCTCCTTCCTGGGCCAGCAGGATGGGCACCTTCCTGTAGGAGGAGAACTTGATCTCGGCCCTGCGCACGGGGTTCACTTCCACCACCTGGTAGGGCAGGGCATGGAAGTCGAGGAAGGCGCGGACCTTGCTGCAGAAGGGACACGTTTTGTACTGGTACAGGGTCAGCTGCAGGCGGCTGGACAGGGAGAGCTGGGTGGGGAGCAGAGGGAGGAGGGGCTTCTGAAGCCTGGCGCCCAGGCCCCACTCCCAAGCAAACTTTTCCCAAGGGATTCTTCTAGGATGACTTCTAGGGAACATCAGGAGGAACGGGGGTAGGTGGCAGAGAGAAAGGGAGGCACAGGGAGGTGGGGAGCAGGCTCGTGCAGTGGGCAGTCCAGCCTCAAGCGCCCATCCAGCGCCCCCCCCCCACCCCCCAGGTAGGAAGTATGGGGAGGAAGCATCTTCCGGTCTCTGTTCAACATTAGATACCTCTCCTCTCCCTCCTATCCCAAGGGGACATCAGACATTCCCAGGTGTGCCACCCCAGATGCAGAGCAATTGTGTCAACTTGGAGTGCCCACCGCCACTCCCTCAGCCCAAGGGACTCTGGGCGAGGGGGCGGAGCCCAGCACTTGTCAGAGTGGGGTCTAGCTCAGATCTCCAAGTGGGGAGGGTTGTAGCTGGGCTTCGGCCCTGGATCTGCATGTTCCGCAGCCCCCGGTGAGCTTTTGCCGCTGCATATTCATGTTGGAAAGCCTCAGCGACAGTCCACCTTCCTCACCATTCAGATGGGAAACTGCAGCTGGCCAATGGGGGTGGGCAGAGAGATACAGAGAAGGCCACTCCCCTCCCACCATCCTGCTCCCCTGGGTCCAGAAAAGGGGCATCTTTGGATGGATGGTGGGTGCCACAGCAGAGAAAGGCTGTGTTGGTGATGTGTATGGAGCACTGCGAGGGCAGCTGGGCCACCACTCGGCTATGGGACACCTCCCTGTCCCTCTCTGTCTCCGGGGGCCTGGAATCTAAGGGTCATCGGCTCCCTAAAAACACTAACACTAATAAATACACAGCTTTAGGATCTGAAGGCAGTGGAAGGGTTTAGGGAACGTTTATTACTTTCCAAATGACAAAAAAAGTATGGAAAATAATAAACTCCGCAAGCTTCCTTTCCCTTTCTTGTGATCTCCAAAGCTTTCCGTTAAAAAGTCTAAAAACACGTTAGAAAACGACTTCAGGGCAAAGACAGCAATTCTAGTTAGCAGGCATTAGTAGCGACCCCATTTCACAGATGAGGACGCTAAGGGCTCAGAGACTTAAAACCAAGTCAGTCGCCCAAGGTCACGAACGGACGGAGGAGGCGATACCTGACCCCGCCAGAAGTCCCGAAGTTCGTTGCTGCCCCCCAGCACCCCCACCCGCGGCTCGATCCGGCCCGGGCTTACCTGCGCGGCAGAGCGCTCTGCGCGGAGGTCCTGGGCGCGCAGGTGCCACCGCGCGGTGTGGTACAGCCCCAGGACGCCCCCCAGGGCCAGCGCCGCCGCCCCCAGCAGCCGCGGGCTCCCCTTGCGGGCGGTAGCAGCGGGACCCGGGCCTCCTGCCGCTCCTGCGAAGCCGGCCCGGCTCTGCGCGGGGAGTGCCGACTGGAGGCGACCGCCCAGCCTCCAGGCCAGAGCGTGCGGGACCGGCCACAGCGCCCGCGCAACCTGGGCCATGTTCGCTCCGCCGGCGCCGCGGGCGGGCGCGCGAAACGAAGACCGCTGGGGCTCAGGCTCCCCTTAAAGGGACGGGTCTCCGTCGCGGGGGGGTTGCTAGGGGTGACAGTGACGCCGAGCGGGGAAGGACAACTCTGGAGGGAATGGGCTTGCGTCCCGGGCGCCCAGTTTCCACGCACCCATCAGAGCCGCTCAAACACACCCTGGGATGTATGGAAGTCGCTAAAGGCCCGGCTTCTGAACATGAGATATAACTGGTCTCGGTGGTGACCCCGGGCCGAATGCAGGAACTCGCCGTGTGGCCTTCGGATCCCAGGGTCTTCTGGAATGTGTGTTTATTAACTTCGACCTCATGCACCCAATCGAAAGACACTGAACCCTTCAGAGTGTCAGAAAAAGGGCCACAGCATTGGGTCCAGGAGGGCCGCGGAAACAGCCGGACCGGACTTGGTGCCCCAACTCTGGCTTTTTTCTGCCCTCCCGCGCTGCTGCACGGTTTCTTCTGCGTCCCGAACCATAAATTCTTCCATACACGTAAGGGGCCTTAGGAACCACGTGTCTCAGATTTCGCCCTTGTGGAGGCGCCGGCTCACTGACTGACCCGTAGGTCCCCAGCGGCCGGAGGGGCTGAGTGGAGGCTGTCTCTGCCCCTCTGCGGGGCTCGCTCGCCATAACTGAGGGTCCGGCCCCCCACCACCTAGGCTTCTCTGCGGGCAGCCCCGGATGGCCCCGCCCGGCACCCGGGGGAGGGGCGGGGCTTGGAGAATAGGCTGCCATCCGAAAGGCGGGTCACGTTGTGGGCGGGGAGGGGCGGAGTCTGACGGCGGGGCGGGGACAGAGCTTGGCTCGCGGGAGAAAGCGCGAGAGCTGGGCCGCGACGGGACGGAACGCTGGGTGTGAAGGGCGGAGTCTGGCGGGAGCAGGGCGGGGCTGGTGCTGCGCGGACATGGCGGTGCGGTGGCGTTCCTTTGCCTCATCTCGCTCTCCGCGCTCCGCGTTATGTCAGGCGCCCCCACTTTCCGCCCGCCACCGGCTGTCGGCTGGATGGTCGCCGCGGCACCGGAGCCCGCGATGTCGGGCCCCGACGGGGACCTGGGCGGGCCGGCGGAGGCGGGCGCGGAAGGCGGGAACGGCGGCTTCGGGGAAGCAGGTGACGCGGACGGGCTGCTGACGCGACCTTCGCTTTCTCAGGGCTGCCTCCTTGGGAAGGGGAATCTGGGCCGCGCTGGGGGCATGGAAGGGACCGCAGAGCCCTCCCACCCCGGATTCATAATATGACCCAGAGTGCATTCGGTTTTCAAATGTCTAAGAGAAGAAGAAAATGATTCTCATAACTCGCGGATGTTTTAATAGTAGAAGACAGGTATTCAGAACTAATGATTGGCCTTTCCCTTCTTTTCCTTCTCCTACTTTCTTTCCTTCCTTCTTTGCCTCTTGTTGTTCCACCTTTTAAATGAGGTGGGATTGTGACAGGAGGTGGTCATCCCGGATTATCTGGGTGGGCCCTACCTGTCATCACGAGTGTGCTCAGAAGAGAGGCGAGTGAGATTACACACACAGTGGAGAAGGTGATGGGAAGACAGGCAGAGGTTGGAGCAGTGGGGCCGCAAGCCAACAAAGGCCAGCAGCAGCCAGAAGCTGGAAGAGGTGGGGAATAACCGCCTGGAACGTCCAGAGGGAGTGCGACCTTGCCCACGCCTTGATTTGGCCCAGTGAACTGTTTATTTTTCTTTTCTAAGACTATTTATTTTGAGAGGGAGAGAGAGCAACGAAGCGGCAAAGAGAGGGAATCCCAAGCAGGCTCTGCACCATCAGCGCGGAGCCCAGTGTAGGGCTCGAACTACTGAACTGTGAGCTCATGACCTGAGCCGAAACCAAGAGTCCACGTTTAACCCATTGAGCCACCCAGGCTGGGGTGCTGATTTTCGATTCTGGCCTTTGGAATGTGTTAATTTAACCTAAAAAGTTCATGGTGATTTTTTGCAGTCATTTGATGATTGGCAAATAAGCATCCTCTCCAGAAGATCCTAAAAGTAGGAAATTCACTGTTTGGAGAGGGTGCTCTGGAGAGAAGGTCAAGGGTATGGCTAAACAGGAGACCAAAGGATGTGGGGGAAGAGGTGGCCCAAGATGGGTCTCCAGGGGCGTTGGAGGGAAGGTGGCCCAGGACAGGGAGGTCCAGCGGCATGGGGAGGTGACTATCTCAGTCTCTAACAGAATACCACAGACTAGGTGGCTCATAAACAACAGAAATTTATTTCTCAAGGGCAGCATAGGGACTAGAGTCCATGATCTTGCATGGGGACAGATTGGTGACAGATGGTAGCTGCACTTGAGGGCATAAGGTAATTTATAGAGACATTGAATCACTGTGTCGTACACATGAAACTAATGTAACATTGTGTGTCAGCTTTACTCAAATAAAAATTTATTTAAGTAAATTTATTTATTTATTTATTTATTTATTTATTTATTTATTTATTTATTTTTGAGAGCGAGAGAGTGTGAGTGAGCAAGGGACAGAGGGAGAGGGGGAGAGAGAGTGCAGAGGGTGGAGCCCAGAGCGGGGCATGAGCTCACCCGATGCAGGGCTCTAACTCATTCATGAACCGTGAGATCATGACCTGAGCTGAAGTTGGATGCTTAACCAACTGAGCCACCCAGGTGCCCCTCGAAAAATTTTTTGAAATTTATTTCTCACAGTTCTGGAGGCTGGGAAGGCATTGCCACAAGGCACTGGCAGATTCAGTGTCTGGTGAGGGCCGATTCCTGGTTCATAGATGACCGCTTTCTCACTGTGCACATGGCAGAAGAGGCGAGGAAGCTCTTTGGGGTCTCTTACAATGGCACTAATCCCATTCCCAAGGGCTCCACCCCTATTATCTAATTACCTCCCAAAGGCCCTCCCCCCCACTCCCAAATACTACACCGAAGATTAGGTTCCAACATAAGAATTCGGGGGGCTGGTTATGACTCAAGCTTTCAGTCCCGTAAATGGGGACCAAGGGGTATGGGCAGAAAGCGAGGAGCCATGGGAAACTCCAGTCCTGGCTGACCCGGCTAAACAATTAGGGAGGGATGCTTGCAGCTGCACTGCCTTGGTGGGAGGTCAGTGCCCACCCAAGACCTGAAGGATGCTGGGCCCAGAGGGAGGCACCCAGACCTGTGCTCTGTACTCTGGCCTCTGCAGAGGATTCAATGCATGTTCTCGGCATTTCTTCCACCCCCTGCACCAGCCTCCTGGCCCTTCACCCCACTCTCCACTGATCCCAAGTTAGCCCCTTTTAAAGCTGGACGTGCTCTCCCTTGGGGGTGTGGCCTTGTCCTTACTGCCTGTCACAACCTTGCTCATGACCCCCTTCCCCAGAGGGAGAGGCTCAGCCACAGACCTGATAAACTAAGCCCTGGGATGTCCACCGCAGACCCTGCCCGGGGCAGTGGCCTCTAGTCCCCACTGTGGTCTTCATAGGCCCTCTAGCCTGCATGGGAGTTCAGGTCCTGGAGTGAAAGGCAGGAGTATCCAGCTAGGAGGCGTGCTTGGGCCAGGTACCTAAGGCCCAGACTGACAAGGCCCAGACCTTGTATGGCAGGGCCCGCTCCCCACTGCCCTGTGGGCCCAAATGACCTTTGCAGAGGGAGGAACCCAGTGGGTATATTATGGGAGAGGTAAGGAGGGACTGCCTTTCAGAACCTTTCCGTAGGCACGGTCCCCAACCGTGGAAGGGGCAGGAGCCGGGAGATCCTTGAGGGCCCCTGGTGAGCCCTAGTATGACAGGTGAGGCGTGGGAGTTGGAAAACTCCTGAAAACTAGAAACTCAAGCCAAGGCTCTGGAGGAGCAGGTCTTCCCCCTCCAGTGTGTTTGGACCTGTAGTGAGCAAGGAGGGCTCATCGGTGGACACCAAGAGTTCCTGCTGCCGTGACTGGCCTCCAGGGGGCATCTCCTTTGGAGGCTCCTCCCAGGTGCGGTCCTGGGCTCTGAGAAGTCCAGTTGTCCCCTTCCCCCCGGGGGATGGCCTGCCCAGCCTTCAAGCAGGGGAGAGAGGACTGCTTGTGTCTCAAACATGGACTGGGCTGGACATTGCTCAGTCTTCTAGAAACCAGTCCGAGGGGTTGGACGGGATTCCTGAGGTGCAGGAACTGCCAGAGAGCATTTTGCTGCTCCCCTGGGTGATTAGACAAGGGGTGGGGCCTGGGCACCTCTATGGGAAGACAGGCCACTGCAGTCCCTTGGAGCCTCTCCTCTTGGGTATGTGGAGTGGGGAGAACCACCTTCCAGAGACAGTGGGGAAGGTCTGGAGCAGCTGGAGTTCTCCTGGCTTCTTGCCACAGAGAAACCTAGGTGTGGATGCCTTTTAAGTTTCTGCTATACTGTAGAGACCCAGAGGTTGGGTTAGAAGGCCCAGTCCTGGCCTCTCCCAGGAGGGGCTTGGCCCCAAGGCTTCTGTGTAGCTTGTTATAGGTTCACACGGGTGAATAGTGTGGCCTTCAGGGTCCTGTCTACCCTGGAGCCCTTGGAGTTGGCCCGAGTCCACACCATGGTCCTCTGCCATCCCTCTGAGTGCTGAGTCTCAACTGACATGAGGCGGGTGTGCATGTTGAGCTGACCCTCCCCCCACAGCCCTGTTGGACTCTGAGGAGGGGAGGCAGAACTCTACCTTTATCCCCAGCCCAGCCTGCAGGACTCTTCCCTTCCTAAGGCTAAATGCAATGGGTACCCCCAGCTGGTCCCCTCCCCTCCAGCTCCAACCAGCCCAGTACCCACATCTTGTTGGCTGGGATTGACCATAGCTTGGCTTGATCTCTGGCCCGGCCATGACCATGACTGTCCTTGGGCCCCCACAAAGTATGGTTGGGATACTACACACTGCTAAGCCTCAAATCCGTGGACAGGCCTCATCCCCTTCACTCTTCTCCCTTCCCTTGGCTCCTGGGCTGAGCCAGTGGAGGAGGGCAGAGGCAGCTAGGTGAGGAAGGGTTGATAAGATGGCTATCACCAGGTGTCAGCTGAGGCCAGACCACACAGAGATGAGAACAGAGAGACAAGGCCAGTGGGCCTGAGATAGGCCTGGAGCCAACACAGAGAGAAGAATGGGTTTGACCAGAAACTCCGAGATGGCCTTGTGTAGAGACACCGTGTGTGTGTGTGTGTGTGTGTGTGTGTGTGTGCGCATGGCCTCCGTTAAACAACAAAAATTCACCTGAGTAATTTGAAACATCAAATTGGTTTTATTGAATGATTCATGAGTCAGGCAGCATCCCATCTAGTAAATAGAGAGAGAGGAGCTTTGTTGAGCTGCAGAAAAGGAAAGGTTTTTTAAAGGTAGAGAAGGAATAGAGAAAAGGAAATTATTATCAAAGAATCCATTGTTTTAGGCAAGGTTACCCTCCTATCGGAAACGGGAAGGGTCTATCAGTAAGTTTCATTGTGCTGACCAGGAAATTCCATTCCAACCAGTTAAAGGTTACATGGTGGGGGCAGGGGGACCGAAACTGCAGTGAGATTAGGTATTAGGTCTTAGCTCGCAGAGACGGGGCCCTTAACATAAGTGAATCCGTTTTGGGCCTATGGTTTTCTTTTCAACACCTCACAGAATTTGCAGGGCAGCTCTCTCTCTCTCTCTCTGTCTCTCTCTTTAAAATTTAAATCCAAGTTAGTTAACGTATAGTGTAATAATATAGGAATAGAATTTAGTGATTTATCACTTACATATAATACCCAGCGCTCATCCCAACAAGGGCCCTCCTTAATGCCCGACACCCCGCCAGCAACCCTCAGTTTGTTTTCTGTATTTAAGAGTCTCTTATGGTTTGTCTGCAGCTGTCTTTACAGAGGGGAAAACTGGCAGCGGGTGGGCAGCACCTAGGAGAGTCAGGTTTCAAACGGGGGCCCATGAGCTGGGCCTTGTCCCTTCCTGCACCTGGCCCTGGTTTTCTCGGGCTGCAGACCGGGCCCTAACCCCTCCCTAGTTCATACCCTGGCGAGCAGAGGTGTGAATTAATACCAAAGGAGCATTGGCCATTCTACCTCATGACATTTCAAGTCTAGAATATTCTGTCCAGTGACTCCTTGGTGATCCAGAGCACTGCCTCTCCCCTAGTTAGGCGCCTGGGGGGCACAGTTGGTTAGGCGTCTGACTCTTGGTTTCGGCTCAGGTCGTGATCTCATGGTCGTGAGATGGAGCTGCCCGTCGGGCTCTGTGCTGACTGTGTGGGGCCTGCTTGGGATTCCCTCTCTCTCTGTCCCTCCCCAGCTTCTGCTGTCTCTCTCTCTCTTGAAATTACTAATTAAACTTAAAAAACAAAATTCTCTGGAGCTCTAGCCATCTACATCTAGAAGTCATGCAAACTCAGAGATACCTTCTAAGGTCAAGGAGAGGAGCGGGGTGGAGTTCACGGAACTGTAAGAGGAGATGACGGGGGTGGGGGTGGCCACTGGTGCCTTCGAGGGCACTTGGGCTTTGATGGCAACATCATACCCCAAAGCTTTGCTCATTCTCACTTCCTGCCTTCATCACCCTGACAGGCCTGAGGGGGCAGGGATCCCTTGGGGGCCTTTCTGGCTTCGGGGAGGTGGAAGCCATCCCCTACTCACCACCTCAGTACCCCCGGAGTCCCTTCCCTCGGGGTGCACCACCCAAAGGCCATGCTAGGGGAGCTGGTTCCTCCGTAGCAGGTGGAAGAGCCCCTGAGATCCCCGGGAGTGTCATCTGAGGCCAGTGAGCCCTCAGGACAGCCTCAGGTCAGGCATTCTGTCAGTGCTGGCTCTCTTGGTGACATCTAGGAGACACTGCCCAGGGTCTGAGACCCATCGCTACCTCCATGGACAGCCAAGCCCCCATGAGGAAACTGTTTCCCTCCAGGACAAAGCTGGGATCAGCCACGGCGAGAACACTTCTGGGGGCCCAGGCATAAACGCCTGGGCTCCACAGCCAAAGACTATGGCCGGAGATGGCAGGTGACCCCTCAGTGACCTCTCAAGGATGAGGCTGAGTCCTAGCACTCACTGTGACCCATGGTTCCCGGTGTCCAGAGCAGCAGGGAGAGCCCCCCTTGGGGCCCCAGCCCCTCACCCCTTTTCACATAGTGAGGATGCATGTCCCCCATTGTCCTCCCACAGGATGGAACTGGGACTGTAGCCTCAGAGCTCTGCTCTGTCAAGCTGTCCCATTTATGGCCGGCATGCCCAGCTTGGGGATTCTGTCCACTGGGCCCACGGGAGGGACCAAGTCCCTTAGGAGCCAGGTGAGGTCTGGGTTCACCCTACCAATGAGGCATGGAGATGGGGAGGGGCTGACTCAAGATGGGAATGGTGGGACTTTGAACCTGACAGCCAAGAAACAATTCTTGAGACATCTTTGGTGCACAAAAGGTGATTTTATTAAAGCACAGAGACAAGATTCTAGGGCAGAAAGAGCTTCACTGGGGTTGTGAAGAGAGACTGGTTCGATACCATGGGGTTGGGGAGATCAAGTCAAGAGAAGTTTCTAAAGGGATTTTCCTATGGTCAAGAGACAGCAGGGAATTCCTGGAGAAATATTATACTCCATATTTGCCTCAAGAATTTGTCAACGGGCTACAGATCATAAAGAAATTATCTCCTATTTCCTTCTTTTAAAAAATTTTTTTTTAATATTTATTTTTGAGAGAGAGAGAGAGAGAGACAGAGTGAGAGCAGGGTTGAAACAGAGAGAGAGAGAGGGAGACGCAGAATCTGAAGCAGGCTCCAGGCTCCAAGCTGTCAGCACAGAGCCCGACGCGGGGCTTGAACCCATGAACCATGAGATCATGACCTGAGCTGATGTCGGAAGCTCAACCGACTGAGCCACCCAGGTGCCCCAGTCTCCGTTTCCTTCTTGCCTTTGTTCCCCGTATAACTATACTCAGGAAACTGAGTATAGGTTTCTGGAAATTAGGCTACTGATAAGATTCCCTTTTTCTCCTAATTTACCAGAATATAGGTAAACTGATGGAGGACTGTGATTTCTATCACGTAACCATTTGATTTCTTTCCTTTCCTTTGTTGTAGGTCAGTCAGGAGCGCCTGAGGAATGTCACACAGATCCCACCTGGGAGGAGAGGCATCCTATCATGTGCTTTGCCCTCGGCTTGCCTTATGTCCCTCATCAGGAACACTCCCCAGCAGGCTTTCGGTTGTGGGGTCAGGGAAAGGGTGTCTCACCTTGTGCCAGGGCCTGGGGTGGGTCCCTGGGAGGGCCAGGAACTGGGCTCTATGAACAGCACAGGGTACACTCTGTCCGTCCCTACCAGGAATGTCCTCTTTCAGCTGCCTTCCCTTCCCTTCCCTTCCCTTCCCTTCCCTTCCCTTCCCTTCTCTTCCTTTCCCTTTCAAGACCCACAAAGCAGCATGGTTCTGTTGATGTGAGCATTCTCTGCTTTGATCAGGTGCAGGAAGGGGACCTCACTGCACTTACGCCATCCTACACTTGGGCCAGAGCAGAGAGGCTCCTGGCAGTCAGAGACGACAGTTGGTCCAGATCGGAGACCCCTGACCACACGCAGTGCTAACCAGGGGGAAGAGAGTGTAGAAGGACTCACTGTCCCTGCCACAGATGTGGAGATATGGGGAAAGCCCCCTCCCTACCTCCCAGACCTTCCTGTCCCTCATCTTGCATAATACTGACCTGGGGAAAAGAGCGGAGAGCTTGCCAAAAGTTTAAGCATGATTTGCGGGCAATTGCCTCACCCTTCCTGGATTTGGCAAAGGATAAGTTGCTCCACCCTGGGGTAGCCATTGCTCAGCAGGACCATAAAAGGGGCCCTCCGGAAGCCTCCTCACTCACCTCCTCTTTCAGCTGATATCCAGAGTGGTGCCAGCTTCCTTGGCCCTGAAGTCATGGCCCTAGGTCTCCTGTGGGTAGGCCTTGTCCTGCTGGGGGCCCTGCAGACCCAGGCCCAGGACTCCACCCCAAACCTGATCCCAGCCCCGCCTCTGCTCAGGGTCCCTCTGCAGCCTGACTTCCAGGATGAGCTGGTAAGAGGCCTGGGGAGTGGGGGGCAGCTGCAGGGAAGCTCCGGGAAGAGTGTGAACAGAGGGGAGGAGAGGCAGGATGGGCTCAGGCTTTAGCTCAGTCTACCCTCGGGTCCCCTGATGGAAGGCACACCCCATGCCCCAATCCACACCCAACCTTGCTGACAAGAGGGTCAGCTGAGCAGACTCCCCAGGTCCACACTCTCTTTCAAAATCCCTGCAGTCCTCGCAAGGTGGGAAAACCTTCAGACCCTCTACATGATGAGGAAACTGAGGCTCAGGGAAGCCAGCTGGCCACTTGCCAAGGGTCACCTTCTCCCTGACACACTCAGGGCTCCCTCCTGGCCTAATGGCTCCTGCTGGCTTCATCAGCATATGGCCAGTCTGGGTCCCAGCAGCCCAGCTAGAGGGGATTCTGGTTCTGGGCCAGGCTGCCTAGAGGTGCCTGCAGGGATGGAGCAGGAGGGCCCCCTGTGTCTGCTCCTGGCTCTGCCTATCATCAGTCCCCATTGTAGTTCCAGGGGAAATGGTACGTCGTAGGACTGGCAGGGAACGCATTTAATAAAGAAAAAGACAGCCAGTTCAAGATGTATGCCACCACCTATGAGCTGAATGAAGACAACAGCTACAATGTCACCTCCACCCTGCTCCGGTAAGAGCCACCACCTCCTATGGGAATATGGGGGGCCCAGAGGGCTGCCGTGGGGGTCCAAGAGGCAGACTGATGACATAGCCAAGGGGTGACCAAAGCTGAAAGATGATCATTCATCCTACCGCTGGGCAATTGGTCCCTGTATTTATTCCTTCTTTCATTCACTGGATCAACATTTCTCAGTCACGTCAGCACAGACAGAAGACAGTCCTGGGAATGGACACAGACCGTCATCAGGAAACAAGACAAAGAGAACAGGGTGTCCTAGAATGGGAGGAGGGTCACTGGATCCAGCCTGGGATCCCACCTAGGGCTTTGTCAAGAGCTTCCAGGGAGGTGGTCTGTGGGATGGGCCTTGAGGAACCAACCTGCATCAGAAGGAGGGCTGGGACCTTCATGGCAGGGCTGTTGGACTGAGTCAGAGAGAGCCACTTCTTCAAGAAACAGCAAGCCATTGCATGGCTGCCCTGAGCAGCAGCTGATGAGCGGTATGGAGGGGGTGGTGACCACAGTGGCGGGGGCCTCAGGTACTGGTGAGGAGTGGGTGTGGCTGTAGCAGGGAGAAGAACGATGGTGTGCAGCCCAGGAGGCTGATCAGTCGTAGGTGGGAGATGACCAGAGCAGGGGCAGATTAGGACCTAGAGAGGGGAGGCAAGGCTTACCCAGCTCCTCTGGGTTTCTGGCTCTGGCACTTGGGGATGGGGCTAGAGCATCTGTCATTGAAGAATCCGAAGAAGGGCAGGTGTTGGGAGATCGGCTCTGGGTTCCCAGGGGACCAGACGGGATGCAGCTGAGAGGTCAGGGTTGGCCCAACAGCTAAGGGAGTCTTTGGCATCCAGCAGACTGGAGCCTCTGTTGATTCCCCCAGGAGAGGTTATAGCAGGAAGCCACAAGACAGGCATAGGGGACAGGGGACCCCTGGGTGGCTCAGTCGGGTAAGCCTCTGACTTTGTCTCAGGTCATGATCTCACAGTTTTGAGTTTGAGCCCCGTGTAGGGCTCTGTGCTGACAGCTCACAGCCTGGAGCCTGCTTTGCATTCTGTGTCTCCCTCTTTCCCCCCTCCCCCACTCAGGCTCTCTCTCTTTCTCTCTCTCTCTCTTTCTCTGTCTCAAAAATTAATGAACATTTTAAAAGTTTAAAAAAAAATAGGAGACAAATACCTTGGGTAAGGGGACAGTGTAGAGGAAAGTCCACCAAGGGAAACAGCCTCAAAGATGGAAGGACAGCAGGTGCAGAGGGAGAGTCTGAGCACCTCAGGTGGCTCAGGGCAGAGTAGGCAGGGACAGGCAGGGATGGGCTCAGCGAGGAAGAGACAGGCCCATCTGAGGGGTGGCGTGCGGGCCTCCTGCTGTGGCAGGATGGGGTGTCACCCTCTTACCCACACACCTCTTGTTCCACAGGAACCAGCTCTGTGACCACTGGATCAGAACTTTCCTCCCAAGTTTCCAGCCAGGCCAATTCAACCTGGGCAACATTGAGCGTGAGTCCTGAGTGGAGTGGGTCTCCGGGGGCAAGGACCTCACTGCCCCTCCACACAGATGCCAAACAGTGGAGGCAGGGGAGGAAGCAATAGCTCCCTCTCCCTGGCCAGGGTGGGCTGATCCCTCACTGTCCACCATGCAGGTTACCCTGGAATCCAGAGCTACACTGTCCGAGTGGTGGCCACAGACTACAACCAGGTTGCCACGGTGTTCTTCAAGAAAGTTTACAAAAACCGGGAGTTCTTCAAGATCACCCTCTATGGTGGGTCTTACCCCTTCTGGAACCTTGCTCTTGGTCATGCTGGGAGAGAAGAGGCCCACAACACCCAGCCCCCAAGGTCCCCTTCACTCTGAGCCCTGGGAGACGGGAGAGGGGTCTTTCCACAGACCCCTCAGGAGGGAGGGGTCTGAGGCATCATTCATGGGTTCCACAATATTCATGGAGCTTTCGCCAGCCACTCACCAGCCATCTTGGCCACAGGGAGGACCAAGGAGCTGACCCAGGAGCTGAAGGAAAACTTCATCACCTTCGCCAAATCCCTGGGCCTCACCGATGACCACATCATCTTCCCAATCCCCATCGGTAATCAGCAGCTGGGGAGAGAAGGGCACATGGGGACTGTCCAGGCCTGATGTTGCCTCACTAGGGAAGCGGGGAGAGGAGGGAGGCAGAGCCCTGCTGTGGTCACTGGAGCTCCAGGAGCCACTTTGGGTTCAAGAAGACCCTGTCACACCCAGGGTTCTGGTTCCCAAGTTTCCTCCTTCACAATAGCTCAGTCCTGCCCACATGAGAATTACACATCTGGGGCCAAGCTTCCCCAGTCTCCTTGCCTGGCCATTTCCCCCTCTTCCTCCTCCCTGCCTGACCTGTTTGTCCTGGGCCACCTCCCCCTTTGCCCTGGGGCTGGCTCACCATTGACTTGGCAGGCGCCCTTGTCCTCAGGCAGCCCGGTCTGGGCAGGTGCCTCCCCAAGGCTGAGGGTGTGTCAGAACTCAGCAGGTAAACAGGCAGAAGGCTTGGTGCCCAATCAAGACCATGGCTGGGCCTCATCTGCCTCCTTTGGAGAATGGGTGTCACCCAGGTCTGCTAGTCCTCAGGCCTCTCCCCGAGTCCCTGCCCCATCATCCAGCCCTCTGCTGTACCGTCTATGAAGGGAAGGGAAGCCCCAGAACTTCTGTGGCTAGACCAGACTGAGGCCCAGGGTAGCCCAGGGGCAGTGCAGGGCCCTGGAGGTCAGGGACCCCCCCAACCACACCCCTGTCCATACTGACCCCTCTGTCCCCCACAGATCAGTGCATCGATGAGTGAGCAAGTGTGCGGTAAGTATGGCTGCAGAGGGGGCTGATGGGAGCCAGGGTGCAGCTGGGGGGTGGTCCCAGGTCTGCCTTTGTCCCACCTGCCCAGCACTGCTGCCCTCTCTATTCCCTTGACTCCCTCTCAGGTGCCCCCGGCTCTGTTTACTCCATTGACCTCCCTCCAATCTCTGTCCAGGGCACCACCTAGCTGTCCCCACCAGCCTGGACGCTACTGAAAGATGTGGAGACCCTTCTCACTGCACAGCTCACCATCTGCTCCCCAGGCTGTCTTGCTCATGGAACCCCTCCTTGTTTGCTAAATAAACATGTGTCGTCTAGTCTCTAGTCTGTGCTCTTTGACCTCCGGGCCCTCTGAGAGGGAAAAGAACAAAGCAAAGGCTCCTGTTAGCATCACTCCCAAGAAATGTGGTTTCCAGAAAGGGATTGAGGCCACAGAAGCAAAGTCCAGCTCTGACTGAACCCTTCTAGCTCCCAACTCCAGGCCCAACCCCAGACCAGCAGGAGTCGTCCCTTGCCCCTGCCTTGTAGCACACTGCTGGGGCACAACTCACACCTATTTTCAACCACCTGCAACAGGTCCAATGACAGAGGCCCAGGCAGGGCCAGGCAGCTGGGGAGAGTTGGGGGGCCGAGGTGATCTCACCACCACTTAACCAGTGATGGAGGGTGATAGGGGTGGGGTGATGGAAGGGTCTGGAGCCAAGGGCCAAGAAAGAATTCTTGAAGATGTACTTGGGTCAAAAATGTGATTTTATTAAAGCATGGGGACAGGACCCACGGACACAAAGAGCTGGACTTGGGTTGTGAAGAGTGACTGGTTATGTTATGGCCTTGGAGGAGGTAAAGTCAAGGGAAGTTTTAAAAGAGATTTTTGATGCTAAAGAAGATTTACAGAATACTGGAGGCCTAGCTATTGTCAAGTTAAGGTATTTTTCCCTCTAGCAAACATCAACATTAAGACAGTAGGGAGTTCCTTGAGAAATGTTCTCTGCCAGCCTCAAGTATCTGTCAACGGGCTGCAGGGTATCAGGATATTTAATGTTCCCTGCCATTTCCTTCTTGTCTTTCTTCCCCATATTACTATGAGGGGTGATGTGGGGGCTCCAGGAAACTGAGTCTATAGGTTTCTGGAGATTAGGCTATTGATAAGATTGCCTTTTTCTTCTAATTTACTAAGATATTTATAAACTGATGGAGACTCATGTCCTGCATGACTGGGATCTCTATCAGTTAACCATTTGTTTTCTTTCCTTTCCTTTGATCTTGGGAAGCCAGCAGTGTCTGAGGCATGTCACACACATCTCACTTGGGGTGGGGGGAGGTGTAATGCTAGCTTGTACTTTGCCCTCAGCTTGCCGTATTCTTCCTCATCATATCACCCCTAAACAATTTTGACCCTTACATCTTTAAGGTTGTTGAAGGGGAAGGTCTCATCTTCTGTAGCTTCTTCCTGTTCAGTAGGGGAGTAGAGATGTCCCTACCTATGAGTCAATATTGATCAGTTGGGGAACATATAAGAAGTTACAGAAGGCAGAGACAGCTGGATCCAAAATGGACAATGAGTATGAACCTCCTTTAGTAGAAAGGATCATTTGTTGGCTTGAAGTTATTGTAGTGATGGAGTCTTGTCACCAGGCAGAGAAGACAGGAGAGAAAACAGCCAGATGTAATTAGAATAACAAGAAAGAGCAGCCCGAATAAAAGTCTTTTGGTAACTGATGAAAATCCTTAAGTCCAGGAGTTTAACCAATCATGAAAGGAAAGTGAGGAATTGTTTAAAGCACCAATTTGAGTATTCAGGTCAGTTAGAATCCAGAAATATTTGTGTGGTAATCTAGCATGTACACTGATGATGTTTTGGGGTTTTTCTGTGTGGTGGTCTGGAGCCAATGGACAAGAAATATTCCTGGAAGACGTTTTGTGCAAAAAGGTGATTTTATTAAAGCGTAGGGACAGGACATAGGGGCAGGAAGAGATGCACTGGGGTTGTGATGGGTAACTGACTATATACCCTCAGGCGGAGAGAGGGTCAGGGATAGAGTAAGTCTCTAAGGTATTTTGGAAGCAAAGTTTCCAGGACCTTGAGGGGCTAGCTGTTGCTAGGGAAACACCATTATTACTGTTGAATAAAACCTCAGTCGAGAGACCCTTCAGATGCATATTGTGGGATCATAAACTTGGAGTATGATTGCCAGCATATACCTTGGGGCAGTTGAGATAAAGGAAGTAGACTTACAGGATCCTGGAGGTTGGGATACTGTTAAGCTAAGGTTCTCTTTGCCCCTGGCAAACTGTCATTAATGAGGCAGCTGAGATCCCAGAGGAAGGTTACTCTGCTGGTTTAAAGGACTTGCCAATAGGTTGTAGGCATTTCATTTGCCTTAGTTTCCTACATCACCATGGCAAGCATTTAAATGCCTTTCCTTTGTTCTTGGGTAGCCAGGAATGTGTGAGAAATATGTCACATATTCCACCTGGGGGAGGGGAGATATGCCAGCCTGTTTTGCCCTCATTTTGCTCCACGCTCCTCAATCATATCTCCTCTGAACGATTTTGACCCTTATATCTTTAAGGTTGTTGAAGGAAGAAGGTGTCACCTTCCATAACGTCTTCCTGATGAGTAGGGTAATACAGTTGTCCCCATCTATAGGTCAATATTGGCCCATCAGGGAACAAAAAGGGAAATCAAGGTGAGGCAGGTGAATCCAAGGTGGATCACATGTATGAACATCCTTGAGTAGAAAGGATCATCTCTTGGCTTGAAGTTATTGTAGTTATGGAATATGGCACCAGGCAGACAGACGTGGGAGAAAACAGTAAAACCAAGTACAATAACTAGCAAGATTAGTTCAAATGAAAAGTCCTTTGGGATCTAACCAAAATCCTTCGGTCCAAGAGTTTAACTCATCACTAAAGGAAAGAGAAGGGTTATTTAATACACCAGTGTGAGTGTCATGATTGTTAGAAATCCAGAAATATTTTTGAGGTACTCCAGAATGTATATACAGTGTTTTGTTGTTATGAGAGTTTAAGTTCCACCTTGTGCAACACTTAAAACATCTAATGGCACTCTGTTTTGTAGAAGTGTTTTATGCATTTGAGTTATTTTATTTTTAATTTTTTTTTACATTTATTTATTTTTGAGAGACAGAGAGAGACAGAGCACAAGTGGGGAAGGGGCAGAGATAGAAGGAGACACACAATCCAAAGCAGGTTCCAGGCTGTCAGCACAGAGCATGATGCGGGGCTCGAACTCACAAACCATGAGATCATGACCTGAGATGAAGTCGGATGCTTAACCAACTGAGCCACCCAGGTGTGCCTTGAGTTATTTTAGTATTTAGTAATATAATGGTATTTTGAGAGTCATTTAATTCTTTAACTGTGTAACAGGTGATGTATAGCCATCATATTGACTCTTTTGTTTAGTAACCAATCAGGTAATTAAAAAGAGATACTTTTGGGGCGCCTGGGTGGCGCAGTCGGTTAAGCATCTGACTTCAGCCAGGTCACGATCTCGCGGTCTGTGAGTTCGAGCCCCGCGTCAGGCTCTGGGCTGATGGTTCAGAGTCTGGAGCCTGTTTCCGATTCTGTGTCTCCCTCTCTCTCTGCCCCTCCCCTGTTCATGCTCTGTCTCTCTCTGTCCCAAAAATAAATAAACGTTGAAAAAAAATAAAAAAAAAAGAGATACTTTTATAGAAAAAAGAAAAATACAGGTTAATTATTAGAGCAGATTAAAAGCCCAGTGTCTCCCAGTGCTGCTGGTGAGATTTTTTAGACATTAGGCTTGAAGCATCCTCAGATGCTTCTGGGAACAGGCAGTAGGAATCACATCGGTCTTTTGGCTTGTATCTCAAATGTCTGTGGTGATCCTTTTGAATGGCCCATTGTAAGAAGGAATTGTTAGTAGAAATTGGGAAAAGAGGATGAAAAAGAAAGGTACAACCATCCTAAGAGAAGTTGGAGGTCTTCCACAGGTTCACAGGAATAAGAAGGCATATTAGTTTGCTCGTTGAATTCCTGGGAAGGGGGCACAGGTTTTATTTTAGATATAGGAGCCCATGAAGTGTGCCCCTCTAACTTTATTGCAGTGGGAGTTTGTAATATGACCCAGTAGGGGCTCTTCCAGTTTGAAGTTAAACCCACTGTTGTATTAGACTTTCAATCCTTTAAATAAACCAGGTGTTTTGGGTTTATATGGTGTGGGTTTCTAGCAACCGTTAGATCAGGTTTAGGAAAGATATGTGTTGCATATTCATTTAGAGATTTAGGAATTGCACATACATTTGAACAGTTCCAGCATTTACCCAAGCAGTATCACCTAAAATTTACCATTATTTAACAGGGCTTCCATTTAACATACCAAATAAAAAGTCCTCATTGGTCAAAAAGACTTTTTTACAATTTAAATCCTGGGAAGTTTGTTAAACCTTACAAAGTATAGAGCACATCTGAAATGGGGTTGAGATCATTACAAATCTTAAAGCTTTAAATTATGTATTTAACCAAGATGGCATTAAGAGATTCCAAAGGCAAATATGTAGGGTTATATAGTTGTCAGCAAAACTTAACCTCCTTTAACAGTGAGAAATCTTAACTAAGTGATTAAAGACCTGATAAGGGCATAAGGTAAAGCTGTGGTTTTCCCAGCAGACAAAAGAGAATACAATCCTTTGTATACATGCATACATATATATGTATATTTTTTTCTTTGTATCAAGAGATAAACAATCCAAAAAACTTTGTTTTTTGAACAGAGAGAAAAGCAGAATTTCAACCTTATACCAGTGTACTTTAAAAAATCCATTCTGCAACATAGTCTGTCCTAATCACACATAAAATTCCTTTCCAAAGATTTCCCTTCATGAACCTTCTACGACTTTCCTTTGCATTCAAATTTTATCCCAAGCCATTTTTCTCCAAACCAGTCTCATTTAGGACAAAATTACTTTCTTTTACCTGCAACAAAAAAATATATTTCCATTCCTTCTCTCTTTTTTACACATTCCTACTTTTTTACATATAGAGTTGCTTTCCTTATTTCCATCAGTCTTAATTACATTTAGCAGAATTTTGACTCTTAGCAACCTTGGTCTCCAGCTGAGACTAAGTAGTAACCATTTGTAAACTGTTACACCAGAATCCTTTAGATGGAAAATTCATGAATCAATTAAGCATAAACCATGTTTTCCAATAGACCCAAATGTTCTTAGTTTCTCTGCAATAAGAAGTCAAAAGCAGAAACCTATATTCAGCAATCAATGCTTTAGCACTCCATTCTATTTGGAAAAGACCTAGATATCCAGTGAATTCAATCCCATTTATTCAAGTGTCAGATTACCAAAGACATTGAAAGCTGTCTTAACAATTTTCTGTGAAAACTTTGAGATAAACAAAATTAACCATTATTTTAAGTCATCTTGTTGCTAACAAATTGCAACAGAGACAACATGAGCTTATTTGGCCTTTAGGAAATCTTGGCAGAATAAAAGTTTCGTATTTGATGCCAATAACTCTAAATACATGTCTATCGTAGTTAAACTAACGAATTTAAATAATATTAAACACCGGATATGTTCCACCTGCGTTCACTTAAAGGACAGTTTGTTCCCCATTGTCACTTTTTTACCTAGGACAGCAGTGGGGGAATCTGAAGTGGGTGATCCAAGGGGGTGCTCATCCCTCCTTGACATCGAGGTGGGAGGATGGTATAGAAGGCAGTTATGTAGGTCACACGGAAGGTGATGCAGAAACAGGAGGAGGGAGAAGAGAAGGCAGACAAGGTGAAGTGCCAGAAGGCAGAGAAAGAAGATTCCTAGTTCTAAACCTTGTCAGCTGGGAAAGAGGAGATCCCTCTTTTTTTTTTTTTTTTTTTTTTTTTGTCTTTTTGTTTGTTTGATTCCCACCAAAGTTGAAATAGGGAGTCTATGTCTTGCTAGATAAGTTGGGGGATTTCCTTGAAACAAAGTGAGAAGGGTAGCTGCTTGGGAATATTCTTTAAAGTCCCCAACCCGAGGTAGACTAACCACAGTTGATTTCAATTATAGACGATAACTCAGGAAATGAATGAGGGAGAGGTCCCCACATCTATTAGGAGGAGGAACAGAGAAGCAGTCAGCATCCCCCTTTGTCGTGGATGGCCTGTTTCCTCTAGCAACTGAATTCCATCAGGAGGAGGCCTGTTAGGACATCCACGATGTCAGGAGGGAGTTTACTAGCCGAACACATTTGGGCCAATACATTCAATCTGGCCTTTGGCAAATACATTCAGGCCTTTCAATCCGGGTCCTGACTTAGAGCTGGGAAGGCCTGGACCTTGGGTACTTCCGTCCATTGACCTTGTTTCCTGCAGAAGAAATTTAGCTGCTAGATCCTACAAGACCACACAATGTTACAGGACATCAGTCCTTTCCTAAATTTTGCAATCCAAATTGCTTCTAGTGGGTTGAAAGACATCCCAAGGGAGAGTCCTTGGGGACTGAGGACAAGCTCCTGTCCTCCTAGAGACAGAAAAGTAGAGAAGATCCATTACCACAAAAAAATGCCCCCCAAACTCCCATGTGGTGTCCTCTGCAGAGGATATATCAGAGGTTCCTGAGGTGTCATAGTGACCCAAGACGTACCTTTAACCAAATCGCTATTGTCACCGACCAAATACTAAGGGCGTCTGTAGGAGGGATGCTGGTACCCCCTCCCCCGCTTTCCCATTGTATCCTAGGCTACAAATAGGAGCCAGCAGATGGACCTACTTTGCCTTGCTGAGAAGGCTGAAGAAACCACCGTTTTTAACCCATGGAAAACACTGGAAAAGTTTTACAAGGGAGAATTGCCCAATTTTCTATTTAAGTAGTAGTTAGTAGAGGACATTGACCAAAAACAATGAAGACAGAAACTCATCATGTTCCATGTGACATTCCAACACATAGAGCCTTTACAGCCAACTTCCTAGGAAATGGTCCCCAGTTGGGTTTTAATTCAATCAGGTACTGTTTTCAACAGTAACGGGGGAGGTCCCATAGCCAGAAACAGCTAGACCAGGGATGTGGAAGGGATCACGTTATACTAATGAGGAGGAAACCTCACATGCTAGTCACTTAGGTGGCTGTTCCGTGCCCAAGGCAGACAACAATATATAATGACAGGAGGAAAGAGAGGGCCCAAGTTTCTGGGTATTTTTATTATTCTAGCCTGGGGACTCACTTCCAGCCAAAAGGCAGGCTTTCTTCTCCCCATAGAGTAGCCATGGGCTAGAGGAGTGCAGACTGAGCAATGGACGGGAAAGTGTTCCAGTAACACCATACTCCTTGAAAAGCCCCAGAAATAAAAGTAAAGGAAGAGAAGAGAAAGTACTCACCAGGTTTGCACAAATGCTCAGGGCCCAGAAGAAAAGACTCAGGCCCCCACATAGGACACCAAAAGATGAGGTTTTTGAGTGAAGTGGGCAGGGGGTTCCAGGGCCGATGGCCAAGAAAGAATTCTTGAAGACGCATTTGGTGCAAAAAAGAGTGATTTTATTAAAGCACGTGGACAGGACCCATGGGCAGAAAGATCTGCACTCTGGTTGTGAAGAGTGACTGACTATATACTATGAAGCTGTGGGAAGTAAAGCGAAAAGGGAGGGAGGTGTCCAGAGGGACGTTGACATGCTTATGAGGACTCCTAAGATACCTGAGGCCTTGCTATGGTCAAGCTAAGGTTGTTTTACCTCTAGTAAGTCATTAATATTAGGAATGGTAGGGATTCCTGGAGACATTGTTGTACTTGGTATTTGCCTCAAGGATTTGTCACTGGGCTGCAGGGTATCAGAAATTTAATTTTATCTGCCATTTCTTTCTTGCCTTTCTTCCCCACATCACCATGGAGGGTAGGATGCTAATAGGGGCTCCAGGAAAGTGAGTCAATAGTCTTCTGGAGATGAGACTATTGGTAAGATTGCCTTTTTCTTCTAATTTACTAAGATATTTGTAAACTGATGGAGACTCATGTCCTGCATGACTGGGATCTCTATCAGTTAATCATGTGTTTTCTTTCCTTTCCTTTGTTCTTGGGCAGCCAGAGGAATGTCACACATATCCCACGGGGGGGGGGGGAGGTTTAGGGGGTTCTAGTTTTACATTGCCCTCACCTTGCCATATGCTCCCTCTTTACCCAGAGTCTCTTCTCTCAGGGCCCACCACCTAAAGGCCACGCTAGGGGAGCTGGTTCCCTTACAGCAGGTGGAAGAGCCAATGAGGTCTCCAGGAGTCTCATGTGAGGCCAATGAACCCTCAGGTTAGCCTCAGATCAGGCATTCTGTCAGCCCTGGCCCTTGTGGTGACATTTGGAGACACTGCCCAGGGACTGGGCAGGGACTGGGATGGCCAAGCCCTCATGAGGAAATTATTTTCCTCCAGGACAAAGCTGGGATCAGCCATGGCAGGAACACTTCTGGGGTCCAGGCCTAAGGACCTGGGCTCCACAGCCCAAAACTATAACCAGAGATGGCAGATGGTATCAGTGATCTCTCAAGGATGAGGCTGAGTCCTAACACTCACTGTGACCCAAGGTTCCTGGTGTCCAGTGTGGCAAGGTAGAGAGCCCTCCTTGGAGCCCCAGCCCACCACCTCTTTTCACACAGTGCAGATGCATGTTCCCCACTGACCCCCACCAGGATGAAGCTGGGACTATAGGCTTAGAGCTCTGCTCTGTCAAGCTGTCTCATTTGCGGCTGGCATGCCAAGTTGGGGTTTCTCTCCACTGGGCCCACAAGAGAGGCCAAGTCTCTTGGGGTCCAGCTGAGGTCTGGGTTCACCCTGCCAATGGGACATGGAAGAGGGGAGGGACTTACTCAAGATGGGAATTGTGGGGCTTTGGAATGGTGGGGATTCAGAGCTCACAGCCTAGAAAGAATTCTTCAGATGTCTTTGGTGCACAAAGGGTGATTTTGTTAAAGGACATGGACAGGACTCTTGGGCAGAAAGAGCTACACTGGGGTTGTGAAGAGTCATTGGTTATATACCATGGGGTTGGGGGCCATAAAGTCAAGAGGAAGTTCCTAAAGGGATTTTCATATGCTCAAGAACACTGGCACATTACAGGAGGCCTAGCTGTTGTCAAGCTAAGGTGGTTTTGTCCTCTAGCAAAGCATTAACATGCAGACACTAGGGAATACGTGGAGAAATGTTATACTCCATTTTTGCCTCATGTATTTGTCAATGGGCTGAAGGTCATAATGAAATTTAATACCATGTGCCATTTCCTTCTTGCCTTTCTTCCCCATATCACTATGGAGGGAGGGTGATATTTGGGCTTTATAAGTTTATAAGTTTCTGGAGATTCAGCTATTGATAAGATATCCTTTTTCTCCTAATTTACTAGGACATGGAGAGAGTCACGTCCTGCAGGACTGTGATCTCTATCACTTAACCATTTGATTTCTTTCCTTTCCTTTGTTGTAGGGCAGTCAGGAGTACCTGAGGAATATCACACAGATCCCACCTGGGAGGAGGGGCATGCTATCATGTGCTTTGCCCTCGGCTTGCCTTATGTCCCTCATCAGGAACACTCCCCAGTAGGCCTTTGGTGGTGGGGGGAGGGGAAGGGTGTCTCACCCTGTGCCAGAGCCTGGGGTGGGTCCCTGGGAGGGCCAGGATTGGGCTTCATGAGCGGCACCGGGTACACTCTGTCCATCCCTACCAGGAATGTCCTCTTTCAGCTGCCTCTCCTTCCCTTCCCTTTGGAGAATCACGAAGCAAAATGGGCTCTGTTGATGCGAGGTATTCTCCACTTTCATCAGATACAGAAAAGGGATGCCACCCCAGTTACTCCACCCTGCACTTGGCCCCAGCTGAGAGGCTCCTGGAGGTCAGAGATGACAGCTGGTGCAGATCAGAGACCACTGTCCTCACACAGTGCTAACCAGGGAGAAGAGAGTGTGGAGGGAGTCACTGTCCCCGCCAGAGATGTGGAGATATGGGGAATGCATCCTCCAGCCTCCTGGACCTTCCTGCCCCTCATCTTGCATAATCCTGACCTGGGGGAAGGGCAAAAACTTACCATGATCTTCAGCACGAGATACTAGCAATTGCCTCACCAATCCAGGATTTGGCAAAGGATAAGTCGCTCCACCCTGGGGTGAGCCATTGGCCACAGAGACCATAAATAGCATCCCCCAGAAGGCTCCTCACTCACCTCCTCTTTCAGCTGATATCCGAAGTGGTGCCAGCTTCTCTGGCCCTGAAGTCATGGCCTTAGGTCTCCTGTGGCTGGGCCTTGTCCTGCTGGGGGCCCTGCAGACCCAGGCCCAGGACTCCACCCCAAACCTGATCCCAGCCCCGCCTCTGCGCAGGGTCCCTCTGCAGCCTGACTTTCAGAATGTGGAGGTAAGGGTCCTGGAGGGGCAGGTGCAGGGAGGCCCTGATAAGAGTGTGAACAGAGGGGAGGTGAGGCAGGATGGGCTCAGGCTTTAGCTCAGTCTGTCCTCTGGTGCCCTGATGGAAGGCACACCCTGTGTCCCCATCCACACCAACCTTGCTGACAAGAGGGTCAGCTGAACAGACTCCCCTGGTCCACACTCTTTTCCATATCTCTGAAGTTCTTACAAGGTGGGAACATCTTCAGGCCCTCTACATGTTGAAGAAACTGAGGCTCAGGAATGCCAGCTGACCACTTGCCAAGGGTCACCTTCTCCCTGACACACTCAGTGCTCCTGCCTGGCCTGATGAGCTCCAGCTCCTGCCAGGTTCATCAGCCCAGCCTGTGTGGCCAGTCTGGGTGCCCGCAACCCAGTTAGAGGGGCTTCTGGTTCTGGGCTAGGCTGCCTAGAGGTGCCTGCAGGGATGGAGCAGGAGGGCCCCCTGGTGCTGCTCCTGGCTCTGCCTATCATCAGCCCCCATTGTAGTTCCAGGGGAAATGGTACATCTTAGGATTGGCAGGGAATGAATTTAATAAAGAAAAACACAGACAGTTTAAGATTTACGCCATCACCTATGAGCTGAATGATGACAACAGCTACAATGTCACCTCTACCCTGGCCTGGTGAGTACCACCACCTTCGACGGGAACATGGGGGGCCTAGAGGGCTGCTGTGGGGGTCCAAGAGGCAGACTGATGACATAGCCGAGGGGTGACCATAGCTGAAAGATGATCATTCATCCTACCGCTGGGTACTGGGTCCCTGTATTTATTCCTTCTTTCATTCACTGGATCAACATTTCTCGGTCACTTCAGCACAGACAGAAGACAGTCCTGGGAATGGACACAGACCGTCATCAGGAAACAAGACAAAGAGAGAATAGGTGTCCTAGAATGGGAGGAGGGTCACTGGATCCAGCCTGGGATCCCACCTAGGGCTTTGTCAAGAGCTTCCAGGGAGGTGGTCTGTAGGCTGAGCCTTGAGGAACCAACCTGCATCAGAAGGAGGCCTGGGAGCTTCATGGCAGGGCTGGTGGACTGAGTCAGAGAGAGCCACTTCTTCAAGAAACAGCAAGCCATTGCATGGCTGCCCTGAGCAGGAGCTGATGAGCAGTATGGAGGGGGCGGTGAACACAGTGGTGGGGGTCTCAGGTACTGGTGAGGAGTGGGTGTGGCTGCAGCAGGGAGAGGAATGATGGTGTGCAGCCCAGGAGGCTGATCAGTCATAGGTGGGAGATGACCAGAGTGGGGGCAGACTAGGACCTAGAGAGGGGAGGCAAGGCTTACCCAGCTCCTCTGGGTTTCTGGCTCTGGCACTTGGGGATGGGGCTAGAACATCTGTCATAGAAGGAGCAGAAGAAAGACAGATGTTGGGAGATTGATTCTATGGTGCCAGGGGACCAGATGGGATGCAGCTGAGAGGTCAGGGTTGGCCCAACAGCTAAGGGAGTGTTGGCATCCAGCAGACTGGAGCCTCAGTGGTGATTTACCCCAGGAGAGGTTATAGTGGGATCCCGCAAGATAAGAATAGGTGTGTGGCACTGTTGGCTGTCACCCTCTTACCTACCTATCTCTTCCTCCACAGGAACCAAACCTGTGACCACTGGCTCAGAATTTTCATCCCAACTTCGCGGCGAGGCCAATACAACCTGGGCAACATTGAGCGTGAGTCCTAAGTGGGGTGGGTCCTCACGGGCATGGACCTCCCTGCCCCTTTACACAGACACCATCCTATGGAGGCAGGGGAAGAGTCAATATCTCCCTCTGCACAGCCAGGGCAGGCTGAGATCTCACCATCCACCATGCAGGGTACACTGGAATCCAGAGGTATGTTTTACGAGTGGCGGCCACAGACTACATCCAGTTTGCCATGTTGTTCTTCAAGAAAATTTACAGAAACCAGGAGTACTTCAAGATCACCCTCTATGGTGGGTCTTACCTCCTCTGGGCCCCAGGTCTTGGTCATGCTGGGGGGAGAAGAGGCCCATTGCACCCAACCCAAGGTCCCCTTCACTCTGAGCCCTGGGAGACGGGAGAGGGGTCTTTCCACAGACCCCTCAGGAGGGAGGGGTCTGACGCGTCGTTCACGGGTTCCACAATATTTATGGAGCTCTGGAAGGTGGGAGAGTGGTCATCCACAGAACCCCTCAATAAGGAGGGGGTCTGACACCTCGTTCATGTTTTCAACAATATATATGGAGCTTCTGCTAGTGACTCACCAGCCATCTTGGCCACAGGGAGGACCAAGGAGCTGACCCCTAAGCTGAAGGAAAACTTCATCAGCTTTGCCAAATCCCTGGGCCTCACCGATGAGCACATCATCTTCCCTATCCGCATAGGTAATCACCAGCTGGGGAGAGGACAAATGCATATGGGGACTGTCCAGGCCTGATGTTGCCTCACTAGGGAAGGGGGGAGAGGAGGGATGCAGGTCCTTGCTGTAGTCACTGGAGCCCCAGGAGCCACTTTACATTAAGTAAGACCCTGCTGCAACCAGAGTCCTGGGACCCAAGTGTTCCTCCCTCACACTAGCTCGGGCCTGCCCATATGAGAATTGGAGGCATGGGGTCAAGTTTCCTCAGTCTCCTTGCCTGGCCACCTCCCCCTCCACCCAGGTGTGTTTGTCCTGGGCCATCTCACCTTTGTCCTGGGGCTGAGTTACCACTGACTTGGGAGGCACCCTTGTCTTCAGGCAGCCTGGCCTGGGCAGGTGCCTCCCCAAGGCTGAGGGTCTGTCAGGACTCAGCAGATAAACAGGCAGAAGGCTTGGTGCCCAAGCAGCAGTGTGGCTGGGCCTCACCTGCCTCCTTTGGAGAACAGGGGTCACCCAGGTCTGCTTGTCCTCAGGCCTCTCCCCGAGTCCCTGCCCCATCATCCAGCCCTCTGCTGTACCAGCCCTGAGGGGAACCCCCAGAGCTTCTGTGGCTGAACCAGCCTGGGGCCCAGGGCAGCCCAGGGGCAGTGCAGGGGCCCTGGAGGTCAGGGATCCCACACACACACCCCTGTCCATACTAACCACTCATTCCCCCACAGATCAGTGCATGGATAAGTGAGCAAGCGTGCGGTAAGTATGGCTGCAGAGGGGGCTGATTGGAGCCAGGATGCAGCTGGGAGGGGGTCACAGGTCTGCCTTTGTCTCACCTGCCCAGCACTGCTGTCCTCTTTATTCCCTTGACTCCCTCTCAGGTGCCCTCTGGCTCTCTCCACACCATCCACCTCTCATCGACTTCTGCCCAGGGCACTGCCCTGCTGTACCTACAAGCCTGGACACCACTGAGAGAGCCAGGGGACCCTTCTCATTACACAACCCACCAGCTGCTTCCAGGCTGCCCTGCTGATGGAACCACTCTTGCTTGCTAAATAAACACATGTCCTCTGGTCCCCATTCTGTGTTCCTTGAACTCTGGGCCCTCTGAGAGGGAAAAGAATAAAGGGCAGGCTCCTAATGGCATCACTCCCAGGAAGTGTTGTCCCCAGGAAGATAGGGGACCACAGAAGCAGAGTCCAGCTCTGACAGAATACCTCTAGCTCCCAACTCCAGGCCCAGCACCAGACCAGCAGCACCCTCACTTACGCCTGCCTGCTAGCCCACTGATGGGGCACATCTCACACCCATGTTCAGCCACCCACAGTAGGTCCAATGGCAGAGGCCCAGCCAGGGTCAGGATGCTGGAGAGAGTTGGGGGGCCAAGGTGCTCTCACCCCCCACTTCACCAGTGATGATGTTTTGGGGTGATGGTGGGTTCCACAGCCAAAGGCCAAGAAAGAATTCTTGAAGACATCTTTGGTGCAAAAATGTGATTTTATTAAAGCACAGGGACAGGATCCATGGGCAGAAAGAGCTGCCCTGGGGATGTGAAGAGTGACTGTTTATATACTCAAGTTGGAGGCAGTAAAGTCAAGGTAGTTTCCTAAGAGATTTTCATATGCTAAAGAAGATTTACAGAATACTGGAGGCCTAGCTATTGTCAAGCTAAGGTATTTTTCCCTCTAGCAAACATCAAGACAGTAGGGAGTTCCTTGAGAAATGTTCTTCTCTGCCAGCCTCAAGTATTTGTCACTGGGCTGCTGTGTATCAGGAAATTTAATATTTCCTGCCATTTCCTTCTTGCCTTTTTTCCCCCATATTCCTATGGAGGAGTGATGTGGGGGCTCCAGGAAACGGAGTCTATAGCTTTCTGGAGATTAGGCTATTGATAAGATTGCCTTTTTTCTTCTAATTTACTATGAAATTTGTAAACTGATGGAGACTCGTGTCCTATATGACTGTGATCGCTATCAGTTAACCATATGTTTTCTTTCCTTTCCTTTGTTCTTGGGCAGCCTGGAGTGCTTGAGGAATATCACACACATATATCTCACCTGGGGTTAGGGGAGGTGTAATGCCAGCTTGTACTTTGCCCTCAGCGTGCCTTATGCTCCCTCATCATATTCTCCATAAACAATTTCACCCTTACATCTTTAAGATTGTTGAAGGTGGAAGGACTCATCTCTGCAGCTTCTTTTTGCTCTTTAGGGGTGAAGAGATATCTTTACCCATGAGACAATATTGATCACTTGGGGAACACATAGAAGAGCTATAGAAGGCAGAGGCAGCTGGATCCAAGGTGGACAACAATTATGAACCTCCTTGAGTGGAAAGGATCATCTGTTGACTTGAAGTTATTGTAGTGATGGAGTCTTGTCACCAGGCAGAGACATGGGAGAAAACAGCCAAATGTAATTAGAATAACAAGAAAGAGCAGCCCGAATAAAAGTCCTTTGGTAATTGATGAAAATCCTCAAGTCCAGGAGTTTAACCAATCATGAAAGGAAAGGGAGGGATTATTTAAAGCACCAGTTTGAGTATTCCGGTCAGTCAGAAATCCAGAAGTATTTGTGTGATAATCTAGAATGCATACTGATGAAGTTTTGCATTTGACGGGGTGGTCTGGAGCTGATGAACAAGAAAGTTTCTAGAAGACATCTTTGGAGCAAAAATGTGATTTTATTAAAGCACATGGACAGGACCCAGGGGCAGGAAGAGTTGCACTGGGGTTGTGATGGGTAACTGATTATATACCCTCAGGTGGGGAGGGGGTCAGGGATAGAGCAAGCCTCTAAGGTATTTTGGAAGCAACGTTTCTGGGACGCTGAGGGGATAGCTGTTGCTAGTAAACACCAGTTATTACTGTTGAATAAACCCTCAATCATGAGACCCTTCAGATGCATAACATGGGGCCTTAAGCTTGGAGTATGATTGCTAGCATATACATTGGGGCAGTTGAGATAAAGGAAGTAGACTTACAGGATCCTGGAGGTTGGGATAATGTTAAGCTAAGGTTCTCTTTGCCCCTGGCAAAATGTCATTAATAAGGCAGCTGAGATCCCAGAAGGAGGCTACTCTGCTGGATTCAAGGACTTGCCAATAGGCGTAGGCAATAAGGGGATTTAATTTTTCATTTGCCTTAGTTTCCTACATCACCATGGCAAACAATTAAATGCCTTTCCTTTGTTCTTGGGTAGCTCGGAGTGTATGAGAAATGTGTTACATATTCCACCTGGGGGAAGGGGCATATGCCAGCCTGTTTTGCCCTCTGCTTGCTCCACCCTCCCTCATCATATTCCCCCTGAACAATTTTGATCCTTAAATCTTTATGTTTGTTGAAGGAAGAAGGTCTCATCTTCTGTAGCTTCTTCCTGCTGAGTAGGGACATAGAGTTGTTGCTACCTATGGGTCAATATTGGTCCATCAGGGAACATAGGGCTGTTAAGGTGAGGCAGCTGAATCCAAGGTGGACAACATGTATGAACCACCTTGAGTGTTACGGAACCCAGGCTGGAACGCTGGCGGGAAAACCAACTGGCACTCGGAGATCTTGGTGGATCAGAGATTAATTTAACACCAGCGGACACAGAGGAGACAGTTTCTCCAAAGATCTGAGCCCCGAATGCCAGCAGGAAGGGTAATTTATAGTTATCATCCTCCATATTTGCGGGGGGGGGGGGGAGAGTTTTGCGCACAGTAAACAAAGGAAGAAGAACCCAGAGGAGGGGTCTCTAAGCTAGAGACCAGAGTTTGTTTTCACTCCATCAGCCATCTTTGGTGTACTTTATCCACTTCTCCAACATTTCCCCCTTGATGCCTTAAAAAAAAAAACTTTTAGTAGGCATCACCTTTCAGTTTTACAGGTTGGTACTCTTGGAAGGCTAAGATGTGTGCAGTAGTTTGGTGAGCAACAGTGTTTTCAATAAAATGTACCACAGCATTCAGTATACAGGGGCCGATGGATACAAATAAAATTATGGAGAGGAGGGGCCCCGCCAGGGCAGGAAGCCAGGATGCCCAATCCGTGAGATCCTATCCTTTCCATTGATTGATACTTTTCTGTTGTCTATGTTGAATTCTTTCCTTGAGTTCCTGAACCTTAGTTGTAACTATTCCTGACTGGTTTATGAAATAGCAACATTCTTCCCCCAGAAAGATGCAAGTCCCTCCTTTTTCTAAAGTGAGGAGGTCGAGGGCTTGCCTATTTTGGAGGGTCACTGCCGCCAGAGAGTTTATTTGGCTTTGTAAGGTTACCAGAGAATCTGCCACCCGTTCCGTGTCTTCATTTATCTCTTGAGATAGTCTATGGTACAGTCCTACGCATGAACATGTGCCCGCTATTCTGGTTCCTATTCCTGTCACAATTCCTGCGCCTATCAGAATGGGTAGCAGGATTGCCCGTTTAGCCCAGAACTTGGGGCTAAAGGCTGTTAGGAGCTGATCTTCAGTGTACACGGATATCTCTGGGGTTAGGAAGAGGAAATAACATCTGAGTCCAGTTGGCCTCTAAGCATCGGTAGGCTGAATTAGAGGTCAAAGGGACAGGAGTGGCTAAGTAAACCCTCCGGCTGAGCGGCAAGCACATCCAAGCAGGTTTGGGTGTGATTATCTATTTTATGGAGGAGTTGTAGAGTAGTGTTGTCCCAACGCTGGAGTGGGGAATTGGTAAGCATCTGATTGAGGGCTGAAAGGTCAAACCTTGGTAGGCTGTCAGGGGAGTGGTCACCTTTATGGCTTATATTACCCTATCCTGGGTATCCTTTATAACTTTTTGAAGGGCCCTGTCTGGCATCCCTCCCCCATCCGAGATCCCTCATTGAGGAAGGTAAGTGTAGCAAGCTCGCTTCCTTCTCTGGAGGCCCTTGTTGTGACATGGGTCCCTGACATTTTGGGTTATCTCTACGGTCCAATACTTAGTCCTTGGGGCACCAGGTGACTGACAGAGAGTGGGTGTTTTTCCCTTGAAGTAATCTTTGTGGAGGGAGGTGAAGGTGCTGAACGCCCTTGACCCCCTTATTTTTATATAACAATCCTGGGGGCAAAGTGGGTAAGCGGCAATTGTGAGGGTGAGAGAGGTTATCATAATATACAGGAAATACTTAATAATCCTCCCATCCAGAGGAGGTATGTGAGACCTGGCATGGATCTTTTTTAAAAACTGTTTAAATGTTTATTTATTTTTGAGAGAGAGCATGAGCAGGGGAGGGGCAGAGAGAGACAGAGACACAGAATCCAAAGCAGACTCCAGGCTCTGAGCTGTCAGCACAGAGCCTGTTGTGGGGCTCGAACTCACGAACTGTGAGATCATGACCTGAGCTGAAGTCAGCTACTTAACCAACTGAACCATCCAGGCGCCCCTGGCATGCATCTTTTGTCTCATATCCAGCTTGTTAGTGCAGTCTCTATCAGCCCAACAGTAAGAAGTAAGATCAGGGCTATGACACCAGTAAGGGGCAAGGGCTCACAGAGTTGCATCCAAACCGCTGGGCTTAGTCCACATGTTGATTCCTTAAGCTTCTGCCGTGCGCAGGCCAGCCAGCTTCTGGGGTGTGGCTGGAGCAGGGCTGGAGATCTCAGGGGCCAGTGTCTTTTTGAGGGTCAGTTTAAGTGGGTTGACTGGATCTGGATCACTTTACCAGGTTGAGGGTTACTCTGAGTTACCTTCTTAGCTCTGGAGTGATGGATCCATGGGGTGATACCTGAAACTGAATCCTCTATTTGGTTATATGTCAGTAAAGTCCACCTCCAAGTCTTCAAAAGGGGCGGGTTTCTGGTAACTGTCAGATCAGGTTTAGGGAAGATATGGTTTGCATATTTAGAGACCCATCCTGTCTAGTTGTTTAAATAATCATGCCCATGGGGTCTTATTATTATCCCCTAGAATAACAAGCACTGAAGATTGTCTATACACGAAATACAGTGACAATTTTCTGAAGTTTATGTCAAGTTGTCTAGTTTAGGCAAACAACAAACATTTAAAGGCAATCATAACTAGAATTTAACATCCATAATGGTACATTGTTGAAACATAGTTGTTTTCTCTAAAAATCCCCCCTTTCTAGAGATAGCCCAATTGGGATCAATTTATTTGTAGAACAAATCCAGTCTTAACAAATCTGGCCTAATTATTTACATAAGCTCAGCAAGAATAGCGATTAGTCATGAGGATCTTTTAAAGTTTGCTTTGTTGGGACCTTTTATAAGGAATCTCTGGGTTGAACTTTTAGTAGCCTTTCCAGGCCAGAAGCCAAGCTAAATACTTGCCATCAGACAGGCCTGCAATATCTGTAGAATTGGGCGAATTCCTCTTCACAAGGTCCCCAAGATATCCTGAGGTTCCTGCACCTGCCAGGAAGTGACCTTCTTTACTCACTTGGTGAGGCTGCTGGGAACTCTGTAAGTCAGTCACCAGGCCAACATTTCCAAGGGGCTTTATGGCTCCATGTTTTATAAAGCCAACCCTAATTCCTTAAAGCTGTCTGGTCATATCTGAGTCTATGAATGTCATCCTCAAATATGACATTCCAGTCAAAGCCTTGGTAAAATAACCAGTATTTCCAGTGGTGACCTGTTACAAGATGAACAGATTCTTACTGAACTTATGCAAGCAATTGTAATTGCCATGAAAGAGTTTTGAATTTCAGGGGAGTTATGTAGAGAGAAAAGATAAATGTTTCAGTTTATAAATGCATATTTTATGACATTTTTGTATATCATAGATATCTTAAGAGAAAGTTTCCTTAATCTGGAAGACGAAACATTAGAGAACCAGAAATATTTTTTTTTATTTTTTTTTCAACGTTTATTTATTTTTGGGACAGAGAGAGACAGAGCATGAACGGGGGAGGGGCAGAGAGAGAGGGAGACACGGAATCGGAAACAGGCTCTGAGCCATCAGCCCAGAGCCTGACGCCGGGCTCGAACTCACGGACCGCGAGATCATGACCTGGCTGAAGTCGGACGCTTAACCGACTGCGCCACCCAGGCGCCCCGAGAACCAGAAATATGTTTAACAAGAATCACAAAACTATAATCTTCCTCAGTTTATTGAATCCCATGTTCCTAATTTTTGTTCAATTTGAATGCAGCTTTTGAGTTCTGGAAATTCTTACCCATTTTAGTATTAATCTTAAAGATGCTGAATACCTGTATTTATCCCCAAAGTCCTTTTTATGAATCTCCTTGAAGAAGAAACACGTTTTGTGAGAGAATAAGAACAATTATAAATGACAAAATCTTAGAAATAGACATCATTCAAGATCTGATGAGAGTTCATTATGATGCAATTGACAAAGAAATTCAGTTATTTCTGTGACACATAACATCTCAAGTAATCAGAATATTAAGTGATGACCTTATATCAAAACATTAAAACTTTAGGAATTGCATATATTCGGGCAGTTACAGCATTTACCTGTGCAATACAACCTAAGGTTTACCATTGTATGACAGTGCTTTTCCAAGTAACTTAGCATCCCAAATAAAAGGACCTAGTTGGTCAAGAAGACTTTATTTACCATTTAAATCCTGAGAAGTTTGGGGGCGCCTGGGTGGCGCAGTCGGTTAAGCGTCCGACTTCAGCCAGGTCACGATCTCGCGGTCCGGGAGTTCGAGCCCCGCGTCAGGCTCTGGGCTGATGGCTCAGAGCCTGGAGCCTGTTTCCGATTCTGTGTCTTCCTCTCTCTCTGCCCCTCCCCCGTTCATGCTCTGTCTCTCTCTGTCCCAAAAATAAATAAAAACGTTGAAATCCTGAGAAGTTTGTTAAAACCCCAGAAGTCATAAGTGCATCCTAAATAGGATTACAGATCATTACAAATCTTACAATTTTATTTATTCAACCAAAGTGGCAATGAAATATCCCAAAGGTGAATGTATAGCATTATACACATGTTATTGAAACCTAGCTCCTTCAACATTGAGAAGTTTTAACTAAGTAATCAAAGACCTGATAGAGATGAGACCTAAAACTTTTATTTTCCTGGAGGATAAGCCTTTGTTTGCATTGTCTTACCAAGAGCAGATCAACAGTTCAAGAAAACTTGTCATTTGAGCTGAGAGAAAAGCAGAATTTCAACCTTATACCAGTGTACTTTTAAAATTTCATTCATCTTTACCTGCTACAACTTTCTTTCGCTTTCAAATTTTGTCCCAAAGCCATTTTTTCCCCAAATAACCAGTCTCACTTAGGACAAAATTACTTTCTTCTACCCTCAAGAAAAGTGTATTTTCATTCTTTATATCTTTCTTATATACCTCCTATTTTCCTATATACAGGGTTGTTTTCTTTATTTTCATCAGTCTTAGGTACATTTACCAGAATTTTAACTCTTAGGAAACCTTAGTCTCCAATTGAGGACTTAGTAACCAATTGAGAGGTGTTTACATCAGAATTTGTAAAATTTTTTTACATTTATTTATTTTTGAGACACAGAGAGAGACAGAGCACAACTGGGGGAGGGGCAGAGAGAGAGGGAGACAGAATCTGAAACAGGGTCCAGGCTCTGAGCTGCCAGCACAGAGCCTGACGTGGGGCTCAAACTCACAAACCATGAGATCATGACCTGAGTCGAAGTTGGATGCCCAACCGACTGAGCCACCCAGGTGCTCCCAGAATTTTTTTTATATGGTAAATTCATGAACCAATTAAGTACAAAGCATGTTTTCCAATAGATCTGAAAAGCCTTAAATTTCTCGGCAATAAGAAGTTAAAAACACAAATCTGTGTTCAATCATCAAAGCTTTAGCATCCCATTCTATTTCGAAAGTTTCAGGTTACCAAGGACCTTGAAAGTTATCTTAACAATTGCCCATGAAAACTTAGAGACAGAAAAAATGAACTGTCATTAACAAATTGCAACAGAGATAACATGAACTTATTTGATCTTTGCTGATAACTTTAAAGACAGGTCCAATAAACTTAAATTAGTTTAAACATCGAATATGTGTCACCTGCGTCCACCTAAAAGTCAATCAACTTTTCCCCATTGTCAATTTTCATCTGGGGCACTAGTGGAGATATCTGAAATGGGTGGTCCAAGGGGGGGGGGCGGGGTGGACTTTGCTCCTTGACTTGGAGGGTGGGACAAGGAGCCAATGGTGCCTGAGACATTGAGGATGGTATAGGACCACACCCAAGTTGGTGCAGAAACATGAGGGGGAGGGGAAGGCAGAAGCAGCAACTGCTTGGGAATGATTCCTTAAAGTCCCTGTCCCGAGGTAGACTAACCACAGTTGGCTCTAATTATAGCCATTAGCCTGGGAAATGAGGGAGGATCCCTCACCTCTATTAAGCAGAGGAACAGGGAGAGAGAGTCAGTGTCCCCTTTTAGTCTGGTTCTATCTCAGCTAGACTATAAGGTCCCCTTCTCGAGGTTCCTCCTGATTTTGGCTGGGGTTTTGGGACTTTTCCCTGGTTGGGACACTTATTCTTTTTAAGTCCTTTCCCCTTGAAGTAGGTCTATATTTATGGCTTTCTCGGCTTCCTGCTCTGATCCCTTGGAGAGCCTCTTGATAGCAGTGGATGTGGACCAGCATCTGGAGAGGGCCTGAGCCTGGTGGCAGCAACACAGACAAGGGAGGAGTTTCAAGCTCAGGGAAAGGGAGAGGGAGCCTAATGAGTCATGAGGAGGCAGAACACTAGGGGAGTGTTGGGTTGCTTCTTTGCCTCCCTGGGTGAGTCTCTGGGTAAAGCAGCTAAAACCTTTGCCTGGCTCTCCTTGCTCCGTCCCAACCCCATGATGCTCCCTTGAGGCGGAGTCACAAAGACAGAGGGACAGGGGCACCCCCTCCAATGAGGAGACCAGCCAGATGCCTGCCTGGCCATGTTCTGAAGGAACCCAGGTGACACTCAGCCCCACACGTCACAGCCCTGCAACCCACGATCAGAAACCACTCTGATATTGCCACAGACCAAGTGCCATCCATCATGGAATTGCAGACGGGCCCACTCAGACTCCATGGGCCCCTAGGACCCCAAGGGCACCCGCCCGTGGAGCCACAGAATTGAACTCAGCAGGCAAGTTAGACCGAGTCGCACATTCACATACACACCAGAGGTTATTACATTCCCTCCCATAGAATCCCTATTTGTGAGACTTCTGAAGTCTCGGGGAGTGATCAGGTCCCCCTTCCACCCTTGTGAGTGGGCCTGACTAGATTGGGCCCCAGCCTTACCAGTTCCGACGTGGGGTCCAGGTCTTCACCTGCCAACTTTCCTGGAGTCCGGCGGGAACAGCAGAGTGGGGGCTGGCCTGAGGCAACTGAGCAGGAGACTGCCAAACTTCAGGCAGGGTGCTCACTCTTCCTTGCAATCCCTCATTCCATCACCACCTCACCGTTCTCCCAAATCGGTGGCAACAATGGGCCAGCGTGGTTGGGTTTACTGGTCAGGGAACCAAATTTGTTATGGAACCAGGCTGGAACACTGGCAGAAAAACCAACCAGCACTCAGAGATCTTGGTGGATCAGAGATTTATTTAACATCCATGGGCTCAGAGGAGATGGTTTCCCCAAAGATCTGAGCCCCAAATGCGAGTGGGAAGGGTAATTTATATTTATTAGCCTCCATACTGGGGGGGGGGGGGGGTTCGTGTATGCAGCAAAGGAAGAAGAACCCAGAGGAGGGGTCTCTAAGCTAGAGACCAGAGTTTGTTTTAGCCCCATCAGCCATCTTTGGTGTACTTTATTCACTTCTCCCACAATAGAGTGACTTTCCTTATTTCTATCAGTCTTAATTATGTTTAGCAGAATTTTGACTCTTAGCAACCTTAGTGTCCAGCTGAGACTAAGTAGTAACCATTTGTAAACTGTTACACCAGAATCATTTAGATGGCAAATTCATGAATGAATTAAGCATAAACCATGTTTTCCAATAGACCCAAATATTCCTACTTTCTTTGCAATAAGAAGTCAAAAGCACAAATCTATGTTCAGTAATCAATGCTTTAGCACTCCATTCTATTTGGAAAAGACCTAGATATCCAGTGAATTCAATCCCATTTATTCAAGTGTCAGATTACCAAAGACTAGGAAAGCTATCTTAACAATTATCCGTGAAAACTTTGAGATACACAAAATTAACTATTATTTTAAGTCATCTTGTTGCTAACAAATTGCAACAGAGACAACATGAGCTTATTTGATCTTTAGGAAACCTTGATAGAATAAAGTTTTAATTTGATGCTGGTAACTTTAAATACATATCTATCTTAGCTAAACCAACAAACTTAAATAAGCTTAAACGTCGAATATGCTCCACCTGCGTTCACTTAAAAGACAATCGATTTGTTCCCCATTGTCATATTTTACCTGGGACAGCAGTGGGGGAATCTGAAGTGGGCGATCCAAGGGGGTGCTCATTGCTCCTTGACATGCGGGTGGAAGGATGGTATAGAAGCCAGTTACTTAGGTCACAAGGAAGGTGAGGCAGAAAAGGAGCAGGGGGAGGGGAAGGCAGAAGAGGCAAAATGCCAGAAGGCAGAGAAAGAGGATTCCTGGTTCTAACCCTTGTCATCTGGGAAAGAGGAGACGCCATGTTTGTTTGTTTGTTTGTTTTGATTTCCACCGAAGTGGAAATAGGGAGTCTATGCCAGGCTAGAGAAGACAGGGAATTTCCCTTATACAAAGGGAGTGTCAGCAGCTGCTGGAGAATATTCTTCAAGTCCCTGCCCCTAGCTAGACTAACTGCAGTTGGCTCCAATTATAGCCATTAACTAGGGAAATGAATGAGGGAGAGGCCCCCACATCTATTAGGAGGAGGAACAGAAAGAGTCAGCATCCTCTTTGTCAGGGATGGCCTGTATTTCCTCTAGCAACTGAGTTCCATCAGGAGGACGCCTGTTAGGACATCCACTATGTTGGGAGGGAGCTTACTAGCCACACACATTTGGGCAAATACATTCTGTAAAAAAATTTTTTAACATTTATTTATTGAGAGGCACACACACACAGCATGAGCAGGGGAGGGGAAGAGAGAGGGGGAGACACAGAATCCGAAGCAGGCTCCAGGCTCTGAGCTGTCAGCACAGAGCCTGACGGGGGGCTTGAACTCACAAACTGTGAGATCATAACCCGAGCTGAAGTCAGTCGCCTAACTGAGCCACCCAGGTGCCTCAAGGTAAATACATTCTGCAACAGACCTTTTGGTCTGGGTCCTCACTTAGAACTGTGAGGACCTGGAACTAGGGTGCCTCCGTCCATTTACCCTGTTTTCTGCAGAAGAGATCTAACTTCTCCATCCTACTAAGGCCATGCAGTGTTACAGGAAATCAGTCCTTTCCTAAATTTTGCAATCCAAATAGTTTCCAGTGGGTTGAAAAGGCATCCCAAGGATGAGTCGTTGGCAACCAAGGAGAAGGTCCCATCCTCCTCCTAGAGAGAGAAAAGTATAGAAGGTCCATTACCACAAAAATCCACACCCCCCCCCAACTCCCAGGTGGCATCCCACGCACAAGATATATCAGAGGTTCCTGAGGTGTCAAAGTGATCTGAGGCATACCTTGATTCGCTATGATCAGCTGCTAAGGACTTCTGTAGGAGGGATGCTAGTGTCCCCCTGTTTTCCCATTGCATCCTAGGCTACAAATAGGTGTGAGCAGATGGACCTAGTTTGCCTTGCTGAGAAGGCTGAGGAGACCACTGTTTTTTGTTTTTTTTTTTTTTTTGTTTTTTTTTTTTAATTTTTTTTTTAACGTTTTATTTATTTTTGAGACAGGGAGAGACAGAGCATGAACAGGGGAGGGTCAGAGAGAGGGAGACACAAAATCTGAAACAGGCTCCAGGCTCTGAGCTGTCAGCACAGAGCCCGATGCGGGGCTCGAACTCACGGACCGCGAGATCATGACCTGAGCCGAAGTCGGCCGCTCAACCGACTGAGCCACCCAGGCGCCCCGAGACCACTGTTTTTAACCCATGGAAAACACTGGAAAAGTTTTACAAGGGGGAATTGCCCAATTTTGTAATTTAAGTAGTAGTTAGCAGAGGTCATTGACTGAAAACAGTGAAGACAGAAACCCATGATGATCTAACCTACATTCCAACACATAACATCGTTAGAGCCAACTTCGTAGGAAACATTCCCAGTTGGGTTTTAATTCAATCAGGACTTGTTTTGCCGGCACCCAGGGTAGGTCCCACGGCCAGAACTGGCTAGACCAGGGATGTGGAGGGGATCACATTAGACCGATGAGGAGGAAACCTCACCCGGGAGTCTTAAGATTGGCAGCCATGCTAGTCACTTAGGTGGCTGTCCCGTGCCCCAAACAGACAATTATGTATAAGGATAGGAATAAAGAGAGGGCATCAAGTTTCTGGGTCATTTTGCCTTTCCTGACTGGACACTCACTTCCAGACAAAAGCCAGGCTTTCTCCTCCCCTTAGAGTAACCATGGGCTAGAGGAGTATAACCTGAACAATAAACAGGAAAGTGTTCCAATAACACCATACTCCTTGAAAAGCCCCAGAAATAAGAGTAAAGGAACCAAGTTTGCACCGAAGCTCAGAGTCCAGATGAAAAGACTGACACTTCCATATTGGGAGACAAATGATAAAGTTTTAGAGTGTGTGTGTGTGTGGGGGGGGGCGTTGTTCCAGAGCTAATAGCCAAGAAAGAATTCCTGAAGATGTGTTTGGTGCAAAAAAAAGTGATTTTATTAAAGCAAGGGGACAGGCCCCATGGGCAGAAAGAGCTGCACTCTGGTCGTGAAGACTGACTGATTATGTACTATGAAGTTCGAGGGGGGTATAGTCAAAAGGAAGGGAGGCCTCCAGAAGGACTTTGATATGCTAAAGAGGACTCCTAATCACCTCAGCCTTGCTATTGTCAGGCTAAGGTTGTGTTACCTCTAGTAAGGCATTTGTATCAGGAATGGTAGGGGTTCCTAGAGAAATGTTGTTCTAGTCCTTGCCTCAATTATTTGTCAATGGGTTGCAGCATATCAGGAAATTTAATTTACCTTATATTTACTTCTTGCCTTTCTTCCCTGCATCACCATGGGGGTGGGGGTGATAATAGGGCTCCAGGAAATTGAGTCTATAGACTTCTGGAGGTCAGGCTATTGATAACATTGCCTTTTCTTATAATCTACTAAGATATTTGTAAACTGATGGGAGACTCATGTCCTGCATGACTGGGATCTCTATCAGTCAACCATTTGTTTTGTGTGTGTGTGTGTGTGTGTGTGTGTGTGTGTGTGTGTGTGTGTGTTTTACCTTTTCTTTGTTCTTGGGCAGCCAGAGGAATGTCACACATATCCCACCTGGGGGGACGGAGTTCTAGCTTGTACATTGCCCTCAGTTTTCCTTATGTTCCCTCTTTACCCAGAGTCCCTTCTCTCAGGGCCCACCACCCAAAGGCCATGTTAGGCTAGCTTGTTCCCCTGCAGCAGATGGAAGAGCCATTGAGGTTCTGGGAGTCTCATCTGTGGCCAGTGAGCCCTCAGGACAGCTTCAGGTTAGGCATTCCGCCAGCTCTGGCCAACTTGGTGACATCTAGGAGACACGGCCCAGGGGCTGGGACCCATCACTGCCTCCCATGGACAGCCAAGCCCCCATGAGGAAAGTGCCTCCCTCCTGGACAAAGCTGGGATCAGCCATGGCGGGAGCACTTCTGGGGGTCCAGTCCTAGCCTGGGCTCCACAGTCCAAGACTATGGCCAGAGATGGCAGGTGGTATCAGTGATCTCTCAAGGATGAGGCTGAGTCCTAGCACTCACTGTGACCCAAAGTACCTGGTGTCCAGAGAGGCAGGGTAGAGAGCCCCCCTTGGGGCCCCAGCCCACCACCCCTTTTTACAAAGTGCAAATGCATGGCTCGCATTGTCCCCCAGCAGGATGGAACTGGGACTTTAGCCTCAGAGTTCTACTCTGTCAAGCTGTCTTATTTGTGGCTGGCATGCCTAGCTTGGGGTTTCTGTCCACTGGGCCCACAGGAGGGGCCAAGTCCCGTAGGGGCCAGCTGAAGTCTGGGTTCACCTTGCCAATGGGGCATGGATGAAATGGAGCAATGACTCAAGGTATGAATGATGTGGCTTTGGAATGGTGGGGATTCAGAGCTGACAGCCAAGAAAGAATTTTTGAGATATCTTTGGTGCAGAAAAAGTGATTTAAAAAATTTTTTTAAATTTATTTTTTAAATTTACATCCAAGTTAGTTAGCATATAGTGTAACAATGATTTCAGGAGTAGATTCCTAATGCCCCTTACCCATTTAGCCCATCCCCCCCCCACAACCCCTCCAGTAACCTTCTGTTTGTTCTCCATATTTAAGAGTCTCTCAAGTTTTTGTCCCCCTCCCTGTTTTTATATAATTCTTTCTTCCCTTCCCTTATGTATATCTCTTTGGTATCTTAAAGTCTTTATATAAGTGAAGTCATATGATATTTGTCTTTCTCTGACTAATTTTTGCTTAGCATAATACCCTCTAGTTCCATCCATGTAGTTGCAAATGGCAAGATTTCATTCTTTTTGAATTGTCGAGTAATACTCCATTGTGTGTATATGCGCGCGCACACACACACACACACACACACACACACACACATATATACCACATCTTCTTTATCCATTCATCCATCGATGGACATTTGGGCTGTTTCCATACTTTAGCTATTGTTGATAGTGCTGCTATAAACATTGGGGTGCATGTGCTCCTTTGAAACAGCATCCCTGTATCCCTTGGATAAATACTTAGTAGTGCAATTGCTGGATCATAGGGTAGCTCTATTTTTAATTTTTTTGAGGAACCTCCATATTGTTTTCCAGAGTGGCTGCACCAGTTTGCATTCCCACCAGCAGTGCAGAAGAGATCCTCTTTCTCTGCATCCTCGCCAACATCTGTTGTTGCCTGAGTTGTTGATGTTTGCCATTCTGACAGGTGTGAGGTGGTATCTCATTGTGGTTTTGATTTGTATTTCCCTGATGATGAGTGATGTTGAGCATTTTTTCATGTGTCAGTTGGCCACCTGGATGTCTTGTTTGAAGAAGTGTCTATTCATGTCTTTTGCCCATTTCTTCACTGGATTATTTGTTTTTTGGGTGTTGAGTTTGATAAGTTCTTTATAGATTTTGGATACTAATCCTTTATCTGATAAGTAATTTGCAAATATCTTCTCGCATTCCATCATTGCCTTTTAGTTTTGCTGATTGTTTCCTTTGCTGTGCAGAAGCTTTTATTTTGATGAGGTCCCAGTAGGTCATTTTTGCTTTTATTTCCCTTGCCTCTGGAGACATGTTGAGTAAGAAGTTGCTGTGGCCAAGGTCAAAGAGGGTTTTGCCTGATTTCTCCTCAAGGATTTTGATGGTTTCCTGTCTTACATTTAGGTCTTTCATCCATTTTGAGTTTATTTTGGGGTATGGTGTAAGGAAGTGATCCAGGTTCATTTTTCTGTATGTTGCTGTCCAGTTTTCCCAGCACCACTTGCTGAAGAGACTATCTTTATTCCATTGAATATTATTCTTTCCTGCTTTGTCAAAGATTACTTGGCCATACGTTTGTGGGTACACTTCAGGGTTCTCTATTCTGTTCCATTGATCTGAGTGTCTGTTTTTGTGCCAGTACCATACTGTCTTGATGATTAAAGCTTTGTAATACAGCTTGCAGTCCAAAGGTGATTTTGTTAAAGCATGGGGACAGGACTCTTGGACAGAAAAAGCTGCTGCACTGGGGTTGTGAAGAGTGACTGGTTATATACCATGGGTTGGGGGAGACAAAGTTAAGAGGAAGTTTCTAAAGGGATTTTCATATTCTCAAGAAGACTTGCACATTACTGGAGGCCTAGATGTTGTCAAGCTAAGGTTGTTTTGCCCTCTAGCAAAGCATTAACATTAAGACAGTAAGGAATTCCTGGAGAAATGTTACACTCCATTTTTGCCTCATGTATTTGTCAATGGGCTGCAGGTCATGATGAAATTTAATGCCATGTGCCATTTCCTTCTTGCCTTTCTTCCCCTTCTTGCCTTCCCCCCACTATGAGGGGGAGGTTGATACTGGGGCTCCAGGAAACTGAATATAGGTTTCTGGAGATTAGGGAATTGATAAGATTCCATTTTTCTCCTAATTTACTAGAACAAGGGTAAATTAATGGAGACTCAAGTCCTGCAAACCTGTGATCTCTATCAGCTAACAATTTGTTTTCACTCCTTTCCTTTGTTCTTGGGCATCAAGGAGTGCCTGAAGAATGTCATACGTATCGCACCTGGGGGAAGAGGCATGCTAACATGTGCTTTGCCCTCAGCTTGCCTTATGCTCCTTCATAAGGAACACTCCCCGGTAGGTCTTTGGTTGTGGGGTCAGGGAAAGGGTGTCTCACCTTGTGCCAAGGCCTAGGGTGGGTACCTGGGAAGGCCAGGATCTGAGCTCCATGAGTGACACAGGGTACACTCTGTCCTTCCCTACCAGGAATGTCCTCTTTCAGCTGAGTCCCCTTCCTTTCCTTTTGGAGACCCACAAAGCAGCATGGGCTCTGTTGGTGGGAGGCATTCTCTGTTTTCATTAGGTGCAATGAGGGGGCCCCACCGCACTTACCCCACCGTGTACTTGGGCCAGAGCAGAGAAGCTCCTGGAGGTCAGAGATGACAGCTGGTCCAGATCACAGACCCCTGACCACACACAGTGCTAACCAGGGGGAAAAGACTGTGGAGACAGTCACTGTCCCTGCCAGAGATGTGGAGATATGGGGAATGCATCCTCTAGCCTCATGGACCTTTCTGCCCCTCATCTTGCATAATCCTGACCTAGGGGAAGGGCAGAAAGCTTGCCATGATCTTCAGCATGAGATACTAGCAATTGCCTCACCCTTCCAGGATTTGGCAAAGGATATGTCGCTCCACCCTGGGGTGAGCCATTGGCCACAGAGACCATAAATAGCATCCCCCCAGAAGACTCCTCACTCATCCCCTCTATCAGGGAATATCTGGAGTGGTGCCTGCTTCCTCAGCCCTGAAGTCATGGCCTTAGGTCTCCTGTGGCTGAGCCTTGCCCTGCTGGGGGCCCTGCAGACCCAGGCCCAGGACTCCACCCCAAACCTGATCCCAGCCCCGCCTCTGCACAGGGTCCCTCTGCAGCCTGACTTCCAAAATGAGCTGGTAAGGGGCCTGGAGGGGCAGGTGCAGGGAGGCCCTGAGAAGAGTGTGAACAGAGGGGAGGAGAGACAGGATGGGCTCAGACTTTAGCTCAGTCTGCCCTCTGGTGCCCTGATGGAAGACACACCTGAAACCTCCAACAACATGCAACCTTGCTGACAAGAGGGTTAGCTGAGTAGACAGACTCCCCTAGTCTACACTTTCTTCCATAATCCCTGTAGTCCTTGCAAGGTGGGAACACCTTCATGCCCTCTACATAATGAGGAAACTGAGGCTCAGGGAAGCTAGCTGGCCACTTGCCAAGGGTCACCCAGTCCCTGACACACTCAGTGCTCCCGCCTGGCCTGATGGGCTACAGCTCCACCAGGATCATCAGCCCAGCCTGTGTGGCCAGTCTGGGTCCCAGCAGCCCAGTTAGAGGGGCTTCTGGTTGAGGCCCAGGCTGCCTAGAGGTGCCTGCAGGGATGGAGCAGGAGGGTCCCCTAGGGCTGCTCCTTGCCCTGCCTATCACCAGCCCCCATTGTAGTTCCAGGGGAAATGGTACATCGTAGGATTGGCAGGGAATGCATTTAATAAAGAAGAACACAGCCACTTGAAGATGTATGCCACCACCTACGAGCTGAACGAAGAGAACAGCTACAATGTCACCTCTATCCTGGCCTGGTGAGTGCCACCACCTCCTAAGGGAGCATGGGGGACCTACAGGACTGCCCTGAGGGTCCAAGAAGCAGACTAATGTCTTAGCCAAGGGGTGACCAAAGCTGAAAGATGATCATTCATCCTATCACTGGGTACTGGATCCTTGTGCTTATTCCTTCTTTCACTCACTAGATCAACATTTCTTGGTCACTTCAGCACAGACACAGTAGAGTACTGAGGATGGACAGAGACTCTCTACCAAAGAGAGCAGGGTGTCCTAGAATGGGAGGAGGGTCACTGGATCTAGCGTGGAATCCCACCTAGGACATTCTTAAGGGCTTCTAGGGAGGTGGTCTATGGAATGGGCCTTGAGGAACCAACCTGCGTCAGTAGAAGGCCTGGGACCTTCATGGCAGGGCTGCTGGGCTGAGTCAGAGAGAGCCACTTCTTCAAGAAACAGCAAGCCATTTCATGGCTTCCCTGAGCAGGAGCTGATGAGCAGTGTGGGGGGGGGGGGGTGGCCACAGTGGCAGGGGCCTCAGGTACTGGTGAGGAGTGGGTATGGCTACAGCAGGGAGAGGAATGATGGTGTGCAGCCCAGGAGGCTGATCAATCATAGGTGGAGATGACCAGAGTTTGGGGCAGATTAGGACCTAGAGAGGGGAGGCAAGGCTTACCCAGCTCCTCTGGGTTTCTGGATTTGGCACTTGGGTATGGGGATAGAGCATCTGTCATTGAAGGATCCGAAGAGGGGCAGGTGTTGGGATATCAGCTCTGGAGTGCCAGGGGACCAGATGTTGGCCCAACAGCTAAGGGAGTCTTTGGCATCCAGCAGACTGGAGCCTTGGTGGTGATTCCCCCAAGAATGGTTATAGCGGGGTCCCAAAAGATAAGAATAGAGGACATGGGCACTTGGGTACCTCAGTTGGTTAAGCGTCCAACTTTGTCTCAGGTCATGATCTCATGGTTTGTCGGTGTGAGCCCCGCGTCGGGTTCTGTGCTGACAACTCAGAGCCTGGGGCCTGCTTTGGATTCTGTGTCTCCTTCTTTCTCTGCTCCTCCCCACCTCTTGCTCTGTCTCTGTCTCTCTCTCTCTCAAAAATTAATGAAAATGTTAAAATTAAAATATATATATATATATGGGGCAAATGCCTTGGTGTGAGGAAAAGTATGGAGCAAAGGCTGCCAAGGGGAAACAGCCCAGAAGAAGGAAGGACAGTAGGTGCTGGGAGGGAGAGTATGGGCAGGTCAGAGTGAGCTCAGGGCAGAGTTGGCAGGGAGAGGCAGGGATGGGCTCAGTGGGGAAGAGCCAGGCCCATCTGAGGGGTGGGGAGTGAGGCTCCTGCTGTGGCACGGTGGGCTAATCACCCTCTTACCCACCCATCTCTTGCTTCCACAGGAACGAGACCTGTGACCACTGGCTCAGAATTTTCATCCCAAGTTCACAGCCAGGCGAATTCACCCTGGGCAACATTGAGCGTGAGTCCTGAGTGGATTGGGTCTCCAAGGTCACTGACCTTCCTGTCCCTCCACACAGATGCCAACCTGTGGAGGTCGGGGTGGAAGCAATGGCTCCTTCTACCTGGCCAGGGCAGGCTAATTCCTTAGTGTCTGCCATGCAGGTTACATTGGAACTCAGAGCTACACTGTCCGAGTGGTGGCCACAGACTACAACCAGGTTGCCACGGTGTTCTTCAAGACAGTTTACAAAAACCGGGAGTTCTTCAAGATCACCCTCTATGGTGGGTCTTACCCCCGGGACCTGGCTCTTGTTTGTGTTGGGGAAGAAGAGGCCCACAACACCCAGCCCCCAAGGTTACCTACACTCCGAGCCCTGGGAGGTGGGAGAGGGGTCTGTGAAAAGAGAGGTGGGGAGGGGTCTGAGGCATCATTCATGGGTTCCACAATATTTATGGGGCTTTTGCCAGCTACTCACCAGCCATCTTGGTCACAGGGAGGACCAAGGAGCTGACCCATGAGCTGAAGGAAAACTTCATTAGCTTTGTCAAAGCCCTGGGCCTCACCGATGAGCACATCATCTTCCCTATCCACATTGGTAATCACCACCTGGTGACAGGAGAAGGGTATATGGGTACTGCCCAGGCCTGATGTTGCCTCACTAGAGAAGGGGAGAGAGAAGGGAGGCAGAGCCCTGCTGTAGTCACTGGAGCTCCGGGAGCCACTTTGGGTTCAAGAAGACCCTGTCACACCCAGGGTTCTGGTTCCCAAGTTTCCTCCTTCACAATAGCTCAGTGCTGCCCACATGAGAATTACACATTTGGGGCCAAGCTTCCCCAGTCTCCTTGCCTGGTCATTTCTCCCTCTTCCTCTTCCCTGCCTGGCCTGTTTGTCCTGGGTCACCTCCCCCTTTGCCCTGGGGCTGGCTCACCACTGACTTGGCAGGTGCCCTTGTCCTCAGGCAGCCTGGCCTGGGCAGGTGCCTCCCCAAGGCTGAGGGTGTGTCAGGACTCAGCAGGTAAACAGGCAGAAGGCTTGGTGCCCAAGCAGGAACTTGGCTGAGCCTCACCTGCCTCCTTTGGAGAATGGGTGTCACCCAGGTCTGCTTGTCCTCAGGCCTCTCCTTCAGTCCCCTTCCCTATCATCTAGTCCTCTGCTGTACCATCCCTGAAGGGAAGCCCCAGAGCTTCTGTGACTGGATCCAGGACAGCCCAGGGGCAGTGCAGGGGCCCTGGAGGTCAAGGATCACACACACACACCCCTGCCCATGCTGACCACTTTGTCCTCCACAGATCAGTGCATCGATGAGTGAGCAAAGGTGCGGTAAGTATGGCTGGAGAGGGGGCTGATGGTAGCCAGGGTGCATCTGGGAGGGGGTCCCAAGTCTGCCTTTGTCCCACCTGCCCAGCACCTCTTTATTCCCCTGACTCCCTCTCAGGTGCCCTCTGACTCTCTCCACCCCATCCCCCTCATGTCGACCTCTGCTCAGGGCATTGTCCAGCTGTCCCCACCACTCTGGACACCAGTGAGAGATCCAGGGGACCATTCTCACTACACAGCCCACCAGCTCACTGCTTCCCAGACTGCCCTGTTAATGGAACCCCTCATTACTGTCTAAATAAACACATGTCCCCGAACTCCAACCTGTGCTCCTTGACCTCTGGGCCCTCTGAGAGGGAAAAGAATCAAGGGCAGGCTCCTATTAGCATCACTCCCAGGTATTGTGTTCCCCAGCAAGGGATGGAGGCCACAGAAGCTGATTCCAGCTTTGACTGAACACTTCTAGCTCCCAAATCCAGGTCCAGACCCAGACCAGCAGGAGTCGTGACTTGCCCCTGCCTCCTAGCACACTGAAGGGGCACATCTCACACCCATGTTCAACCACCTGCAGCAGGTCCAATGTCAGAGGTCCAGCCAGAACCAGGCAGATGGAGAGGGTTGGGGGGTGGTTTGAGGTGCTGTCACCCCTCTGTCACCAGTGATAAAGTTTTGGAGTGATGGGGGGCTCCCAAGCTAAGGGCCAATAAATATTTATTGAAGATATCTTTGGTGCAAACATGTGATTTTATTAAAGCATGAGGACAGGACCCATGGGTGGGAAAAGCTGTACTGGGGTTGTGATGGGTAACTGATTATATTTAGCCTCAAATTGGAGGAGGTCAGGGATAGAGTAGGTCTCTAAGGTATTTTGGAAGCAAGGTTTCCAGGACCTTGAGGGGCTAGCTGTTGCTAGGGAAACACCACTTATTACAGTTGAATAAAACCTCAATCATGAAGCTCTTCAGATGCATATCAGGGGCCATAAGTTTGGAGTATGATTGCCAGCATACACCTTGGGGTAGTTGAGAGAAGGAAGTAGACTTCCTTCCTGTAAGGATCTTGGAGGTGGGGATAATGTTGACTTTAGGTTCTCTTTGCCCCTAGCAAAGTGTCATCTTCAAAGCAGCTGAGATCCTAGAGGGAGGTCACTGCTGGTTTAAGGACTTGCCAATAGGCGTAGGCAGTAAGGGGATTTAATTTTTCATTTGCCCTAGTTTCCTACATCACCATGGCAAGCAATTAAATGCCTTTCCTTTGTTCTTGGGTAGCCAGGAATGTGTGAGAAATATGTCACATATTCCACGGGGGGGGGGGGGGGCGGGTTGTCAGCCTGTTTTGTTCACAGTTGCCTCAGACTTCCTCATCATGTCCCCCCTGATCAACTTTGACCCTTAAATCTTTAAGTTTGTAGAAGGAAGAAGGTCTCATCTTCCATAGCTTCTTCCTGCTGAGTAGGGGCATAGAGTTGTCCCTACCTATGGGTCACTATTGGTCCATAGGGGAACATAGGTCAGTCAAGGTGAGACAGCTGAATCCAAGGTGGAAAACGTTGTATGAACTTGCTTGAGTAGAAAGGATCATCTCTTGGCTTGAAGTTATTGTAGTGATGGAGTCTTGGCACCAGGCAGAGAGACTTGGGAGAAAACAGCAAAACGTAAGTAGAATACTAGAAAGATCAGCTCAAATGAAAAGTCTTTGGTAGATAACAAAAATCCTCCAGTTCAAGAGTTTACCCAATCACTAAAGGAAAGAGAGGAATTGTTTAATGTGCCAATTTGAGTATTCTTGTCGTTAGAAATCCAGAAATATTTCTGTAATAGTGTGGAATGTATACATAGCATTTTGTACTTATGAGAATATAACGTCCACCCTGTGTAGCACTTAAAACATCTATTGCCAGTCTGTTTTGTAGAAGTGTTTTATGCATTTTAGTTATTTTCATATTTAGTAAAATAATGGTATTTTGAGAGTCATTTAAGGCCTTAACCGTGTAACACGTGGTATATAACCATCATATTGACTGTTTTCTTTAGTAACCCATCAGGTAATTAATACGAGGTACTTTTATAGAAACAAGACAAATACTGGTTAGTGATTACAGCAGATTACAAACCCAGTCTCTCCCAGTACTGCCAGTGAGCTTTTTTTTAGATTTTAGGCTTGAAGCATCCTCAGATGCTTTTGGGAACAGGCAGCAGGAATCAGATTGGTCTTTCTGGTTTTTAACTCAAATATCTGTGGTGATCCTTTTGAATGGCCTGTTGTAAGAAGGAACTGTTAGTAGAAATTGGGAAAGGAGGATGAAAAGGAAAGGTACAACTACCCTAGGAGAAGTCTGAGGTCTTCTACAGGTTCACAGGAATAAGAAGGCAGATTAGTTTACTCATTGAATTCCTGGGAAGGGGATACAGGTTTTATTTAGATATAGGAGCCCATGAAGTGTGCCCCTCTAATTTACTGCAGCGGGAGTACATAATATGATCCAGTAGAAGCCCTTCCATTTTGGAGTTAAATCCCCTGTTATAGTAGGCTTTCCATCCTTTAAATAAACCAGGTGTTTTGGGTTTATATGGTGTGGGTTTCTAATAACTGTCAGATCAGATTTAGGTAGGATATGTTTTGCATGTTCATTTAGAGATTTAGGAATTGCAAACACATTTGAACAGTTCCAGCATTTACCCAAGCAATACCACCTAAGGTGTATCATTATTTAACAGGACTTTCATTTAACATACCAGATAAAAAGACCTCCTTGGTCAAAAAGACTTTTTTTACAATTTAAATCCGGGGAAGTTTGTCAAACCTTAGAAAGTTATAGTGAACATCTGAAATAGAATTCAGTTCATTACAAATCTTAAAGCTTTAAATTATGTATTTAACCAAGATGGCAATATGAGATTCCAAAGGCAATATATAGGGTTATATACTTGTTAGCAAAACTTATCTCCTTTAACAGTGAGAAGTTTTTACTGAATGATCAATGACCTGATAAAGACAAACCTAAAGCTGTGGTTTTCCCAGGAGACAAAAGAGAAAACAAACCTTTGTATACTATTTATTTATTTATTTTTTAAATCAAGAGCCATACAATCCAAAGAAAACTTTGTGTTTTGAACAGAGAGAAAAGCAGAATTTCAACCTTATACTGGTGTACTTTTAAAAATCCATTCTGCAACATAGTCTGTCATAATCACACATAAAATTCCTTTCCAGGGTCTCCTGGGTGTCTCAGTCGGTTGAGTGTCCCACTTCGGCTCAGGTCATGAGCTCACGGTCTGTGAGTTCGAGCCCCGCCTCAGGCTCTGTACTGACAGCTTGGAGCCTGGAGCCTGCTTCGGATTCTGTGTCTCCCTCTCTCTCTGCCCCTCCCCAGCTCATGCTCTGTCTCTTTCTCTGTGAAAAATAAATAAACATTAAAAAAAATTTTTTTAAATTCTTTTCCAAAGATTTCCCTTCATGAACCTATGACTTTCCTTTGCATTCAAATTTTGTCCCAGGCCATTTTTCTCCAAACCAGTCTAATTTAGGACAAAATTACTTTCTTTTATCTGTAACAAAAATATATATTTCCATTCCTTCTCTCTTTTTTACACATTCATACTTTCTTACATATAGAGTTGCTTTCCTTATTTCCATCAGTCTTAATTATGCTTAGCAGAATTTTGACTCTTAGCAACCTTAGTGTCCAGCTGAGACTTAGTAACCATTTGTAAACCATTACACCCGAATCCTTTTTTTTTTTAATTTTTTTTTCAACGTTTATTTATTTTTGGGACAGAGAGAGACAGAGCATGAACGGGGGAGGGGCAGAGAGAGAGGGAGACACAGAATCGGAAACAGGCTCCAGGCTCTGAGCCATCAGCCCAGAGCCCGACGCGGGCCTCGAACTCACGGACCGCGAGATCGTGACCTGGCTGAAGTCGGACGCTTAACCGACTGCGCCACCCAGGCGCCCCTACACCAGAATCCTTTAGATGGCAAATTCATGAATCAATTAAGCTTAAACCATGTTTTCCAATAGACCCAAATGTTCTTAGTTTCTCTGCAATAAGAAGTCAAAAGCAGAAACCTATATTCAGTAATCAATGCTTTAACACTCCATTCATTCTATTTGGAAAAGACCTAGATATCCAGTGAATTCAATCCCATTTATCCAAGTGTCAGATTACCAAAGACTATGAAAGCTATCTTAACAATTATCCGTGAAAACTTTGAGATACATAAAATTACCCTTTATTTTAAGTCATCTTTTTCCTAACAAATTGCAACAGAGACAACATGAGTTTGACCTTTAGGAAACCTTGGTAGAAAAAAATTTTCATATTTAATGCTGATAACTCTAAATACATGTCTATCTTAGTTAACCAACAAACTTAAATAAGCTTTAACACTGAATACGTTCCACCTGCGTTCACTTTAAGGACAATCAGTTTGTTCCCCATTGTCACATTTTACCTGGGACACCAATGGGGGAATCTAAAGTGGGCGATCCAAGAGGGTGCTCATCGCTCCTTGACATCGCAGGTGGGAGGATGGTATAGAAGCCAGTTATGTAGGTCACACAGAGGGTGATGCAGAAACAGGAGGAGGGAGAAGGGAAGGCAGAAGAAGCGAAATGCCAGAGGCAGAGAGAGAGGATTTCTGGTTCTAAACTTTGTCAGCTGGGAAAGAGGAGACACCATGTCTGTTTGTTTGATTTCCACCAAAGTGGAAAAGTGGAAATAGGGAGTCTATGTCAGGCTAGAGAAGACAAGGGATTTCCCTGAAACAAAGGGCGTTTGGGCAGCTGCTTGGGAATATTCTTTAAAGTCCCTGTCTCAAGGTAGACTACCCACAGTTGGCTCCAATTATAGCCAATAACTCAGGAAATGAATGAGGGGGAGACTCCCACATCTATTAGGAAGAGGAACAGAGAGAAAGAGTCAGCATCCCCTTTGTCAGGGAGGGCCTGTGCTTCCACTAGCACCTGAGTTCCATCAGGAGGAGGGCTGTTAGGACATCCACTATGCCCGGAGGGAGTTTACTAGCCAAACACATTTGGGCAAGTGCGTTCTGCAAGAGGCTTTTGGAACAGGTCCTGACTTAGATCTGTGAAGGCCTGGACCTGGGGTATCCCTGTGCATTGATTCTGTTTCCTGCAGAAGAGCTCTAGCTGCTAGATCCTACTAAGGCCATACACAGTTACATGACATCAGCCCTTTCCTAAATTTTGCAATCCAATTTGTTTCCAGTGGGTTAAAAAGACATCCCAAGGAGGAGTCCTTGGGGACTGAGAAGCTCCCATCCTCTTCCTAGAGAGAGAAAAGTAGAGAAGGGCCATTACCATGAAAATCCCGCCCAATCACCAGGTGGCAGCACCCGTGCAGGATACATCAGAGGTTTCTGAGGGGTCAATGTGACCGGAGGCGTACCTCGAAGCAAATCTCGATGATCACCAACCAGCCTTTAAGGGCTTCTGAAGGAGGGATGGTGGTGTCCCCCCCCCCCACTTTCCCATTTCATCCTAGCCTACAAATCGGTGCCAGCAGATGGACCTAGTTTGCCTTGCTGAGAAGCTGAAGACAACATCATTTTTAAATCATTTTTAAATCATACTGGAAAAGTTTTACAAGATGGAATTGCCCAATTTTGTAATTTAAGTCCTAGTTAATAGAGGACATTGACAAAAAACTGTGAAGACTGAAACCCATTATGATCTACTCTACATGCCAACACATACAGTCTTTACAGCCAGCTTCCTGGGAAATGGTCCCCAGTTCATCAGGGTACTGGTTTTGCAGGCTTCTAGGGGAGGTCCCACAGCCAGAACTGGTGAGACCAGGGATGTGGATGGGATCACGCTAGACCAATGAAGAGGAAACCTCACACAGGAGTCTTAAGATTGGCAGCCATGTTAGTCACTTAGGTGGCTGTCCTGTGCCCAGGACAGACAACAATGTATAAGGACAGAAATAAAGAGAGGGCACAAGTTTCTGGATCTTTTTACCATTCCGGCCTGGGGATTCACTTCCAGCCAAAAGACAGGCTCTCTCCTCCCCAGAGAGTAGCCATGGTCTACAGGAGTACAGCCTGAGCAATAGACAGGAAAGTGTTCTAGTAAGACCAGACTCCTTGAAAAAATCTGGACTCAGAGCTTCAGTGCAAGTGCTCACCAAGTTTGCACTGAAGCTCTGAGTCCAGATGAAAAGACCCACACCCCACATTGGAGGCCAAATGGTGAGGTTATTGAGTGGGGTGGGGAGGGTTCCAGAGCTGACAGCCGAGAAAGAATTCTTGAAGATGTCTTGGTGCAAAAAAAAAAAAAAAAAAAAAAAAAAAGATTTTATTAAAACATGAGGACAGGACCCATGGGCAGAAAAAAGCTGCATTGAAGTTGGGAAGAGTGACTGGTTATACACTAGGAAGTTGGGGGAAGTAAAGTCAAAAGGGAAGAAGGCCTCCAGAAGGAGTCTGACGTGCTAAAGAGGACTCCTAATCTACCCTAGGACCTGCTATTGTCAAGCTTAGGTTGTTTTACCTCTAGTAAGGCATTTATATTTAGGAATGGTAGGGGGTCCTGGGAAAATGTACCCTGTATGTGCCTCAATTATTTGTCACTGAGCTGCAGGGTATCAGGAAATTTAATCTTACCTGCCATTTCCTTCTTGCCTTTCTTCCCCACATCACCATGGTGGGGAGGGTGTTAATAGGGGCTCCAGGAAGCTGAGTCTACAGGCTTCTGGAGACTAGACTATTGATAAGATTGTCTTTTTCTTCTAATTTACTAAGATATTTGTAAACTGATGGAGACTCATGTCCTGCATGACTGGGATCTCTGTCAGTTAACCATGTGTTTTCTTTCCTTTCCTTTGTTCTTGGGCAGCCAGAGGAATGTCACACATATCCCACCTGAGAGTGGGGGGTGGGGGGCTCTAGCTTGTATATTATGCTCCCTATTCACCCAGAGTTCCTTCTCTCTGGACCAACCACCCAAAGCCCAGGCTAGGGGAGCTGGTTCCCCTGTAGCAGGTAGACATGCTAATGAGGTCTCTGAGAGTCTCATTTGAGGCCAGTCAGCACTCACGTCAGCCTCAGGTCAGGCATTCCATCAGCTCTGGCCCTGGTGGTGACATCTAGGAGACACTGCCTGGGGGCTGGGGCCCATCACTGCCTCCCATGGACATCCAAGCTCCCATGAGGAAACTGCTTCCCTCCCAGACAAAGCTGGGATCAGCCATGGCAGGAACATTTCTCGGGGTCCAGTCCTATCCCTGGGCTCCACAGTTCAAGACTATGGCCAGAGATGGCAGATGAAATCAGTGATCTCTCAAGGATGAGGCTGAGTCCTTGCACTCACTGTGACCCAAAGTTCCCGGTGTCCAGAGTAGCAGGGTAGAGAGCCCCCCTTGGAGCGCCAGCCCCCCCCCCCCCACTTCACACAGTGCAGATGCATGCCCCCATTGTCCCCCACCAGGAAGGAACTAAGGGCCAAGTCCCTTAGGGGCCAACTGAGGTCTGGGTTCACCCTGCCAATGGGGCATGGAGGAGGGGAGGGGCTGATTCTTGATGGCAATGAGGGTGCTTTTGAATGGTGGGGGTTCAGAGATGACAGCCATGAAAGGATTCTTGGAACATCTTTTGTTCAAAAAAGGTGATTCTATTAAAGCACAGGGACAATAGTCTTGAGCATAAAGAGCTACATTGGGGCTTTGAAGAGTGACTGGTTATAATGCATGGGGTTGGGGGACATAAAGTCAAGAGGAAGTTTCTAAAGGGATTTTCATATGCTCAAGTAGACTCCCACATTACTGGAGGCCTAGATGTTGTCAAGCTAAGGTTGTTTAACCCTCTAGCAAAGCATTAACATTCAGACAGTAAGGAATTCCTGGAGAAATGTTATACTCTGTACGTGCCTCAAGTTTGTCAATGGACTGTAGGTTTTAATGAAATTCAATTCCATCTGCCATTTCCTTCTTGCCTTTGTTCCCCATATCACTGTGGGAGGGAGGGTGATGTTGGGGCTCCAGGAAACTGAGTATAGGTTTCTGGCGATTAGGCTATTGATAAGATTCCCTTTTTCTCCTAACTTACTAGGACATAGGTAGACTGATGGAGAGTCATGACCTTCAGGGCTGTAATCTCTCTCAGCTAACCATTTGTTTTCTTTCTTTTCCTTTGTTCTTGGGCAGCCAGGAGCGCCTGAGGATTGTCACACAGATCCCAACTAGGGGGAGGGGGATGCTAGCATGTGTTTTCCCCTCAGCTTACCTTATGTTCCCTCATCAGGAACATTCCCAGGTGAGCTGTTGGGAGGTGCAGGGAGCAGAAGCGTGTCTCACACTGTGCCAGGGCCTGGGGTGGGTCCCTGGGAGGGCCAGGATCTGGGCTCCATGAGCAGCACAGGGTACACTCTGTCCTTCGTGCCAGGAATGTCCTTTTCAGCTGCCTCCACTTCTGTTCCCCTTGGAGAACCAGAAAGCAACATTGGCTCCTTTGGTGTGAAGAATTCTCTGTTTTCACCAGGTGCAGGAAGGGGGTCCCACCACCCTTACCCCACCCTGCTCTTGAGCTCCAGTTGAGAGGCTCCTGGCAGTCAGACAGCTGGTCCAGATCGAAGACCCCTGACCACTCACAGGTCTAACCAGAGGGAAGAGAGTGTGGAAGGAGTCACTGTCCCCTCCAGAGATGTGGAGATATGGGGAATGCACCCTCCCACCTCCTGGACCTTTCTGCCCCTCATCTTGCATAATTCTGACCTGAGGGAAAGGGCAGAGAGCTTGCCATGATCCTCAGCACGAGTTGCTGGCAATTGCCTCATCCTTCCAGGATTTGGCAAAGGATAAGTTGCTCCACCCTGGGGTGACCTATTGGCCACAGAGACCATAAATAGCATCCCCCCAGAAGCCTCCTCACTCATCCCTTCTTTCAGGGAAACTGAAAGTGGTGCCTGCCTTCTTGGCCCTGAAGTCATGGCCTTAGGTCTCCTGTGGTTGGGACTTGTCCTGCTGGGAGCCCTGCAGACCAAGGCCCAGGATTCCAGCCCAAACCTGATCCCAGCCCCTCCTCTGCTCTGGGTCCCTGTGGAGCCTGTCTTCCAGAAACAGCTGGTAAGTGACCTGAAGGGGCAGCTGCAGGGAGACCCCCGAGAAGAGTGTCAACAGAGGGGAGGAGAGACAGGATGGGCTCAGGCTTTAGCTCAGTCTGCTCTCTCGGGTGCCCTGATGGAAGGCACACCCCATGCCCCCATCCACACCCAACCTTGCTGACAAGAGGGTCAGCTGAGCAGACTCCCCTGGTCCACACTCTCTTCCAAAATCTCCACAGTCAGTGCCAGGTGGGAAGATCTTCAGGCCCTCTACATGATGAAGAAACAGGCTCAGGGATGCCAGTGGCCACTTGCCAAGTGTCACCTTGTCCCTGACACACTCAGGGCTCCTGCCTGGCCTGATGGGCTCCAGCTCCTGCCAGGCTCATCAGCCCAGCCTGTGTGGCCAGTCTGGGTCCCTGCAGTCCCATTAGAGGTACTTATGTTACAGGCCCAGACCGCCTAGAGGTGCCTGCAGGGATGGAGCAGGAGGGCCCCCTGGGGCTGCCTCTGGCTCTGCCTATCATCAGCCCCCACTGTAGTTCCAGGGGAAATGGTACGTCTTAGGATTGGCAGGGAACGAATTTAATAAAGAAAAAGACAGCCAGTTGAAGATGTATACCGACACCTTCAAGCTGAATGAAGACAACAGCTACAGCGTCACCTCTGCCCTGGCCTGGTGAGAGCAACCACTGCCTAGAGGAGCATGGGGTGCTGAGAGGACTGCTGTGGAGGTACAATAGGCAGACTGATGTCATAGCCAAGGGGTGACCAAAGCTGAAAGATAATCATTCATCCTACCACTGGGTACTGGATCCCTGTATTTATTCCTTCTTTCATTCACTGGATCAACATTTCTCAGTCACTTCAGCACAGACACATGACAGTTCTGCAGATGGACACAGACTGTCATCAGGAAACAAGACAGAGAATAGGTGTCCTAGAATGGGAGGAGGGTCACTGGATCCAGCCTAGAATCCCACCTAGGGCTTTGTCAAGAGCTTCCAGGGAGATGGTCTGTGGGATGGGCCTTAGGAACCAACCTGCATCAGAAGGAGGCCTGGGACCTTCGTGGCAGGGCTGCTGGACTGAGTCAGAGAGAGCCACTTCTTCAAGAAACAGCAAGCCATTGCATGGCTGCCCTGAGCAGGAGCTGATGAGCAGTATGGAGGGTGCGGGGGGGGGGGGGGGGGTGGCCACCTTGGCAGGAGCCTCAGGTACTGGTGAAGAGCAGGTGTGGCTGTAGCAGGGAGAAGAATGATGGTGTGCAGCCCAGGAGGCTGATCAGTCATAGGTGGGAGATGACCAGAGCAGGGGCGGATTAGGACCTAGAGAGGGGAAGCAAGGCTTACCCAGCTTCTCTGGGTTTCTGGCTCTGGCACCTGGGGATGGGACTAGAGCATCCATCATAGAAGGATCAGAAGAAAGACAGATACTGGGAGATTGGCTCTGGGGTGACAGGGGACCAGATGGGATGCAGGTGAGAGGTCAGGTTTGGTCCAACAGCTAAGGAAGTCTTTGGCATCCAGCAGACCGGAGCCTTGGTGGTGATTTCCCCAGGAGAGGTTACAGCGGGAAGCCACAACATAAGATAGGTGACAGGGTGCCTGGGTGGTCAGTTGGTTAAGCATCTGAGATTGACTCAGGTCATCATTTCATACTTTGTGGGTTCAAGCCCTGTGTCGGGCTCTGTGCTGACAGCTCAGAGCCTGGAGACTGCTTTGGATTCTGTGTCCTCCTCTCTCTCTGCTACCACCCACACCCCAGTTCATGCTCTGTCTCTCTATTTCTCAAAAATTAATGAACATCTAAAAAAAAGTTTTTTTTTTAAAAAAGAATAAGTGACAAATGCTTCAGGTGGGAGAGAGAATATAGAGGGAAAGCCACCAAAGGGAATCAGCCCAGAAGAAGGAAGGACAGTAGGTGCAGAGAGAGAGTCTGAGTAGGTCAGGTGTCTCAGGGCAGAGTTGGCAGGGACAGGCAGGGATGGACTTAGCGGGAAAGAGCCAGACCCATCTGAGGGGTGGGATGCGGGTCTCCTGCTGTGGCATGGTGGGCTGTCACCCTCTTATCCACCCTTCTCTTGCTTCCACAGGGGCCAGCGCTGTGACCACTGGACCAAAATTTTCACCTCAAATTTGCATCTAGACCAATACACCCTGGGCAACACTGAGCGTGAGTCCTCAGTGGGGTGGGTCTCCGGGAGCAAAGACCTCCCTGCCGCTCCACACAGATGCCATTCTGTGGAGTCCGGGTAGGAATCAATAGCTCCCTCTGCCTGGCCAGGGCACGCTGATCCTTCACCATCCACCATGCAGGTTACACTGGAATCCAGAGCTACACTGCACAAGTGGTGACCACAGACTACAACCAGTTTGCCATACTGTACTTCAAGAAAGTTTATGACAACCAGGAGAATATCAAGGTCATCCTCTATGGTGGGTCTTACACCTGGTGCGACCCAGCTCTTGTTCATGCTGGGGGAGAAGAGGCCCATCGCATCCAGCCCTCAGGTCCCCTTCACTCTGAGCCCCAGGGAGGCGGGAGAGAGGTCTTTCCACAGAACCCCTCATGAAGAAGGGGTCTGAGTCTTTGTTCACATGTTCGACAATCATTATGGAGCTTTCACCAGCCACTAACCAGCCATCTTGGCCACAGGGAGGACCAAGGAGCTGCCTCCTGTGAAAGCAATCTTCATCATCTTTGCCAAATTCCTGGGCCTCACCGATGAGCACATCATCTTCCCTATCCCCAATGGTAATCACCAGCTGGGCAGAGGAGAAAGGCACATGGGGACTGTCCAGGCTGGATGTTGCCTCACTAGGGAAGGGGGGAGAGGAGGGATGAAGCCCCCTGCTGTAGTCACTGGAGCCCCAGGAGCCACTTCAGGTTCAGGAAGACCCTGCCACACCCAGGGTCCTGGTTCCCATGTGTTCTCCCTCACACTAGCTCAGACCTGCCCACATGAGTATTGCACATGTGGGACAAGTTTCCTCAGTCTCCTTGCCTGGCCACCTCCCCCTCCACCCAGTCCTGTTTGTCCTGGGCCAACTCCCCCTTTGCCTTGAGGCTGGTTCACCACTGACTTGGCAGGCACCCTTGTCCTCAGGCATCCTGGCCTGGGCAGGTGCTTCCCCAAGGCTGAGGGTGTGTCAGGACTCAGCAGGTAAACAGGCAGAAGGCTTGGTGCCCAAGCAGCAGTGTGGCTGGGCCTCACCTGCCTCCTTTGGAGAATGGGTGTCACCCAGGTCTGCTTGTCCTCAGGCCTCTCCTCCAGTCTCCTGATCCATCATCCAGTCCTCTGCTGTACCGTCTATGAAGGGAACCCCTAGAGCTTCTGTGGCTAGACTAGGCTGAGGCCCAGGGTAGCCCAGGGGCAGTGCAGGGGCCCTGGAAGTCAGTGATCCCACACACACACCCCTATCCATGCTGACCACTTTGTCCCCCACAGATCAGTGCATCGATGAGTGAGCAAAGGTGCGGTAAGTATGGCTGGAGAGGGGGCTGATGGAAGCCAGGGTGCAGCTGGGAGGGTGTCCCAGATCTGCCTTTGTCCCACCTGCCCAGCACTGCTGCCCTCTCTATTCCCTTGACTCCCTCTCAGGTGCTCTCTGGCTCTCTCCACCCCATCCTCTCATGCCGACCTCTGCCCAGGGTACTGCCCAAGTGTTCCTACCAGCCTGGACAGCCCTGAGAGAGCCAGGAGACCCTTCTCACAGCACAGCCCACCAGCTGCTCCCCAGGCTGCCCAGCTGACAGAACCCCTCCTTGGTTGCTAAATAAACACATGTCCCCCGGTCCCCATTCTGTTCTCCTTGACCTCTGGGCCTTCTGAGAGAAAAAAGAGCAAAGGGCAGGCTTCTATTAGCATCACTGTCAGGAGCTGTGATCCTCAGAAAGGGATTGAGGCCACAGAAGGCCAGAAGCCAGAAGACTGAATACTTCCAGCTCCCAACTCCAAGACCAGCTCCAGACCATCAGCAGCCCTCAGTTCCCCTTGCCTCCTAGCACACTGCTGGGGCACAACTCACACCCATGTTCAGCCACCAGCTGAATGGTCCAATGGCAGAGGCCCAGCCAAGGCCAGGCAGCTGGAGAGGGTTGGGGGGGCTGAGTTGGTGGCACACCCACTTCACCAGAATTGAAGTTGGGGTGATTGGGGGTCTGGAGCCAAGGGACAGGAAAGAATTCTTGAAGACATCTTTGGTGCAAAAATGTGATTTAATTAAAGTACGGGACAGGATCCATGGGCAGAAAGAGCTGCCCTGGGGATGTGAAGAGTGACTGCTTATATACTCAAGTTGGAGGCAGTAAAGTCAAGGTAGTTTCCTAAGAGATTTTCATATGCTAAAGAAGATTTACAGAATACTGGAGGCCTAGCTATTGTCAAGCTAAGGTATTTTTCCCTCTAGCAAACATCAACATTAAGACAGTAGGGAGTTCCTTGAGAAATGTTCTTCTCTGCCAGCCTCAAGTATCTGTCAACAGGCTGCAGGGTATCAGGATATTTAATGTTACCTGCCATTTCTTCCTGCCTTTCTTCCCCATATTACTATGAGGGGTGATGTGGGGGCTCCAGGAAACCGAGTCTATAGGTTTCTGGAGATGAGGCTATTGATAAGATTGCCTTTTTCTTCTAATTTACTAAGATATTTGTAAACTGATGGAGACTTATATCCTCCATGACTGGGATCTCTATCAGTTAACCGTTTGTTTTCTTTCCTTTCCTTTGTTTCTGGGCAGCCAGGAGTGTCTGAGGAATGTTACACATCTCACCTGAGGTGGGGGGAGGGGTAATGCTAGTTTGTACTTTGCCCACAGCTTGCCTTATTCTCCCTCATCATTTCACCCCTTGTTGCATCCACACGACTCCTGAATCAGAATGCTATGGGCACCAGTGACAATCACAACAAAGTTTATTGCAATGAGAGGCAAGCCAACCGATCAGGACTGACACTTTTGACAAGAGTGCGGTCTCGAACAGCCAGGGTACAGAGTTTTTATAGCCAACCACATCATCTTATCATCACCTGGGAACAGAACAAAGGAATAGTTCCCAGATGGAGGTGGAAATAGTTCAGACACGCCCTTGCCCCAATCCAATCAAACACTAATCCAGTTGATTTTCCTTGAACTTTTGTTCCCTTGATTGATAGGATAAGGCTGTTATCTCTTAACCTATAGTGTTAAAACAAAGCTGTTATTTCTTAAGTCTACAGGTTAGCCCTACACTACAATTTAACCCTTACACCCTAAACAATTCTGACCCTTACATCTTTAAGGTTGTTGAAGGTGGAAAGTTTCATCTTCTGTAGCTATTTCTTGCTCAGTAGGGGCGTAGAGATGTCCCTACCTATGAGTCAATATTGATCAGTTGCTAAACATACAGAAGAGTTACAGAAGGCAGAGGCTGCTGGATCCAAAGTGGACAACAAGTATGAACCTCCTTAAGTAGAAAGGATCATCTTTTGGCTTGAAGTTATTGTAGTGATGGAGTCTTGTCACCATGTGGAGAGACATGGTAGAAAACAGCAAAATGTAATTAGAATAACAAGAAAGAATTGCCCAAATAAATGTCCTTTGGGGTGTTGGTGGGGTGGTAAGGAGCTGACAGCCAGGAAAGAATTCTTGAAAACATCTTTGGTGCAAAAAAGTGATTTTATTAAAGCACAGGGTCAGGACCCAGGGGCAGGAAGAGCTGCACTGGGGTTGTGATGGGTAACTGATTATATACCCTCAAGTGGGGAGGGGATCAGGGATAAAGTAAGTCTCTAAGGTATTTTGAAAGCAAGGTTTCCATGACCTTGAGGGACCAGCTGTTTCTAGAGCAACACCATTATTACTGTTGAATAAAACCTCAATCATGAGACCCTTCAGATGCATATTGTGGGGGTGGGGGGTGGGGCATAAACTTGGAGTATGATTGCTAGCATATACTTTGGGGCAGTTGAGATAAAGGAAGTAGACTTACAGGATCCTGGAGGTTGGGATAATGTTAAGCTAAGGTTCTCTTTGCCCCTGGCAAACTGTCATTAATGAGGCAGCTGAGATCCCAGAGGAAGGTTACTCTGCTGGTTTAAAGGACTTGCCAATAGGCTGTAGGCATTTCATTTGCCTTAGTTTCCTACATCACCATGGCAAGCATTTAAATGCCTTTCCTTTGTTCTTGGGTAGCCAGGAGTGTGTGAGAAATATGTCACATATTCCACCTGGGGGAGGGGGGATATGCCAGCCTGTTTTGCCCTCATTTTGCTCCACGCTCCTCAATCATATCTCCTCTGAACAATTTTGACCCTTATATCTTTAAGGTTGTTGAAGGAAGAAGGTCTCATCTTCTTTAGCTTCTTCCTGCTGAGTAAGGGCATAGAATTGCCTACCTATGGGTCAATACTGGTTCATCAGGGAACATAGGGCAGTTAAGGTGATGCAGCTGAATCCAAGGTGGACAATGTGTATGAACCACCTCGAGTAGAAACGATCATCTCTTGGCTTGAAGTTATTGTAGTGATGGAGTCTTGGCACCAGGCAGAGAGACATGAGAGAAAATAGCAAAACATAAGTAGAATAACTAGAAAGATTAGCTCAAATGAAAAGTCCTTTGGTAGCTAACAAAAATCCTCCAGCCTAAGAGTTTAACCACTCACTAAGGAAAGAGAGGGATTGTTTAATGTGCCAATTTGAGTATTCATGTCAGTAAGAAATCCAGAATAATTTTTGGCTGTAATCTGGAATGTATACACAGCGTTTTGTTCTTATGAGAGTATAAGTTCCACTTTGTGCAGCACTTAAAACATCTAATGCCATTCTGTTTTGTATAAGTGTTTTATGCATTTGAGTTATTTTGTTATGGAATGTGGTCTGGATCACCCAGCAGAAGAACCAAGCAGCACTTGGAGATCTTGGAAGGCAGGAGGTTTATTTCACACCGGTGTACCCAGAGGAGATAACTCTTCAGAGGTCTGAGTCCAGAGCATAAGCAGAGGGGACAATTTATAGTCTGTTACTTCTGCATTCTGCATTAGTTGTAATTTGGTGTGCACAGCAAACTGAGTGGGAAGAAAAACCCAGAAGGGGAATCTTCAGTTGGGGACTGGAATTCACCTATCAGCCCTGTTGGCCATCTTATAACAGATTTTTCCCTATCATTCCCCCCCTCCCCTTTGATGCCCCTTTAAACAGATGTAGGCTGTATTAAAGGGCATCATCTTCATTTATTAATGGCTTGTCCTTTTCCTTAGTTCCCTGACTTTGGTTGTGACTATGTCTGACTGGTCTCTGAGGAAGATACAGGTGCCCCCTTTCTCAGCAGTGAGGTCTAGTGCCTGTCTGTTCTGGAGGGCAACCCCTGCCAGGGAACTTATTTGGCTCTCTATGGACACTAGGGAGTTGGCCACTCGTTAGTCTCACAGATGAGCCTATGTCTCCTATGTGACTCCCTATCCCCATGGCTATCCCTGCCCCTAGGAGGACGGGTAGTAACATCACTCGTTTAGCCTGGGCCTTAGAGCTGAAGGTTAATCTAAGCACCAACTTTTATCCTCAGAATTATTTAATCTCTTTTTCCTGACGCTTGAGGCACATACATCAGAGCAAACACTTCCCAAAATGGCATTAGGAACCTCCCTACTGGCAGGCAAACCAGTAGACTGAAAGAGGTTACACCATATTTAAGCTTTTAAGCCCCCCAGATTCTTCCACTGAAGGTGCCCTGCTCTTACAAATGGGGCCCAGATTAGAGGCAATCAATACCAACAAAACATCCTATCCATAAGAGGAAGGTGAGTGCAAACAGGAACCTCTCACTGTTTCCCCAGCTTTCTGGGGCAACCTCTGCCAATCTGATGGCAAAGAGTAAAGACAGTGTATTTATTTTATTGGACCAGTGATTCCTCAAGCTTCTGCCATGCATAGAGCAGCCAGCTTCTGGGATGTGGCTGGAGCAGGGCTGAAGATCAGACTTGGGTCAGTCTTCCAAGTCTGGGCTCCTCAGGATTGGCCCTCTTGACTCTGGAGTGATACCTGTGACCTTGAGGGCAGTAAGGGTGGTCGGGAGAATGGTATGAGGCCCAGTCCACTGTGGTTTGAGAGGGTCTTTTTTCCAGTCTTTGACCTAGACCAAGTCCCCTGGTGAGAAGGGGTGTACAGGAGATCCTAAAGAGATTGGGGCCCTCTCTATGGTATATCATTGTAACTCATTTAGGGTGGCCCCTAAAGCTTGAAGTTGTTCTCTTATTCCCTTCCTGGGAGGCTCCCTAGACATGGAGGGGGCTTCCCATATATTAGCTCAAAAGGGGAGAAACCTTGGGTTCCTGGTGTGTAATGGGCATGCAGGAGGGCCAGGGGCAACAGGTCCGGCCATGGGAGGTTCTGTTTCTTGACAGAACTTGGCTAAGGTTCCCTTAAGGGTGCAATTCATCTGCTCTACTTTTCCTGAGCTTTGAGGCCAGTAAGCAGTCCACCACGAATGCATGCCCATTATTGCTATAGGTTGTGGCTGGTAAGCTTAACTGGGGGACAACTTCTTTGAACTCCTGGTGGGGGTCACAGCATGGATAAGGGAGGGAGCTATGTCTACCTCCTTATTAGCTGCTATATTGGCTGCTTTGTCTGCTAGACGATTTCCTTGTGCTGTAGGGTCATCTCCCTTCTGGTGTCCTTTGCAGTGTAGAACTGCAACTTTTTTGGAAGCCAGAAGGCCTCGAGGAGCTTTAATATTTCCTCCTCATTTTTTGATGGTCTTCTCCACCATGGTGAGGAGGTCCCTCTCTTTGTAGATTGCCCCATGTATGTGTACAGTAGCAAAGGTGTACTGGGAGTCAGTTGACTCGCTTGTCCTTACTAATGGTGAGGGCTCGGATTAAGGCATATCACTGCATACCCCGCCTTTTGGTTTTTTGTTTGTTTGTTTTTTTGTTTTTTTTTTTTTCAATATATGAAAGTTATTGTCAAATTGGTTTCCATACAACACCCAGTGCTCATTCCCAAAAGGTGCCCTCCTCAATACCCATCACCCACCCTCCCCTCCCTCCCACCCCCCATCAACCCTCAGTTTGTTCTGTTTTTAAGAGTCTCTTATGCTTTGGCTCTCTCCCACTCTAACCTCTTTTTTTTTTTCCTTCTCCTCCCCCATGGGTTTCTGTTAAGTTTCTCAGGATCCACATAAGAGTGAAAACATATCGTATCTGTCTTTCTCTGTATGGCTTATTTCACTTAGCATCACACTCTCCAGTTCCATCCACGTTGTTACAAAGGGCCATATTTCATTCTTTCTCATTGCCATGTAGTACTCCATTGTGTATATAAACCACAATTTCTTTATCCATTCACCAGTTGATGGACATTTAGGCTCTTTCCATAATTTGGCTATTGAGAGTGCTGCTATAAACATTGGCATACCCCGCCTTTTTTTTTTTTTTAATTTTTTTTTTCAACGTTTATTTATTTTTGGGACAGAGAGAGACAGAGCATGAACGGGGGAGGGGCAGAGAGAGAGGGAGACACAGAATCTGAAACAGGCTCCAGGCTCTGAGCCGTCAGCCCAGAGCCCGACGCGGGGCTCGAACTCACGGACCGCGAGATCGTGACCTGGCTGAAGTCGGACGCTTAACCGACTGCGCCACCCAGGCGCCCCATACCCCGCCTTTTGAATGCCCTCTGTGATGAAACTGCTACCATCACTGAACAAGGTGAGGTCTGGGTTTTGGTCATACGGATCTGCCTGGTCATGCAGATCTGGGCAGCTTGCGAATACTTTATCCGTCACCTCAGAACAGTCATGATCTGGTTTCTCTTCCTCAGAAAGTAGGAAAGTTGCAGGGTTCAGTGCACTATTTTAAGAGGGACCCATGGATTCTCACAGAGGGGCCCCTGGTATTGTTCTAGCCAAAAGTCGGAGAGGCATGAGAGACATGACAGCATGAGGAACCTTGACATTTAGTTCTTGTCCCAGGGTGAGTTTATCTGCCTCTTTAATGAGCAGAACTGTGGCCGCTAGTGCCCTAAGACATAGTGGCCATTCTGCCGCCACTGGGTCCAGCCTCTTCTGGCCATTGCCAAGGTCCAACGGTCTGTGTGAGAACCCCAAGGGCGACCTTTTCCTTCTCATGCACAAAGAGATTAAAAGGCTTTTTTATATTCGGCAGGCCAAGGGCTGGTGCCTGCCCCAAGGTGGCCTTTATCTCTAGGAATGAAGCTTTAGCCTCCTTTGTCCAGATAGGTGGTTCTCAATTCAGTCCTACCAGGAGATTATAGAGGGGTCTTGCTATTGCTGAGAATCTGGGAATCCAGATTTGGCAGAATTTTGCAGCCCCAAGGAATTCTCGTAGCCCCCTCTTAGTTTGGGGCTGAGGTAGGGAGGTGATGACCTTCTTTCTCTCTGGCCCTGGTGCTCTTTTTCCTTGGGTTGGACTTGCTGTTGGCAGATCTGTACCTTGTTTTCATGAGACCTGATACCCTGAGTCTGACAGGAGTTGGAGGAGGGCCCTTGTTCCCGCTGTACAATTTTCTTGGGTATAGCTGACAATGAGGAAGTCATCTACATACTGGAGAAGGTGCAGCATGTGACCTCCCTTGGAAAGCTGGCAAAATCTCTGGCCAGTGCCTCCCAAAAGAGGGTAGGCAAATTTTTAAACCCCTGTGGGAGGTGTGTCCAAGTCAGTTGCATCTGATGCCCTGGGTCTGGTTCAGTCCATTTGAAGACAAACAAATGTTGGCTCTGGGGGGCCAAGCAGAGGCAGAAGGCATCCTTTAAGTCTAGACAAGTAAACCATCTGGTAGAGCCTGGGATATGGCTGAGGAGAGTTCGGGACCACCGGGTGCAAGGAGCTTGAATTGGCCGGTACCCTCCTACCGGCTTCTTGACTGGCAAGAGCAGAGTGTTCCAGGGTGGTTGACATTCAACCAGAATGGCTGCTTCTTTGAGTCTGGTCAGGTGTTCTTGGATGCCTGCCCTTGTCTCTTGTGAGAGGGAGTATTGCCGCTGTCTCTGTGGGTGAGCCCCTGGGATTAACTCTACAATGACAGAGGCCCCTTGTGAGCGAGTCCAGGGAGGGGGGTTGTCCTCGGTCCATACAGTGGGGAAGGCAGTCCTGAATTTGGGTGGGCCACTTGGTTGGGCCTGGGTGCAGGATAGCCTCCACTTGGATCCAATCAGAGGTTGGCGCAACCTGTTGGCTCAAAGGTTACTTGGGCCCCCAGCTTTGAGAGTATATCCTGGCTGAGGAGAGGGATAGGGCACTCAGGTAGGTAGAGAAACTCATGTTGTACCGTGTGGCCCCTGAGTTCACATAAACATCATAGTTTGATCCCCTACTTTTATTTTGACCATGGGCTCATAGGGGCCAAGAAGAACCCTGGTCCCCCTCAATCTGAATCTATTCCTGCTAGGCCTATGAGGTCTTTTTTGCAGGGTTCTTGTGCATGTCGGCTGGGTTTCTGGGACTTCCCCGGTTGGGACATTTATTCTTTTAATGTCCTTTCTCCTTGCAGTAGGCGCACTTATCCCTTGCTAAGGAGGTTTTGGGCCTCCTCCCTTTTGGTGGCTGGACCTTCCTCCCCATCCTTTTGTGGTGGATCTCTTGTGCCTCAGGGTCAAACTGGGTGTAAGCCTTGCATAGCATCTCATAGTAATCCCTGGGGGATTCTCCTTGCTGCTGAGCATATTAGTGGGCTTCTTTGTCCCTGCTCGGATCCCCCGGAGGAGAGCCTCTGGTACTGGTGGCTGTGGACTGGCATCTGGAGACTGCCTGCACCTGGCTGAGGGCACAATCTGGCCGATGGTCTGGGGGAGAGAGGATCTTCCAAGTCCAGAGGTGGTGGGGAGACTGAAGGTGACAGAGTATCAGGAACTGGGGGATTGATATCGTGAGGGCAAGATTGGTTCTTCCTCTGGATCACTGGCAAGAATTTGTGGAGGTCAGGACTTCTGTTGACCTTCCTTGAGCCACTTTGTCAAAGTGACTAAGACCCTAGCCTGTCCCTGTTTGTTGCAGGTAAATTTCACCCAAGGGGGTAGGGTTTGGGTAATCTCTAACCAGGAATCGATATACAGGAACTGATCAGGATAACCTGGGTCTCTGGTGACAACATGCCAGATGCAGAGGACCGTTGGGACATCTAAGGTTCCCTCTGAGGACCATCCTACACCAAAAGTTGGCCATTCTAACTCACATAGATTCCTGAACTTGCCGGGGGGTATCTTAATTCCATAGTCTCCTGAAAACCCCTTCTTTGCTCTGTTCTGACCCCATAATGCTCCTGTGAGACAGAGTCACAAAGACAGACAGAAGGGTAGGAGTGCCCCCTCTAATGAGGAGACCAGTCAGATGCCCATCTGGCTATGTCCCAAAGGAACTTAGGTAATGCTTAGCCGTAGCAGTCTCAGCTTTGTGACTTTCAATCGGAAACTATTCCGATACCACCATAATCTGTGTGCTGTTTACCACGGAATCGCAGATGGGCCCATTCAGACTCCATGGGCTTTTGGGGACCTTAAGGGTGCCCACCTGTGGAGCCACAGTATTGAACTCAGCAGGCAAGCCAGACCAAGTCACACATTCACACTCACATAGACACCAGAGGTTATTACATTCCCTCCCACAGAATTTCTACCTGTGAGACCTCTGAGGTCTCTGGGGATTGATCAGGTCTCTCTTCCACCCCTGTGGGTGGGTCGGACTGAATTCCTACCTGTGAGACCACTGAAGTCTCTGGGGAGTGATCAGGTCCCCCTTCCACACTTATGGGTGGGCCAGACTGAATTGGGGCTCCTTACCTGTAAGACCTCTGAGGTCTCCAGGGAATGACCAGGTCCCTCTTCCACCCCTATGGGTGGGCTGGACTGAATTGGGGCTCCCTACCACAATTCCTACCTGTGAGACCACTGAGGTCTCTGGGGCATGATCAGGTCCCCCTCCTACCACTATAGGTGGGCCAGACTGAATTGGGTCCCAGGCCTTACCGGTATCTGATATCAGGTCCAGGTCCTCATCTGCCAAGTCTCCTCGCATCTGGCAAATGGCGGAGCGGGGCCAGCTTGAGGGGACTGAGTGGGAGACTGCAGAAGATCAGGCAGGGCACGCCTTCTCCGTTGCGATTCCTCATTCTGTCACCACCTCGCTATTTTCCCAAACCAGTGGCAACAATGGGCCAGTGCAGTTGGGTTTCCTGGTCAGGGAACCAAACGTTATGGAAAGTGGCCTGGATCACCCAGCAGAAGAACTAAGTGGCCCTCAGAGATCTTGGAAGGCAGGAGCTTTATTTCACACCAGTGGGCTCAGAGGAGATAACTCTCCAGAGGTCTGAGTCCAGAGCATAAGCAGAGGGGACAATTTATGGTCTGTTCCTTCCACATTCTGCATTAGTAGTAATTTGGTGAATGCAGCAAGCTGGGTGGGAAGAAAAACTCAGAAGGGGAGTCTTCCATCGGGGATTGGAATTCCCCTATGAGTCATGTAGGCCATCTTATAACAGATTTTTCCTTATCAATTTTAGTATTTAGTTATATAATATTAAGAGTTATTTAAGGCCTTAACTGTGTAACAAGTGGTAATAGCCATCATATAGATTCTGTTTTGTTTAGTAAGCAATCAGGTAATTAAAAAGAGGTACTTTTATAGAAAAAAGAAAAATACAGGCTGATGCTTACAGCAGATTACAAACCCAGTGTGTTTCAGTGCTGACAGTGAGATTTTTTAGATGTTAGACTTGAAGCATCCTTGGATGCTTGTGGGAACAGGCAGCAGGAATCAGATTGGTCTTTCTGGTTTGTAACTCAAATGTCTGTGGTGATCCTTTTGAATGGCCCATTGTAAGAAGAAATTGTTAGTAGAAACTGGGAAAGGAAGACGAAAAAGAAAGGTACAACCATCCTCAGAGAAATATGAGGTCTTCCACAGGTTGACAGGAATAAGAAGGCACATTCATTTGCTTGTTAATTCCTGTGAAGGGGGTACAGGTTTTATTTTAAATATAGGAGCCCATGAAGTGTTCCCTTCCAACTTTATCACAGTGGGAGTATATAATATGACCCAGTAGGGGCTCTTCAAGTTTGAAGTTAAACCCACTGTTGTATTAGACTTTCAATCTTTTAAATAAACTAGGTCTTTTGGGTTTATATGGGGTGGGTTTCTAGTAACTGTCAGATCAGGTGTAGGGAGGATATGGTTGGCATATTTAGAGATTTAGGAATTAACCTGGCCTCCAGTGAATAGTAAAGCACTATAGTCTTTATACAGTTATTGGGGGAATCCATCCCATTTTCCAGTTATTTAAATAATCATATGCCCATGGGGACTTATTATTATCTCCACTGAATAACAGGCACAGAAGATTTTCTATACATGAAATATTGTGACAATTTTTCTGAAGTTTACCTCAAGTTGTGTAGTTTAGGCAAACAGCAAACATTTAAAGACAATCAGAACTAGAATTCAACATCCAGAAAGCTGCATTATGGAAATATAGTTATTCCTCTCTAAAACCTTCATTTCCAGAAAGAGCCAAATCAAGACTAATTCTTTTACAAAACAAGTCCAGTTTTAAGAAACTTTGCCTAATGATTTACATAACCTCAGCAAGAATAGTGATTGATCCTAAGTATCTTTTAAAGTTTGCTTTGCTGAAACCTTTTATAAGGAATCTCCAGATTGAACTGGAGACTGAACTGATTGGCCTCTCCAGGCCAGAAGCCAGGTCAAGTACTTCCATCAGACAGGCCTGCAATACTTGTAGATTGGGCAATTCGTCTCCACAAGGTCCCCAAGATATCCTGAGGTCCCTGCACCTGCCCAGAAGTGACCCTCTTTACTCATCTGGTAAGTCTGATCGGAACTCTGTAAGCAAGGCATCAGGCCAACATTCCCAAGGGGCTTTATTTGCTCCATGTTTCATAAAGTCAACCTTAGTTCCATAAAGCCATATAGTCATATCAGGGTCTATGCATTTCTCTCAAATAGGACGTTCCAGTCAAAACCTTGGTAAAATGAACAGTATTCTCAATTCTCAATGGTGTCTTTTACAAGGAGGACAGATTCTCACTGAACTTACGCAGGTAAGTATGATGGCTGTGGAAGTATACTTAATGAGACATTTGAATTTCAGAGGGTTCAGGTAGAGAGAAAAGTTAAATGTTTCAATTTATTTATAGAGGAATATTTTATCACATTTCTGTACATGATACATATCTTAAGAGAAGGTTTTCTTAATCTGGAAGAGCAAACATTAGAGATCCAGCAATGTTTTCAACAAGGGTCACAAAAACTATAACCTTTCTCAGTTCATTTAGTCCCATATCACTAATTGTTGTTCAGTTCAAGTGTAGCTTTTTAGTTCTGGACATTCTTACCTATTGTAGTTTTAGGATTTTAAAGCTGTCAAATACCTGAATTTGTCCTAAAAGCCCTTTTCATAAATCTCCTGGAAGAGGAAACATGTTTTGTAAGAGAATAAGTACAATAATTATAAGTGACAAAACTCAAAAATGGACATGGTTAACAATCTGATGAGAGTTCGTTATGATGCAATTGACAAGGATATTTGGTTATTTCTGTGATACATAACACTTTAATAATCAGAATGTCACATGACAACCTTATTACAAAAACGTATTAAAACTTTGGGAATTCGAACTTCAAGCTGTATTACAAGCTGTAATCATCAAGACAGTATGGTACTGGCACAAAAACAGACACTCAGATCAATGGGACAGAATAGAAAACTCAGAAATGGACCCACAAACGTATGGCCAACTAATCTTTGACAAAGCAGGAAAGAATATCCAAAGGAATAAAGACAGTCTCTTCAGCAAGTGGTGCTGGGAAAACTGGATAGTGACATGCAGAAAAATGAACCTGGACCACTTTCTCACACCATACCCCAAAATAAAATCAAAATGGATGAAAGACCTAAATGTAAGACAGGCAACCATCAAAATCTTTGAGGAGAAAGCAGGCAAAAACCTCTTTGACCTTGACCACAGCAACTTCTTACTCAACACATCTCCGAGGCAGAGGAAACAAAAGCAAAATTAACTATTGGGACCTCATCAAAATAAAAGCTTCTGCACAGCAAAGGAAACAATCAGCAAAACTAAAAGGCAACGAGGGAATGCGAGAAGATATTTGCAAATTACTTATCAGATAAAGGATTAGTATCCAAAATCTATAAAGAACTTATCAAACTCAACACCCAAAAAACAAATAATCCAGTGAAGAAATGGGCAAAAGACATGAATAGACACTTCTTCAAACAAGACATCCAGGTGGCCAACTGACACATGAAAAAATGCTCAACATCACTCATCATCAGGGAAATACAAATCAAAACCACAATGAGATACCACCTCACACCTGTCAGAATGGCAAACATCAACAACTCAGGCAACAAAAGATGTTGGCGAGGATGCAGAGAAAGAGGATCTCTTCTGCACTGCTGGTGGGAATGCAAACTGGTGCAGCCACTCTGGAAAACAGTATGGAGGTTCCTCAAAAAAATTAAAAATAGAACTATCCTACAACCCAGCAATTGCACTACTAGGTATTTATCCAAGGGACACAGGTATGCTGTTTCGAAGGAGCACATGTACCCCAATGTTTACAGCAGCACTATCAACTATAGCCAAAGTATGGAAAGAGCCCAAATGTCCATCAATGGATGAATGGATAAAGAAGATGTGGTATATAGATACAATGGAGTATTACTTGGCAATCAAAAAGAATGAAATCTTGCCATTTACAACTAGGTGGCTGGAACTAGAGGGTATTATGCTAAGAGAAATTAGTCAGAGAAAGACAAATATCATATGATTTCATTAATATGAGGATTTTAAGATACAAAACAGATGAACATAAGGGAAGGGAAGCAAAAATAATATAAAAACAGCAAGGGGGACAAAACACAAGAGACTCTTAAATATGGAGAACAAACAGAAGGTTACTGGAGGGGTTGTGGGAGGGGGGATGGGCAAAATGGGTAAGGGGCATTAGGAATCTACTCCTGAAATCATTGTTGCACTATATGATAACTAACTTGAATGTAAATTTTTAAAAAGTAATTAAAAAAAAAACACTTTAGGAATTGCACATATCTTTGAACAGTTACAACATTCACCCAAGCAATGTCACCTAAGGTGTACCACTATTTAACAGGGCTTTTCACTTAATATACCAAATAAAAAGTCCTCCTTGGTCAAAGGGACTTTCTGTACAATTTAAGTGCTGGGAATTTTGTTAAACCTTAGAAAGTTATAGAGCACATCTGAAATGGGATTCAGATCATTACAAATCTTAAAGCTTTAAATTATTTATTTAACGAAGATGGTAATAAGAGATTCCAAAGGCAAATACGAAGGGTTATGTAGTTGTTACAAAGCTTTGCTCCTTTAACAGCAGTTTTAACTAAGCGATCAATGACCTGATAAAGACAAAAGCTGAAACTGTGGTTTTCCGGGCAGACAAAAGAGAATACGATCCTTTGTATATTATTATTACTATTATTTATCAAGAGCCGAACAATCCAAAAAAACTTTGTCTTTTGAACAGGGAGAAATGCAGAATTTCAACATTACAACAGTGTACCTTTGAAAATCCATTCATTGCAACTTAGTCTGTCCTAACCACACATAAAGTTCCTTTCCAAAGATTTCCCTTCATGAACCTTCTACAACCTTCCTTTGCATTCAAATTTTGTCCCAGGCCATTTTTCTCCAAACCAGTCTCATTTAGGACAAAATTACTTTCTTTTGCTTGCAACAAAAAATATATTTCCATTCCTTTTCTCTTTTTTACACATTCATGCTTTTTTACATATAGAGTTGCTTTCCTTATTTCCATCAGTCTTTTTATGTTTAGCAGAATTTTGACTTTTAGAAACCTTAGTCTCCAGCTGAGACTAAGTAGGACCCAATTCTAAACTGTTACACCAGAATCCTTTAGATGGCAAATTCATGAATCAATTAAGCACAAAGCATGTTTTCCAAAAGACCCAAATATTCCTAGTTTCTCTGCAATAAGAAGTCAAAAGCACAAATCTATGTTCAGTAATCAATGCTTTAGCACTCCATTCTATTTGGAAAAGACCTAGATATCCAGCGAATTCAATCCCATTTATTCAAGTGTCAGATTACCAAAGACATTGAAATCTCTCTTAACAATTATCTATGAAAACTTTGAGATACACAAAATTACCCTTTAAGTCATCATTTGCTAACAAATTGCAACAGAAACAACATGATCTTATTTGACCTTTAGGAAACCTTGGCAGAATAAAAGTTCTGTATTTGATGCTGATAGCTCTAAATACATGTCTGTCTTAGTTAAACTAACACACAAATAAAATTAAACACTGAATACGTTCCACCTGCATTCACTTAAAGGACAATCAGTTTGTTCCCCACTGTCACTTTTTTACCTAGGACAGCAGTGGGGGAATCTGAAGTGGGTGATCCAAGGAGGTGCTCATCGCTCATTGACATCGCGGGTGGGAGGATGGTATAGAAGCCAGTTATGTACGTCACAGAGAAAGTGATGCAGAAACAAGAGGAGAGACAGGGGAAGGCACAAGAGGCGAAGTGCCAGAAGGCAGAGAAAGAGGATTCCTGATTCTAAACCTTGTCAGCTGGGAAAGAGGGGATGCCATGTTGTTTGTTCGTTTGCTTGTTTGTTTGTTTGATTTCACCAGGTGGAAATAGGGAGTCTATGTCAGGCTAGAGAAGACAAGGGATGTCCCTGAAACAAAGGGAGTTTGGGCAGCTGCTTAGGAATATTCTTTAAAGTCCACATCCCAAAGTAGACTACCCACAGTTGGCTCCAATTATAGCTGTTAACTTGGCAACTGAATGAGGGAGAGGCCCCCACATCTATTAGGAGGAGGAACAGAGAGAAAGAGTCAGCATCCCCTTTGTCAGGGAGGGCCTGTGTTTCCTCTAACACCTGAATCCCATCAGGAGGAGGCCTGTTAGGACATCCACTATATCAGGAAGGAGTTTACTAGCCAAACACATTCTTTTGGTCCAGGTCCTGACTTAGAGCTGTGATGGCCTGGAACTAAGGTACCTCCATCCATGGGCCCTGTTTCCTACAGAAGAGATCTAACTGCTAGATCCTCTTAAGGCCACACAGTGGTATGGGATATGTCCTTTCCTAAATTTTGCAATGCAAATTGTTTCCAGTGGGTTAAAAAGGCAACTCAAGGGAGAGTCGTTGGGGACTGTGGAGAAGCTCCAGTCATACTCTTAGAGACAGAAAAGCAGAGAAGGTCCATTACCACGAAAATCCACCCTCCCCACCCCCACTTCCAGGTGGCATCACCCATGCAGGGTGTATCACAGGTTCCTGAGGTGTTAAAGTGACCCAAGGCGTACCTCGAGGCAAATCGCAATGATCCCCGACAAGCAGTTAAGGGCCCATGGAAGCTGACCTCCCCACTTTCCCATTGCAACTTAGGCTGCAAATAGGTGCCAGCAGAAGGACCTAATTTGCTTTGCTGAGAAGGCTGAACAAACCACTGGTTTAACCCATGAAAAACACTGGAAAACTTTTACAAGGGGGAATTGCCCAATTTTGTTACTTTATTAGTAGTTAGTAGAGGACATTGAAACAGTGAAGACAGAAACCCCTCACGATCTCAGTGACATTCCAACACATACAGTCTTTACAGACAACGTCCTAGGAAATGGTTCCCAGTTGAGTTTATATTCAATCAGGTACTGGTTTTGCGGGCTTGCAGGGGAGGGCCCACAGCCAGAAGCAGCTAGGCCAGGGATGTGGATGGGATACTTTAGACCAATGAGGAGGAAACCTCACACAGGGGTCTTAAGATTTGCATCTGTGCTAGTCACTTAGGTGGCTGTCCCATGCCCAACACAGATGATCGTGTATAAGGACAGGAATAAAGAGAGGGCACAAGTTTCTGGGCCTTCTTACCATTCTGGCCTGGGGATTCACTTGCAGCCAAAAGACAGGCTCTCACCTCCCCATAGAGTAGCCACGGGCTACAGGAGTACAGCCTGAGCAATGGAGACAGGAAAGTGTTCTAATAAGACCAGACTCCTTGAAAAGCCCCTGAAATAAGAGCAAAGGAAGCAAAGAGAAAGAGCTCACCAAGTTTGCACTGAAGCTCTGAGTCCAGATGGAAAGACCCACACCCCACATTGGAGGCCAAATGGGTGAGGTTATTGAGTGGGGTGGGGAGGGTTCCAGAGCTGACAGCCAAGAAAGAATTCTTGAAGATGTCTTGGTGAAAAAAAAAAAAAAGATTTTATTAAAACATGAGGACAGGACCCATGGGCAGAAAAAAGCTGCATTGAAGTTGGGAAGAGTGACTGTTTATATACTAGGAAGTTGGGGGAAGTAAAGTCAAAAGGGAAGAAGGCCTCCAGAAGGAGTCTGACGTGCTAAAGAGGACCCCTAATCTACCCTAGGACCTGCTATTGTCAAGCTTAGGTTGTTTTACTTCTAGTAAGGCATTTATATTAGGAATGGTAGGGGGTCCTGGGGAAATGTTGTACCCTGTATGTGCCTCAATTATTTGTCACTGGGCTGCAGGGTATCAGGAAATTTAATCTTACCTGTCATTTCCTTCTTGCCTTTCTTCCTGCATCTCCATGGTGGGGAGGGTGTTAATAGGGGCTCCAGGAACCTGAGTCTATAGGCTTCTGGAGACTAGACTATTGATAAGATTGTCTTTTGCTTCTAACTTACTAAGGTGTTTGTAAACTGATGGAGACTCATGTCCTGCATGACTGGGATCTCTATCAGTTAACCATGTGTTTTCTTTCCTTTGTTCTTGGGCAGCCAGAGGAATGTCACACATATCCCACCTGGCTGGGGGGTTCTAGCTTGTACATAATGCTCCCTATTCACCCAGAGTCAACTTATCTCCAGGTCCATGCCCAAAGCCCATGTGAGGGGAGCTGGTTCCCCTCCAGCAGGTGACAGAGCCAATGAGGTTGCTGGGAGTGTCATTTGGAGCCTGTCAGCCCTATGGTCAGCATCACGTCAGGCATTCCATCACCTCTGGTCCTCGAGGTGACATCTAGGAGATGCTGCCCTGGGGGCTGGGTCCCTTCACTGCCTCCCATGGACAACCAAGCCCCCATGAGGAAACTGCCCCTCCCCCTCCAGGACAGTGCTAGGATCAGCCATGACAGGAGCTTACTTCTAGGGGTCCAGTCCTAGCTCTGGGCTCCACAGTCAAGACTATGGCCAGAGATGGCAGAAGGTATCAGTGATCTCTCAAGGATGAGGCTGAGTCCTTGCACTCACTGTGACCCAAAGTACCCAGTGTCCAGAGCAGCAGGGTAGAGAGCCCTCCTTGGTTCCTGAGCCCCCCATGCCATTTCACACCGTGCAGATGCATGTTCCCGTTGTCCCTCACCAGGAAGGAACAGAGACTGTAGCCTCAGAGCTCTGCTATGGCAAGCTGTCCAATTTGTGGCTGCATGCCTAGCTTGGGGTTTCAGTTCATTGGGCCCACAAGAGAGGCCAAGTCCCTTAGGGCCAGCTGAGGTCTGGGTTCACCCTGCCAATGGGTTGTGGGGGAGGGAAGGGGCTGATTCATGGTGGGAATGATGGGGCTCTGGAATGGTGGGGATTCAAAGCTCACAGCCATGAAAGAATTCTTCAGGAATCTTTGGTTCAGAAAAGGTGATTTTATTAAAGCACGGGGACAGGACGCTTGGGCAGAAAGAGCTACACTGGGGTTGTGAAGAGTGACTGGTTATATACCATGGGGTTGGGGGACATAAAGTCAAGAGGAAGTTTCTAAAGGGATTTTCATATGCTCAACTAGACTCCCACATTACTGGAGGCCTGGATGTTGTCAAGCTAAGGTTTCTAGCAAAGCATTAACATTCAGAGATTCCTGGAGAAATGTTGTACTCTGTGTGTGCCTCAAGTGTTTGTCAAAATGGGCTGCAGGTCATAATGAAATTTAATTCCATCTCCCATTTTCTTCTTGCCATTGTTCCCCATATGACTATGGAGGGAGGGCGATATTTGGACTCCAGGAAATGGAGTGTAGTTTTCTGGAGATTAGGCTCTTGGTAAGATTCCCCTTTTCTCCTAATTTACTAGCACATAGGTAAACTGATGGAGGACTGTGTTCTCTATCACTTAACCATTTGATTTCTTTCCTTTCGTTTGTTCTTGGGTGTCCAGGAGTGCCTGAGGAATGTCACACAGATCCCACCTGGGGGGAGGGGAGCATGCTAGCATGTGTTTTCCCCTCAGCTTGCCTTATGTTCCCTCATCAGGAACATTCCCCAGGAGGCCTTCGGTGGTAGGGGGAGGGGAAGGGTTTTTCACCCTGTGCCAGGGCCTAGGGTGGGTCCCTGGGAGGGCCAGGATCTGGGCTCCATGAGCAGCACAGGGTACACTCTGTCCTTCCCTACCAGGAATGTCCCTTTGGGTTGCCTCCCTTTCCCTGTCCCTTTGGAGAAGCACAAAGCAGCTTGGGCTCTGTTGGTTTGAGACATTCTCTGCTTTCATCAGGTGCAGGATGGGGGTCCCACCGCACTTACCCCACCCTGCACTTGGGCCCCAGAGAGAGGCTCCTGGAGGTCAGAGACGACAGCTGGTCCAGATCAGAGACCCTTATCCTCACACAGTGCTAACCAGGGAGAAGAGAGTGTGGAGGGAGTCAGTGTCCTTGCCAGAGATGTGGAGATATGAGGAATGCATCCTCCAGCCTCCTGGACCTTTCTGCCTCTCATCTTGCATAATCCTGACCTGAGGGGAAGGGCAGAGAGCTTGCCATGATCCTCAGCATGAGTTGCTGGCAATTGCCTCACCCTTCCAAGATTTGGCAAAGGATAAGTCGCTCCACCCTGGGGTGAGCCATTGGACACAGAGACCATAAATAGCATCCCCCCAGAAGGCTCCTCACTCATCCCCTCTTTCAGGGAAACTGAAAGTGGTGCCTGCCTCCTTGGCCCTGAAGTCATGGCCTTAGGTATCCTGTGGCTGGGCCTTGCCCTGCTGGGTGCTCTGCAGACCCATGCCCAGGATTCCACCCCAAACCTGATCCCAGCCCCGCCTCTGCTCTTGGTCCCTGTGGAGCCTGACTTCCAGAATGAGCAGGTAAGTGACCTGGAGGTGTAGCTGCAGGGAGGTCCCAGGATGAGTGTCAACAGAGGGGAGGAGAGACAGGATGGGCTCAGGCTTTAGCTCAGTCTGCTGTCTGGTGCCCTGATGGAAGGCACACCCCGTGCCTCCATCCACACCCAACCTTGCTGACAAGAGGGTCAGCTGAGCAGACTCCCCTAGTTCACACTCTCTTCCATAATCCCTGCAGTCCATGCAAGGTGGGAACATCTTCAGGCCCTCTACATGATGAGGAAACTGAGGCTCAGGAATGCCAGCTGGCCACTTGTCAAGTGTTACCCTGTCCTTGACACACTGAGGGCTCCGCCTGGCCTAATGGGCTCCAGCTCCTGCCAGGCTCATCAGCCCAGCCTGTGTGGCCAGCTGGGTCCCAGCAGCCCAGTTAGAGGGGCTTCTGGTTGAGGCCCAGGCTGCCTAGAGGTGCCTGCAGGGATGGAGCAGGAGGGCCCCCTGGGGCTGCTCCTGGCTCTGCCTATCATCAGCCCCCATTGTAGTTCCAGGGGAAATGGTACTTCTTAGGATTGGCAGGGAACGGATTCAATAAAGAAAAGCACAGGAGGATGAAGATGTACATTGCCAACTACGAGCTGAACGAAGACAACAGCTACAATGTCACCTCTACTGTGGCCTGGTGAGAGCCACCAGCTAGTAGGGGAGCATGTAGGGCCTAGAGGGCTGCCCTGGGAGTCCAAGAGGCATACTGAAGACATAGCCAAGGGGTGACCAAAGGTGAAAGATGATCATTCATCCTACCACTGGGTACTGGTTCCCTGTATTTATTCCTTCTTTCATTTACTAAATCAACATTTCTTGGTCATTTCAGCACAGACACAAAACAGTACTGCGGTTGGACAAAAGCGATCATCAGTGACAAGACAAAGAGAGCTCGGGGTGTCCTAGAATGGGAGGAGGGTTGGTGGATCCAGCCTGGAATCCCACCTTGAGCTTTGTCCAGGGCTTCCAGGGAGGTGGTCTGTGGGCTGGACCTTGAGAAACCAAATTGCATCAGGAGACCTGGGACCTTTATGGCAGGGCAGCTGGACTGAGTCAGAGAGAGCCACTTCTTCAAGAAATAGCAAGCCATCTCATGGCTGCCCTGAACAGGAGTTGATGAGCAGTCTGGTGGGGGGCCGGTGGGGGGCCACCCTGGCAGGAGCCTCAGGTACTGGTGAAGAGCAGGTGTGGCTGTAGCAGGGAGAAGAATGATGGTGTGCAGCCCAGGAGGCTTATCAGTCATAGGAGGGAAATGACCAGAGCATGGGCAGATTAGGACCTAGAGAGGGGAGCCAAGGATTACCCAGCTCCCCTGGGTTTCTGGCTCTTGGGGATGGGGCTAGAGCATCGGTCATGGAAGGAACAGAAGAAAGGCAAGTGTGGGGAGATTGGCTCTGGGGTGCCAGGGGACCAGATGGGATGCAGGTGAAAGGTCAGGTTTAGCCCAACAGCTAAGGGAGTCTTTGGCATCCAGCAGACTGGAGCCTCAGCGGTGATTCCCCCCAGGAGAGGTTACAGTGGGTGCCTGCAAGATACGTATAGCGAACAGGGGCACCTGGTAGCTCAGTTGTTTAAGCGTCCAACTTTGTCTCTGGTCATGATCTCAGGGTTTGTGGGTTTGAGCCCTGGGTCGGGTTCTGTGCTGACAGCTCAGAGCCTGGACGCTGCTTTGGATTCTGTGTCTTCCTCCCTCCCTCTCTGTCCCTCCCCATCTCTTGCTCTGTCTCTCTCTTTCTCAAAAATTAATGTATATCTAAAAAAAAGTTTTAAAAAAGGGGGAACAATTCCTCAGGTGGGGGAAGACAGTAGAGAGGGAAGGCCACCAAGGGGAAACAGCCCAGAAGAAGGAAGGACAGCAAGTGCTGGAGGGAGAGTCTGAGCAGGTCAGGTGACTCAGGGCAGAGTTGGCAGGGAAAGGCAGGGATGGGCTCAGTGGGGAAGAGCCAGGCCAATTCCAGGGGTGGGGTGCATGTCTCCTGCTGTGGCAGGGTGGGCTGTCACCCTCTTTCCCACCCATCTCTTGCTTCCACAGGAACCAGACCTGTCATCCCTCGACCAAAATTTTCCTCCCAAATTTGCATCTAGGCCAATTCAACCTGGGCAACATTGAGCGTGAGTCCTGAGTGGGGTGTGCATCTCAGGGGCCCCGGACCTCCCTGCCCCTCCACATAGATGCCAAACAGTGGAGTCCGAGGAGGAATCAATAGCTCCCTCTGCCTGGCCAGGGCACGCTGATCCTTCACCATCCACCATGCAGGTTACACTGGAATCCAGAACTACACTTCAAAAGTGGTGACCACAGACTACAACCAGTTTGCCATACTGTACTTCAAGAAAGTTCATGACAACCAGGAGTACATCAAGGTCATCCTCTATGGTGGGTCTTACACCTGGTGCGACCCGGTTCTTATTCATGCTGCGGGAGAAGAGGCCCATCGCATCCAGCCCCCAGGTCCCCTTCACTCTGAGCCCCAGGGAGGCGGGAGAGAGGTCTTTCCACAGAACCCCTCATGAAGAAGGGGTCTGAGTCTTTGTTCACGCATTCGACAATCATTATGGAGCTTTCACCAGCCACTAACCAGCCATCTTGGCCACAGGGAGGACCAAGGAGGTGCCTTCTGTACCGAAGGCAATCTTCATCAGCTTCATCAAATCCCTGGGCCTCACCGACGACCACATCATCTTCCCTATCCCCAATGGTAATCACCAGCTGGGCAGAGGAGAAAGGCACATGGGGACTGTCCAGGCCTGATGTTGCCTCACTAGGGAAGGGGGGAGAGGAGGGACCCAGGCCCCTGCTGTGGTCACTGGAGCCCCAGGAGCCACTTTAGGTTTGGGAAGATGCTGCCACGCCCAGGGTTCTGGTTCCCAAGTATTCCTCCACAAGAGCTCAGGCCTGCCCATATGAGAATTGCAGGCCTGGGGCCAAGTTAACTCATTCTCCTGACCTGGCCACACCCCCCTCCACCCAGGCCAGTTTTTCCTGGGTCACCTCCCCCTTTGACCTGGGGCTGGCTCACTACTGACTTGGGAGGCACCCTTGTCTTCAGGCAGCCTGGCCTGGGCAAGTGCCTCCCAAAGGCTGAGGGTGTGTCAGGACTCAGCAGGTAAGTAGGCAGAAGGCTTGGTGCCCAAACAGGAGTGTGGCTGGGCCTCACCTGCCTCCTTTGGAGAATGGGTGTCACCCAGGTCTGCTTGTCCTCAGGCCTCTCCTCCAGTCCCTGCCCCATCATCCAGCCCTCTGCTGTACCATCTATGAAAGGAGCCCCAGAGCTTCTGTGGCTAGACTAGGCTGAGGCCCAGCGCAGCCCAGAGGCAGTGCAGGGGCCCTGGAGGTCAGAGACCCCAAAACACATCCTTGCCCATGCTGACCACTCTGTCCCCCACAGATGAGTGCATGGATAAGTAAGCAAGTGTGCGGTAAGTATGGCTGCAGAGGAGGCTGATTGGAACCATGGTGCAACTGGAGCGGGGTCCCAGGTCTTCCTTTGTCCAACCTGCCCAGCACTGCTGTCCTCTTTATTCCCCTGACTCCCTCTCAGGTGCCCTTTGGCTTTCTCTCCACCCCATGCCCTCCCACCAGCCTGTATCCAGGGCACCGCCCAGCTGTCCCCACCAGCCTGGACACCATTGAGAGAGCCAGGGGACCCTCTAACTGCACAGCCCACCAGCTGCTCCCCAGGCTTCCCAGCTGACAGAACCCTTTCTTGGTTGCTAAATAAACACATGTCCCCCAGTTCCCATTCTGTGGTCCTTGACTTCTGTGCCTTCTAAGAGAAAAGAGCAAAAGGCAGGCTCCTATTAGCATCACTCCCAGGAACTCTGGTCCCCTGGAAGGGATGAAGGCCACAAAAACAGAGTCCAGTCTGACTGAACACTCCTAGCTGAACATTCCCAACCCCAGGCCCAGCCCCACACCAGCAGCTGCCCTCACTTGCCCTTGCCTCCTAGCACACTGAGGGGCCGCATTTCACATCTTACACCATGTCAGCCACCTGCAGCAGGTCCAATGGCAGTGTCCCAGCCAGAAGGCCAAGAAAGAATTCTTGAAGACGTCTTTGATGCAAAAATGTAATTTTATTAAAGCACAAGGACAGGACCCATGGACAGAAAGAACTGCACTTGGGTTGTGAAGAGTGACTGTTTATACACTATGGCTTTGGAGGAGGCAAATTCAAGGGAAGTTTTTAAAGAGATTTTCATATGCTAAAGAAGATTTACAGAGTACTGGAGGTCTAGCTATAGTCAAGCTAAAGTATTTTTCCCTCTAGCAAAGCATTAACATTAACACAGTGGGGAGTTCCTGGTGAAATGTTCTTCTCTGCCAGCCTCAATTAGCTGCAGGGTATCTGATAATTTAATGTTCCCTGCCATTTCCTTCTTGTCTTTCTTCCCCATATTACTATGAGGGGTGATGTGGGGGCTCCAGGAAACTGAGTCTATAGGTTTCTGGAGATTAGGCTATTGATAAGATTGCCTTTTTCTTCTAATTTACTAAGATATTGGTAAACTGATGGAGACTCATGTCCTGCATGACTGGGATCTCTATCAGTTAACCATTTGTTTTCTTCCCTTTGTTCTTGGGCAGCCAGGAGTGTCTGAGGAATATCACACACAACTCACCTGGGGTGGGGGGGGGGGTAATACTAGCTTGTACTTGGCCCTCAGCTTGCCTTATTCTCCCTCATCATATCACCCCTAAACAATTTTTTTGATAATGTTAAGCTAAGGTTCTCTTTGCCCCTGGCAAACTGTCATTAATGAGGCAGCTGAGATCCCAGAGGGAAGTTACTCTACTGGTTTCAAGGACTTGTCAATAGGCTGTAGGCAGTAAGAGGATTTAATTTTTCATTTGCCTTGGTTTCCTACATCACCATGGCAAGCATTTAAATGCCTTTCCTTTGTTCTTGGGTAGCCAGGAGTGTGTGAGAAATATGTCACATATTCCACCTGGGGGAGGGGGGATATGCCAGCCTGTTTTGCCCTCATTTTGCTCCACGCTCCTCAATCATATCTCCTCTGAACGATTTTGACCCTTATATCTTTAAGGTTGTTGAAGGAAGAAGGTCTCATCTTCTTTAGCTTCTTCCTGCTGAGTAAGGGCATAGAATTGCCTACCTATGGGTCAATACTGGTTCATCAGGGAACATAGGGCAGTTAAGGTGATGCAGCTGAATCCAAGGTGGACAATGTGTATGAACCACCTCGAGTAGAAACGATCATCTCTTGGCTTGAAGTTATTGTAGTGATGGAGTCTTGGCACCAGGCAGAGAGACTTGGGGAAAAATAGCAAAACACAAGTAGAATAACAAGAAAGATTAGCTCAAATGAAAAGTCCTTTGGTAGCTAACAAAAATCCTCCAGTCCAAGAGTTTAGCCCATCACTAAAGAGAGGAATTGTTTCATGTGTCAATTTGAGTATTCATGTCAGTTAAAATCCTGAAAATTTTTTGTTATAGTCTGGAATGTATATATACCATTTCGTTCTTATGAGAGTTTAAGTTCCCCTTGTGCAGCACTTAAAACATCTGAGGCCATTCTGTTTTGTATAAGTGTTTTATGCATTTGGGTTATTTTGGTATTTAGAAATATAATGTTACTTTGAGAGTCATTTAAGGCCTTAACTGTGTAACAGGTGGTGTATTAGTTTTGTTTAGTAAGCCAGCAGGTAATTAAAAAGAGGTACTTTCATAGAAAAAAGAAAAATACAGGTTAATGGTGAGAGCAGATAACAAACCCAGTGTCTCCTAGTACTGCCATGAGATTTTTTTAGACGTTAGGCTGGTGAGAACAGGGAGCAGGAATCAAACTGGTCTTTCTGGTTTGTAACTCAAATGTCTGTGTGATCATTTTGAATGGCTCATTGTTATAAGGAACTGTTAGTAGAAATTGGGAAAAGAAGATGAAAAAAAAAAAAAGGTACAACCATCCTAAGAGAAGTTGGAGGTCTTCCACAAGTTCACAGGAATAAGAAGGCACATTAGTTTGCTCATTGAATTCCTGGGAAGGGGGTACAGGTTTTATTTTAGATACAGGAGCTCATGAAGTGTTCCCCTCTAACTTTATTGCAGTGGGAGTACATAATATGACCCAGTAGGAGCCCTTCCATTTTGGAGTTAAATTCCCTGCTGTATTAGACTTTCAACCCTTTAATAAACCAGGTGTTTTGGGTTTATAGGGGGTGGGTTTCTAGTAACTGTCAGATCAGGTGTAGGAAGGATATATTTTGCATATTTATTTAGAAATTCATGAATTAACTGAGCCTCAAATGAATGAATAAAGCAATATATTTTATCTATTGATAGGTCTACAGTGAGAAAAGACTTTTCATATACAATTGGGGGAGTCCACCCCACTTTCCAGTTGCTCAAATGCTTGTATGCCCAATGGGTCCTGTTACTATTCCCACAGAATAAGAAGCAAAAAGGTTGTCCATACCTGTGCTATTATAATTTTTCTGAAGTTTACCTCACATTGTCCAGTTAGGCAAACAACATTTAAAGACAATCAGAATTTAACATTTGTAACAGTGAATTACTGAAACAGTTTCTTTCTCTCTAAACACCCTCATTTCCAGAGATAGCCAGATCAAGACTAATTTGCTTGTAAAACAAGTCCAGTTTTCATAAACTTGCCCTAATTGTTTACACAAGCTCAGCTAAAATAGTGATTGATCATATAGATCTTCTTTAATTTGCTTTCCTGTAACTTTTTATAAAGAATCTACATTGAATTTTCAGTAGCCCCTCCAGGCCAGAAGCCAAGCCAAATACCTGGCATCAAACATGCCTGCAATACCTGCAGATTTGGGCGAATTCCCCTCGACAAGGTCCCCAAGATATCCTGAGGTCCCTGCACCTGCCCAGAAGTGACATTCTTTACTCACCTGGTAAGGCTGCTGGGAACTCTGTAAGCAAGGCATCAGGTCAACATTTCCAAGGGGCTTTATTGGCTCCATGTTTCATAAAGTCAACCTTGGTTCCCTAAAGCCATATGGTCATATTGGGGTCTATGCATTTCTCTCAAATAGGACATTCCAGTCAAAGCCGTAGTAAAATAAATAGTATTTTCAATTTTACAAGGAGAATAGATTCTCACTGAACCTACACAGGTAAGTATGATGACTGTGGAAGTATACTCACTGAGACTTTTTGAATTTCAGAGGGTTCATTGAGGTAGAGAGAAAAGTTAGATGTTTCAATTTATTTACAGAGGGATATTTTATCACATTTCTGTACATTATACATATCTTAAGAGAAGGCTTCCTTAATCTGGAAGAGCGAACATTAGAGAGCCAGCAATGTTTCCCACAAGAGTCACCAAAACTATAACCTTTCTCAGTTCATTTAGTCCCATATTACTAACTGTTGTTCAGTTCAAATGCAGCTTTTTAGTTCTGGAAATTCTTACCTGTTTTAGTTTTAGGATTTTAAAGCTGTCAAATGCCTGAATTTGTCCTAAATGCCCTTTTTATAAATCCTCTTGAAGAGGAAACACGTTTTGAAAGAGAATAAATGCAATAATTATAAGTGACAAAACTCACAAATGGACATGGTTAACAATCTGATGAGAGTTCGTTATGATACAATTGATAGGGAAATTCAGTTATTTCTGTGATACACAACACTTTGATAATCAGAATGTGAAGTGACAACTTTATTACAAAAACATATTAAACTTTAGGGATTGCACATATCTTTGAACAGTTACAACATTTACCCAAGCAATATAAAGTAAGGTTTACCATTCTTTAACAGGGTTTCCACTTAACATACCTAATAAAAAGCCCTCGTCGGTCACAAAGACTTTCTTTACAATTTAATTCCTGGGAAGTTTGTTAAACCTTAGAAAGTTATAGAGCACATCTGAAATGGGATTCAGATCATTACAAATCTTAACGCTTTAAAATATTTATTTAACCAAGATGGCAATAAGAGATTCCAAAGGCAAATATGTAGGGTTATACAGATGTTAGAAAAACTTAGCTCCTTTAACAGAAGTTTTAACTAAGCGATCAGTGACCTGATAAAGACGAAACCTAAAGCTGTGGTTTCCTGGCAGACAAAACAGAAAACAATCTTTGTATATTATTATTATTATTATTGTTATTTATCAAGATCCGAACCATCAAAAAACTTTGTCTTTTGAACAGAGAGAAATGCAGAATTTCAACCTTATACCAGTGTACTTTTAAAAATCCACTTGGGGCGCCTGGGTGGCGCAGTCGGTTAAGCGTCCGACTTCAGCCAGGTCACAATCTCGCGGTCCGTAAGTTCGAGCCCCGCGTCAGGCTCTGGGCTGATGGCTTGGAGCCTGGAGCCTGTTTCCGATTCTGTGTCTCCCTCTCTCTCTGCGCCTCCCCTGTTCATGCTCTGTCTCTCTCTGTCCCAAAAATAAATAAACGTTGAAAAAAAATTAAAAAAAAATCCACTCATTGCAACTTAGTCTGTCCTAACTACACGTAAAATTCCTTTCCAAAGATTTCCTTCGCGAACCTTCTACAACTTTCCTTTGCATTCAGATTTTCTCCCAAGCCCTTTTTCTCCAAACCAGTCTCATTTAGGACAGAATTACTTTCTCTTACTAAAAGAAAAAATACATTTCCATTCCTTCTATCTTTTTAACACATTCCTACTTTTTTACATATAGAGTGACTTTCCTTATTTCTATCAGTCTTAATTATGTTTAGCAGAATTTTGACTCTTAGAAACCTTACTCTCCAGCTGAGACTAAGTAGGACCCAATTCTAAACTGTTACACCAGAATCCTTTAGATGGCAAATTCATGAATCAATTAAGCACAAAGCACATTTTCCAAGACCCAAATATTACTACTTTCTCTGCATTAAGAAGTCAAAAGCACAAATCTATGTTCAGTAATCAATGCTTTAGCACTCCATTCTCTTTGGAAAAGACCTAGATATCCAACGAATTCAATCCCATTTACTCAAGTGTCAGATTACCAAAGACTTTGCAAGCTCTCTTAACAATTATCCATGAAAACTTTGAGATATGCAAAATTAACCATTATTTTAAGTCATCTTGTTGCTAACAAATTGCAACACAGATATGAGCTTATTTGATCTTTAGGAAACCTTGGTAGAATAAAGTTTTATATTTGATGCTGGTAACTCTAAATACATATCTATCTTAGTTAAACCAACAAACTTAAATAAGCTTAAACGTCGAATACGTTCCACCTGCGTTCACTTAAAAGACCATCAATTTGTTCCCCATTGTCACATTTTACCTGGGACAGCAGTGGGGGAATCTGAAGTGGGTGATCCAAAGGGGTGCTCATCGCTCCTTGACATCGCAGGTGGGAGGATGGTATAGAAGCCAGTTATGTAGGTCACACAAAGGGTGATGCAGAAACAGGAGGAGGGAGAAGGGAAGGCAGAAGAAGCGAAATGCCAGAGGCAGAGAGAGAGGATTTCTGGTTCTAAACTTTGTCAGCTGGGAAAGAGGAGACACCATGTTTGTTTGTTTGATTTCCACCAAAGTGGAAATAGGGAGTCTATGTCAGGCTAGAGAAGACAAGGGATTTCCCTGAAACAAAGGGAGTTTGGGCAGCTGCTTGGGAGTAGTCTTTAAAGTCCCTGTCTCAAGGTAGACTACCCACAGTTGGCTCCAATTATAGCCAATAACTCAGGAAGTGAATGAGGGAGAGACTCCCACATCTATTAGGAAGAGGAACAGAGAGAAAGAGTCAGCATCCCCTTTGTCAGGGAGGGCCTTTGTTTCCACTAGCACCTGAGTTCCATCAGGAGGAGGCCTGTTAGGACATCCACTATGCCCGGAGGGAGTTTACTAGCCAAACATATTTGGGCAAGTGCATTCTGCAAGAGGCCTTTTGGTCCAGGTCCTGACTTAGATCGGTGAAGGCCTGGACCTAGGGTACCTCTGTGCATTGATTCTGTTTCCTGCAGAAGAGCTCTAGCTGCTAGATCCTACTAAGGCCATACACAGTTACATGACATCAGCCCTTTCCTAAATTTTGCAATCCAATTTGTTTCCAGTGGGTTAAAAATGCATCCCAAGGGAGAGACCTTGGGTACTGAGGAGAAGCTCCTGTCCTACTCCTAGAGACAGAAAAGTAGAGACGGTCCGTTACCACGAAAATCCAACCCCCCCCCCCCCATCTCCACTCCCAGGTGGCATCACCCATGCAGGGTGTATCACAGGTTCCTGAGGTGTCAAACTGAGCTGAGGCATACCTTGAACCAAATTGCTATGATCACCAACCATTAAGGGCTTCTGTAGGAGGGATGGGGGTGTCCCCCCCCCCACTTTCCCATTGTATCCTAGTCTACAAATAGGTGCCAGCAGAAGGACCTAGTTTGCCTTGCTGAGAAGGCTGCAGAAACCACCATTTTTAACCCATGGAAATAACTGGAAAGGCTTTACAAGGGGGAATTGCCCAATTTTGTTACTTTATTAGTAGTTAGTAGAGGACATTGAAAACAGTGAAGACAGAAACCCATCATGATCTCAGTGACATTCCAACACTTTACAGCCAACGTCCTAGGAAATGGTCTTTACAGCCAACGTCCTAGGAAATGGTTCCCAGTTGAGTTTATATTCAATCAGGTACTGGTTTTGCGGGCTTGCAGGGGAGGGCCCACAGCCAGAAGCAGCTAGGCCAGGGATGTGGATGGGATACTTTAGACCAATGAGGAGGAAACCTCACACAGGGGTCTTAAGATTTGCATCTGTGCTAGTCACTTAGGTGGCTGTCCCATGCCCAACACAGATGACCGTGTATAAGGACAGGAATAAAGAGAGGGCACAAGTTTCTGGGCCTTCTTACCATTCTGGCCTGGGGATTCACTTGCAGCCAAAAGACAGGCTCTCACCTCCCCATAGAGTAGCCACGGGCTACAGGAGTACAGCCTGAGCAATGGAGACAGGAAAGTGTTCTAATAAGACCAGACTCCTTGAAAAGCCCCTGAAATAAGAGCAAAGGAAGCAAAGAGAAAGTGCTCACCAAGTTTGCACTGAAGCTCTGAGTCCAGATGGAAAGACCCACACCCCACATTGGAGGCCAAATGGTGAGGTTATTGAGTGGGGTGGGGAGGGTTCCAGAGCTGACAGCCAAGAAAGAATTCTTGAAGATGTCTTGGTGAAAAATGAAAAAAGATTTTATTAAAACATGGGGACAGGACCCATGGGCAGAAAAAAGCTGCATTGAAATTGGGAAGAGTGACTGTTTATATACTAGGAAGTTAGGGGAAGTAAAGTCAAAAGGGAAGGAGGCCTCCAGAAGGAGTCTGACGTGCTAAAGAGGACCCCTAATCTACCCTAGGACCTGCTATTGTCAAGCTTAGGTTGTTTTACCTCTAGTAAGGCATTTATATTAGGAATGGTAGGGGGTCCTGGGGAAATGTTGTACCCTGTATGTGCCTCAATTATTTGTCACTGGGCTGCAGGGTATCAGGAAATTTAATCTTACCTGTCATTTCCTTCTTGCCTTTCTTCCTGCAACTCCATGGTGGGGAGGGTGTTAATAGGGGCTCCAGGAACCTGAGTCTATAGTCTTCTGGAGACTAGACTATTGATAAGATTGTCTTTTGCTTCTAACTTACTAAGATGTTTGTAAACTGATGGAGACTCATGTCCTGCATGACTGGGATCTCTATCAGTTAACCATGTGTTTTCTTTCCTTTCTTTTGTTCTTGGGCAGCCAGAGGAATGTCACACATATCCCACCTGAGAGTGGGGGCTGGGGGGTTCTAGCTTGTACATAATGCTCCCTATTCACCCAGAGTCAACTTATCTCCAGGTCCATGCCCAAAGCCCATGTGAGGGGAGCTGGTTCCCCTCCAGCAGGTGACAGAGCCAATGAGGTTTCTGGGAGTGTCATTTGGAGCCTGTCAGCCCTATGGTCAGCATCACGTCAGGCATTCCATCACCTCTGGCCCTCGAGGTGACATCTAGGAGATGCTGCCCTGGGGGCTGGGTCCCTTCACTGCCTCCCATGGACAACCAAGCCCCCATGAGGAAACTGTCCCTCCCCCTCCAGGACAGTGCTAGGATCAGCCATGACAGGAGCTTACTTCTAGGGGTCCAGTCCTAGCTCTGGGCTCCACAGTCAAGACTATGGCCAGAGATGGCAGAAGGTATCAGTGATCTCTCAAGGATGAGGCTGAGTCCTTGCACTCACTGTGACCCAAAGTACCCAGTGTCTAGAGCAGCAGGGTAGAGAGCCCTCCTTGGTTCCTGAGCCCCCCACCCCATTTCACACCATGCAGATGCATGTTCCCATTGTCCCCCGCCAGGAAGGAACAGAGACTGTAGCCTCAGAGCTCTGCTATGGCAAGCTGTCCAATTTGTGCCTGCATGCCTAGCTTGGGGTTTCAGTTCATTGGGCCCACAAGAGAGGCCAAGTCCCTTAGGGCCAGCTGAGGTCTGGGTTCACCCTGCCAATGGGTTGTGGAGGAGGGAAGGGGCTGATTCATGGTGGGAATGATGGGGCTCTGGAATGGTGGGGATTCAAAGCTCACAGCCATGAAAGAATTCTTCAGGAATCTTTGGTTCAGAAAAGGTGATTTTATTAAAGCACGGGGACAGGACGCTTGGGCAGAAAGAGCTACACTGGGGTTGTGAAGAGTGACTGGTTATATACCATGGGGTTGGGGGACATAAAGTCAAGAGGAAGTTTCTAAAGGGATTTTCATATGCTCAACTAGACTCCCACATTACTGGAGGCCTGGATGTTGTCAAGCTAAGGTTTCTAGCAAAGCATTAACATTCAGACATTCCTGGAGAAATGTTATACTCTGTGTGTGCCTCAAGTGTTTGTCAAAATGGGCTGCAGGTCATAATGAAATTTAATTCCATCTCCCATTTTCTTCTTGCCATTGTTCCCCATATGACTATGGAGGGAGGGCGATATTTGGACTCCAGGAAATGGAGTGTAGTTTTCTGGAGATTAGGCTCTTGGTAAGATTCCCCTTTTCTCCTAATTTACTAGCACATAGGTAAACTGATGGAGGACTGTGTTCTCTATCACTTAACCATTTGATTTCTTTCCTTTCGTTTGTTCTTGGGTGTCCAGGAGTGCCTGAGGAATGTCACACAGATCCCACCTGGGGGGAGGGGAGCATGCTAGCATGTGTTTTCCCCTCAGCTTGCCTTATGTTCCCTCATCAGGAACATTCCCCAGGAGGCCTTCGGTGGTAGGGGGAGGGGAAGGGTTTTTCACCCTGTGCCAGGGCCTAGGGTGGGTCCCTGGGAGGGCCAGGATCTGGGCTCCATGAGCAGCACAGGGTACACTCTGTCCTTCCCTACCAGGAATGTCCCTTTGGGTTGCCTCCCTTTCCCTGTCCCTTTGGAGAAGCACAAAGCAGCTTGGGCTCTGTTGGTTTGAGGCATTCTCTGCTTTCATCAGGTGCAGGATGGGGGTCCCACCACACTTACCCCACCCTGCACTTGGGCCCCAGAGAGAGGCTCCTGGAGGTCAGAGATGACAGCTGGCCCAGATCAGAGACCCTTGTCCTCACACAGTGCTAACCAGGGAGAAGAGAGTGTGGAGGGAGTCAGTGTCCTTGCCAGAGAGGTGGAGATATGGGGAATGCATCCTCCAGCCTCCTGGACCTTCCTGCCCCTCATCTTGCATAATCCTGACCTGAGGGGAAGGGCAGAGAGCTTGCCATGATCCTCAGCACGAGTTGCTGGCAATTGCCTCACCCTTCCAGGATTTGGCAAAGGATAAGTTGCTCCACCCTGGGTGAGCCATTGGACACAGAGACCATAAATAGCATGCCTCCAGAAGGCTCCTCACTTATCCCCTTTCAGGTAACATCTGGAATGTTGGGTTGCCTGCTTCTTTGGCCCTGAAGTCATGGCCCTAGGTCTCTTGTGGCTGGGCCTTGCCCTGCTGGGGGCCCTGCAGACCCAAGCTCAGGACTCTACCCCAAACCCTATCCCAGCCCCACCTCTACTCAGGGTCCCTCTGCAATCTGACTTCCAGAATGAGAAGGTAAGTGACCTGGAGGGGCAGCTGCAGGCAGGCTCTGGAAAGAGTGTCAACAGAGGAGAGGAAAGGCAGTATGGGCTCAGGCTTTAGCTCAGTCTGCCCTTGGGTTCCCTCATGGTAGGAACACTTCATGCCCCCATCCGTATGCAACCTTGCTGACAAGAGGGTCAGCTGAACCGAACTACACTGGGGTCACACTCTCTTCCATAATCCCTGCAGTCCACTTAAGGTGGGAACATTTTCAGGCCTTCTACATGATGAGAAAACTGAGACTTATGGTCTCCAGCTGGCCACTTGCCAAGTGTCACCCTGTCCCTGACACACTCAGGGCTCCAGCCTGTCCTGATGGGCTCCAGCTTCTCCTGGCTTTATCAGAGCAGCCTGTGTGGCCAGTCTGGGTTCCTCCAGCCCAGGTGAGGGACATCTTGTTCATGGTAGGCTGCCTAGAGGTGCCTGCAGGGATGGAGCAGGAGGCCCCCTTGGGGCTTCTTCTTGCTCTATCATCAGTTCCCATTGTAGTTCCAGGGGAAATGGTACGTCTTAGGATTGGCAGGGAATGGATTTAATAAAGAAAAAGACAGCCAGTTGAAGATGTATACTGCCACCTACGTGCTGAATGAAGACAACAGCTACAATGTCACCTCTACCGTGGTCTGGTGAGAGCTACCACCTACTAGGGGGACATGTGGGGCCTAGAGGGCTGCCCTGGGAGTCCAAGAGGCATACTGAAGACATAGCCAAGGGGTGACCAAAGCTGAAAGATGATCATTCATCCTATGCTGGATCCCTGTATTTATTTCTTCTTTCATTCACTAGATCAACATTTCTTGGTCACTTCAGCACAGACACAGAACAGTAATGGGGATGGACAAAGGTGGTCATCAGTGGCAAGACAAAGAGAACTCGGGGTATCCTAGAATCGGGGGAGGGTTGCTGGATCCAGCCTGCGATCCTATCTAGGGCTTTGTCAAGGGCTTCCAGGGAGGTGATCTGTGGATCAGGCCTTGAGAAAACAACCTGTGTCAGAAGGAGGTTTGGGACCTTCACGGCAGGGCTGGTGGACTGAGTCAGAGAGAGCCACTTCTTCAAGAAACAGCAAGACATCTCATGGCTGCCCTGAGCAGGAGCTGATGAGTGGTCTGGAGAGGGGGGTGACCACAGTGGCGGGGGTCTCAGGTACTGGTGAGGAGCGGGTGTGGCTGCAGCAGGAAGAGGAATGATGGTGTGCAGCCCAGGAGGCTGATCAAGTCATAGGTAGGAGATGACCAGAGTACCAGAGTGGGGGCAGATTAGGACCTAGAGAAAGGAGCCAAGGATTATCCAGCTCCTCTCACTTTCTGGCCCTCTACTTGGGTGGGGCTCTTGCATCTGTCATGGAAAGAGCAGAAGAAAGAAACACAGGTGTGGGGAGATCAGGCCTCGGGTGCTATGGGACCAGATGGGACACAGGTGAGAGGTCAGGGTTGGCCCAACAACTAAGGGAGTCTTTGGCGTCCAGCAGATTAGAGCCTCAGTGGTAATTCCCCCAGGAGAGGTTACAGCAGGAGCCTACAAGATTAGAATAGGGGACAGGTGCACCTGGGTGGTTCAGTTGGTTAAGTGTCCAACTTTGTCTCTGGTCATGATCTCACGGTTTGTGGGTTTGAGCCCCGCATAGGGTTCTGTGCTGACAGCTCAGAGCCTGGAGCCTGCTTTGGACTCTGTGTCTCCCTCTCTTTCTGCCCCTCCTCCACTCTTGCTCTGTCTCTCTCTTTCTCAAAAATGAACATCGAGAAAAAGTTAAAAAAAAAAAAAAAAGAAGAAGAAGGGACAAATGCCACATGTGGGGGAAGACAGTATAGAGGGAAGGCGACCAAGGGGAAACAGCCCAGAAGGAAGGACAACAGGTGCTGGAGGGAGAGTCTGAGCAGGTCAGGTGACTCAGGGCAGAGTTGGCAAGGACAGGCAGGGATAGGCTCAGTGGGAAAGAGCCAGGCCCATACCAGGGGTGGGGTGCGGGTCTCCTGCTGTGGCATGGTGGGCTGCCACCTTCTTACCCACTCATCTCTTTTTTGCACAGGGACCAGAGCTGTGACCACTGGACCAAAATTTTCATCCCAAATTTGCATCTAGGCCAATTCAACCTGAGCAATATTGAGCGTGAGTCCTGAGTGGGGTGCATCTCCAGGGCCCCAGACCTCCCTGCCCCTCCATGCAGACACCAAACTGTGGAGGCCAGGGAGGAAGCAATAGCTCCCTCTGCCTGGCCAGGGCATGCTGATCCCTCACCATCCACCATGCAGGTTACACTGGAACGCAGAACTACACTACCCGAGTGGTGACCACAAACTACAACCAGTTTGCCATACTGTACTTCAAGAAAGTTTTCAACAACCAGGAGCACATCAAGGTTACACTCTATGGTGCGTCTTACCCCCTCTGAGACCTGGCTCTTGTTCATGCTGGGGGAAAAGAGGCCCATCACATCCAGCCCTCACATCCCCTTTACTCTGAGTCCCTGGGTGGTAGGACAGGGGTCTTTCCACAGAACCTCTCATGAGAAAGGAGTCTGAGGTTTCATTCACATGTTCAACAATATTTATGGAACTTTTGCCAGCCACTAACCAGCGATCTTGGCCACAGGGAGGAACAAGGACCTGCCTTCTGTGCTGAAGGAAATCTTCATCAGTTTCGCCAAATCCCTGGGACTCACCGAAGACCACATCATCTTCCCTATCCCCATCGGTAGTCACCAGTTGGGAAGAGAGGAAGGGCACTTGGGGACTAGCCAGGTCTGATGTTGCCTCACTAGGGAAGGGGGTAGAGGAGGGACCCAGGTCCCTGCTACAGTTACTGGAGCCCCAGGAGCCACTTCAGGTTCAGGAAGACCCTGCCACATCCAGGGTTCTGGTTCCCAAATATTCCTCCTTCACAATAGCTCAGGCCTACCCACATGAGAATTACATATCTGGGGCCAAGTTTCCTCAGTCTCCTTGCCTGGTCACCTCTCCCTTTGCCCAGGCTCGTTTCTCCTGGGCCACCTCCCTTTTGCCCTGGGGCTGGCTCCCTACTGACTTGGGAGGCGCCCTTTTCTTCAGGCAGCCTGGCCTGCGCAATTGCCTCCCCAAGGCTGAGGGTCTGTCAGGACTCAGCAGGCAAACAGGCAGAAGGCTTGGTGCCCAATCAGAACTGTGGCTGGGCCACACCTGCCTCCTTTGGAGAATGGGTGTCACCCAGGTCTTCTTGTCCTCAAGCCTCTCCCTCAGTCCCCTGTACCATCATCCATCATTCTGCTATACCATCCGTGAGGGGATCCCCAGAGCTTCTGTAGCTGGGCCAACCTAGGGCCAAGGCAGCCCAGAGGCAGTGCAGGGGCCCTAGAGGTCAAGGATACCACAAACACATCTCTGCCCATGCTGACCACTCTGTCCCCCACAGATGAGTGCATGGATAAATGAGCAAGTGTGCGGTAAGTATGGCTGCAGAGGGGGCTGATGGGAGCCATGGTGCAGCTGGAGGGGGGTCCCAGGTCTGCCTTTGTCCCACCTGCCCAGCACTGCTGCCCTCTCTATTCCCTTGACTCCCTCTCAGGTGCCCTTTGGCTCTCTCTACCCCATCCCCTCCCACTGCTGTCTGCCCAGGGTACCGCCCAGCTGTTCCCACCAGCCTGGAAACCACTGAGAGAACCAGGGGACCCTTCTCACTGCACAGCCCACCAGCTGCTCCCCAGCTGCCCAGCTGACAGAACCCCCTCCTTGGTTGCTAAATAAACATATGTCCCCCGGTCCCCATTCTGTGTTCCTTGACCTCTGGGCCATCTGAGAGGGAAAAGAGCAAAAGGCAGGCTATTAGCATCACTCCCAGAAACTGTGATCCCTAGAAAGGGATGAAGGCCATAGAAGCAGAGTCCAGTCTGACTGAACGCTTCTAGCTCCCAACTCCAGGCCCAACCCCACACCAGCAGCAGCCCTCACTTGCCCCTGCCTCCTAGCACACTGAGGGGCCTCATCTCACATCTCACACTCATATTCAGCCACCAGCTGAATGGTCCAATGGCAGAGGCCCAGCCAGAGCCAGGCAGCTGGAGAGGGTTGGGGGGCTGAGTTGCTGGCACCCCCACTTCACCAGTGATGAAGTGCTGGGGTGATGGGGGGTTTCTGGAGCCAAGGGCCAAGAAAGAATTCTTGAAGACATCTTTGGTGCAAAAATGTGATTTTATTAAAGCACAGGGACAGGATCCATGGGCAGAAAGAGCTATATTGGGACTGTGAGGAGTGACTGGTTATACACCATGGCCATGGAAGAGGTAAAGTCAAGGGAAGTTTTCTAAGAGATGTTAATATGCTAAAGAAGATTTACAGAATACTGGAGGCCTAGATATTGTCAAGCTAAGATATTTTTCCCTCTAGTAAAACATTAACATTAAGACAGTAGGGATTTCCCCGTGAAATAGTCTTCTCTGCCAGCCTCAATTATTTGTCAATGGGCTGCAAGGTATCTGGAAATTTAATGTTACCTGCCATTTCCTTCCTGCCTTTCTTCCCCATATTACTATGAGGGGTGATGTGGGGGCTCCAGGAAACTGAATCTATAGGTTTCTAGAGATTAGGCTATTGATAAGATTGCCTTTTTCTTCTAATTTACTAAGATACTTGTAAACTGATGGAGACTCACTTCCTGCATGACTGGGATCTCTATCAGTTAACCATTTGTTTTCTTTCCTTTCCTTTGTTCTTGGGCAGCCAGGAGTGCCTGAGGCATGTCACACACATCTCACCTGGGGTGGGGGGAGGGTAATACTAGCTTGTACTTGGCCTTCAGCTTGACTTTTGCTTCCTCAACATAACACCCCTAAACCATTTTGACCTTTACATCTTTAAGGTTGTTGAAGATGGAAAGTTTCATCTTCTGTAACTTCTTATTCAGTAGAGGTGTAGAAATGTCCCTAACTATGAGTCAATATTGATCAGTTGGGGAATATATAGAAGAGTTACAGAAGGCAGAGGCAGCCGCATCCAAGGTGGACAATGAGTATGAAACTCCTTGAGTAGAAAGGATCATCTGTTGACTTGAAGTTATTGTAGTGATGGAGTCTTGTCACCAGACAAAGACATGGGAGAAACAGCAAAACATAATTAGAATAGAAAAAAGAATTGTCCAAAAAAAAGTCCTGTGTAATTGATGAAAATTCTCAAGTCCAGGAGTTTTGCCAATCATTAAAGGAAAGAGGGGGATTGCTTAAAGCACCAGTTTGAGTATTCAGAAATATGTGTGTGATAATCTATAATGTGTATTGAAGCTTTGGGGTATTGGTAGGGTGGTCCAGAGCCAACAGCTAAGAAAGAATTCCTGAAGATGTCTTTGGTGCAAAAGGTGCACCAAAGTTGCAAAAAGGTGCAAAAAGGTGATTTTATTAAAGTACAGGGACAGGACCCAGGGGCAGGAAGAGCTGCACTGGGGTTGTGATGGGTAACTGATTATATAGTATATATCCCTACCCATCAGGGATAGATTAAGTCTCTAAGGTATTTTGGAAGCAAGATTTCCAGGACCTTGAGGGGCTCCCTGTTGCTAGGGAAACACCACTTATTACCATTGAATAAAACCTCAGTCATGAGACCCTTCAGCATATCAGGGTCATAAACTTGGAATATGATTGCCAGCATATAACTCACGGCAGTTTAGATCAAGGAAATGGACTTACAGGTCCTGGAAGCTGAGAAAATGGTAACCTAAGGTTCTCTTTGCCCCTAGCAATGGGTCATTAAGGAGGCAGCTGAGCTCCTAGAGTTAGGTCACTCTGCTGTTTTCAAGGACTTGCCTATAGGCTGTAGGCAGAAAGAGGATTAATTTTTCATTTGTCTTAGTTTCCTACATCACCATGGCAAGCACTTAAACACCTTTCCTTTGTACTTGGGTAGCCGGGAGTGTTTGAGGAATACCACACATATTCCACCTGGGAGAAGGGGGTATGCCAGCCTGTTTTGCCCTCAGATTGCTCCACGCTCCCTCATCATATCCCCCCCTGAACAATTTTGACCTTTATATCTTAAGGCTGTTGAAGGAAGAAGGTCTCATCTTCTATAGCTTCTTTCTGCTGAGTAGGGGCATAGAGTTGTCCCTACCTATGGGTCAATATTGGTCCCTTAGGGAACATACAGGGCAGTTAAGGTGAGCCAGCTGAATCCAAGGTGGACAACGTGTACGAACCACCTTGAGTAGAAAGGATCATGTGTTGGCTTGAAGTTATTGTAGTAATGGAGTCTTGGTACCAAGCAGAGAGACTTGGGAGAAAACAGCAAAACTTAAGTAGAATAGTTAGAAAGATTAGCTCTCATTAAAAGTCCTAACAAAGCTAACAAAAATTCTCCAGTCCAAGACTTTAACCCATCACTAAGGAAAGAGAGGGATTGTTTAATGTGCCAAGTTGAGTATTCATGTTAGTAAGAAATCCATAAATATTTTTGTTGTAGTGTGGAATGTATACACAGCATTTTGTTCTTATAAGAGTATAAGTTCCACCTTGTGCAGCACTTAAAACATCTAAAGCCATTCTGTTCTGTAGAAGCGTTTTATGAATTTGAGTTATTTTAGTATTTAGTAATATAATGGTATTTTGAGAGTCATTTAAAGCCTTACCTGTGTAACACATGGTGTGTGGCCATCATGTCGACTCTGTTTTGTTTAGTAAGCCAGGCGGTAATCAAAAACAGCATTTTTATAAAAACAAGAAAAATACTGGTTAATGGTTAGAGCAGATTATAAATCCAGTGTCTCTCAGTACTGCCAGTGAGATTTTTCAGATATTAGGCTTGAAACATCCTCGGATGCTTCTGGGAACAGGCAGCAGGAATCAGATTGGTCTTTCTGGCTTATATCTCAAATGTCTGTGGTGATCCTTTTGAATGGCCCATTGCAGGAAAGAACTGTTAGTAGAAATTGGGAAAGGAAGATGAAAAAGAAAGGTACAACCATCCTAAAAGAAGTTTGATGTCTTCCACAGGTTCACAGGAATAAGAAGGCAGATTCATTTACTCACTGAATTCCTGGCAAGGGGATATAGGTCTTATTTTAGATAGAGGAGCCCATGAAGTGTTCCCCTCCAACTTTATTGCAGTGGGAGTATATCATATACCCAGTAGGGGTCCTTCCATTTTGGAGTTAAATCCTCTGCTGTATTAGACTTTCAATCCTTTAATAAACCAGGTGTTTTGGGTTTACATGGAGTGGGTTTCTAGCAACTGTCAGATCAGGTGGAGGGAGGATATGGTTGGCATATTTAGAGATTTAGGAATTAACCTGGCCTCCAGTGAATAATAAAGCACTATATTCATAGGTCTACAGTGAGAAAATCTTTGCATACAATTATTGGAGGAATCCATCCCATTTTCCAGTTATTTAAATAATCATATGCCCGTGGGGACTTATTATTGTCTCCACTGAATAACAAGCACAGAAAATTTTCTATACATTAAATATTGTGACAATTTTTCTGAAGTTTAGCTCAAGGTGTCTAGTTTAGGAAAACAGCAAACATTTAAAGACAATCAGAACTAGAAATTAACATCCAGAGAGCTGCGTTATGGAAACCTAGTTTTTCTCTCTAAAAACCCTCATTTCCACAGATAGCAAATCAAGACTAATTCGTTTGCAGAACAAGTCCAGTTTTAAGAAACTTTGCCTAATGATTTACATAACCTCAGCAAGAATAGTGATTGATCCTAAGAATCTTTAAAGTTTGCTTTGCTGGAACCTTTTTTTTTTTTTAAAAAACGTTTATTTATTTTTGAGACAGAGTGCTGGAACCTTTTATAAGGAATCTCCAGATTGAACTGGAGACTGAACTGATTGGCCTCTCCAGGCCAGAAGCCAAGCCAAGTACTTTCATCAGACAGGCCTGCAATACTTGTAGATTTGGGCAAATTCCTCTCCAGGAGGTCCCCAAGATATCCTGAAGTCCCTGCACCTGCCCAGAAGTGACATTCTTTACTCATCTGGTAAGTCTGCTGGGAAGGCATCAGGCCAACATTTCCAAGGGGCATATTTATTGGCTCCATGTTTCATAAAGTCAACCTTAGTTCCTTAAAGCCACATGGTCATATCAGGTGTAATCATGTCTCTCAAATTGGATATTCCAGCCAAAGCCTTGTTAAACAAACAAACAAACAAACAAACAAAAAACATTATTTCCAATGGTGTACTGTTACAGGGAGAACAGATTCTCACTGAATTTATGCAGGTAAGTATGATGACTGTGGAAGTATACTCACTGAGACTTTTTGAATTTCAGAGGGTTCATTCAGGTAGAGAGAAAAGTTAGATGTTTCAATTTATTTACAGAGGGATATTTTATCACATTTCTGTACATTATACATATCTTAAGAGAAGGTTTCCTTAATCTGGAAGAGCAAACATTAGAGATCCAGCAATGTTTTCAACAAGGGTCACAAAAACTATAACCTTTCTCAGTTCATTTAGTCCCATATTACTAACTGTTGTTCAGTTCAAATGCAGCTTTTTAGTTCTGGACATTCTTACCTATTATAGTTTTAGGATTTTAACGCTGTCAAATACCTGAATTTTTCCTAAAAGCCCTTTTCATAAATCTCCTGGAAGAGGAAACATGTTTTGTAAGAGAATAAGTACAATAATTATAAGTGACAAAACTCAAAAATGGACATGGTTAACAATCTGATGAGAGTTCGTTATGATACAATTGACAAGGAAATTCGGTTATCTGTGATACATGATACTTTAATAATCAGAATGTCAATTGACAACCTTATTACCAAACCATATTAAAACTTTGGGAAATGCATATATATTTGAACAGTTATAGCATTTAGCCAAGCAATATCATCTAAGTTGTACCTTATTTAACAGGGCTTTTCTCTTAACATACCAAATAAAAAGGTCTCCATGGTCAAAAAGACTTTCTTTTCAGTTTCAGTCCTGGGAAGTTTGTTAAACTGTAGAAAGTTATACAGCTATTTGCAATAGGATTAGAGAACATTTCACATCTTAAGGCTTTAAAATATTTATTTAACCAAGATGGCAATAAGAGATTCCAAAGGCAAATATGTAGAGTGATATAGTTGTTAGCAAAACTTAGCTCCTTTAAACAGTGAGAAATTTTAACTAATGATCAGAGACATGATAAAGATGAAACCTAAAGCTGTGGTTTTCCCGGCAGACAAAAGAGAAAACAAACCTTTCTATATTATTATCATTATTATTTTATCAAGAGCCGAACCATCAAAAAAAAAACTTTGTCTTTTGAACAGAGAGAAAAGCAGAATTTTAACCTTATAAGAGTGTCCTTTTAAAAACCCATTCATTGCAACATAGTCTGTCCTAACCACACATAAAGTTCCTTTCCAAAGATTTCCCTTCATGAACCTTCTACAACCTTCCTTTGCATTCAAATTTTGTCCCAGGCCATTTTTCTCCAAACCAGTCTCATTTAGGACAAAATTACTCTTTTACCTGCAACAAAAAAATATATATTTCCATTCCTTCTCTCTTTTTTACACATTCCTACTTTTTTACATATAGAGTTGCTTTCCTTATTTCCATCAGTCTTAATTACATTTAGCAGAATTTTGATTCTTAGCAACCTTGGTCTCCAGCTGAGACTAAGTAGTAAGCATTTGTAAACTGTTACACCGGAATCCTTTAGATGGCAAATTCATGAATCAATTAAGCATAAACCATGTTTTCCAATAGACCCAAATGTTCTTAGTTTCTCTGCAGTAAGAAGTCAAAAACAAAAACCTACATTCAGTAACCAATGCTTTAGCACTCCATTCTATTTGGAAAAGACCTAGATATCCAATGAATTCAATCCCGTTTATCCAAGTGTCAGATTACCAAAGACTCTGAAAACTCTCTTAACAATTATCCACGAAAACTCTGAGATACACAAAATTACCCTTTATTTTAAGTCATCTTGTTGCTAACAAATTGCAACAGAGACAACATGAGCTTCTTTGACCTTTAGGAAACCTTGGTAGAAAAAAAGTTTCATATTTAATGCTGATAACTCTAAATACAAGTCTATCTTAGTTAAACCAACAAACATAAATAAGCTTAAACACTGAATACGTTCCACCTGCGTCCACTTAAAGGACAATCAGTTTGTTCCCCATTTTCCCTTTTTCACCTGAGACAGCAGTGGGGGAATCTGAAGTGGGTGCTCCAAGGAGGTGCTCATTGCTTCTTGACATCGCAGGTGGGAGGATGGTATAGAAGCCAGTTATGTAGGTCACACAGGGGGTGATGTAGAAACAGGAGGACAGGGGAGGGGAAGGCAGAAAAGGTGAAGTGCCAGAAGGCAGAGAAAGAGGATTCCTGGTTCTAAACCTTGTCAGCTGGGTAAGAGGAGACCCCATGTTTGTTTGTTTTATTTCCACCAAAGTGGAAATAGGGAGTCTATGTACAGATCAACATTTCTCAGCAACAAAGGAAGTTTGGGCAACTGCTTGGAAATATTCTTTAAAGCACACATCCCGAAGTAGACTAACCGTAGTTGGCTCCAATTTTAGCTGTTAACTCAGGAAATGAATGAGGGAGAGGTCCCCACATCTATTAGGAGGAGGAACAGAGAGAGTCGGCATCCCCTTTGTCAGGGATGGCCTGTGTCTCCTCTAGCACCTGAGTTCCATTAGGAGGAAGCCAAAAGGGCATCCACTATGTCAGGAAGGAGTTTACTAGCCAAAACACATTAGGGCAAATACATTCTGCAAGAGGCTTTTTGGTCCTGGTCCTGACTTAGGTGAAGACCTGGGCCTAGGATACCTCTGTCCATTGATCCTGTTTCCTGCAGAAGAGATGTAACTGCTAGACCCTACTAAGGCCATGCACAGTTACAGGACATGAATCCTTTCCTAAATTTTGCAATCCAAATTGTTTCCAGTGGGTTAAAAAGGCATTCCAAGGGACAGTCCTTGGTGACTGAGGAGAAGCTCCTGTCCTTTTCCTAGGGAGAGAAAAGTAGAGGAGGTCAATTACCACAAAATACCCAACTCACAGGTGGGGTCCCCTGTGAAGGATATATCAGAGGTTCCTGCGGTGTCAAAGCAACCCGAGGTGTACCTGGCACCAAATCACTCTGATCACTGACAAGACGCTAAGGCCCTCTGGGGGAGGGAAGCTGGCATCCCTCTGCTTTCCCATTGCATCCTAGGCCACAAATAGGTGCCAGCATATGGGCCTAGTTTGCCTTGCTGGGAAGGCTGAAGAAACCACCGTTTTCAACCCCTGGAAAACACTGGAAAAGTTTTACAAGGGGGAATTGCCCAATTTTGTAATTTAAGTAGTAGTAGAGAACATTGACCAAAAACAGTTAAGACAGAATCACATCTTGATCTAAGTGACATTCCAACACTTACAGTCTTTAGAGCCAACTTCCTAGGAAATGGTCCTCAGTTGAGTTTTAATTCAATCAGGTACTGGTTTCACCAGCAACAGGGGAGGTCCCACAGCCAGAAATGGCTAGAACAGGGATTTGGAGGGGATCACGTAAGACCAACGAGGAGGAAACCTCACATGGGAGTCTTAAGATTGGTAGCGGTTCTAGTCACATAAGTGGCTGTCCGGTGCCCAGGACAGACAAAAAGATATAAGGAAAGGAAGAAAGAGAGGGCACACGTATCTGGGTATTTTTACCATTCTGACCTGGGTACTCACTTCCAGCCAAAAGGCAGGCTTTCTTCTCCCCGTAGAGTAGCCACAGGCTAGAGGATTACAGACTGAGCAATGGACAGGAAAGTGTTGCAATAAGATCATCCTCCTTGAAATCCCTAAAATAAGAATAAAGGAAGAAAAGAGAAAGTACTTAATCAAATTTGCACCAAAGCTCAAGGTCCAGATGAAAAGACTCAGACCCCCACATTGGGCGCTAAAGATGAGGTTTTAGAGGGGGGAGGGCAGTGGGGGTCTTCCAGAGCCGATGGGCAACAAAATAATTCTCAAAGATGTTTTTGGTGCCAAAAAAGTGATTTTATTAAATCATGGGGACAGGACCCGTGGGCAGAAAGAGCTGCACTGAGGTTGTATACTATGAAGTTGGGGCAGTAAAGTCAAAAGGGAGGGAGGCCTCCAGAAGGGCTTTGACATACTAATGAGGACTCCTTAGATACCTGAGGTCAAGCTAAGGGTGTTTTACCTCTAGTAAGGCATTAACGTTAGGAATGGTAGGGGTTCCTGGAGAAATGTTGTACTCTGTGTTTGCCTCAAGTACTTGTCACTGGCATGCAGAGTATCAGGAAATTTAACTTTTACCTGCCATTTCCTTCTTCCTCTTCTTCCCCACAGAACGATGGTGGATAGGGTGTTAATAGGGGCTCCAGGAAACTAAATCTGTAGGCTTCTGGAGATTAGACTATTGATAAGATTGCCCTTTTCTTCTATTTTTTTTTAATTTTTCAAGTTTATTTACTTTTGAGAGAAAGAGACAGAGCTTGAGTGGGAGAGGGACAGAGAGAGAGGGAGACACAGAATTGGAAGCAGGCTCCAGGTTCTGAGCTGTCAGCACAGAGCCCGATGTGGGGCTCGAACTCACGAGCGGTGAGATCATGACCTGAGCTGAAGTCAGACGCTTAACCAACTGAGCCACCTAGCAACCCTCTTCTAATTTTTTAAGATATTTGTAAACTGATGGAGACTTGTGTCCTTCATGACTGTGCTCTCTATCAGTTAACCATATGTTTTCTTTCCTTTCCTTGGTTTTTGGGCTGCCAGAAGAATGTCACACATATCCCACCTTGAGGAGAGGGGGTACAAGCTAGAAGCTTGTTCTTTGCCCTCACCTTGGTATATGGTCCCTTCTCACCCAGAATCTCTTTTCTCAGTGCCCACCACCCGAAGGCCAGGCTAGGGGAGCTGGTTCCCCAGAAGCAGGTGGAAGAGCCCATGAGGTCTCTGCGAGTCTCATCTGAGGCCAGTGAGCCCTCAGGTCAGCGTCAGTTCAGGCTTTGGTCAGCTCTGGCCCTCGTGGTGACATCTAGGACACATGGCTTGGTGGCTGGGACCCATCACTGCCTCCCATGGACACTCAAGCCCTCATGAGGAAACTGCTTCCCTCCTAGAGAAAGCTAGGATCAGCCATGGCAGGAACACTTATGGAACCTAGGCTTAGGCCCCTGGGCTCCACAGTCCAAAACTATGGCCAGAGATGGCAGGTGATATCAGCAGTCTCCCAACGACGAGTCTGAGTCCTTGCACTCACTGTGACCCAAAGTTCTCGGATACAGAGTGGCAAGGGTAGAGAGCCCCCATTGGGGGACCACCACCCCCACCCTTTTTCACACACTGCAAATGCATGGCCCCCATTGACCCCCTCCAGGATGGAGCTGGGACTATAGCCTCAGAGCTCTACTCTGTGAAGCTGTCTCATTTGCAACTGGCAGGCCCAGCTTGGAGTTTCTGTCCACTGAGCCCACAGGAGGGGCCAAGTCCCTTAGGGGTCAGCTGAGGTCTGGGTCCACCCTACCAATGGGGCATGGATGAGGGGAAGGGCTGACTCAAGGTGGAAATGATGGGGCTTTGGAATGGTGGGGGTTCAAAGCTCACAACCAAGAATGAATTCTTGAGACATCTTTGGTGCACAAAAGGTGATTTTGTTAAAGCACAGGGACAGAACTTTTGGGCAGAAAGAGAGCTACACTGGGGGTTGTGAAGAGTGACTGGTTATATTGTTGGAGAAGTGAATAAAGTATGCCAAAGATAGCTGGTGGGGCTAAAACAGACTCTGGTCTCTAGCTTAGAGACGGCTCCTCCGGGTTCTTCTTCCTTTGTTTCCTGCACGCGCGAAAACCCCTACAGATATGGAAGCTGACGACTATAAATTACCCTCCTGACTCGCTTTCAGGGCTCAGATCTTTGGAGAAACGGTCTCCTCTGAGCGCACCAGTGTTAAATAAATCTCCAATCCACCAAGATCTCCGAGTGCCGCTTGGTTTTTCCGCCAGCGTTCCAGCCTGGTTCCATAACATACTTGATTCCCTGACCGGGAAACCCAACCGCACTGGCCCATTGTTGCCACCGGTTTGGGAGAACAGCGAGGCGGTGACAGAATGAGGGATTGCAAGGAAGAGTGAGCACACTGATTGAATTTTGGCAGTCTCCTGCTCGGTTGCCTCAGGCTGGTCCCCTCTCCACTCTTCCCACCAGACTCAGAGACCTGGTAGGTGAGGACCTGGACCCAACGTTGGAACCAGTAAGGCTGGGGCCCCAAAGAAGTCAGGCCCACCCAAAAGGGTGGAAGGGGGACCTCATCAATCCCTGGAGGCCTTAATAGGTCTCACAGGTAGAAAATTTTGTGGGAGGGAATGTAATGAACTCTGGTGTGTGTGTGTGTGTGTGTGTGTGTGTGTGTGTGAGAGAGAGAGAGAGAGAGAGAGAGAGAGAGAGAGAGAGAGAATGTGTGGCTCAGCCAGACTTGCCAGTCGAGTTCGAGTTTGTGGCTCCACGGATGGGCACCTTTAAGGTCCCCAAAAGTCTACGGAGTCTGAAAGGGCTCTCCTGTGTTTTGGTGAGAATATAAGGTCTAGGGCGGTATTGGATCAGATTCCTATCACAAGTCACAAAGCTGAGTCTGCTACGGCCAAACCTCACCTAAAGTTTCCCTCAGGAACACGACCAAAGGGATATCTGATTGGTCCTCTCATCTGAGGGGATACCCTCCCTTTGTCTTTGTGACACCAAATACAAGAAAGAAATTAATAAGGGATCAAACAGCGTAAGCCTATGATTTTAGAGGTCATGCTCAAAAATTTTAAAAAGGGATTTTCAGTCAATTATGAGGTGAAAATGACACCCAGGAAGTTAAGGACCTTTTGTGAACTAGAATGGCCCATATTTAGTGTAGGATGACCCCCATAAGGGACATTAGATGCTCAAATAGTGCAACAGGTTTAGCTAATAGTCACTGGGAACCTAGACCACCCTGATCAACTTCCATACATCAACTCCTGGCTTGAAATTGCCCAAAATCCTCCAACTTGGGTGTGATTCATCATTAGCAAACAGAGCCAGGCAAAGGTTTTAGCCACTTTATCTGGAGGCTCACCCAGGGAGCCAAAGAAGCGACCCACCGCTCCTCTAATATTTAAAGGAGACATGGAGGAAGATATTGTCTTTCCACCTCCTTATAACTCTTCAAGCTCCCTCCCCCTTCCCCCTGAGCTTGAAACTCCTCCCCAGTCTGTCTCTCTGCAGTGGCAGCAGTCACTGCCGCTCTGCCCTGCCGCCCATCTCCCCACCCCTCTCAGACTCAGAGAACCCTCCCCCACAGGGGCCAGCAGCCAGACTGTGCCCCAGACCCAGACCTAACGCTCTCCAAATGCCTATAAGGGAGACAAGAGAGCCTGAAAGAGAATGTGAACAGAACAGTCCAGCCCAGCCATTCCATGATGTATTATTAACCTTTCTCTACAACTGACCTCCTCGATTGGAAAGACAACACTCCATCATACTCTGAAAGCCACAAGTAATAGTCGACTTGATGGAGTCCCTCTTCCAGACCCACTGACCAACTTGAGAAGATTGTCAATGGTTACTCCGTACTCTGTTTAATACAGAAAAAAGAAGAATGAGAGAAACACGACAGTACCTAGAAGATCACACACCTCCGGGGATCAATGACCCTGATGTCTGGGCTCAAGCTGCCGCGGCTGAAGAATGCCCAACATGGGATTTCACCATAGAAGAAGGACAGGTCCACATCCAACGATACCAGGAAGCCCTCCTTCGGGGAGTCCGAGCTGGAGCCAAAAAGCCCATGAACATGACTAAAATAGTGTCAGTCACACAGCATCCTGGGGAGTCTCCCAGAGACTACTAGAAAGATTATGTAAAATATATCATGTATACACCCTGTTTGACCCCGAGGCACCAGAGAGTCAACAGATGGTAAATACCTCTTTTGTGGCACAGGCTGCCCCAGATATCAGAAGAAAACTCCAGACGTTGGAGTGCTTTGCTGGGATGAATATCACTCAGCTGATAGAGGTCGCCAATAATGTTTTCATGACAGAGAAGTCACAGCTGAAAGAGAAGTGGAGAGAAGACTAAAAAAGAAGGCCACCCTTCTTACAACAGCACTAAAAGAAAGATGCTGCAAAGATGGGAAGACACCAACCACCAAAAGGGGGAAAGCCCAGAGCCCCCTTAGCAAAGGACCAATGTGCATACTGCAAAGAGAAGGGACACTGGAAGAATGAATGTCTGAATTGGAAGGGACCCTCAAAACCCAGCTGATATTGAGAAGAACCTTGAGGCCAGAACCTCGTTGGTCTGGCCGGGGTAGAATCGGACTAAGGGGGACCGGGCTCTTTCTCGCTTGGCTCCCATGAGCCCACGGTCGAAATGAAGGTAGGGGGGCGAACAATAACTTTCATGGTTGACCCTGGGGCTGAATACTCCATTATTACTTCCCCGGTGGCGCCCTTAAGCCAAAAGACAGCAACCATACTTGGGGCTACTGGGACACGGGAGATCCAGCAGCCCTTCTGTCAAGCTCAACAATGTGAACTTGGGGGTCACAAGGTCTGGCATGAGTTCCTCTACTTACCTGACTGCCCAATTCCTCTCCTGGGCTGGGATCTGCTCTCCAAACTTGGGGCCCAGATAGCTTTTGAACCCACTGGACACACTAGCCTCCAATTAAACCCAAGGCAGAAGGAAACCCGGGTCTTGGTGATTACCCTGCCAAGGGAAGAAGAATGGAGACTATTCTGCACCCAGGCCCTACCCTGTAGCCCCTCAGAATTCAGGCTTACATTCCCCTCCATATGGGCTGAAGATAACCCGCCTGGACTAGCTTAGAGTCAGGCCCCCATCATTGTTGACCTGATCCCCAGAGCCCAACCTCAGAGACAAAGGCACTACCCCCTTCCACTCGAGGCTAGAATGAGTATATAAGAGCACCTGACCAAGCTCAGAGAAGCAGGTATTCTAGTTGAGTGCCAGTCGGCTTGGAATACCCTGCTCTTGCCAGTCAAGAAGCCAGGAGGAGGATACCGACCAGTACAGGATTTGAGAGCCATTAACAAAGTGACTGTTGCCTTACACCCAGCGGTTCCAAACCTGTATACTCTCCTCAGCCAAATTCCAGAGTCAGCCAGATGGTTTACATGCCTCAACCTAAAGGATGCTTTCTTCTGCCTCCACCTGGCTCCTCAAAGTCAACCATTGTTTGCCTTTGAATGAACTGAGCCCGTTACAGGGCGCCCGATGCAGCTGGACACGACTTCCCCAAGGTTTCAAGAACTTGCCCACTCTTTTTGGGGAAGCACTAACTGCAGACCTCACCAACTTTCCGAGGGAAACCACAGGGTGTGTCCTCCTCCAATATGTAGACTACCTCCTCCTTGCCAGTGATACCCAAGAAGACTATCAAAGGTACCAAGGCTCTCCTGCAGCTCCTATCCTACTTGGGGTACTGGGCATTGGAAAAAGGCACAGATTTGTCAGCAGCAGGTCTGATACTTAGGCTTCCTCCTCACAAAAAGAAAAAGAGAACTAGGACCGGAAAGGAAGAAAGTTATCACCACACTGCCACAGCCCCAAACAAAACGAGGCTTGAGTGAATTTTTAGGGGCCGCAGGGTTCTGTTGCATTTGGATTCCCAGATTCTCAGCCAGAGCGAGGCCCCTCTATGACCTGTTGGGAAGAACAGACCAGGAGCCCCTCGCATGGACTGAGAAGGCAAGGGCTGCTTTCACAGAAATAAAGTTGGCTCTGGGACAAGCCCCAGCCCTCGGTTTGCCTGACATAGAAAGGCCCTTTAACGGCTTCGTATGTGAAAAGGACAAAATAGCCCTTGGAGTGCTCACTTAGAGCATGGGGCCTTTGCAATGGCCAGTGGCCTACCTGTCAAAAAAACTTGATCCTGTGGCTGCAGGATGGCCACGGTGCCTCAGAGCTCTGGCAGCCACAGTCCTGCTCATCAAGGAGGCAGACAAACTCACACTGGGACAAACACTTAATGTTAAGGTCCCACACGCGGTCATGTCCCTCATGAGCACCCAAGGATATCGTTTCCTCTCCAATTCTCGGCTGACACAATACCAAGGCCTTCTCTATGAAAACCCAAGTGTCACTCTCAAAACAGTAAGAACACTAAACCTGGCCACCTTCCTTCCCACGGAGGAGGGAGAACCCGACCATGACTGTTCCGAAGTAGTGGATGAAGTCTACACCAGCCGCCTGGACCTCCAAGACCAAGCTATGACAGGCCCAGAAATCACCCTGTTCAGCCATGGGAACAGCATTTACAAGAGAGCAACCGAAGAGCAGGATATGTGGTAACCACAACCACCGAAGTTCTGGAAGCCAAGGCCTTGCTGGAAGGATGGTCAGCACAATGAGGTGAACTGTACGCCTTAACCCGAGCCCTCATCCTTAGCAAAGGTAAACGAGTTAACATCTACACTGATTCCCGGTATGCCTTCACTACTGTGCACGTACACGGGGCCATCTATAAAGAGGCCTCCTTACTGCTGCAAAGAAAACTATCAAAAACAAGGAAGAAATACTAAAGCTTCTTGAGGCCGTATGGCTGCCAGACAAGGTAGCTATCCTACACTGTAAGGGACATCAGAAAGGAGATGAGCCCATAACTCAAGGAAATCACCTGGCCGACAAAACAGCCAGAGCAGCCGCCTGTGGTGACCCAGGCGAAGCTCCTACCTACACTATGACTCTAGCGCCCCAGAGGGAAGCCTCCCTGCCCCTGTACACAGACGAAGAAAGAAGTTGGGCCTTGACAGAAGGGGGCACGCTAAGCAAAGAGGGATGGTGGGTCATGTCAAATGGATACATCTTTGTCCTGTCGTCTATGGGAAAACACCTAGTGAAGGAAGATTACCAACATTTACCAACCTAGGGAAAACTGCACTAGAGGCCCTCCTCAAAAAGAACTACTATATCAGCCAGCCTCTGGTATTATTCCAGGCGTCAGTGAATAATGTGTAACGTGTGCCAAAAACAATGCTTGGTGTGCCCCATGGCCCCTGCCTGGCACGCAAAGGATGGGGGTCACCCCTTTCAAAGACTTAGAGGTGGACTTTACCGACATACAACCAAATAAAGGGTTCAGGTACCTCCTTGTAATAATCTGCACATATTCAGGATGGGTCGACGCATTCCTGACCAGAATGGAACGAAGCTGCGAGGTGGCCAAAGCTCTTCTATGGGAGATCGCGCCTCGATTTGGTCTACCCTTAACCATACACAGTGATAACAGGCCTGCATTTGTGGCAGACATTATACAAACCCTAACAAAGTCCCTCAACATTACCTGGAAACTGCACACTGCTTTCCGACCCCAGAGCTCAGGGAAAGTAGAGCAGATGAATCGCACCCTCAAGGAAACCCTGGCTAAGTTCCACCAAGAGACTAATCTCCCATGGCCAGATTTACTGCCGCTGGCCCTCCTGTGTGCCTGATGCACACCTGGGGCACTAAGATTCTCCTCTTTTGAGTTATTTTATGAGCGACCCCCTCCCCATGTTTAGGAAAAGTCCCAGGATACCTACACCAGATTGGAGACAAAGGAATAAGAGAATAGCTCCAGACCTTGGGGGCAGTCCTAAATAAGTTACAGAGATACACCATAGAGAGGGCCCCAATTTCCTTAGGGACCCCCATTCACCTCTTTCAACCAGGAGACTCTGTGTGCACAGATTGGAAGAGGGAACCTCTTAGACCACGGTGGACTGGGCTCATACTGTCATTCTAACAACTCCTACAGCCCTTAAAGTTTCAGGTATCGCCCCATGGGTCCATCACTCCAGAGTTAAGAAGGCCAACTCAGAAGAACCCACAACCTGGTAAAGTGATCCAGATCCAGTCAACCCACTTAAACTGACCCTCAAAAAGACACTGGCCCCTGAGATCTCCAGCCCTGCTCCAGCCACACCCCAGAAGCTGGCTGGCCTGCGCACGGCAGAAGCTTAAGGAATCAACATGTGGACTAAGCCCAGGGGTTTGGATGCAACTCTGTGAGCCCTTGCCCCTTACTGGTGTCATAGCCCTGATCTTCTTACTGTTGGGCTGATAGAGACTGCACTAACAAGCTGGACATGGGACAAAAGATGCATGCCAGGGGCGCCTGGATGGTTCAGTTGGTTAAGTAGCTGACTTCAGCTCAGGTCATGATCTCACAGTTCATGAGTTCGAGCCCCACAACAGGCTCTGTGCTGACAGCTCAGAGCCTGGAGTCTGCTTTGGATTCTGTGTCTCTGTCTCTCTCTGCCCCTCCCCTGCTCATGCTCTCTCTCAAAAATAAATAAACATTAAAAAAATTTTTAAAAAAAGATCCATGCCAGGTCTCACATACCTCCTCTGGATGGGAGGATTATTAAGTATTGCCTGTATATTATGATAACCTCTCTCACCCTCACAATTGCCGCTTACCCACTTTGCCCCCAGGATTGTTATATAACAATAAGGGGGTCAAGGGCATTCAGCACCTTCACCTCCCTCCACAAAGATTGCTACAAGGGAAAAACACCCACTCTCTATCAGTCACCTGGTGCCCCAAGGACTAAGTATTGGACCGTAGAGATAACCCAAAATGTCAGGGACCCATGTCACAACAAGGGCCTCCAGAGAGGGAAGCGAGCTTGCTACACTTACCTTCCTCAATGAGGGATCTCGGATGGGGGAGGGATGCCAGACAGGGCCCTTCAAAAAGTTATAAAGGATACCCAGGATAGGGTAATATAAGCCATAAAGGTGACCACTCCCCTGACAGCCTACCAAGGTTTGACCTTTCAGCCCTCAATCATATGCTTACCAATTCCCCACTCCAGTGTTGGGCCAACACTACTCTACAACTCCTCCATAAAACAGATAATCACACCCAAACCTGCTTGGATGTGCTTGCCGCTCAGCCGGAGGGTTTACTTAGCCACTCCTGTCCCTTTGACCTCTAATTCAGCCTACCGATGCTTAGAGGCCAACTGGACTCAGATGTTATTTCCTCTTCCTAACCCCAGAGATATCCGTGTACACTGAAGATCAGCTCCTAACAGCCTTTAGCCCCAAGTTCTGGGCTAAACGGGCAATCCTGCTACCCATTCTGATAGGCGCAGGAATTGTGACAGGAATAGGAACCAGAATAGCGGGCACAGGTTCATCCATAGGACTGTACCATAGACTATCTCAAGAGATAAATGAAGACACGGAACGGGTGGCAGATTCTCTGGTAACCTTACAAAGCCAAATAAACTCTCTGGTGGCAGTGACCCTCCAAAATAGGCAAGCCTTTGACCTCCTCACTTTAGAAAAAGGAGGGACTTGCATCTTTCTGGGGGAGAAATGTTGCTATTTTATAAACCAGTCAGGAATAGTTACAACTAAGGTTCAGGAACTCAAGGAAAGAATTCAACATAGACAACAGAAAAGTATCAATCAATGGAAAGGATAGGATCTCACGGATTGGGCATCCTGGCTTCCTGCCCTGGCGGGGCCCCTCCTCTCCATAATCTTATTTGTATCCATCGGCCCCTGTATACTGAATGCTGTGGTACATTTTATTGAAAACACTGTTGCTCGCCAAACTACTGCACATATCTTAGCCTTCTAAGAGTACCAACCTGTAAAACTGAAAGGTGATGCCTACTAAAAGTTTTTTTTTTAAGGCATCAAGGGGGGAATATTGGAAAAGTGAATAAAGTACGCCAAAGATGGCCAATGGAGTGAAAACAAACTCTGGTCTCTAGCTTAGAGACCCCTCCTCCCAGTTCTTCTTCTTTCGTTTACTGTGTGCAAAACACCCCCTCCCCCCCACACACACACACAAATATGGAGGCTGATAACTATAAATTGCCCTCCCCACTGGCATTCAGGGCTCAGATCTTTGGAGAAACAGTCTCCTCCGAGACCGCAGTTGTTAAATCTCTGATCCACCAAGATCTCCGAGTGCCACTTGGTTCTTCCACCAGCGTTCCAGCCTGGTTCTGTAACAATATACCATGGGGTTGGGGGAGATAAAGTTAAGAGGAAGTTTCTAGAGGGATTTTCATATGTTCAAGAAGACTCGCACATTACTAGAGGCCTAACTGTTGTCAGGCTAAAGTTGTTTTCACCTCTAGCAAAGCATTAACATTAAGACAGTAGGGAGTTCCTGGAGAAATGGGATACTCCATATTTTCTTAAAGAATTGTCAATAGGTAATAATGAAATTTAATGCCATGTGCCATTTCCTTCTTGCCTTTGTTGCCCATATCACTGGGGGGGGGGTGACAATAGGGCTCCTGGAAACTAAATATAGGTTTCTGGAGATTAGGCTTTTGATAAGATTCCCTTTTTCTCCTAATTTACTAGGACATAGGTACACTGATGGAGACTCACATCCTGCCAGATTGTGATCTCCATCAGTTAACCATTTGTATTCTTTCCTTTCCTTTGTTCTTGGGCAGCCAGGGGTGCCTGAGGAATATCACACAGATCCCACCTGGGGCTCAGGGAGCATGCTAGCATGTGCTCTGCCCTCAGCCTGCCTTGTGCTCCCTCATCAGGAACACTCTCCAGTCCACCTTTGGAGATGGGGGAGGGGAAGGGTGTCTCACCCTGTGCCAGGGCCTGGTTGGGTCCCTGCGGGGGACAGTGTCTGGGCTCCAAGAGCAGCACAGGGTACACTCTGTCCTTCCGTGCCGGGAACCTCCTCTTTCACCTCCCCTCCTTTCCTTGTCCCTTTGGAGAACCACAAAGCATGGAGAACCACAGAGCATGGGCTCTGTTGATATGAGGCATTCTCCGCTTTCATCAGATACAGAAAAGGGGTACCACCCCAGTTACCCCACCCTGCACTTGGCCCCAACTGAGAGGCTTCTGGAGGTCAGAGATGACAGCTGGTCCAGATCAGAGACCCTTGTCCTCACACAGTACTAACCAGGGAGAAGAGAGTGTGGAGGGAATCAGTGTCCTTGCCAGAGATGTGGAGATATGGGGAATGCATCCTCCAGCCTCCTGGACCTTTCTGCCCCTCATCTTGCATAATCCTGACCTGGGGGAAGGGCAGAAAGCTTGCCATGATCTTCAGCATGAGTTGCTGACAATTGCCTCACCCTTCCTGGATTTGGCAAAGGATAAGTCATTCCACCCTGGGGTGAGCCATTGGCCACAGAGACCATAAATAGCATCCCCCCAGAAGCCTCCTCACTCACCTCCTCTTTCAGCTGATATCCAGAGTGGTGCCAGCTTCCTTGGCCCTGAAGTCATGGCCCTAGGTCTCCTGTGGGTAGGCCTTGTCCTGCTGGGGGCCTTGCAGACCCAGGCCCAGGATTCCACCCCAAACCTGATCCCAGCCCCGCCTCTGCGCAGGGTCCCTCTGCAGCCTGACTTCCAGGATGAGCAGGTAAGGGGCCCAAGGGGCAGCTGCAGGCAGACCCTGAGAAGAGTGTGAACAGAGGGGAGGAGAGGCAGGATGGGCTCAGGCTTTAGCTCAGTCTACCCTCGGGTCCCCTGATGGAAGGCACACCCCATGCCCCCATCCCCACCCAACCTTGCTGACAAGATGGTCAGCTGAGCACAACTATGTTGGTCCACACTCTCTTCCATAATCCCCGCAGCCCATGCAAGATGGGATCATCTTCAGGGCCTCTACATGATGAAGAAACTGAGGCTCAGGGAAGCCAGCTGGCCACTTGCCAAGTGTCACCCTGTCCCTGACACACTAAGGGCTCCCCCCTGGCTAGATGGCTCCAGCTCCAGCTAGCTTCTTCAGCCCAGCCTGTGTGGCCAGTCTGGGTCCCAGCAGCCCAGTTAGAGGGGCTTCTGGTTGAGGCCTAGGCTGCCTAGAGATGCCTGCAGGGATGGAGCAGGAGGGCCCCCTGGGGCTGCTCCTGGCTCTGCCTATCATCAGCCCCCATTGTAGTTCCAGGGAAAATGGTATGTCTTAGGACTGGCAGGGAGTGAATTTAATAAAGAAAAACACAGCCAGTTTAAGATTTACTCCACCACTTATGAACTAAATGAAGACAACAGCTACAATGCCACCTCTACCCTGGCCTGGTGAGTACCACCACCTCCTACAGGAACATGGGGGGCCTATAGGGCTGCTGTGGGGGGTCCAAGAGGCAGACTGATGACATAGCTGAGCGGCAACCAAAGCTGAAAGATGATCATTCATCCTACCGCTGGGTACTGGATCCCTGTATTTATATCTTCTCTCATTCACTAGATCAACATTTCGTGGTCACTTCAGCACAGACACATGACAGTTCTGCGGATGGACACAGACTGTCATCAGGAAACAAGACAAAGAGAGAATAGGTGTCCTAGAATGGGAGAAGGGTCACTGGATCCAGCCTAGAATCCTACCTAGGGCTTTGTCAAGAGCTTCCAGGGAGGTGGTCTGTGGGATGGGCCTTGAGGAACCAACCTGCGTCAGAAGGAGGCCTGGGACCTTCGTGGCAGGACTGCTGGACTGAGTTAGAGAGAGCCACTTCAAGAAACGGCAAGCCATTGCATGGCTGCCCTGAGCAGGAGCTGATGAGTGGTCTGGAGAGGGGGGTGACCACAGTGGCGGGGGTCTCAGGTACTGGTGAGGAGCGGGTGTGGCTGCAGCAGGAAGAGGAATGATGGTGTGCAGCCCAGGAGGCTGATCAGTCATAGGTGGACGATGACCAGAGCAGGGGCAGATTAGGACCTAGAGAGGGGAGTCAAGGATTATGCAGCACCCCTGGGTTTCTGGCTCTGGCACTTGGGGATGGGGCTAGGGCATCGGTCATGGAAGGAGCAGAAGAAGGGCAGGTGTGGAGAGATCGGCTCTGAGGTGCCAGGGGAGATGGGATGCAGGTGAGAGGTCAGGTTTGGTCCAACAACTAAGGGAGTGTTGGCATCCAGCAGACTGGAGTCTCAATGGTGATTCCCCCAAGAGAGTTTAAAGCAGGAGCCCACAAGATAAGAATAGGGGACAGGGGAGCCTAGGTGGCTCAGTTGTTTAAGAGTATGACATTGTCTCAGGTCATGATCATGGTTTGTGGGTCTGAGCCCCACGTTGGACTCTGTGCTGAAAGCTCAGAGCCTGGAACCTGCTTTGGATTCTGGTTCCCCCTCTCTCTGCCCTTCCCTGCTCATGCACGTACACTCTCTCTCAAAAACTAATGAAAATCTAAAAAAAAAAAAAAAAAAGAAAGAAAAAGAATAGGGGACAAATGCCTTGGTTGGCAGGGACAGTATGGTGGGAAGGCTACCAAGGGGAAACAGCTCCGAAGAAGGAAGGACAGGAGGTGTGGAGGGAGAGTCTGAGCAGGTCAGGTGGGTAAGAGCACAGTAGTCAAGGACAGGCAGGGATGGGTCAGTGGGGAACAGCCAGGCACATCTCTGGGGTGGGGTGCAAGCCTACTGCTGTGGGAGGGTGGGCTATCACCCTCTCACCCACCCATATTTTGCTTCCACAGGAACCAGACCTGTGACCACTGGCTCAGAACTTTCATCCCAACTTTGTGGCGAGGCCAATTCACCCTGGGCAACATTGAGCGTGAGTCCTGAATGGGGTGGGTCCTCAGGGGCATGAACCTCCCTGTCACCCCACACAGAAGCAATCCTGTGGAGACGGGAGAAGATTCAATAGCTCCCTCTGCCCAGTTAGGGCAGACTGAGATCTCACCATCCACCATACAGGATACACTGGAATCCAGAGGTACATTTTACGAGTGGCAGCCACAGACTACGTCCAGTTTGCCATGGTGTTCTTCAAGAAGATTTACAAACACCAGGAGTACTTCAAGATCACCCTTTATGGTGAGTCTTGCCCCTCCTGGAACCAGGAATCTTGGTCATGTTGGAGAAGAGGCCCGTGACACCCAGCTCCCAATGTGCCCTTCACCCCAGATCTGGGAGGCAAGAGAGGGGTCTTTCCACAGAACCCCTCAGGAGGAAGGGGTCTGAGGCATCGTTCATGGGTTCCACAATATTTATGGAGCTTTCACCAGCCACTCACCAGCCATCCTGGCCACAGGGAGGACCAAGATGCTGACTCCTGAGCTGAAGGAAAACTTCATCACCTTCGCCAAATCCTTGGGCCTCACAGATCACCACATAATCTTCGCTATCCCCATTGGTAATCACCAGATGGAGAGAGGAGAGGGCCGTATGGGAACTGTCCAGGCCTGATGTTGCCTCGCTATGGAAGGGGGGGAGAGGAGGGATGCAGACCTCTGCCATGGTCACTGGAGTCTCAGGATCCACTTTGGTTTCAGGAAGACGCTGCCACAATCAGGGTTCTGGGCCCCTAGTGTTCCTCCCTCACCCTAGCTCGGGCCTGCCCACATGAGAATTGCAGGCATGGGGCGAAGCTTCCTCAGTCTCCTTGCCTGGCCACCTCCCCTTTTGCCCTGGGACTGGCTCACTACTGACTTGGGAGGCACCCTTGTCTTCAGGCAGCCTGGCCTGGGCAGGTGCCTCCCAAAGCCTGAGGGTCTGTCAGGACTCAGCAGGTAAACAGGCAGAAGGCTTGGTGCCCAAGCAGGAACCTGGCTGGGCCTCACCTTCCTCCTTTGAAGAACGGGTGTCACCCAGGTCTGCTTGTCCTCAGGCCTCTCCCCCAGTCCCTGCTCCATCATCCAGCCTTCTGCTGTACCATCCACGAAGGGAACCCCCAGAGCTTCTGTGGCTGGACTAGGCTGAGGCCCAGGGTAGCCCAGGGGCAGTGCAGGGGTCTTGGAGGTCAGGGATCCCACACACACCCCTGCCCATACTGACCACTCTGTCCCACACAGATGAGTGCATGGATGAGTGAGCAAGTGTGTGGTAAGTATGGTTGGAGAGGGGGCTGATGGGAGCCAGGGTGCAGCTGGGAGGGGGTCCCAGGTCTGCCTTTGTCCAACCTTCCCAGCACTGCTGTCCTCTTTATTGCCCTGACTCCCTCTCTGGTCCCCTCTGGCTCTCTCCACCATATCCTCTTCACGTTGACCTCTGCCCAGGGCAGCGCCCAGCTGTCACCACCAACCTGGACACCACTGAGAGAGCCAGGAGACCCTTCTCAATGCACAGCCCACCAGCTGCTCCCAGGCTGACCTGCTCATGAACCCCCTCCCTTCTTGCTAAATAAACACATGTCCCCTGGTCCTCAGTCTGTGCTCCTTGACCTCTGGGCTCTCTGAGAGGGAAAAAAATCAAAGGGCAGGCTCCTATTCGCATCACTCCCAGGAAATGTGGTCCCCGGCAAGGGATGGAGGCCACAGAACCAGTGTCCAGCTCTGACTGAATACTTCTAGCTCCCAACTCCAGGACCAGCCCCAGACCAGCAGCTGCCCTCACTTGCCCCTGCCTCCTAGCATACTGAGGGGGCACATCTCACACTCACGTTCAGCCATCTGCAGCAAACCCAATGGCAAAGGCCCAGCCAGGGCCAGGCAGCTGGAGAGGGTTGGGGGGTCAATGTGCTGTCACCCCCACTTCACCAGTGATGAAGTTTTAGGGCTATGGTGCAGGGTCTGGAGCCAAGGACAGAGAAAGAATTCTTAAAGATGTTTTGGTGCAAAAAAAGTGATTTTATTAAAGTAAAGGGCAGGACCCATGGGCAGAAAGAGCTGCTCTGGGGTTGTGAAGAGTGTCTGGTTATATACTCTGGCTTTGGAGGAGGTAAAGTCAAGGGAAGTTTTTGGAGATTTTCATATGATAAAGAAGATTTACAGAATACTGGAGGCTTAACTATCATCAAGCTGAGGTTTTTTCCCTCTAGCAAACATCAATATTAAGACAGTAGGGAGTTCCTGGTGAAATGTTCTTCTCTGCCAGCCTCAAGTATTTGTTAATAGGCTGCAGGGTATCAGGAAATTTAATGTTACCTGACATTTCCTTCTTGCCTTTCTTCCCCCAAAATACTATGAGGAGTGATGTTGGGACTCCAAGAAACTGAGTCTATAGGTTTCTGGTTGTTAGACTATTGATAAGATTGCCTGTTTCTTATAATTTACTAAGATATTTGTAAACTGATGGGGAGTCATTTCCTACATGACTGTGATCTCTATCAGTTAACCATTTGTTTTCTTTCCTTTCCTTTGTTCTTGGGCAGCCAGGAGTGCCTGAGGAATGTCACACACATCCCACCTGGGGTGGGGAGGGGTAATGCTAGCTTGTACTTTGCCCTCAGTTTGTCTTATGCTCCCTCATCATATCCCCCATAAACAATTCTGACCCTTACATCTTTAAGGTAGTTGGAGGTGGAAGGTTTCATCTTCTGTAGCTTCTTCTTGCTCAGTAAGGGAATAGGGATGTCCCTACCTATGAGTCAATATTCATCAGTTGGGGAACATATAGAAGAGTTACAGAAGGCAGAGACACCTGGGTCTAAGACAGACAATGAATATGAACCTCCTTGAGTAGAAAAGATCATTTGTTGGCTGGAAGTTATTGTAGTGATGGAGTCTTGTCACCAGGCAGAGAGACAGGGGAGAAAACAGCCAAATGTAATTAGAATAGCAAGAACAGCCCAAATAAATGCCCTTTGGTAATTGACGGAAATCCTCAAGTCCAAGAGTTTAACCAATCATGAAAGGAACAGGAGGAATTCTTTAAAGCACCAATTTGAGTATTCTGGTAATTTAGAAATCCAGAAATATCTGTGCGATAGTCTAGAATGTATACTGATGAAGTTTTGGGGTGTTGGTGGGTGGTCCTGAGCCGACGGCCGAGAAAGATTTATGGAAGACGTCGTTGGTGGGAAAAAAATTGATTTTGTTAAAGCACAGGGACAGGACCAATGGGCAGGAAGACCTGCATTGGGGTTGTGATGTTTAACTGATTATATACCCTTAGGTTGGAAGCGGGTCAGGAATAGAGTAAGTCTCTAAGGTATTTTGGAAGCAAGGTTTCCAGGAATTTGAGGGGGCTCACTGTCGGTAGCAAATGCCACTTATCACCATTGAATAAAATTTCAACGTTTATTTATTTTTGGGACAGAGAGAGACAGAGCATGAACGGGGGAGGGGCAGAGAGAGAGGGAGACACAGAATCGGAAACAGGTTCCAGGCTCTGAGCCATCAGCCCAGAGCCTGACGCGGGGCTCGAAATCACGGACCGCGAGATCGTGACCTGGCTGAAGTCAGACGCTTAACCGACTGCGCCACCCAGGCGCCCCATAAAATTTCAATCATGAGACTCTTCAGATGCATATCCGGGACCATAAGCTTGGAATATGATTGCCAGCATATATCTTGGGGCAGTTAAGAGAAGGAAGTAGACTTACAGGACCCTCAAGTTTGGGATAACGTTGAGCTAAGGTTCTCTTTGCCCCTAGCAAAGTGTCATCATCGAAGCAGCTGAGATCCTAGAGGGAGGTCACTCTGCTAGTTTCAAGGACTTGTAAATGCAGTAAAGGCATATAATTTTTCATTTGTCTTACTCCCCCATCACCATGGCAAGCACTTAAACACCTTTTCTCTGTTCTTAAGCCCTCAGAAGTCTTTGAATATCACACATATTCTACTTGGGGTGGTGGTAGAGGAGGATGTGCCAGCCTGTTTTGCCCTCAGCTTGCCCCACACTTCCTCATCATATCCTCCCTGAGCAATTTTGTTCCTTAAATATTTAAGGTTGTTGAAGGTAGAAGGTCTCATTTTTTGTAGCTTCTTCCTGCTGAGTGGGGGCATAGAGTCATCCCTACCTATGGGTCAGTATTGGCCTGTCAGAGAACAAAAATGGTAATTAAGGTGAGACAGCTGAACCCAAGGTGGATAATGTGTATGAACCTCCTTGAGTAGAAAGGATCATCTCTTGGCTTGAAGTTATTGTAGTGATGGAGTCTTGGTTCCAGGCAGAGAGATATGGGAGAAAACAGCAAAACATAAGTAGAATAACTAGAAAGCTTAGCTCAAGTGAAAAGTCCTTTGGTAGCTAACAAAAATCCTCCAGCCCAAGAGTTCAACCAATCACTAAAGGAAAAAGAGGGGTTATTTAATGCGACAGTTTGAGTATTCATGTTAGTTAGAAATCCAGAAATATTTTTGAAGTACTCCAGAATTTATACACACCGTTTTGTTCTTATGAGAATATAAGTTCCACCTTGTGCAGCACTTAAAACATCTAACACCATTCTGTGTGTTTTGTAGAAGTGTTTTATCCATTTGGGTTATTTTAGTGTTTAGTAATATAATGCTATTTTGAGAGTCATTTAAGGCCTTAACTGTGTAACAGGTGGTGTATTAGTTTTGTTTAGTAAGCCAGCAGGTAATTAATAAGAGATACTTTTATAGAAACAAGAAAAATGCAGGTTAATGCTTAGAGCAGATTACAAACCCAGTGTCTCCCAGTGCTGCCAGCACGAATTTTACATGTTAGGTTTGAATGCTTGTGGGAGCAGGCAGTAGAAATCAGATTGATCTTTCTGGTTTGTAACTCAAATGTCTGTGGTGATCCTTGTGAAAGGCCCATTGTAAGAAGGAACTGTTAGTAGAAATTGAGAAAGGAAGATGAAAAAGAAAGGTACAACCATCCTAAGAGAAGTTTGAGATTTTCCATAGGTTCACAGGAATAAAAAGGCACATTAGTTTGCTCATTGATTTCCCCTGTAGAGGGTACAGGTTTTATTTTAGACATAAGAGCACATGAAGTGTGCCCCTCTAAATTTTTTTGCAGTAGAAGTACATGATATGACCCAGTAGGGGCTCTTTCATTTTGGAGTTAAATCCCCTGTTGTATTGGACTTTAAATCTTTAAATAAACCAGGTGTTTTGGGTTTATATGGGTTGGGTTTCTAGTAACTGTCAGATCAGGTTTAAGAAGGATATGTTTTGCATATTCATTTAGAGATGTAGGAATTTCACATACATTTGAACAGTTCCAACATTTACCCAAACAATATCACCTAAGGTTTATGACGATTTAACAGGGTCTTCACTTAACATACTGAATAAAAAGTCCTCCTTGATCAAAAAGACTTTCTTTACAATTGAGATCCTGGGTCATTTGTTAAACCTTAGAAAGTGATAGAGCACATCTGAAATGGGATTCCGATCATTACAAATCTTAACGCTTTCAAGTATTTATTTAACCAAGATGGCAATAAGAGATTCCAAAAGCAAATATGTAGGGTTATATTGTTGTTAGCAAAACCTAGGTCCTTTAACAGTGAGAAATTTTAACTAAGTGGTCAAAGACCTGATAAAGACATAACCTAAAGCTGTCGTTTTCCCAGAAGTCAAAAGAGAAAACAATCCTTTGTACATTATTTTATCAAGAGCCTAACAATCCAAAAAAATTGTCTTTTAACAGAGAGAAAAGCAGAATTTCAACCTTATACAAGTGTACTTTTAAAAATCCATTCTTTGCAACTTAGTCTATCCAACCACATGTAAAATTCCTTTCCAAAGATTTCCCTTCATGAACCTTCTACAACTTTCTGTTTCATTCAGATTTTTCCCCAAGCCATTTTTCTCCAAACCAGTCTCATTTAGGACAAAACTATTTTCTTTTACCTGCAATAAAAAATGTATTTCCTTTTTTCCTCTCTTTTTTTACACATTCCTACTTTTTTACATATACAGTTGTTATTCTTATTTCCATCAGTCCTCATTATGTTTAGCAGAATTTTGACTCTTAGAAACGTTAGTCTCCAGCAGAGACTAAGTATACCCAAGTGTAAACTGTTACACCAGAATCTTTAGAAGGCAAATTTATGAATCAATTAATCACAAACCGTGTTTTCCAATAGACCCAAATGTTCTTAGTTTCTCTGCAATAAGAAGTCAAAAGCACAAACCTACATTCAGTAATCAATGCTTTAGCACTCCATTCTATTTGGAAAAGACCTAGATATCCAATGAATTCAATCCCGTTTATCCAAGTGTCAGATTACCAAACTTTGAAAACTATCTTAACAATTATCCATGAAAACTTTGAGATACACAAAATTACCCTTTATTTTAAGTCATCTTGTTGCTAACAAATTGCAACAGAGACAACATGAGTTTATTTGACCTTTAGGAAACCTTGGTAGAAAAAAAAGTTTTATATTTAATTCTGATAACCCTAAACACATGTCTGTCTTAGTTAAACCAATAAACTTAAATAAGCTTAACCACAAACAACATTCCACTTGCGTTTGTTTAAAGGACAATTTGTTCCCCATTGTCACATTTTACCTGGGACACCAGTGGGGCAATCTGAAGTGGGCGATCCAAGGGGATGCTCATTGCTCCTTGACATCGAGGGTGGGAGGGTAGTATAGAAGGCAGTTATGTGCATCCCATGGAAGGTGATGCAGAAACAGGAAGAAGGGGAGAGGGAGGAAGAAGAGGTAAAGTGCCAGAACAGCAGAGAAAGACGATTCCTGGTTCTAAACCTTGTCAGCTCTAAAAGAAGAGACCCCATGTTTGTTTGTTTGTTTTCCACCAAAGTGGAAATAAGGGAATCTATGTCAGGCTAGAGAACAGGGGGTTTCCCCGAAACAAAGGGACTTTAGGCAGCTGCCTAAAGGGAATATTTGCCTAAAGGGAATATTTTTTAAGTCCCTGCCCAAGGTAGACTAACCACAGTTGGCTCCAAATATAGTCATTAACTCAGGAAATGAGTGAGGGAGAGCCTCCCCATCTATTAGGAGGAGGAACAGAGAGAAAGAGTCAGCATGCCCTTTGTCAGGGATGGTCTGTGTTTCTTCTAGCACCTGAGTTCCATCAGGAGGCCTGTTAGGACATCCACTATGCCAGGAGGGAGTTTACTAGCCACACACATTTGGGAAAATACATTCTATAAGAGGCCTTTTGGTTCGGGTCCTTAAAGCTGTGAAGGCCTAGACCTCAGGTACCTCCGTCCATTGACCCTGTTTTCTGCAGAAGAAATCTAACTGCTAGATTCTACTAAGGTCATGCAATGTTATGGGACATCAGTCCTTTCCTAAATTTTGCAACCCAAATTGTTTCCAGTGGGTTGAAAAGGCATCCCCAGGGAGAGTTTGGGGACTGATGAGAAGCTCCCATCCTCTTTCTAGAGAGAGAAGAGCAGAGATGGCAGAGATGGTCCATTACCACGAAAATCACCCCCACCTCCCAGATGGTATCCCATGTGCAGGATATATCAGAGGTTCCTGAGGTGTCAAAGTGACCCGAGGCATACCTTGAACAAAATTGCTATGATCACCAACCAGCCCCTAAGGGCCTCTGTAGGAGGGATACTGGCATCCCCCCACTTTCCCATTGCATCCTAGGCTACAAATAGGTGTCAGCAGATGGACCTTGCTGAGAAGGCTGAAGAAACCACCATTTTTAACTCATGGAAAACACTGGAAAAGTATTACAAAGGGGAATTGCCCAATTTTGTACTTTAAGTAGTAGTTAATAAGGAACATTGACTGAAAACAGTGACGGCAGAAACCCATCATGATCTAATCTACATGCCAACACATACAGTCTTTCAGCCAACTTCCTAGGAAATGGTCCCCAGTTGTGTTTAAATTCAATCAGTTACTAGTTCTATGGGTTTCCAGGGGAGGGCCTACAGCCAGAAGTGGCTAGATCAGGGATGTAGATGGGATCACTTTAGACCAATGAGGAGGAAACCTCACACAGGAGTCTTAAGATTTGCATCTGTGCTAGTCACTTAGGTGGCTGTCCCGTGTCCAACACAGACAACTATGTATAAGAACAGGAATAAAGAGAGGGCACAAGACTCTGGGTCTTTTTTACCATTCTGGCCTGGGTACTCACTTCCAGCCAAAAGGCAGGCTTTCTCCTCCCCATAGAGTAACCACGAGCTAGAGGATTACAGACTGAGCAATGGACAGGAAAGTGTTGCAATAAGATCATACTCCTTGAAATTCCTAAAATAAGAGTAAAGGAAGAAAAGAGAAAGTACTCACCAAGTTTGCACCAAAGCTCAGGGACCAGATTAAAGGACTCAGACCCCCACATTGGCGCCAAAAGATGAGGTTTTAGAGTGGGGTGGGTGGCAGGTTCCAGAGCAACAGACAAGAAAGAATTACTGAAGACAACTTTGGTGCAAAAAATAAAAAAAGTGATTTTATTAAAGCACGGGGACAGGACCCGTGTGCAGAAAGAGCTGCACTGAGGTTATGAAGAGTGACTGGTTATATACTATGAAATTGGGGGAAGTAATGACGAACTGGAGAGAGGCCTCCAGAAGGACATTGACATGCTAATGAGGACTCCTAAGATACTTGAGGCCTTGCTATTGTCAAATCTAGGTTGTTTTACCTCTAATAAGGCATTAACATTAGGAATGGTAGGGGTTCCTGGAGAAATGTTATGCTCTGTATTTGCCTCAAGTATTTGTAACTGGGCTGCAGAGTACCAGAAACTTAATTTTACCTGCCATTTCCTTCTTGCCTTTCTTCCCCACATCACCATGGAGGTTAGGGTCTTAATAAGGGCTCCAGGAAATTGAGTCTATGGGCTTCTGGAGGTTAGACTATTGATAAATTGCCTTTTTCTTCTAACTTACTAAGATATTTGTAAACTGATGGAGACTCATGTGCTGTATGACTATGATCTCTATCAGTAAACCATTTGTTTTCTTTCCTTTCCTTTGTTCTTGGGCAGCCAGAGGAATGTCACACATATCCCACCATGGCAGAGAGGTTTCTAGCTTATATATAGCCCTCAGCTTGCCTGATGATCCCTCTTCGCCCAGAGTTGCTTCACTCAGAGCCCACCACCCAAAGGCCAGGCTAGGGGAGCTGGTTCCCCAGAAGCAGGTGGAAGAGCCCATGAGGTCTCTGCGAGTCTCATCTGAGGCCAGGGAGAACCTAAGGTCAGCCTCAGATCAGGCATTTGACAGCTCTGACTCTCGTGGTGACATCTAGGAGACACTGACCGGGGGCTGGGACTCATCAGGCCTCCCATGGACAGCTAATCCCCCATGCGGAAACTACTTCCTTCCAGGACAAAGCTGGGATCAGCCATGGCAGGAACACTTTTGGGGGGCCCAGGCCTAGCCCCTGGGCTCCACAGTTGAAGACTATGTCCAAAGATGGCAGATGGTATCAGTGGTTTCCTAAAAATGAGGCTGAGTCCTAGCACTCACTGTGACCCAAGGTACCTGGTGTCCAGAGTGGCAGGGTAGAGACACCCCCCCCCCCTTGGGCCCCAGCCACCATCACTTTTCATACATGCAGATGCATGTCTCCCATTGTCCCCCACCAGGATAGATCAGAGACTATAGCCTCAGATATCTGCTCTGTCAAGCTGTCTCATTTGTGGCTGCCATGCCCAGCTTGGGGTTTCTGTCTACTGGGCCCACAGGAGGGGCCAAGTCCTTAGGGTCAGCTGAGGTCTGGGTCCACCCTACCAATGGGGCATGGATGAGGGGAGGGACTGACTTAACGTGGGAATGTTGTGTCTTTGGAATGGTGGGGCTTTGGATCTGACAGCCATGAAAGAATTCTTGAGACATGTTTGGTGCACAAAAGGTGGTTTTATTAAAGCATGGGGACAGGACTCTTGGGAGAAAGAGCTGCACTGGGATTGTGAAGAGTGACTGGTTATATACATTGAGGTTGGGGAGATAAAGTTGACAGGAAGTTTGTAAAGAGATTTTCATATTCTCAAGAAGACTCACACACTACTGGAGGCCTAGCTATTGTAAAGCTAAGGTTGTTTTCTCCTCTAGCAAAGCATTACCATAAATACAGTAGAGAATTCCTGGAGAAATGTTATACTCCATATTTGCCTCAAGTATTTATCAATGGGTTGCAGTTCATAACGAAATTTAATGCCATCTGCCATTTCCTTCTTGCCTTTGTTCCCCATATCACAAGGGAGGTGGGAGGGTGATGTTGGGTGTCCAGGAAACTGAGTATGGGTTTCTGAGGATTAGGCTATTGATAAGATTCCCTTTTTCTCCTAATTTACTGGGACATAGGTAAACTGATGGAGACTCACATCCTGCAGGACTGTGATGTCTATCACTTAATCATTTGTTTTCTTTCCTTTCCTTTGTTCTCAGATAGTCAGGAGTACCTGAGGAATGTCACACATATCCCCTGGGGGGAGGGGCATGCTAGCATGTGCTTTGCCCTCCACTTGCTTTATCCTCCCTCATCACAAACATTGCCCAGTAGACCTTCGGTGGTAGGGGGAGGGGAAGGGTTTTTCACCCTTGTCAAGGCCTGGTGCGGGTCCCTGGGAGGGCCAGGATCTGGGCTTCATGAACAGCATAGGGTACACTCTGTCCTTCCCTACGAAGAATGTCAACTTTCAGCTGCACCCCTTTCCCTGTCCCTTTGGAAGACCACAAACAGCATGGGCTCTGTTGGCACAAGGCATTCTCTGCTTTCATCAGGTACAACAAGGGGACCCCACCACATATAGCCCACCCTGCACTTGGGCCCCAGCTGAGAGGCTCCTGGAGGTCAGAGATGACAACTGGTCCATATCAGAGATCCATGACCACACACAGTGCTAACCAGGGGGAAGAGAGTGTGGAGGGAATCAGTGTCCTTGCCAGAGATGTGGAGACATGGGGAATGCATCCTCCAGCCTCATGGACCTTCCTGCCCTTCATCTTGCATAATCTTGACCTGAGGGAAAGGGCAGAGAGTTTGCCATGATCCTCAGCACGAGCTGCTGGCAATTGCTTCACCCTTCAGGATTTGGCAAAGGATAAGTCGCTCCACCCTGGGGTGAGCCATTGGCCACAGAGACCATAAATAGCATCCCCCAGAAGCCTCCTCACTCATCTCCTCTTTCAGGGAATATCTGGAGTGGTGCCAGCTTCCTCAGCCCTGAAGTCATGGCCCTAGGTCTCCTGTGGCTGGGTCTTGTCCTGCTGGGGGCCCTGCAGACCCAGGCCCAGGATTCCACTCCAAACCTGATCCCAGCCCCACCTCTGTACAGGATCCCTCTGCAGCCTGACTTCCACAATGAGAAGGTAAGGAGCCTGGAGTAGCAGCTGCAGGGAGGTCCCAGGAAGAGTGTGAACAGAGGGGAGGAGAGACAGGATGGGCCAGGCTTTAGCTCGGTCTGCCCTCGGGTGCTCTGATGGAAGGCACACCCCATGTTCCCATTCACACCCAACCTTGCTGATAAGAGGGTCAGCTGAGCAGACTCCCCTGCTCCACACTCTCTTCCATAATCCCCCCAGTCCATGCCAGGTGGGAACATCTTCAGGCCCTCTACATGATGAGGAAACTGAGGCTCAGGGAAGCCAGCTGGCCACTTGCCAAGGGTCACCTTGTCCCTGACACACTCAGTGCTCCCACCTGGCCTGATGGCTCCAGCTCCTGCTGGCTTCATCAGCACAGCCTGTATGTTTATGTCCCTGCAGCCCAGTTAGAGGGGCTTCTGGTTGAGGCCCAGGCTTCCTGGAGGTGCCTGCAGGGATGGAGCAGGAGGGCCCCCTGGGGCTGCTCCTGGTTCTGTCTATCATCAGCTCCCATTGTAGTTCCAGGGAAAATGGTACATCATAGGATTGGCAGGGAATGAAATTAATAAAGAAAAACACAGCCAGTTTAAGATGTACACCACCACCTACGAGCTGAAAGAAGACAACAGCTACAATGTCACCTCTACCGTGGTCTGGTGAGAGCTACCAGCAACTAGGAAGCATGGGGGGCCTAGAGGGCTGTGGTGGGGGTCCAGGACTCAGACTGATGATATAGCTGAGGGGTGACCAAAACTGAAAGATGATCATTCATCCTACCACTGGGTACTGGATGTCTGCATTTAACTTTCTCTCATTCACTGGATCAACATTTCGTGGTCACTTCAGCACAGACAGAAGACAATCCTGGGGATGGACACAGACAGACATCAGGACACAAGATAAAGAGAACAGGGGTGACCTAGAATGGGAGGAGGGTCACTAGATCCACGTAGGATGTTCTCAAGGGCTTCCAGGGAGGTGGACTGTGGGCTGGGCTTTGAGGAACCAACTTGCGTCAGAAGGAGGCCTGGGACCTTCGTGGCAGGACTGCTGGACTGAGACAGAGAGAGCCACCTCTTAAAGAAACAGCAAGCCATTGTATGGCTGCCCTGAGCAGGAGCTGATGAGCGGTCTGGAGAGGGGCGGTGACCACAGTGGTGGGGGCCTCAGGTACTGGTGAGGAGTGGGTGTGGCTGCAGCAGGAAGAGGAATGATGGTGTGCAGCCCAGGAGGCTGATCAGTCATAGGTGGGAGATGACCAGAGCGGGGACAGATTAGGACCTAGAGAGGGGAGCCAAGGCTTACCCAGCTCCTCTGGGTTTCTGGATTTGGCACTTGGGTATGGGGCTAGAGCATCTGTCATTGAAGAATCCGAAGAAGGGCAGGTGTTGGGAGATCGGCTCTGGAGTGCCAGGGGACCAGATGTTGGCCCAACAGCTAAAGGAGTCTTTGGCATCCAGCAGACTGTAGCCTCGGTGGTGATTCCCCTGGCAAGGTTACAGCAAGAAGCTGCAAGATAGGAATAGGGGACAGGGGCGCCTGGGTTGCTCAGTTGGTTGGGCATCTGACTTTGCATTAAGTCATGATCTTGCAGTTTTTGAGTTAGAACCCAGGTCGGGCTCTGTGCTGACTGCTCAGAGCCTGGAGACTCCTTTGTATTCTGTGTCTTCCTGTCTCTCTGCCCCTCCCCTGGTCGTGCTCTCTCTCTTTCTCTCTCAAAAATTAATGAAAATCTTAAAAAAGTAAAAAAAAAAAAAAAAAAAAGAATAGGGGACAAATGCCTCAGGTTGGGGGTTGAGTATGGAGGGAAGGCCACCAAGGGGAAACAGCCCCAAAGAAGGAGGGAGAGTAGGTGCTGGGGGAGAGTCTAGGCAGGTCAGGAATCTCAGGGCAGAATAAGCAGGGACAGAGAGGGTGGGCTCAGTTGGGAAGAGCCAGGGCCATGTGTAGGGTGGGTTGTGTGCCTCCTGCTATGGCAGTGTGGGCTGTCACTCTCTTATCCACCCATCTCTTGCTTCCACAGGAAAAAGGCCTGTGACTACTGGATCAGAACTTTGGTCCCATGTTCTCGTCCAGGCCAATTCACCCTGGGAAACATCGAGCGTGAGTCCTGAGTTGGGTGGGTCTCTGGGGCACGGACCTCCCTGCCCCTCCACACAGACGCCATCCTGTGGAGGCCGGGAAGGAAGCAATAGCTCCCTCTGCCTGGCTAGAGCAGGCTGATCACTCACCATCCACCATACAGGTTACATTGGAACCAAGAACTACACTGTCCGAGTGGTGGCCACAGACTACAACCAGTTTGCCATGGTGTTCTTTGAGAAAGTTTACAAAAACCAGGAGTTCTTCAAGATCACCCTCTATGGTGGGTCTTAACCCTTCTGGGACCTTGCTCTTGGCCATGCTGGGGGAGAAGAGGCCCATCGCACCCAGCTCCCAAGTTGCCCTTCACTCCAAGCCCAGGGAGGTGGGAGAGTGGTCTTTCCACAGAACCCCTCAGGGGGAAGGGGTCTGAGGTGTCTTTCATATATTCTACAATATTTATGGAGCTTTCACCAGACACTCACCAGACATCTTGGCCACAGGGAGGACCAAGGAGCTGCGTCCTGTGCTGAAGGAAATGTTCATCAACTTTGTCAAAACCCTAGGCCTCACTGATGAGCACATCATCTTCCCTATCCCCAACGGTAATCACCAGCTGGGGAAAGGAGAACATATGGGGACTGTCCAGGTCTGATGTTTCCTCACTAGTAAAGTGGGGAGGGGAGTGACCCAGGCCCCTGTTGCAGTCACTGGAGTCCCAGGAGCCACTTTGGGCTCAGGGAGACCCTGCCACATCCAGGGTTCTGGGCCCCAAGTGTTCCTCCCTCACACAAGCTTGCGCCTGCCCACATGAGAATTGCAGCACCGGGGCCATGTTTCCTCAGTCTCCTTGCTTGGTCACCTCCCCCTCCACCCAGGCATACTTGTCCTGGGTCACCTCACCTTTGTCCTGGGGCTGACTTACCACTGACTTGGGAGGCACCCTTGTCTTCAGGCAGCCTGGCCTGGGCAGGTGCCTCCCAAAGCCTGAGGGTCTGTCAGGACTCAGCAGGTAAACAGGCAGAAGGCTTGGTGCCCAATCAGAACTGTGGCTGGGCCTCACCTGCCTCCTTTGGAGAACAGGTGTCACTCAGGTGTGCTTGTCCTCAGGCCTCTCCCCAAGTCCCTGCCCCATCATCTAGCCCTCTGCTGTACCATCCACAAAGGGAACTCCAGAGCTTCTGTGGCTGGTCCAGCCTGGGGCCCAAGGCAGCCAAGGGGCAGTGTAGGGGCCCTGGAGGTCAGGGATAGCACACATATACCCCTGCCCATGTTGACTATTCTGTCCCCCATAGATCAGTGCATGGATAAGTGAGCAAGCGTGCGGTAAGTATGGCTGGAGTGGGGGCTGGTGGGAGCCAGGGTGCATCTGGGAGGGGGTCCCAAGTCTGCCTTTGTCCCACCTGCCCAGCACTGCTGCCCTCTCTATTCCCTTGACTCCCTCTCAGGTGCCCTCTGGCTCTCTCCAGCCCATCCCCCTCACACCAGCCTCTGCCCACAGCACGGCCTAGATGTCCCCAACAGCCTGGACAGCACTGAGAGAGCCAGGGGACCCTCCTCACTGCACAACCAACCAGCTGCTCCCAAGACTGCCCTACTAATGGAACCCCTCCTTGTTCGCTAAATAAACACATATCCCATGGTGCCAGTCTGTGCTCCTTGACCTCTGGGCTCTCTGAGAGGTTAAAGAACATAGGGCAGGCTCCTATTAGCATCTCTCCCAGGAATTGTGGTCCCCAGCAAGGGATGGGGGCCACAGAAGCAGAGTCTAACTCTGACTGAACACTTCTAGCTCCCAACTCCAGGCCCAGCCTCAAACCAACAGCTGCCCTCACTTGCCCCTGCCTCTAGCACACTGATGGAGCACATCTCACCCCCATGTTCAGCCACCTGCAGCAGGTCAATGGCAGAGGCCCAGCGAGGGCCAGGTGTGAGGTTATGTCACCCCACTTCACCAGAAATGAAGTTTTGGGGGTAATGGGGGGCGTCCTGAGCCAAGGGCCAAGAAAGTATTCTTGAAGACATCTTTGGTGCAAAAAATAGGATTTTTTAAAGCACAGGGACAGGATCCATGGGTAGAAAGAGCTGCACTGGGGTTATGAAGAGTGACTGCTTATATACTCTGGCGTTGGAAGAGGTAAAGTCAAGGGAAGTTTTCTAAGAGATTTTCATATGCTAAAGAAGATTTACAGAATACTGGGCACCTAGCTACTGTCCAGCTAAGGTACTTTTTCCCCTAGCAAAGCATTAGCATTAAGACAGTAAGGAGTTCCTTGAGAAATGTTCTTCTCTGCCAGCCTCAAGTATCTGTCAATGGGCTGCAGGGTATCAGGAAATTAACATTACCTGCCATTTCCTTCCTGCCTTTCTTCCCCATATTACTATGAGGGGTGATGTGGGGGCTCCAGGAAACCGAGTCTATAGGTTTCTGGAGATTAGGCTATTGATAAGATTGCCTTTTTCTTCTAATTTACTAAGATATTTGTAAACTGATGGAGACTCATGTCCTGCATGACTAGTATCTCTACCAGGTAACCGTTTGTTTTCTTTCCTTTGTTCTTGGGCAGCCAGGAGTGCCTGAGGAATGTCACACACATCCCACCTGGGGTGGAGAGGGCTAATGCTAGCTTGTACTTTGCCCTCAGCTTGTCTTATGCTCCCTCATCCTATCCCCCATAAACAGTTTTGATCGTTACATCTTTAAGGTAGTTGGAGGTGGAAGGTTTCATCTTCTGTAGCTTCTTCTTGCTCAGTAAGGGAATAGAGATGTCCCTACCTATGAGTCAATATTGATCAGCTGGGGAACATATAAAAGAGTTACAGAAGGCAGAGGCAGCTGCATCCAAGGTGGACAATGAGTACGAACCTCCTTGAGTAGAAAGGATCATCTGTAGGGGCGCCTGGGTGGCTCAGTCAGTTAAGCATCCAACTTCAGTTTAGGTCATGATCTTGTTATGCCCAGAATTCGTGATCCCCAAAGACCACTAGGGAGCCGAGTCTGATGCAAAAGCAAAAGAGCCTTTATTTGAGCTAGCTCGAGCTCAATCCCCTACCTGCACCGACGCAGCGGTGAGATACTGGAGAGAGCAAATTTCAAAAGGACAAAGGTTTTATTGGGGCCTAGGGGCAGTTGGTGAGGTAATGGCTGTGGCCTCAGCCGATTGGCTGGGGAAGGGTCTGAGTCTTGTTAGGCAGGTGAGGGGGGAGGGGGGTTACTCAAGGGGAGGAGGTGTGGTCAAGGTGAAGGACACAGAACAAGATGGATTCTGCCGGCGTAGGCCTGCCCTTTCATTCCCCCCTGTCATGTAGCTTACGGACCCAATCATGGGACCAGCTGCATTTATGGTGACAAGGGGAACAGAATTTGGAGGTTTACGCAAAGTTCTGGTAACCAAGTGTCCCTGGGGTGGCTCTGGGAGGTCTGATTAAGTATTGTCCCTGAGCTGGTGTCTATGATCTGCCAGGTGATGTTCTGGGGGGCGTGGGGACTCCCAGCAGCATGAGCAATGACAAGCAGAGTTAACAGAGTTACCAATATTAGGTGGGTCGAATGCGCTGTAGCTTGAGCTTGAGCGGGTTGTGTTGGTCCCGACTGATGGCCCATCGCGTGACGACGTCCTTCCGGATCGAGGAGGGGTCCGCTGGCCGAACGTGGGTGTGATGGACCCAGGTCGAGATGCTGTCTACTTTGAGAGTGGTGGGGGTTGTCAGCACCACTATGTAGGGTCCCTTTCAGCGCGGCTCAAGGGTCTCTCAGTGGTGCCTCTTGACGTAGACCCAGTCTCCCGGCCTGTACTGATGAGGTGTCGGGGTCGGGCCAGCCTGGTAGATGGCACAAAGGCGCGGCCAAATGTCCTCGTGCGCCCTCTGGAGCCCTCTCAAGGAAAGAAAAAGTTCTTGATCTTTAAACTCAGCAAGAAGTTCAGCTCGAGGTTGGGAATAACAGGGGGTGGCCTGCCAAACATAATCTCGTAGGGAGTAAAACCCAGAGTGTAAGGAGTGTTTCTAACCCAGTAAAGGGCATACGGTAGGAGAGTCACCCAGTCCCCACCAGTCTCCATGGTTAATTTGGTAAGGGTCTCTTTTAGGGTTCTATTCATTCTTTCTACCTGTCCTGAGCTCTGGGGCCTATAAGCACAATGTAAGTTCCAGTTTACCCCCACTGCCTTGGCTACTGCCTGTGTTACCTGCGAGATAAAAGCTGGTCCATTGTCTGATCCTACCATGGCAGGAAAACCATACCTGGGTAAGATGTCTTCTAGTAGCTTCTTAGCCACCGTCTGAGCCGTTTCATGCTTGGTTGGGTATGCCTCCACCCAGCCAGAGAAGGTGTCTGTAAATACTAAAAGATATTTATAACCATACTTTCCTGGTTTGACTTCAGTGAAGTTGACTTCCCATCAGGCTCCCGGTCTGGTGCCTCTGAGCCTGGTTCCTTTTTTTATTTGATGTGGCTCTCGCGTTGGTGAGTTGGCAGGTCTTGCAGGCAGATACAACTTGCTCTATTTTGGTTTTTTTTTTTTTAATTTTTTTTTAACGTTTATTTATTTTTGAGACAGAGAGAGACAGAGCATGAATGGGGGAGGGTCAGAGAGAGAGGGAGACACAGAATCTGAAACAGGCTCCAGGCTCTGAGCAGTCAGCACAGAGCCCGACGTGGGGCTCGAACTCACATACCGTGAGATCGTGACCTGAGCCGAAGTCGGACGCTCAACCGACTGAGCCACCCAGGCGCCCCTAACTTGCTCTATTTTGGTGTCCTGTTGGTGAATCTTGATTCTGGCATGTCGGATTAAGTCTTTTAATTTTCAGGCCCCCATGTGAGTAGACCGATGCATGTGCTCTAATATTGAGACTCCAAGCCGGTCTGGCAGCACGAGTTCCTTGTTAGGTGTATACCACCATCCCTTTATCTCCTGGGCCATGGGGAGTTTCTTGATCCGCTGTAACTCCTCCTGGGAGTATTTGGGCTGGTCTGGTAAAACTGGGTCTCCCAAGTCCGGTAGTTGTTAAGCCGTTTTCTAGCTCCCAGCATCAGCGCCTTGGTGAGGGCTATGAGTTCTGCTCGCTGGGCTGATGTTCCGGAGGGTAGAGCCTCCGCCCATACGGTGTCCGTTTCGGTGACCACTGCTGCACCTGCATACCTGTGTCCATCTCACACAAAGCTGCTGCCATCAGTGAGCCAAGTGGCATCGGGGAGGGGCCGGTCGGTCAGGTCCATCCGGAATCCATGTACTTGTTCCAGGATTCCCGCACAGTCATGTAGTGGAGCACCTAGGTCAGGGTTGGGCAGCAGGGTTTCAGGATTGAGGGCTGCACTGGGGTGGAACCGCACTCGTGGAGGGTTGAGTAGGAGGCTCTGGTAATGAGTCATATGTTTGTTGCTCATCCATATATCAGGAGGCTGTTTCAGGACCCCTTCAATGGCGTGTGGGGTCGTGATCCAGATCTCCTGTCCTAGGGTCAGTTTGTCTGCGTCCTTGACTAGGAGTGATGTCGCCGCAATAATTCTTAGGCATGGCAGCCAGCCGGCAGCCACTGAGTCTGGTTTCTTGGACAGGTAAGCCACTGGGAGGTTCCAAGGGCCTAAGGCTTGAGTTAGAACCCCTTTTGCTATTCCCTTATGTTCATCTACAAAGAGGTGGAAGGGCTTCATAATGTCTGGTAGGCCCAGGGCTGGAGCACTTAGGAGGGCCTTTTTTAACTGATTAAAGGCAGTTTCTTCTTTTTCAGCCCACTTAAATGTTTTCCCCTCTTTGGGAGCTTCATATAGGGGCCTGGCGATCTCAGCAAAACCTGGAACCCAGAGGCGGCAGTAGCCAGCTGATCCTAAGAATTCCCTTACTTCTCTTCGGGAGGTGGGAGTAGGGATCTTTAGGACAGTTTCTTTTCTGGCATCTGATAACCGCCGCTGTCCGCCCTCCAGGATATATCCCAGGTAACTTACCCTCTCCCTGCATATCTGAGCCTTCTTCGCGGATGCCCGGTACCCTAAGGCCCCCAGGGTAGCCAGCAGGTCCTGGGTCCCTCGCTCACAGTCTTTGGCCATGTCGGCAGCAATTAGGATGTCATCTACGTACTGTAGAAGGGAGAGGCCAGGGTGCTCCCTTCTGTACTCACCCAGGTCCTCATGTAATGCCTCGTCGAAGATGGTGGGCGAATTTTTGAATCCCTGAGGTAGCCGTGTCCAGGTGAGTTGCCCACTGTAGCCCTCCTCCGGATCATGCCACTCGAAGGTGAACAAGGGTTGGCTCTGGGGTGCCAGTGGCAGACTGAAGAAGTCGTCCTTTAAATCTACAGTATACCAGACCCTGGAGGGCGCCAAGGATCTCAAGAGAGTGTATGGGTTGGGAACAGTTGGGTGTATGTCCGCCACCCTCTTATTTACTTCCCGGAGGTCTTGTACCAGTCGGTAGTCATTTGTGTGAGGCTTTTTGACCGGCAGTAGGGGGGTGTTCCAGGGAGACTGGCAAGGAACTAGTACCCCTAGGGTTCGTAGTCTCCGGATGTGTGGCTGGATCCCCTTCCGGGCCTCCTGAGACATGAGGTATTGTTTGATCCTTACCGGACTCTCTCCTGGCTTGAGCTCTACCAGGACCAGGGTCCTGTGAGCGGCTAGTCCTATCCCCCCCCACCCCCCCGTCTCTGCCTAAACCGAGGGGAATTCTTGTAGCCATCTGTCTATATTATCTTCTTGGGAGCGCCTCCTGGTGGAGGCGGTATTCATCCTCCAGTTTCATGGTCAGGACCTGGATGGGGTGGCCCTTGCCATCGGTGACCTGAGGTCCCCCCTTGTCTGAAAGTTATCTGAGCTCCAATCTTGGTCAGCAAGTCCCGTCGTAACAGCAGGTAGGGGCATTCTGGTTTTACCATAAAGGAGTGGGATAACCGGCCTGTCCCCAAATCTACTGTTCTTCAGGTAGTCCATGAATACTGGCTCATACCAGTTGTCCCTTGTACCCAGGACTTCTTGCTGGCTAGTTTTCCTTGTGGGGTGCGGAGGACCAAATGTTGTGCTCCGGTGTCAACAAGGAAATCAACAGGGGTCCCCTCCACTTTAAGAGTTACCCTGGGTTCGGGGAGAGGGTCCGAACCCCGACTCCCCTAATCACTTAGTTCATTTAGCTCTAGGACTTTTACTCGATCAGTCTTGCTTCCCTTCCCGCCCGCCCTTTTCGGACAATCTCGGGCCCAATGCCCTATCTCCTTGTAGTATGCGCACTGATCCTTCTGCAGCCTCTGCTTTCCCCCCTTGGCGGTTCCTTTACCTTTTCTTGCGTCGTCTGCCAGCTGCCGGAGACGGTGGTCTCGTTCCTCGGGGGAGTCAGCAGTGGTAGCTAGTAGTAGTCTGGCCAGGTCTCGAGTCTGCTTACTGCTGGCAGCCTCCATGGCGCGAGCCTGCTTGTTCTCAGGAGGCTCCCAGTTATTATATACCTTTTCGGCTACCACCAGTAAGTCCTGTAGACTTTTTTCTCCTAGTCTATCTATTTTCTGTAATTTTTTCCTAATGTCTATGGCCGATTGGTTTACAAAGGCCATAACAGCTGCCTTGCTTTCCGGAGCCTCTGGATCCATGGGGGTATAAGTACGGAATGCCTTCATGATCCATTCTAAAAAGGCAGCCAGAGATTCATCTTTTCCCTGTTGTACATTTCCTACCTTGGCCAAATTGGTTGGCTTTCTAGCAGCCATTCGGAGACCCCAAATTAGAGTCTGGTGGTAGACCCGGAGCCTCTCCTTACCTTCTGCCGTGTTGAAATCCCACTGGGGCCGAGTTAAGGGGAAGGAGGCATCTATCTGAGCCTGGTTGGTGGTGGGATTCCCGTCTGCGCCCGGAACTAGTTTTCGGGCCTCATTGAGGATTCTTTCTCTTTCTTCAGTCGTGAACAGGACCTGCAAAAGCTTCTGGCAATCGTCCTACGTGGGCTGATGGGTAAAAAGAACAGAGTCTAATAAATCAATAAGCCTTGCCAGTTTCTCAGAAAACTTAGGATTCTGAGCTTTCCAATTGTAGAGGTTACTAGTGGTGAAAGGCCAATAGTGATGGGGCTGATTCCCCTCCACGTTGGGGGTCCGGTGGCTTGCAGGGGCAGAATAGTGGAGTTGGTGGTGGAGGCAGATTGCTCCCTCTGAGCCCTTTGTCTGGTAAAGGGCGGGCTTCCCACTGGAGCGTTTCTACCTCCCGCTCTTGGAACAGCGTCTGCCTCCCCCAAAGGGGGAGGATGGTGTTCTTCCAGCATCCTAGGGGGGTTATACGGGGGAGGAAAAATTAATTCTTCAGTCCCCCCCATAGGACAGGGTAGAGGGGTGCTGAAGGCTGGGTAAGACTTTTCTTGTTTTCCTTCTTCTTTGTCCCCTGCAAAGAAAGAATGGGTTTTGGCTCCGGAGGGAGTGGGGCTAGGAAGGCCTTAAGCCAAGAGGGTAGGTAGAGGGGTAGTCTGATTCTGTCCCATAGCGTCCGTCCAGTAAGTCCACAGAACAAAACAGAGAAACACAGAAACAAATAGAGGGCCCTTAGAAAGTCTTCCAAATCCATGGAAGCAAAACTGAAAGCTAGCTTAGACCTTTGAGGAGATTCCACGTCCCTCCAAAACCGAAAGCTAGATGACGGCCTCACGCCGACCAGCAGGAGCGACCCGCCTTGTCTCAGACCTTTGAGGGGATTCCATGTCCCTCCAAAACCGATGAGGGGATTCCACGTCCCTCCAGAAGGGAGGATCGGAACGTCTTCCGAAACTCCCAGCCCGTGGTCCTCCAGTGCATCCACTTAGACCACGTCGAGCACTACCAGAATTTCAGAAATGAGCTCACACAGAAAAAATGGAATAAACAGACACTAACCATGGCCAGTCAGGCTCTCCGGGTCGGGGGTCCCTCAGGGGTCTTGGGGATCCCGGACGAGCCCCCAAATGTTATTCCCAGAATTCGTGATCCCCAAAGACCACTAGGGAGCCGAGTCTGATGCAAAAGCAAAAGAGCCTTTATTCGAGCTAGCTCGAGCTCAATCCCCTACCTGCACCGACACAGCGGTAAGATACCGGAGACAGAGCAAGTTCCAAAAGGACAAAGGTTTTATTGGGGCCTAGGGGCAGTTGGTGAGGTAATGGCTGTGGCCTCAGCCGATTGGCTGGGGAAGGGTCCGAGTCCTGTTAGGCAGGTGGGGGGGGCGGGGGTTACTCAAGGGGAGGAGGTGTGGTCAAGGTGAAGGACACAGAACAAGAAGGAGTCAGCCGGTGTAGGCCCGCCCTTTCAATCTCACAGTTTGTGAGTTCGAGCCCCACATCAGGCTCTGTGTTGACAGCTCGGAGCCTGGAGCCTGCTTTGGATTCTGTGTGTGTCTCTCTCTCTGGCCCTTCCCCTCTTGAGCTCTGTCTCTCTCTCTAGAAAATAAATAAACATTTAAAAATTAAAAAAAGAAGAAAGGATCATCTGTTGGTTTGAAGTTATTGTAGTGATAGAGTCTTGTCACGAGGCAGAAAGACATGGGAGAAAACAGCCAAATGTAATTAGAATAACAAGAAAGAACAGCCCAAATAAAAGTCCTTTGGTAATTGATGAAAATCTTCAAGTTCACAAGTTGAACCAATCATGAAAGGAAAAGAAGGATTGCTTAAAGCACTAATTTGAGTGTTCAGGTCAGTTAGAAATCCAGAAATTTTGTGTGATAATGTAGAATGTATACTGATGAAGTTTTGGAGATTGGTGTGGTGGTCCAAAGCCAATGGCCAAGAAAAATTTCTGGAAGAAGTTTTTGATGCAAAGAGGTGATTTTATTAAAGCACGGGGACAGGACCCAGGGGCAGGAAGAGCTGCACTGGGGTTGTGATGGGTAACTGATTACATACCCTCAGGTTGGGAGGGGGTCAGGGATAAAGTCTCTAAGTTATTTTGGAAGCAAGATTTTCAGGACCTTGAGGGGCTCACTGTTGCTAAGGAAACACCACTTATTACCATTGAATAAAACCTCAGTGGTGAGACCCTTCAGATGCATATTGGGGGCTATAAGCTTGGAGTATGATTGCCAGCATATATCTTGGGGCAATTGTGAGAAAGGAAGTAGACTTACAGTATCCTCAAGGTTAGGATAATGTTGAGCTAAAGTTCTCTTTGCCCCTAGCAAAATGTCAACATTGAAGCAGCAGAGATTGAAGAGGGAGTTCACTCTGCTGGTTTCAAGAACTTGTCAATGGGGTGATGGCAGTAAAGGGATTTAATTTTTTTTTTTTTGCCTTAGTTTCCCACATCACCATGGCAAGCACTTAGATGCCTTTCCTTTGTTCTTGTGTAGCCAGTAATGTTTGAATAATACACATATTCTACCTGGAGGGAGGGGAGGATGTGCCAGCCTGTTTTGCCCTCAGCTTGCCCCACCCTAACTCATCATGTCCCCCCTGAACAACTTTGACCCTTAAGTCTTTAAGGTTGTTGTAGGAAGAAGGTCTCATCTTTTATAGCTTCATCCTGCTGAGTAGGGGCATAGAGCTGTCCCTACCTATGGGTCAATATTGGTCCATCAGGAAACATATAGGGCAGCTAAGGTGAGGCAGCTGAACCCAAGGTGGACAACGTGTATGAACATCCTTGAGTAGAAAGGATCATCTCTTGGCTTGAAGCTATTGTAGTGCTGGAATCTTGGCACTAGGCAGAGAGACCTGGGGAAAAACAGCAAAACATAAGTAGAATAACTAGACAGATTAGCTCAAATGAAAGGTCCTTTGGTAGCTAACAAAAATCCTCCAGACCAAGAGCTTAACCAATTGCTAAGGTAAGAAAGGGATCGTTTAATCCACCAATTTGAGTATTCATGTCAGTTGGAAATCCAGAAATATTTTTAAGTAGTCCGAATGTATACATGCCGTTTTGTTGTTATGAGAGTTTAAGTTCCACCTTGTGCAGCACTTAAAACATCTAATGCTATTCTGTTTTGTAGAACTGATTTCTGTATTTGACTTATTTAATATTTAGTAATATAATGTTATTTTGAGAGTCATTTAAGGCCTCAACTGTGTACAGGTGGTGTATACTCATTATATTGACTCTGTTTTGTTTAGTAAGCCAGCGCGTCATTTATAGGAGGTACTTTTATAGAAACAAGAAAAATACAGGTTAATGCTTAGAGCAGATTACAAACCCACTATCTCCCAGTGCTGCCAGTGAGAATTGTTAGATGTTAGGCTTGAAGTATCCTCAGATGTTTGTGGGAGCAGGCAGCAGGAATCAGATTGGTCTTTCTGGCTTATATCTCAAATGTCTGTGGTGATCCTTTTGAATGGCCCATTGTAAGAAGGAACTGTTAGTAGAAATTGGGGAAAGAGGATGAAAAAGAAAGGTACAACCATTCTAAGAGAAGTTGGAGGTCTTCCACAGGTTCACAGGAATCAGAAGGCAGATTAGTTTGCTCGTTGAATTCCTGTGAAGGGGGTACAGGTTTTATTTTAGATACAGGAGCCCATGAATTGTGCCCCTCTAACTTTATTGCAGTGGGAGTACATAATAGACCCAGCAGGAACCCTTCCATTTTGGAGTTAAATCCCCTGTTGTATTAGACTTTCCATCCTTTAAATAAACCAGGTCTTTTGGGTTTATATGGGGTGGATTTCTAGTAACTGTCAGATCAGGTGGAGGGAGGATATTGTTGGCATATTTAGAGACTTAGGAATTAACCTGGCCTCCAGTGAATAGTAAAGCACTATAGTCTTTATCTACTCATAGGTCTACAGTGAGAAAAGTCTGTGCATACAATTGTTGGGGGAATCCATCCCATTTTCCAGCTTTTTAACTATGCCCACGGGGATTTATTATTATCTCCACTGAATAACAAGCAGAAGATTTTTCTATACATGAAATATTGGGACAATTTTTCTGAAGTTTACCTCAAGGTGTCTAGTTTAGACAAACAGCAAACATCTAAAGACAATCAGAACTAGAATTTAACGTCCAGAGAGCTGCATTATAGAAACATAGTTTTTCTGTCTAAAAACCCTCATTTCCAGAGATGGCCAAATCAAGACTAATTCGTTTGTAAATTAAGTCCAGTTTTAACAAATTTGGCCTAATGATTTACATAAGCTCAGCTAGAATAGTGATTGATCCCAAGGATCTTTTAAAGTTTGCAAAGCAACCTAAGGAATCTCCAGGTTGAACTGGAGACTGAACTGATTGGCCTCTCCAGACCAGAAACCAAGCCAAGTACTTGCATCACACAGACCTGCAATACTTGTAGATTTGGGCAAATTTCTCTCCACAAGGTCCCCAAGATATCCTGAGTTCCCTGCACCTGCCCAGAAGTGACATTCTTTACTCACGCAGTAAAGCTGTTGGGAATTCTCTGAGCAAGGTATCTGACCAACGTTTTCTTTTCTTTTTTTTTTTTTAATTTTTTTAACGTTTATTCATTTTTGAGACAGAGAGAGACAGAGCATGAATGGGGGAAGGTCAGAGAGAGAGGAAGACACAGAATCCAAAACAGGCTCCAGGCTCTGAGCTGTCAGCACAGATCCCGACACGGGGCTCGAACTCACGGACCGCGAGATCATGACCTGAGCCCAAGTCGGACGTCCAACTGACTGAGCCACCCAGGCGCCCCTGGCCAACGTTTTCAAGGGGTTTTATGGCTCCATGTTTCATAAAGTCAACCTTAGTTCCCTAAAGCCATTTGGTCATATCAAGGTCTATGCATTTCTCTCAAATAGGACATTCCAGTCAAAGCCTTGGCAAAACAACCAGTATTTCCAAAGGTGTCCTGTTACAAGAAAAATCTTACTGTACTTATGCAAATATCTGTAATTGCCGTGAAAGAAAGAAGACTCACTGAGAGTGGTTGAATTTCAGAGGGTTTAGGGAGAGAGAAAAGTTAAATGTTTCAGTTTACAAATGAAAACTTCATGACATCTCTGTACATTATAGATATCTTAAGAGAAAATTCCCTTGATCTGGAAGAGGAAACATCACAGAACCAGCAATATTTCAAACAAGAGTCACAAAAACTATAATCTTCCTCAGTTTATTTAGTGCCATGTTCCTAATGCTTGTTCAGTTTGAACGAAGCTTCTGGAAATTCTTTCCCATTTTAGCTTAATCTTAAAGATGTCGAATACCTGTATTTCTCCTAAAAGTCCTTTTTATGAATCTCCTTGTAGATGAAATACGTTTTGTGGGAGAACAAGAACAATTAAAAATGACAAGATCTCGGGGCGCCTGGGTGGCGCAGTCGGTTAAGCGTCCGACTTCAGCCAGGTCACGATCTCGCGGTCGGTGAGTTCAAGCCCCGCGTCAGGCTCTGGGCTGATGGCTCAGAGCCTGGAGCCTGTTTCCGATTCTGTGTCTCCCTCTCTCTCTGCCCCTCCCCTGTTCATGCTCTGTCTCTCTCTGTCCCAAAAATAAATAAACATTGAAAAAAAAAAATTTTTTTTTAAATGACAAGATCTCAGAAATGGACATTGTTAAAGATCTGATGAGAGTTCACGATGATACGATTGACAAGGAAACAGTTATTTCTGTAACCCATAACACTTCAATAATCAGAATATCAAAGGAGGACCTTATACCAAAACATTAAAACTTTAGGAATTATATATATATATATTTGAGCAGTTACAGCATTTAGCCATGCAATACAACTAAGGTTTACCATTATTTGACAGTGCTTTTCCAAGTAACTTAGCATACCAAATAAAAAGGTCTAATTGGTCAAAATCTTGGGAAAGTTTGTTAAAACCTTAGACAGTTATACAGCACATTCTAAATAGGATTACAGATCATTACAAATCTTAAAACTTTATTTATTTAACCAAGATGGCGATAAGAGATTCCAAAGGCAAATATGTAGCACTGTATAGTTGTTAGCCAAACCTAGCTCCTTTACCATTGAGAAGTTTTAACCTTAAGTAATCAAGGACTTGATCAAGAGGAAACCTAAAGCTTTCGTCTTCCCAGTAGACAAAGAGAAAAAAAACATTTGTTTACACTTTCTTATCAAGAGCAGATCAACAATGCCAGAAAACTTTGTCTTTTGAAAACAGAGAAAAGCAGCATTTCAACCTTAGGCCCATGTACTTTTAAAATCCATTCATCTCTGGGCAGCTGGGTGGCTCAGTTGGTTAAGCGTCCAACTTCAGCTCAGGTCATGATCTTACAGTTTGTGAGTTTGAGCCCCGCAACAGGCTCTGTGCTGATGGCTCAGAGCCTGGAGCCTGTTTTGGATTCCGTGTCTCCCTCTCTCTCTGCCACTCCCCTGCTTGTGCTTTCTCTCTCAAATATAAATAAACATTAAAAAAAATTTTTTTTTAATAAATAAAAAAATAAAATCCATTCATCTCAACCTTAGTCCATCCTGACCACGCATAAAATTCCTCTCCAGGGGCGCCTGGGTGGCTCAGTCCGTTCAGCATCCGACTTCGGCTCAGGTCATGATCTCGCAGTTCGTGAGTCTGAGCCCCGCGTCAGGCTCTGTGCTGACAGCTCAGAGCCTGGAGCCTGCTTCGGATTCTGCGTCTCCCTCTCTCTCTCTGCCCCTCCCCTGCTCATGCTCTGTCTCTCTCTGTCTCAAAAATAAAATAAAATTTAAAAAAAAAATTTAAAAAAATTCCTTTCCAAAGATTCTTTTCATGAACCTTCTACAACTTTCCTTTGCCTTCAAATTTTGGCCCAAACCATTCTTCTTGAAACAACCAGTCTCATTTGAGACAAAATTACTTTCTTGTACCCTCAACAATGAAAAATGTATTTCCATTCTTTATCTTTCTTACATATCTCCCACTTTCCTACATACAGAGTTGCTTTCCTTATTTCCATCCATTTTAAGTACGCTTAGCAGAATTTTAACTCTTAGAAAACTTAGTCTCTAATAAAAACTTAGTAACCAATCATAAACTGTTACACCAGCATTCTTTAGATGGCAAATTCATGAGTCAATGAATCGCAAACCATGTTTTCCAATAGACCCAGATTTTCTTAGTTTCTTTGCAATAAGCAGTCAAAAGCACAAACCTATATTCAGTAATCAATGCTTCAGTAATCAATCTATTTGGAAAAGACCTAGATATGCAATAAATTCAATCCCACTTATCCAAGTTTCAGATTATGAAATACTTTGAAAGCTATCTTAAGAATTATCTGTGAAAACTTTGAGGTACACAAAATTAACCATTTTTTTAAGTCATCTTTTTGCTAACAAATTGCAACAGAGACAACATGAGCTTCTTTGACCTTTAGGAAACCTTGATAGAATAAAAGTTTCATATTTAATGCTGAAAACTCCAAATACATGTCTGTCATAGTTAAACCAACAAACTTAAATAAGCTTAAACACCAAACACATTCCGCCTGCATTCACTTAAAGGATGACCAATTTGTTCCCCATTGTCAACTTTTACCTGGGACACCAATGGGGGAATCTGAAGTGGGTGATTCAAGGGGGTGCTCATCACTCCTTGACATCGAGGGTGGAGGATGGCATAGAAGCCAGTTATGTAGGTTGCATGGAAGATGATGCAGAAACAGGAGGAGGGGGAGAAGCAGGCAGAAGAATGGAAGTGCCAAAAGGCAGAGAAAGAGGATTCCTGGTTCTAAACCTTGTCACCGGGAAAGAGGAGACCCCATGTTTATTTGTTTGTTTGTTTTCCACCAAAGTGGAAATAAGGAGTCTATGTCAGGCTAGAGAAGACAGGGAATTTCCCTGAAGCAAATGGAGTTTGGGAATATTCTTTAAAGTCCATGTGCCAAGGTAGACTACCCATAGTTGGCTCCAATTAAGTCCATGTGCCAAGGTACACTACCCATAGTTGGCTCCAATTAAAGCCATTAACACAGGAAATGAATGAGGGAGAGGTCCCCACATCTATTAGGAGGAGGAACAGAGAGAAAGAGTCAGCATCCCCTTTGTCAGGGATGGCCTATGTTTCCTCTAGCAACTGTGTTCCATCAGGAGGAGGCCTGTTAGGACATCCGCTATGTCAGGAGGGAGTTTACTAGCCAAACACATTAGAGCAAATACATTCTGCAACAGGCCTTTTGGCCCAGGTCCTCACTTAGAGCTGTGAAGGCCTGGACCTAGGGTGCCTCCATCCATAGACCCTGTTTCCTGCAGAAGAGATCTAACTGCTAGAACTTACTAAGGCCACGCAGTGTTACATGACATCACCTCTTTCCTAAAGTTTGCAATCCAAATTGTTTCTAGCAGGTTGAAGAGGCATCCCAAGGGAGAGTCCTTGGGGACTGAGAAGAAGGTCCCATCCTCCTCCTAGAGAGAGAAAAGTAGAAAAAGTCCATTACCATGAAAATCCCCCCCAACTCCCAGGTGGTGTCCCACACGCAGGATATATCAGAGGTCCCTGAGGTGTCAAAGTGACCCGAGGCGAACTTCAAACAAAATTGCTACGATCACCAACCAGCCCCTAAGGGCCTCTGTGGGAGGGATGCCGGCATCCCTCCGATTTCCCATTGCATCCTAGGCTACAAATAGGTGTGGGCAGATGGACCTACTTTGCCTTGCTGAGAAGGCTGAAGAAAACACCATGTTTAACCCATGGAAAATACTGGGAAAGTTTTACAAGCGGGAATTGCCCAAGTTTGTCATTTACGTAGTAGTTAGCAGAAGACATTGACCCAAAACAGTGAAGACAGAAACCCATCATGATCCAAGTGGCATTCCAACACATACAGTCTTTACATTCCAACTTCCTAGGAAATGGTTCCCGGCTGGGGAACATTTTAATTCAATCAGGTACTGGTTTCACCAGCAACAGAAGAGGTCCCGCAGCCATAAGTGACTAGACCATGGATGTGGAGGGGATCACGTTAGACCAATGAGGAGGAAACTTCTGCCATATTCTAAAGATTGGAATCCATGCTAGTCATACAGATGTCTGTTCCATGCCCACGACAGACAACAATATATAAGGACAGGAAGAAAGAGAGGGCACAAGTTTCTGGGTATTTTTACCATTCCTGCCTGGGGACTCACTTCCAGCCAAAAGGCAGGCTTTCTCCTCCCCATAGAGTAGCCACGGGCTACAGGAGTACAGCCTGAGCAATAGACAGGAAAGTGTTCTAATAAGACCAGACTCCTTGAAAAGCCTCTGAAATATGAGTAAAGGAAGAAAAGAGAAACACTCACCACATTTGCACTGAAGCTCAGAGTCCAGATGAAAAGACTCACAACCCCATATAGGCGCCAAATGATGAGGCTGGGCGGGGGGCGCATATTATAGAGCTGACAGCCAAGAAAGAATTCTTGAAGACATCTTTGATGCAGAATAAGTGATTTCATTAAATCGCGGGGACAGGACCTGTGGGCAGAAAGAGTTGCATTGGTGTTGTGAAGAGTGACTGGTTATATACCATGGGGTTGGGGGAGATAAAGTCAAGAGGAATTTTCTAAAGGGATTTTTATATGCTCAAGTAGACTCCCACATTACTAGAGGTCTAGCTGTTGTCAAGCTAAGGTTGTTTTCTCCTCTAGCAAAGCATTAACATTCAGACTGTAGGGAATTCCTGGAGAAATGTTATACTTTATACTCCATATGCACTTCAAGTATTTGTCAATGGGCTGCAGGTCATAATGAAATTTAACGCCATCTGACTTTTCCTTCTTGCCTTTGTTCCCCATATCACTAGGGAGGTAGGTGATATTTGGGCTCCAGGAAACTGAGTATAGGATGCTAGAGATTAGGCTATTGATAAGATCACCTTTTCCTCCTAATTTTCTAGGATATAGGTAAACTGATGGAGGACTGTGATTTCTATCACTTAACTCTTTGTTTTCTTTCCTTTCCTTTGTTCTTGGGCAGCCAGGAGTGCCTGAGGAATGTCACACAGATCCCACCTCTGGCTCGGGGAGCATGTTAGCATGTGCTCTGCCCTCAGCTTGCCTTATGCTCCCTCATCAGGAGCACTCCCCAGCAGGCCTTCTCTGGGGAGGGGAGGGGAAGGGTGCCAGGGCCTGGGGTGGGTCCCTGGGAGGGCCAGGATCTGGGCTCCATGAGCAGCACAGGGCACACTCTGTCCTTCCCTACCAGGAATGTCCTCTTTCAACTATCTCCCATTCCCTACCCTTCCCTTCCCTTCCCCTTGGAGAACCACAAGCAGCATGGGCTCTGTTGATGCGAGGCATTCTCTGTTTTCATCAGGTGCAGGAAGGGGGCCCCACCACACTTAATCCGCCAGGCACCTAGGCCCCAGCTGAGAGGCTTCTAGAGGTCAGAGATGACAGCTGGTCCAGATCAGAGACCCATGACCACACACAGTGATAACCAGGGGGAAGAGACTGTGAAGAGAGTCCCCGCCAGAGATGTGGAGATATGGGGAATGCACCCTCTCACCTCCCAGACCTTACGGCCCCTCATCTTGCATAATCCTGACCTGGAGGAAAGAGCAGAGAGCTTGCCATGATCTTCAGCATGAGTTGCTGGCAATTGTCTCACCCTTCCAGGATTTGGCAAAGGATAAGTCGCTCCACCCTGGGGTGAGCCATTGGCCACAGAGACCATAAATAGCATCCCCCAGAAGGCTCTTCATTCATCTTCTCTTTCAGGGAATATCTGGAGAGGTGCCTGCTTCCTCAGCCCTGAAGTCATGGCCCTAGGTCTCCTGTGGCTGGGCCTTGTCCTGCTGGGGGCCCTGCAGACCCAGGCCCAGGATTCCACCCCAAATCTGATCCCAACCCCGCCTCTGCACAGGGTCCCTCTGCAACCTGACTTCCAAAATGAGCTGGTAAGGGGCCTGGGAGGGCTAGGTGCAGGGAGGCCCTGGGAAGAGTGTCAACAGAGGGGAGGAGAGGCAGGATGGGCTCAGGCTTTAGCTCCATGTGCTCTCGGGTGCCCTGATGGAAGGCACACCCCATGCTCCCATCCCCACCCAACCTTGCTGACAAGAGGGTCAGCTGAGCAGACTCTCCTGGTCTACACTCTCTTCCATAATCCCTGCAGTCCATGCAAGGTGGGAACATCTTCAGGCCCTCTACATGATGAGGAAACTGAGGCTCAGGGAAGCCAGCTGGCCACTTGCCAAGTGTCACCCTGTCCCTGACACACTCAGGGCTCCCGCCTGGCCTGATGGTCTCCAGCTCCTGCCAGGCTCATCAGCCCAGCCTGTGTGGCCAGCTGGGTCCCAGCAGCCCAGTTAGAGGGGCTTCTGGTTGAGGCCCAGGCTGCCTAGAGGTGCCTGCAGGGATGGAGCAGGAGGGCCCCCTGGGGCTGCTCCTGGCTCTGCCTATCATCAGCCCCCATTGTAGTTCCAGGGGAAATGGTACGTCTTGGGACTGGCAGGGAAGGAAATTCATAAAGAAAAACACAGCCAATTGAAGATGTACACCATCACCTATGAGCTGAACGAAGACAACAGCTACAATGTCACCTTTGTCCTGCCCTGGTGAGATCCATCACCTCCTAGGGGAACATGGGGGGCCCAGAGGGCTGCCGTGGGGGTCTGAGAGGCAGACTGATGTCATAGCCGAGGGCTGACCATAGCTGAAAGATGATAATTCATCCTACCGCTGGGTACTGGATCCCTATATTTATTCCTTCTTTCATTTACTAAATCAACATTTCTTGGTCATTTCAGCACAGACACAAAACAGTACTGGGGTTGGACAAAAGCGGTCATCAGTGACAAGACAAAGAGAGCTCGGGGTGTCCTAGAATAGGAGGAGGGTCGGTGGATCCAGCCTGGAATCCCACCTTGAGCTCTGTCCAGGGCTTCCAGGGAGGTGGTCTGTGGGCTGGGCCTTGAGAAACCAACTTGCGTCAGGAGACCTGGGACCTTTATGGCAGGGCTGCTGGACTGAGTCAGAGAGAGCCACTTCTTCAAGAAATAGCAAGCCATCTCATGGCCGCCCTGAGCAGGAGCTGATGAGCAGTCTGGAGGGTGGGGGGGTGGCCACCCTGGCAGGAGCCTCAGGTACTGGTGAAGAGCAGGTGTGGCTGTAGCAGAGAGAGGAATGATGGTGTGCAGCCCAGGAGGCTGATCAGTCATAGGTGGGAGATGACCAGAGCAGGGGCAGATTAGGACCTAGAGAGGAGAGCCAAGGATTCCGCAGCGCCCCTGGGCTTCTGGCTCTGGCACTTGGGGATGGGGCTAGAGCATCGGTCATGGAAGGAGCAGAAGAAGGGCAGGTGTGGGGGATCAGCTCTGGGTTCCCAGGGGACCAGATGGGATGCAGGTGAGAGGTCAGGGTTGGCCCAGCAGCTAAGGGAGTCTTTGGCATCCAGCAGACTGGAGCCTCTGTTGATTCCCCCAGGAGAGGTTATAGAAGGAAGCCATAAGATAGGCATAGGGCATAGGGGACCCCTGGATGGCTTAGTCGGGTAAGCCTCTGACTTTGTCTCAGGTTATGATCTCACAGTTTTGAGTTTGAGCCCTGTGTAGGGCTCTGTGCTGACAGTTCACAGCCTGGAGCCTGGTTTGCATTCTGTGTCTCCCTCTCTCTCTCCCCCCTCTCCCACTTCGGCTCGCACTCTCTCTCTCTCTCTCTCTCTCTGTCTCAAAAATTAATGAACATTTAAAAATTAAAAAAAAAATAGGAGACAAATGCTGCGGGTGAAGGGGACAGTATGGAGGGAAGGCCACCAAGGGGAAACAGCCTCGAAGAAGGAAGACAGTAGATGCAGAGGGAGAGTCTGAGCAGCTCAGGTGGCTCAGGGCAGAGTAGGCAGGGACAGGCAGGGATGGGCTCAGCGGGGAAGAGACAGGCCCATCTGAGGGGTGGCGTGCGGGCCTCCTGCTGTGGCAGGGTGGGGTGTCACCCTCTTACCCACCCATCTCTTGCTTCCACAGGATCCAGCGCTGTGACCACTGGATCACAACTTTCCTCCCAAGTTTCCAGCCAGGCCAATTCAACCTGGGCAACATTGAGCGTGAGTCCTGAGTGGAGTGGGTCTCCACGGGCAAGGACCTCCCTGCCCCTCCACACAGACACCATCCTGTGGTACCAGGGGAGGAACCAACAGCTCCCTCTGCTGGGAGGGCTGATCCCTCACTGTCCACCATGCAGGTTACCCTGGAATCCAGAGTTACACTGTACAAGTGGTGGCCACAGACTACAACCAGGTTGCCATGATTTTCTTCAAGAAAGCTTACAAAAACCAGGAGTTCTTCATGGTCACCCTCTATGGTGGGTCTTACCCCCTGGGACCCGGCTCTTGTTCGTGCTGGGGGAGAAGAGGCCCACGACACCCAGCCCCCAAGGTCCCCTTCACTCTGAGCCCTGGGAGGCGGGAGAGAGGTCTTTCCACAGACCCCTCAGGAGGGAGGGGTCTGAGGCATCATTCACAGGTTCCACAATATTCATGGAGCTTTCGCCAGCCACTCACCAGCCATCTTGGCCACAGGGAGGACCAAGGAGCTGACCCAGGAGCTGAAGGAAAACTTCATTAGCTTTGCCAAATCCCTGGGCCTCACCGATGACCACATCATCTTCCCAATCCCCAACGGTAATCACCAGCTGGGGGGAGGAGAAGGGCACATGGGGACTGTCCAGGCCTGATGTTGCTTCACTAAGGAACGGGGGAGAGGAGGGAGACAGAGCCCTGCTGTGGTCACTGGAGGCCCAGAAGCCACTTCAGGTTCAGGAAGACCCTGCCACAATCAGGGTTCTGGGCCCCTAGTGCTCCTCCCTCACCCTAGCTCGGGCCTGCCCACATGAGAATTGCAGGCATGGGGCGAAGCTTCCTCAGTTCTCCTTGCCTGGCCACCTCCCCCTTTGCCCTGGGACTGGCTCACTACTGACTTGGGAGGCACCCTTGTCTTCAGGCAGCCTGGCCTGGGCAGGTGCCTCCCAAAGCCTGAGGGTCTGTCAGGACTCAGCAGGTAAACAGGCAGAAGGCTTGGTGCCCAAACAGGAGTGTGGCTGGGCCTCACCTGCCTCCTTTGGAGAACGGGTGTCACCCAGGTCTGCTTGTCCTCAGGCCTCTCCTCCAGTCCCCTGCCCCATCTTCCAACCCTCTTCTGTACCATCTATGAAAGGAGCCCCGGAGCTTCTGTGGCTGGACCAGGCTGAGGCCCAGGGTAGCCCAGGGGCAGTGCAGGGGCCCTGGAGGTCAGGGATCCCACACACACCCCTGCCCATGCTGACCACTCTGTCCCCCACAGATGAGTGCATTTATAAGTGAGCAAGTGTGCGGTAAGTATGGCTACAGAGGGGGCTGATGGGAGCCAGGGTGCAGCTGGGAGGGGCTTCCAGGTCTGCCTTTGTCCCACCTGCCCAGCACTGCTGCCCTCTCTATTCCCTTGACGCCCTCTCAGGTGCCCTCGGGCTCTCTCCACCCCATCCCCCTCTCGCCAATCTCTGCCCAGGGCACCGCCCAGCTGTCCCCACCAGCCTGGACCAGTGAGAGACCCAGGGGACCCTTCTCACTGCACAGCTCACCAGCTGCTTCCCAGGCTGCCCTATTCACAGAACCCCTCCTTGTTGCTAATAAACACATGCCCCCCAGTCCCAAGTCTGTGCTCCTTGACTTCTGGGCCCTTTGAGGGGGATAAAGAGCAAAAGGCAGGCTCCTATTAGCATCCCTCCCAGGAACTGTGGTCCCCTGGAAGGGATGAAGGCCACAGAAGCAGAGTCCAGCTCTGACTAAACACTCCTGGCTCCAACCCCAGGCCCGGCCCCAGACCAGCAGCTGCCCTCACTTGCCCCTGCCTCCCAGGACACTGAGGGGGCACATCTCACACTCATGTCCAGCCACCTGAAGCAGGTCCAATGGCAGAGGCCCAGGCCCAGGGAGATGGAGAGGGTTGGAGGGCTGAGGTGCTGTCACCCCTACCTTATCAGGACCCCGTGGATGCTGGAAGATTGCAATAGAGGGGTGCACAGTGGGTGAGGCAGAAGGTTGCCCAGCTGGATACCATGCCAGACACAGAGTGTCACCAGAGGTGGTCCCTTTCCCTCTGCCAGCCCCCTATGGGCCCACTGCTGGGTGGCAGTGTCCATGCCAACCACATTCTGAGTGCTGCCCCTCACCCACATCCCTCTACCATGAGGACCTCTGGAGAACCTGGGGCAAGGCCAGGGGAGGCAAGGATGAAAATGAATATGCTGCCAGGAATCCAGATTCTAGAAGACTCAAGGGTTCCAGCCTTACACCCCTCATTTGGCCGGGCCTGTGTCTGGGGCCTGACCAGCCTCTGTCCACCCCTCTGTGTCTACATCACATGTTTGAACCCCCTCCCTGGTCTCTTCTCCCCTTGCAAGGTCAGAGGCTGGAGGGGGCGAGGCTCTGAAGAAACCCAGGCTTATCCGCCCCACAGACTTGCATACTTACCCCTTCACCCTTGGGTTGGGGGAGTGGGGAGATAACTGGAGCTCTGAGCAGTGCTGGCCTCAGCCTCCAGGGGGCAGGACAGGGTTGACTGCTACAGCCTCAGGAGTCTGGGTCAGATCCAGGAAGAGACCAGCTTGCTGCAGCCTGGGTTGAGGGACGGATGGAGGCTCTGCCCAAGTCCAGAGACACAGAAGGGCACCCAAGGGACTGCTGGCTAGAACGCCACTAGCTGGCCGAGGGGGCGGCAGGTGCACCCAGCACGCCCGGGGCTTGGGCTCCACTTTGGGCAACAGCCAGTTTCTTTGCCTTGGCCCAAGCATACAGCTTCCTGCCACCATTCGGGGCCTCCTGGGTCTTCCAGGATCAAATTCTTAGGACGCAAATGGGCTTTGTGTTTCTTCCTGGAGTCACTGGATTTTACTGGTTTCCTATTGCTGCTATAAGTTTTCACACACTGGCAGCTCAAGACAACACGCATTTGTTCTGTTACAGTTCTAGAGGTCCCAAGTCTGAAATCACTTTCACTAGCTAAAATCAAAGCCTCAGCGGGGCGGCACTTCCTCCAGAGGCTCTGGGGAGAATCTCCCTCTTTAACTTGGGGGTCTTTCTTCCTTAAAGACAGCAGTGTGGCATCTCCAAACCTCTCTCTCTCTCTGGTGATGTCATCACATGGCCTTCTCTCTTGTCTGCAGACAAATTTCCCTTGGACTCCCTCTTTATAGGGACACTTATGATTACATTTTGGGCCCACCTGGCTAATCCAGGGTAATCTCCCCCTCTCAAAACACGTCATGTAGGGGCACCTGGGTGGCTCAGTCGGTTAAACGCCCAACTCTTGGTTTCAGTTCAGGTCATGATCTCACAGTACATGGGTTCGAGCCCCACATTGGGCTCTGCACTGGCAGAGTGGAGCCTCCTTGGGCTTCTCTGTCTCTCTCTCTCTCTCTCTCTCTCTCTCTGCCCCTCCCTGGCTCATGCTCTCTCTCAAAGTAAATAAACTTAAAAAATTAAATAAACAAATAAAAACGCTTCATGTGATCACATCTGTACAGGCCCTTTTTCCACATAAGGTACTGCTCTCAGGTTCTCAGGATTAAGATCCAGGTATCTTTGAGGGTGGACCACCACAGTGGGCTTAGAGAGGGAATGATGGCAGGGCTTGTGGGCTAGGGAGACAGAGGTGAACAGGGACCCCAGAAGCAGGGCAGCACCCCGGCACACGGCATTCCCCCATCAGCACTGGAGGGAGCTGGTGGCTGTTTTGTCCTGTGGTCCGGTTTGTGGGCCTTAACCACAGGAGTGAAGTGGGCAAAGGGACAGGCCCTCCCTGGGACCACAGCAGCCTCCAACCAGGAGCCCTCACTTGCCCTTGGAGGTGGGTGGACTTGGGCCTCATGCGACCCTGTGCAGGCTCCACGCATGCGCATTTACAGCCACCTGCTGCATCCGCGTAGTAGGTGTACCTGCGCGTGCCTTGGCGCGTTTCTCAGAAACTGCCTGTCTCTCCGGGTTTTTTAGCCCATCCCATGTGCCCTGGATTCAGCATGCTTCTCCCCCGGTCTGTGGGCTCACACATAGAGTCAGGGCCTGTGATCCCAGGCGTGGTTTCAAACTGAGAGAAAAACATGTGCCCGTGGTTTTCTTTGGCTGTCTCATGCTTACAAGGATAAATGTGTTTGGATTATGTCAGCATGTCCACGTGTGTGATCTGTGTTTCTGCCACGTCTCTGCAGACCTGCGTGCCACATGAAGATACAGGTGTTTCTATGCCAGGCAGGGCACCTGGGGCTCCGCTCTCTTGGTCGGTGAAATGCTTGATCCTAAGGGGGACCTCTAACCCCTCAGCCAAAGGCGGATGCCCAGCCCTCTTTCTCAGCCCTGCCCACTGGTTGAATGCAGGCCTCACCTCCACCCAAGCCGGTTCAGGGAGAAGGCCAGGCTGCCAAGAGTGCAAGTCCGTGGTGGCTCTAATTGCAGGCGGTGGACTCAACCTCACCTCTACCTTCCTCAGGTGACATGACCGGGCAGCTTCTGGGGCAGAGAAGATCCCTCCCCGTTGTCATCATTTGGGACATATCCAGGTCCCCGTTGGGGCCCGACATCGCAGGCTCAACAATGGAAAGCAGCGACAGTCCGGTTGCTCCGACAGCCAGCGCCAGGCTGAAGGTGGAGGCGCCAGATGGACAAGCCTAACTCCTATCCCAAGATGTCCTGCCCACAGGAACTACCGGTGTGAGCCCAGGACCGGGCTGCTGCTTCCATAGGGCCTCCTGGCAGAGTCCCAGTCCCCTCTCGCCTGGAACACGGGTCTGGCTCAGCTGGACCCCTGGCCAGGATCACCCTGGGTCCAGCTGAGCTGGGTGCTTGGTGGGTGACTTTCGGCATGCCTCCCTTTCTCAGCTGGTAAAAAAGGGGTGGGGGATGATGGCCAACCTTATCCCGAAGCCGCACGCAGCCCTGTGCCAACCCAGACCCTGACTCTCGCTGAGGCTGTGAACGTTTATCTTCTGAAGCCATAGGGAGCCTTAGAAGTCACGCGTCTCAGAATTTGCCCACGCGGAGGCTCCGGCTCAGGAACTCGCAGGTCCCCACCCGCAGGAAGGGCACAGTGGAGGCTGCCCCCACCCCTCGGCCGGGCTCGCTCGCCCTAGCTGAGGGCCTGCGCCCCCACCACCTAGGCTCCTCAGCCAGCGGCCGGGATAGCCACGCCCGGCGGCCTGGAGAGGGGCGGGGCTCAGAGCTCGACTGTGAGGCAGGGTGTGGGCGGGACGCGAGGGCGGAGTCTGACGGGCAGGGGAGGAGTTCTGGCGGCGGGGCGGGGTGGGGGCGGAGCTCGGGCCGCGCGGTTCCGGCCTTGGGGGCGGGGCCGCGGGTGCCGGGCCCCGTTCCGCCGCGCCGTGCCACTCTTCCGGCCCAGCGTTCCATCCGGCGCCGCCACCTTCCGCCCGGCGCCGGCTCTCGGCGCGACGGTCGCCCCGTTCCGTCGTCGTGCTGCCCTCGCGGCGCCGGAGCCCGCAATGTCGGGCCCCAACGGGGACCTGGGCATGCCGGCGGAGGCGGGCGTGGAAGGCGAGGATGACGGCTTCGGGGAAGCAGGTGACCCAGGGGGGCTGCTGGAGCGACCTTTGCTTTCTCAGGGCTGCCTCCTGGAAAGGAGAATCGGGGTCGGACTGGGGACTTGGAAGGGACCGCAGAGCCCTCCCACCCCTCGCTCCTGGGTGGGTTGCAGCTGCGGGCGCTGGCTGGAGGTTCAGGGCGAGCGTCAGTGAGTGGGTCCCTGGAAACCGCAGCACTGGAGAACTGCGGGCAACCGGCCCCGTTTTACAGATGGGGAAACTGAGACCGCTTCAGGGTCACTCGCCCTTTTGGCATCTGCTCCAGCCGCTTCCTCCAGCCCCTGTGGCGAGGGAAGTTCCTGAAGGGGCTGGGCGAGTGGGCCGTTTTGGCTTAGCGGGAGGGGCTGTCTGGGTGGGCGAACCCGCCCTGCTGAGTCAGCATCCCCAGCCACCTTTGCTGTGATCTGGAGTCTTGGCGAATGCGACCTGCTTACCGAGCAGCCTGTTGCCTACACAGCGCTGCGGGGGAGGGGGCGGATGGGTGGTGGAGAGAGAAGCATCAGCTCCCCTCTCACCTTTGGGAGCCTCAGCTTCCCCGTCTGTAAAGTAAGAATAATAATGTGTCTCCTGCATTGAGAGGTGTCAGGATTCAATGAAAAAACAAATGGAAAATAGTAGGTTCGAAGCATGCAAGTGAGCAGTTATTATTCTCTTTAGTGTAATAAAGATGGGTTTCTCAAGTCGGAAGACAGGACCTAGTGAATGTAAGAGAAGTATGGAGTCTGCTTTTTGTTTTGTTTGGATAACAGCTTTATTGAGCTATAATTCACATACTATATAATGTATCCATTTAAATTTTACATGTCAGTGGGTTTTAGGATATTCAGAGTTGTACATCCATCACAGTAGTTTTAGAACACTTTGATCACCCAGGGTCTGCATTTAATAAAAAGGTAGAGGGCCTCCCACAGGGTGGCAAATGGTGGACTGGCCAGTGTTCCCTAGGCACCGCAGGTCAACAGTGGCCAGATGTGTCAAACGGGGCCCACTGCAGTGGTGGGAGTGATCTGGAAAAGCCACTCAAGTGTCACAATGAGTAGATGTTGGCAGGTTCACAGGACTTGGTGCAGTGGGGAGGAGGCTGTCCCAGGCAGATGGCAAAGCTTAGAACTAGGAAGTGCCCTTGACATGGATAAAGCCTGGCCCCAGTGGTGTGGAAACACTCGCCTCCCCCATCCTGCTTCGGGCCTGTGTCTCATGACACAAAATGTGCAGTGTTGATAATCATCATCTACTAAGTACTTGTCGCGGCCAGACCCTGAGTTCTTAATGTATTTGAATCCTTACAACAACCCAGTCCTTATTCCCTTCCCAAAAGATGCAGTCACTTGCTGGGGCAGAGCAGAGCTGGGAATGAAACCCGTGTGCCCCTGCTCTCTCTAAATCTTGGCTATGCCACCAACCAGCTGGAGGATCCTGGGTAGGTCCCTTCCTTCTTGGGCCTCGGTTTCCCCATCTGTACCACAAGGGGGTTGGACTCTTAAGATCCAGCAGAGACTTTCCAGGACTCTGTCCTCTGGGAGGTGTGCCAGCTCTGGGTGATGGTGGTTCCCCATCCCCCCACCCCCCCGAAGGCAGACACACTTGCACCCATATTCCAGACACACTCCTCCAGCCCTGGCCTTTTCCAAACACTGCCAGCTGCTTCCCCTCTGTCCCAAGCTGGCACCTGAGTGTATCTGAGTCATGGGCTGGCTCAGAACTGGGTCCGCAGTGGGCACAGGCCCAGCCCTTGGATCCTAAGGGACATTGTGTTGCTGAGAGGCAGGTCAGGAGTGGCCATGGAGGAGGGAGTGATGGTTTCTGGCGGACACCAGGGAAGGCTTCTTAGAAGAGGCGTTTTGAGCTGGTCCTTGAATAGCTGTTGTGGTTGAGGCATTCTGAGTGGCAGAGACAGGTGAGCAAAGGCAGAAAGGCTAGAAAGTCAGAGCCTTCATTCATTCATGCATTCATTCATTCATTCATTCAACAAGTGCTTATAGTGTGGCAATGAGGGCGTCAGGGGAACAGCAGTGAACACGAGAGCATTCCCCCTCTCAAGAGCTCTGCAGTCTGGTCGGGGAGACACAGCAGCACACGTAGCAGTCAGGCCAGAGGTGAAGGAGGGCAGTGGAGGCATGTGGAGGGCAAGGAGGTCAGACATAGAGGCTTGATCCCGTCTAGGGCATTGGGAGGTCTCTCTGTGGCAACACCCATGCTAAGACTTGAAGGAGGAGAGGGGGAGGGAAGCAAGACAGGAGAAGGACGCCCTGCAGGCAGAGGCAACAGCAGCATGTTTTAGGGGCCCCGAGGTGGGCAAAAGCGGGTGAGGAAAGGGTGAGGAAAGGAAAGGGTATGGGAGACGGAGCTAGAGAGGGGGAGGGGCCTTGGGGCTTGGGAGGTTCTTTTCCCTCAGGGCAGAGGGAGCCTCAGAAGGGCTGGAGAGTAGAGCCTGCCTGGGGACTGGGGTTTTGATTGCCCGGCAATGACTCGGGAAGGTGGGCCCTGGCCTCCAGGCAGCTGATGCAGGAAGTGGAGAGAAAACTGGCATTGGCAGGACAATGTCTGGCAGACCTCCCCCCACCACCCTAACCATAGAAAAAAGGATGGTGCCCTAAGGTATTATGTCCCCAAAGCCTTTCACTTTTGGCATCCACCCATTTTCCCGACGGTGACACCGAGGCTCAGGAAGGAATAGGGACTTGCCCAAAAGCCCATTTGTCCCCCAGGTTGGGACACAGTGTGGGTGGGGATGTTTGTGAGCCCCGAGGAGACACAGAACCTTGGCTCTCTTTTGCCTTCCTCCCAGAATATGCTGCCATCAACTCCATGCTGGACCAGATCAACTCCTGTTTGGACCATTTGGAGGAGAAGAACGACCACCTCCACGCCCGCCTCCAGGAGCTGCTTGAGTCCAACCGGCAGACACGCCTTGAGTTCCAGCAGCAGCTCGGGGAGGCTCCTAGCGATGCCAGTCCCTAGGCTCTGGGAGCCTCCAACCAGCCCCAACCCTGTCTTCCTGGGCTAGGCTGTGGCCTGGGCACTCACCACCTGGCTTAGATACCTTCTTAAGGGCGGGTCTGCAGGTCCCTCTAGTAGGTCTGCCTGCCTGGGCCACCCTTCTGGTACTTCCTTTGGCATGCCTGGGCCAGCCCCCAACACCTGACGTCCCCTCCTGGGGTCAGGTGTGGGCCTGCGACCCACCCACCTTGCCTGCCTGCCCAATTCCAGGACACTCCCCACTCTGCCCAGGCCTTGAGCATCCACATTAAATGGGTCTCCAACATCACTGTGCCTCTCCTCTGTATCCTGGGGTGAGGACCCCACTGGCCACTAGCGGTGAACAGGTCAGTGGAGGCATTCCAGGCACTGATCATACACTGATGGCTCACGGGCCTGCTGGTAGGCCTGGGGTTCTTGGCTTTCTTGTATTTCTGGACACAGAGGGTACAGGTGAGGCAGGGCTTCCTCCCCACCTGGTGCACTCCTGGCCAGCAGCTGCCTCCTCAGCCCAGCCCGTCAGATACGCTGTGTGACCCAATATGATACACTCAGCTTCTCTGGGTACTAGGGCCTTTCACTCAGCCAGCCAACAGCAATTCATGCTGTGTAACCTTGGCCATCATCCTCTTGCTCCTGGCCTCAGTCTTCTCCACTGGCCAATAACAGGTTGGTCTGGCTGTCTATCTCTAAGGGTCATTCCAAATGGGGAAATAGCCCGTGGAAAGAGCCAGCTCAGCCTCGGCCCCGTTCACAGATGATTCATCTTAGGGTCGCCTGACAAGGAGGGGTGGGACCAGAGGAGTGGGGAGGGTCCCCACTCCTGCACTTAAGCTCCCACGGGGTTCAGGTGGACAGAAAGGCCAGCACAGAGCCAGAGCTCAGGCCCAGGACCAGTTGTATGGCCTTCAGCAAGTCACTTGACCTTGCTAGGCCTCTTCACCTGTTTCTTCACTTGTAATTTGGAGATAACAAGAAGACCTGCCCCCTAGGGTCCAGACTCTGAAGGCTGAGGCAGATCTAAGTTGAAGGTGCTTTCCCTAGCCCCGACCACCTCATCAAGAGGGAAGCAGACTCGGGGAGGTGAAGTGCCTTGTGACCTCAGAGTCCCTGGTTAGGGAGCCCGTCTTTGGCCTTCCAGCTCAGCCACCACACCGTGCCCAAAGAGGGTGGGTTCTGGCTGAGAGCTGGCAGGGTTGCCCCCTCACCCTGTCCACCCAGACAGAAAGGCTGGTGGGCCCTGTACAGCCAAACTACCTTCTTTTATTAGATTTTCAGTAAAAACACCAACCATGTCAAAATTTCCACACAGACTTCTAAAAAGCAAAGCAGACCTAGACCCAGACGGGATGGGCATGAGGAGCTCCCTCTATCAGGTTTTGAGGCGGGTTGAACGCCGGGGAAGTGGGGGAGGAGGGGGTTGGGCCGTCACCTTGCTGGGGGTTTTAGCTGTGTCCTGGGTGCTGGGCTGGGTGGGTGCGCGGCCACCAGAAGTGAACAAAGCAGTCAGGGCGTTCCGGGCGTTGATTGCACACCGGCGGCTCACGGGCCTGCTGGTAGGGCTGGGGTTCTTGGCCTTCTTGTATTTCTGGACACAGAGGGTGCAGATGAGGCAGGGCTGCCTCCCCACTAGGTACGCTCCCTGCCAGCGGCTGCCTCCCCAGCCCGGCTGACGCTGCAGCGGACACACTGTGTGATGCTACGCGATGTCCTCAGCCTCCCCGTGCCAGAGCTCTGGAGCTAACAGCCTGGCCCTCGGCTTCGCCCCCCCCCGCCCCCCACCCCCCGCCCCCCACCCCCCGCCAGGACAGCAGAAAGAGCTGGGCACTACCCCTGTTCTGATTCCCTCTGTGGGCAGGGCCTTCTGTTGGGGGGTTGTGCCCCAGGGCTGAGGCCTTACCCATCAGCCAGGGCGGGTGGGGCAGGAAGCCTGGCTCACCTGCAGGTTCTCGAAGTGGGCCAAGGACTTGCAGTGGGAGAGCTGTGCCCCCGAGTTGCTGTGGTAGAACTTGTGGCAGATGCGGCAAATGTACCCCATCACGGGCACCAGGAAGTCCACACCTGTAGGACGGCAGCATCTGTGCACTCGTCCCTCCAGGCCAACCCGTGTCCCGCCCTCCCTAGGGGCCCATTTGCTCACCCAGCCTCTGAGTGGGACGAGGGGAGGCGGGGTCAGGGCTTGGGTCTTACCGTATGCAGTACTGGGGCTATAGGTCTCTGAGCCTTTCCACTCCTCTATGGATATATCTCTGGACCTCACCTGGAAATAGGCAAGTGTGGGCCTCAGTTCTGACTTCCCTGAGCTCTTCGACACCACTCCCTTGATACCCAGGAGGATGATCCCCAGGAGGTCGTGGGTGGCATTCTCTGAGCCTTTGCACATGCCTATCCTGCCAGAGTGCCCTTCCCGACCTAGACTGTTTTGGGTTCAGCTCCATCAGTCCCCTCCTCCAGGAAGCCCTCCATAATCCATGCCAGGCGTGCCCGACACATCCCAAGTGTCGTCTCTGAACTCCATAACAACCTTCTACACTTCACTCATTTTAGAGAAGAGGAAGCAGGTCCAGGCACAGTAACTCACTGGCCCAGGGTTTACGGAGGAGCAGCGTATTCAACCCTGGTGGGCCCCAGGCCCTCGTGACATTTCTACCCACGAGCCCCCTGCCAGCTTCCTGAATTCCTATCTGATGTCGCAGTGACCTGCTCGGGTGACTAAGGACCCCTCCTCCTACCTACCAGACATGAGCCCCTTCCAGACGGGGCCATCTGATTCCAGCCACAGCAGCCCATGCTTAGTAGCGCCCTCCTCCACTTACCAAGCAAACAAATGTGCCTTCCAGGAGTGACAACCACTCCCATTTGCCACCCCCGCCTCAGGCCGGGCTTCGGCCCTTCCTTAGAGCCTGAGTTGGGACTCTTAGTTCTAAGCAGAGGAAACGGGGGTTGGGGGGGGGGGTGCTCAGAGAAGGCGAGGGGCTTGCCTGAGGTCATACCACGGCCAACTGCTGAGTAACAAAGCGATCTCACATCAAACCTGCATAGGGCTGGAGGCCACCCTTGCGACACTCCATCCACAGCCCCTCCGCGATGCCCCTTTGCCTGGCTCCCCACCCCCCCACCACCCCCGGACTGCAAGGGCAAGCTCTGGGAGGGCAGGGCCAGGCCTTAATCCCCATGTATCCCCACATCAAGCACCAGGGCGTGGCTCAGAGGAGGAGCTGCGGTGTTAGGAGCACGGGCTCTGGCATCTCACTTCCCAACATCCAAGTGGGTGGGTCTCTGCCAGGAAAGTGCTTGGTACGTAACTGGCACACGGTAACTGCTCAAAAAGTGTCGTCTGCTACGGGTGTCATTGTCATCATCACCTTATGCTGACTCTTCTGTGTCCCCTGCATAGTTCCCTCTGTGCCCTTATTGGCCTAAGATGCCCTTTCCCTTCCTCAGTGCAGGTCAAAATTTCAGCCAGATTTTGAGGTCCTCACCCATGTAACCAGCCGCCCTGCAGTCATCGTGATGTGTATTTATACCTAGCCATACAGAATACAGTCCTATTTGTACTAAATTGTGGCACCCGTTAGTGCCTACAAATGTCAGCACTGTGCCCCCTGGCCCCGGGAGGTGGGGCGAGGTCCCGCCTGGGCTGGGAGCCCAGCCTCCAGCCTGCCTCCCACCCCACCTCGCCCCCCAAGTACCTGCTTGCAGAATTCTTCCTCAACCTCGATCTCTTCTTCTTCATCCTCCTCCTCCTCCTCCTCTTCTTCATCGCCCTCAAAGCAGCCCACGGCGTCCACCGTGATGAAGTGGTCCTCATCTTGACCGGCGATCTCCTTCTCAAGCATCTTCAGCTGCCCAGGAGAGTGGGCCAGGGCTCAGGTCAGCTCTGGGCAGCCGAAGCGCCCCACCCCACCCGCCCCACAACTCTGAGCGTCCCAATCCCTCCAGACCTGGTATGAGTTCAGGCTGGGAAAAACCTCAAATTGCTGTGTGGCCCTGGCCAAGGCTCTGTACCTCTCTGGGCCCATGTCCTGTGAGGGAGCTGGGGTTACCTCCTTGGCTTTGTCCTTATGCCCCTGGGACTTCACATGCTCCACAAACTTGCGGGGGGTCTTGAAATAGCGGTTGCAAACAGTGCAGAAAGGTCGCAGGGATTGCTTGGCAATCTGGGGAAAGGAGGGCAGGCCGAGTGGGTGGCAGGCAGTGTCCCCGGGTGCAGCCAGGCTGTGCCCAGTGAGATCGCATCTGCCACCCGCAGACTACCACATCTGTAACCAGCTGGCTGTGCCCCGCCCCTTTACCAGAACATGGGCAAACATATCCACTCCCTGTGCTGTTGGCTACAAGACGGGATGGCAGATGGCAACAGGACAGAGAGAAGACGAGCCGGGGAGAGAGAGTAGCCGCCAAGAGGACCCCACCAGCCCCGTGGCTGAATGACAGGATGAGATGGTGCTTCACCCACTTGGAAAAATGGAGAAACTGAAGCCCAAAGAGGAAACATCGAGAAGCCACGCTTCTGAGTTATGACCATCCAGAGATAAAGAGTGCAATTGTCTTTCCGTCCCCAACCTCGGCTCCCTCCTTCCCAACCCTGGGCTTGGAGATAGATGTGTGGGTACCTTCGCAGCACACAGGCCCTCATACCTTGTGGTCCTGAGTCCTGCGGTGCTGGATCAGGTCCCCCATGTAGTAGACCTGGCAGGTGTTACACCAACGCCTCGGCGGGGGCTCTCTGAGTGACGGCAACCAAAACAAGGGTATACAGTGGGATGCTGTCCTTGTTGGAAAGACAGCCGCTCTCCCAAGATGCTCCCCATAAATGTAATGCAGTTCCAACGGGAGCTTTTTTAGAAACTTATCAACGGTTCTGAGATTCATCTGGAAGAATCCTTAAACAAGAATAATAACCAAGGAGGAAGGAGAGGCAGCCAGTCTGAAGGACTGGCCTCAGGGGGCCAGGTCAGGATTCAAGGGGTGACGTCATCAGGAGACAGTTCGGTGAATCTCCCGCACCTAAAGCCTGTTAACAGACGGGCCACATCCTTCTGCTTTTCTTGTGTCACGAGATCCCAAGCTCATTCTGCACGTGGCAGTTTTGAACCTGTTCTAACCTGATGTTGCATCCTACCTGCTTCCTCGTTCTCATGAATTCCCTGCCGTTGTCCTGTTTATTAGAAGCACTCCACCAAGTGCACAAGCCTGATCTAACTAATCCCGCAGGTTTCGATACTCTAGAAAGTTTCCAATTAAAATCTGTCACCATTACATTACTCTGCAAGGAACATCTTTGTGAGTCATCTTTCTCCTGTATTTATGATTATTTCACCTAAGCATAATTCCTAGGTCCGCAAGCAGGGGGAAGTTTAAAGGTCGAGAGCATACTGCACAACCACGTAGGGAAGTTCTTCTCAAAGAAGCACCTAACAGAGACACCGCTGCCTCTGGAGAGAGGGTTCCGTCACCCAGAGCGTGCGGACAGGGAGCTCCAAGCTGTGACCCTCTGTAAGCGCTCAAGGCTGAGTCCCCAACCACTGCCTCGGGGACCGTCCAGCCTGTGAAGGAGTTTGGTTCGGCCTCCATAGGCTTTGTTTCATCTTGATTCTGAGCTAGCTGCTAACATTTTGAAATTGGGAGATTTCACATACAAAGCTGGGTTTCTAGATTCTCTGGAACAATTAGGAGACCTGGAGCTGTGGGGCAGCTGTTCTGTGACAGAGCCCATGTCCCCCAGCATGGCCTGAGGCAGTGCCTACCTGCTTTCCACCCCCCCCCCCCCGCCCCTCCAGCCCCCCAGCAGGCCTCCATGACTGCCCACAGGGTGTTGAAAGGTCTTGTACCTTCCACCAGGCCTTCTTAGCCCAAGAGCTAGTTTTGGACTCCAGGAGGGCACATATTTTGGGTCAATGAAGCCCCTATGGCAATGAAAAAGGGGTGGCACAGTGTAGCTGTAACCTTAGGCCACAAGGTGACGATCCTCACCATTGTGTGTCCCCACCCCCCCCCCCCAGCTGGGGTCAGCACATATGCCGGAGAAGCAGGGCTCTGTGCCACAACCCACTTCCTTCCCATGTGGGTGGTCCCACTGTTCCTGCCTGGATGGAGCCTTAAGAGACCATCTAGTTCATGAATTCTTACATTGCATCCTTCACCAGGCCATTTTACAGATGAGGAAAACTGAGGCCCGAGGCTAAACCATTAATGGTGCGGAGAGGCCTCTGGCAGAGGGCAATGCTTAACCGAAAGGCGGACCTTGAAGATGGCAGACTCAGGGCCCTTCCCAGCCTCGCCTGACCTGCAAGACTGTCTACCCCCCAGTACAGAGCCTCCGAGATCCCCCACTCACTCGTCCTCTCTCTCCAGGACATCCCGGGGCACGGGCAGCAGGGACAGGAGGCAGGCTTGGCTCATGTGCTGGATCTCCCCCAGACGCTGCTGGTGCTGGGCCCCCGCCATGTGGTCCTGGAACTCCTGTAGCCAGCAGAGCGAAGGATGGGCCTGAAGAACGAGCCCCGGAACAGCGGGCAAGGGTGGAGGAGGAGGCCTCCAACCTCGGCTTCATGGCCACCCCGCCGCTGCCGAAGCCGTCTCCCTTACAACAGCCCCGTGGGGGCCACAGAAGGATGGTGAACTGAGACACCAAGTGGGCACAGAGCGGCCGGAGCTTCTGCTCCTTCCGGAGACTGTGTGGGCCCCTCAAAGGCAGGGAGCAGTCCGATTAACCTCCGGATCCCATGGCTCTGCTCCGGATGACAGAGGTAGCAATAGCCAGGGGAATAATAATTATTGTTATTATTACGAGCCTAAGGCTGTTATTAACGTGCTGCTCGCTCCAGGAGGCGCTTGGGGCTCGTGATTTCAATGTCAGGTCGCTGAATCCTTGGAACCTCCGGGTGAGGTGGGTTCCAAGCGTTTCTTCATCTGATGCATGAGGAAATGGGAGTCATAAAGAGGAGAACTCACCTTCTGAGGTCTACGCAGCTAGTCAGGGCTGATTTATACCCGGTCTGCCGGACTCTAAATTCCTAACTTCTTGGCTGGTCAGGAACTGTTTTCAGGGCAAACGCACAGCTGCCCTGGATGGTGCTCACGGGGCCCTTGTGGCCACTCAGGCGCCGCGGGGAGGCCTGGGCATCCGCCAGAGACACCCTCCACTCTGCCCACCGGCCCTCCCCCCGTGCCGGGGCCTGGCTGGCAGGTACCTGCTGGCTGCTGCAGCTGGCCTTGCAAAGGTAGCAGAAGAACTGGAGGGTCTGCTTCGAGGGTGTGCTGGCGGAGGCAGGGGTGGCGGAGGTAGAGTCACCCGCGCGGGGCACGGGCGTGAGGGGGACTGTGCTGAAGGCCCGGCTGTCACTGCTCTGCAGGATGGTGACCTTCAGGGAGCCCCCGGCACCCCACACCTGCACCGGGAACAGGGGCAGAGCTACCACCAGGTGGGCACCTACGGTGGGCCAGGCTCTGTGCTAAACACCCGCGAGCAGGGTCTTACTGGGCCCTCCTGACAGCCCGCTTCACAGATGGGGACACTGAGGCACTGAGCACCAGGCCCACAGAGCTAGGCAGTACTACAGCCGGGACTCAAACCCAAGCCCACCCAACTGTGAAGTCCACCCCACCCCACCCTCACGTGACAGACGGAGACATGGAGACACCAGGAAGGGAACGGGTTTGGCCACGATCACACCAAGAGGTAGAGCTGGGACCCAGACGGCATGCATAGGCCTGCCCTCTGTGTTCTCTCCACTAGAGCAGTGCTCCCCCGTCAGGGACCAAGGGCTCTATTCCAGGGATGAACACGTTGGAAGGGACTTGTCACCAAAAGTACCTCTAGTTCTTCAGAGCAAAGGCATGTGAAGGCAGCACACCACACAGGAGCTTGACGACCCTCCATCAAACCCACGGCCCCGGCAGAGGGCGGCTGTCACCTTTCACAGGTGGGGAAACACAAGGGGTCCTCCCGCCGCCGGGCCCCGCGGTAAGCACACAGCCACGGTAGCGTATCTACCCACCCCTAGCATCTCTCTTGCCCTTTTTTCACATTCTCCCACATCCAGACCGCTGGTCAACTCCTCCTGGCTCTCCACGCTGACCTGGGAGCCTCCTGGCTCTGGCGAGGCCTCCTTCGGGCCTGAAATGACAGAGGGGTCCATCTCCCACCCAGGCCCAAAGCGATCCGGGCCTGAGAGCCACCGTTTCTACCCACAGCCAGGACCTTGAAGCCTCTGGTGGAGACAATGCCAGGGGAAGGGCAAAGGGTCCAGGCCGAACTGTCCCATCACGGGGCAACTGGGAGCCAGTGCTCACTTACCTGCTCCGGCGTCTCTCGGATCTGGTGGTGTCTCCGGCACCGTGGAACGAACCAGAACCGGTGCTTGCTCCGACGCTGGCATGGACACCTGCGGCCAGGTCTGAGGCTGCCCCTCAGTCCGGTCAGGGGGCTGCACGGGAGGCTGTCCTGGTGGCTGCTCTGGTGGCTGGACCTGAGGATATGTCTGCGTCTGGGCCGGCTGCTGCGGCTGCTCCTGCCCAGGGGGCTGGGGATGTGCCTGGCGCTGCACCTGTTTCTGTGGCTCCGCCTCCTTCTGCACCTGCTGCGGCTGCACCTGCTGCGGCACCAAGTGGTCTGGAGAGGTCTGCGTCTGTGCCTGTTTCTGCAGTTTGGGCCGTGCCTGGGTGTCCCCTGGAGGCGGGGGTGGCGGCGGCTGCGGCTGCGGCTGTGTCTGCGTCTGAGGCTGCACTTGGGCCTGGATCTGCAGAACCCGCGGCTGGAATCGTGGCAGCACTCGGGCTTCCGGCGGCTCAGGCAGCAGCTCAGGCGTCTGGGTCTGCTTCGGTGCCGTGGTCCGGGCCTGAGGCTGGACTTTCGCCTGCAGCTGCCCGGGGGCGCCCTTCTCTGTGGGCAACTCCGAGCTAGGGAGGATTGAAAGAGATCTTCCGATGTCTCCCAGTTGGCCCCAGGGGCTCGTCAAAAAGGCCAAGACCCACGTTCAGTCCTAGTTATAGCACGTGCGAGCCCGAGCCGGACATTTGGCCGAGCCCCTCCGGCTCTCCTGGCCCCAGTTGTACCTAAATAAATGGGCAGGATCACTCGCCCCCCCGCCTCCCACCACCTGCTATTATGTATCCAAGGCCCTGCAAAGCCGCCCATCCTCCGCCCACTCTGAGGACCCAGATGCACATGTTCACCTCTCCGAACTGGCCACCAGGTGACTCAGGCCCAGTGAAGAGACTCTCTGGCCTGGGGTCTTCCCAAGTAAGATGCAGAATTGGGTTTGACCTTCCTCCAAGCCAAAGGTCAAGGCCCTTTCCTTGTTCCAGCTCTCTATAAAGGGTCCTGGCCGTCAGCTACACCCACCCCTGGGCTTTGCAAGAATGAGAGTACAGGGCCCCTGGGCCCAGGGAAGGTTTTCAGCATCGGTTACCTCTTTGACCTCTTAGCCGGTGGCTCCGATGCCTCACAAGACTCGGGCTCAGGTGCTACAGTGTGTTTCTCTTTAGCGATGCCATCTGGGCAGGGTGGGGAATCTTGGTCTGGAACGGAGGGCAGATGAGTGACCGCCAATGCCGTGAGCAGCACAAACTAGGAGCTCCCCCCTCGAGGTGGGGCCTGGGCTCGCCCCACACCAAGATCCCTGCCTCCCAGGTCTGCCTCCATCACCGACCCCTGCACCCGCCTGCCCCAACCTGTGTCCCACCCAGAGGGCTAGCAGCCTCCCTCCCTTACCTTCTGGTGTGTCTGTTCGGGACTCGACAACTTCCTCAGACCCCTCTGGGGGGTCTGACTTGTCTTCCACGGGCATCGTCTGGGAAGAAGAATCCTGCTTCCTTTCAGAAACTGTTTTTGACACTGGCCACCCACCCTCGTAAGCAACCCCCTGGCCCAAGAGCAGCTTCAACAGTCCCGCAGGGGATGAAGAGCTGCCCAGAGACGATCCCCAGCACCCCAGGAATCCTGTGTAGGCTACCTGGCTGTTAACCCAGATTTGGGGGATACAGAGCCCCCTCCCGGCGGGCCCATGGTGCTGCCTGACTTCCCAACCACCTTCTCCACAAAGCAGCCGGAAGGGTCCTTCTAACACGCAAACCTGATCATGTCTTTTGTCTCTTTCAGGCTGAAACCCTCCTGTGACTCCTCCGACTCTAGAGTATTCCTTCCTCACCCAAGCCGACCCAATCTGCCCTCTGCCCCTACGCCCCCACCTCCAGCCAACTCCCCACTAGCCTCCTCGCCCTCTCTACGTCCACCCTGGCCTTCTCTCTGGTTCCCCAAGGTCCTAGGTCTCTCCCTGCCCCAGGGCTTCACCCCGAGCCTCAAAGGCACTTCTTGTGGGAAGCCCTCCTGACCCCAGAGTAGATAGACCCTTAACACAGGCCCAGAGGACCTTGGGCTTCCTTTTTGTGGCATTTGCCACAATGTGAATTAACTGGTAGGAACATTATTTGCATTCACGTCTTACCACTGCTAACACCCTCCTCCCCAGGCTAAGACCTCCAAGGAGGGTCAGGCCAGTCACACCATCTGTACCACTGGGGCTCCTACCAGACTTACAGATGTTTGCTAAATAAATGCACAGCTCCGGCTGGTCCTGGGCACTCCAGTTAGTCCCAGGAGCCTGCCCACAGCCTCTGTCCCTCCTCCTAAGCCCGAGGAACCAGCGCTGAGTGGAACCATGCATCCCATCAGGACTCCATGCCCTTCAGAACTACCTGCCTCTCACCCTGCATGACACGGGCCCTACTGTCCTGTGAGGCTCTGGGTCTGTCTTGACAGCTGTGCAGCATGGGGCAGCCTCCACCATACTCCCTGAGCCTCAGCTTTCCCATATGTAAAATGGGTGGGGGAGAACACCGGACAAGACCATGTTAGGAGGGGCCCAATGGGCAGGTTGAAGGCCAGGACCGCTCTCTGGAGGGAAATGCCTCACTTCCAGATGTGGGCCGGCCTGAGAGCAGCCCAGAAAGGGCAGTGTCATCCCTGCCCCCTGGAATGCTCTCAGAAGGGTGCCATATGTGAGGGGCTGCCGGGACATTCAGGGACACGACAGTCCCAGAGAAGCTATTCCTTCGACTCTTTCTGCTTCTGTCAGGGTGAGCCTCCTTCTAATGCCTTGCACCCTCTTCAAGGCCCAAGGAGGTGGCGGTGCAGCTCCAGAACCTTCCAAAGACAACACTGTAGAGTTTAGGGTCCTGTAATGTTGTTTTACCTTTTCCTTCCTTTCACTTCTGTGTACAGCAATTCTTTTGGACTGCTTTTGAAATTTCAGGTAGTGACATAATGTTTCCTTGTTAAATAAATGTAACTGAGGAGAAGCGAATTCATTTCAAGCTCAGCTACTACAGTTAGTAACCCCTGGCCGCGGGTGCCTGGCTTTTGAGTTTTCCAAAGGTAGCAAGCCAAATGGAGATACATGCCAGAATTTGGAGACTCAGTACAAAAGAAAAAGGAATGCAAAACGCCTCACTCGCGTTTTAAAATATTGATTGGAGGTTGAAGTTGTCATGTTTTTTACGCGTGAAGTTAACTCAAATCTTACCGAAATTCATCTCACTGGTTTCTTTTTACTTTGTTAGTGTGATGGCTAAAGAAATTTAAATTCCATTTATGCCTCATGTTTTATTTCTATAGGGTGGCGCTGGTTTACCGAGAACTGTGACAGGACACTTAATACAAATACAGTGTTATGGGTCATTTGTATCTCCGTGTGTTTACAAAGAGAGAAATATCAGGTAAACAACAGGATTGGTGGCGTTTGGACGTGGCAAAAGTCCCATCAGAGAGTCACAAAGATCTGAAATTTGGGAAACACTAGAAAAGTCCAACTCACTAACCTCTTCCCCCTTTTTACAGATGGGGAAACCGAGGACAAAAAGGGATGTGACCTGCCCAAAGGCCCAGTGTGTGCCAGAGTGGGTGGAGTTAGGCTGATACCAGGTATGACCTTCCCACGCCCATCCCCACCTGCTGCGCCCCAGCCATCACTCACCTTGCGATTGGGGGTGGTGGAGGAGGGGGTGCGGGCCTGTTTCTGGGGAGTCCGCCCTGGAAGGTTGATCTGGGAGGGGTTTATGGGGACTCCAACAGGAGGGGCCCCCAGCAAGGACTGCCGAGTGGCCTGGGGGAAGAACTGCTGTAGATTTGGGGTGGCCAGCTGGGGGACCGTGAGGCTGGGGCCCGTCAGGTTCGGGGTTGGCAGGTTGTAGCCACGGAGGTTACCTGCAGGCAGGAAGAGGGGAGAAGAGGTTAACAACATGGTTGGACGGTGGAGGCCAGGGTCAGGCATCAGCCCCCCAAAGCATCACGGGAACAGCACAGATCACTTGAAAGGGAACCCTTCCCATACTAGGGCAGCCAGGGGAGGCAGATGAGAGCCAGAGGCCCACCCCCACCTTGGGCATTAATGGTGAGGGGGCCTTAGGGCTGGTTTCCTGCTCCAGCTGAGGAGGAGAGAGGCACTGCCTTCTCCCTCTCCAGATGCCTCCCTGGTCCCCGGCTGCCTCCCTGGTCATGCTCCCAGTGCATTCCCAGCAACCCCACTCACCCGCAGGCATGCTTTAGGGTACACCTTAAGGGATGCGACAGACCCAGCACAGGACCCATAGGGAGAACCAGCAAGTTGACTGACTGGTCCCCGGAATAATAAAACACTCTCCTACCCCCATCCCTCTACCCCTTCATCAAAAGTCTACTGGGAACCAGGCACTTGCTAAGCACTTTGCACGCGCGGCCTCCGTCACTGGGCCCAGCCACCATCAGGGTAGGTATTAAGAGCTCTACTAATGACAAAACAGATGCAAAGCAGAGATGTAACTTGCCCAAGATCTCTGCACATTCTGCCTTTGCCCCCTCCCCATGCTGCCTAAACCCTTCTGTAGCTCCCTGCTGCTTGGAGAGAAGCCCATTCCTCACCTTGCAGGGTCTGGCCCTGCCCTCCTCCCAGACCTCCTTTCTTGCCCTCCTCCCCACACACGTACCCACTACATTTCAGCCACAGGCTTCTGTGCCTTACCTCAACAAGCCTGGTTTCTTCCCGCCTCTGGGCCTTTGCACATGCCATTCCTTCTGCCTGAGCTGTTCAGCGCCCACTACCTCCTGGTCATCCTTCAGGCCTCCCTTTAGGTGTTTATCCTCTGGGAGACCTTCCCACATTTTCCCTGTGTCCCCAGAGGCAGACTTCCTTCCCTGTTCTAGAACCAGCTGCACAATTTCCTTGTCTGCTTCCCATTGCCCACCACCCAACCACACTGGGAACTCCTTAAGGGCAGGCACCTCATCTAACTCAGAGGCCCAGTGCTCAGGAAGTGTTTGAGCCATAAAAGACAGTTCAAATCCTTGCCCCAAAGCTGGGACAGGAAGCACAGGATTGAAAGCGTGGGTCAGATGTGCTGTAAGAGCTAGTTCGAGTCCTACAGCCCAAGCTCTGTGGCCTAGAGCAAATCATTTCCCTCTTCTTAGCCTCAGTTCCCTCATCTGTACAATGGGATAATAATAGTGCCTGATTCACTGTTTTATGAGGATTCAATGACATATGCGAGTGTGCCTGGTATAGAGTCAGCGTTCAGCTAACATTAAAACAAATACATGTACACATATGTGCAGAGAGCCAACCGGCTCTTAAAAACAGTAAGATCAAGAGATCTAAAAGATCTAAAAGAAAAATGGACAAAGGACATGGACAAGTCACAAAAAGAAATATGAATGTTGAAACAGACAAATATAAAACGTTTGGCTACACTAACACTCCAAGAAATGTAAACTGAAAGATTAACGATATAGCTTTTTTGCCAACCAAGTTAGTAAGTTGTATGCGTGTATACATATATATATATATATAAAAAGCATATAATACCCAAGGTTGCCGTGGGCATGGTGAGACCGACACTGTCAGACGTGGCTGGTGGCATTGCAAACTGGTCCAGTCCTTGGGGAAAGCAAGTTGGCAATACTTATCAAGAGCCATAAAACATCCATCCCCCGACCCAGTCATCCACTTTTGGGAATCCACTCTACGAAAATAGTCTCAAACGTGATATTCATCCCAGGGTTATTTAAAACAGAAAAAAAAAAAAAAAAAAAAAGAAGAAGACGGGGAAAAAAAAGAAAAAAAGGGGGGAAAAAAGGAAGCAGCTGAGTGTAGGTACGCAAGAGCAAAACAAAACAGCTGTTAAAAAATAATCTTGGGGCGCCTGGGTGGCGCAGTCGGTTCAGCGTCCGACTTCAGCCAGGTCACGATCTCGCGGTCCGGGAGTTCGAGCCCCGCGTCGGGCTCTGGGCTGATGGCTCGGAGCCTGGAGCCTGTTTCCGATTCTGTGTCTCCCTCTCTCTCTGCCCCTCCCCCGTTCATGCTCTGTCTCTCTCTGTCCCAAAAATAAAAAAATAAAACGTTGAAAAAAAAATTTAAAAAAAATAATAATCTTTACAGAGACTGTCAAATCATCTGATAAATGACCAAGTCATTCTACTCCATGAAAAAGAAACAAGATATAGCTTTTCACTTACATCAATAACCAACCACAATCATATACAAATTCCCAAGTTTGTGCCTAGAAAAAAAATGGGAGGAAATACACCAAAATCTTCACGGGTGTTTTTTATTGTTGTTGCTATTGTTGTTTTCCTTCAGGAGGTGAGTGAGTCTATCTATGACAATTTGGGTTTTCTTGTCCTCTCAAAAATTTGTTTTCACTTTTCTTTGAGGAGTGTGACTTTTTAAATGGGAAAGAAAAGGGGGGATACATACATATGTATACATCGTGGGTCCCTGTGTGTGGTTTTCTCTCTCCAACTATCCATTGATCCTTTGTCAGTCAGCTCCAGGACCATCCCCGCTACGTGGCAGGGCTGAAGAGTGACAGCCACCACATCTTCTGACCTGGCAGCATACCCAGCTGGACGGCAGGATAGCCTGGTGTCTAAGAACATGGCGCTGGGCTCTAATTCTCCCTCTAATCCACATCTACTCCCTGGGTGACCATGGGCACATGATGCCTCTCTAGGTCTCAGTTTTTTCATCTGTAACATGGGATCATGGTATCCCCCTCCCAGGGTTGTCAGCAGAGTCAAGGAATTGTGTATGTAAAGGTCTCAGCACAGTGCCCCACCCAGAAGGACCACCCAGCAAGCCACAGCTTCCATCTGGGAGGGGCTGGGTCTGAACCTGAGCTGGCCGCAGGTCACTGGGCTCCTAAGATTACTCCCAAAGGGGCTGAAGTATCTGAAGCAGCATCTTAGAAGGAAGAGCTGAGAGACTGCTCTCCACATGGGGAAACTGAGACAAGGGCACCGGCCTAATACACAGGGCTAGAGGCCTAATACACAGGGCTAGAGACGCCCATTCAGAGACCCAGGGGGTCAGGAGCCTCAGGCCTTAATCTAGCTGTGTGATCCAGCACAAATGACTTCCCCCATCTCTGGACCTCCGCTTCCTCATCTATCAAATGGGCCGTGGGGGCAGGGGGCGGGGTGTCAAAATAGACCTTTTCACCCATCGTTTCCTCTAATCTGAATGTGAGTGAGGGGTGCTGAGGACAGCCCACAGAGTCAGCACCATGGCCAAGGGCACACCTCGGTGATCAGCATAGACCGGCATCCAGCTGAGCAACTTTGGGACTTCCACCTCCTGGGGCCTCAGTGTCCTCATCCGCAAACGAGGACGCTGAGAGTAGCTCTCTCTCAGAGTTGGCGTGTGGATCTGGGGGAGATTTAGCGCAAAAGGGGGATGCTAGGGCACCACCACTAAGATGCAGTGAGAAGGGGCCAGTAGCTATACCTTGCAACTGCTGCAGAAGCAAAGCTCTCTGTAGCACAGAGCCGTTGAGGAGGGAGGCGGGGCTGGCGCCTTGGAGGTTCAGGAGCTGCTGCTGTGGCTGCTGTTGGGGCAGCCCCCTGTGTGTTGGGAGGGGCTGTCAGAGGGCTTCGGGAGAGTCGGACCCTCCCTCTTCCCTCACCTCCATCCTCTGCCCCCTCTCTACGGCAGACAGAGGGACCTCTTAGGGTGGGAACTGATGGCTCCCAGGACTTAAACGGGGACGACCCCGGGGCGAAAGGACTGGGATGGGGTCTCCGCCACAGGGATCTGAGCGGCGGGACTGAAGCCGCCCACCCCTCCAGAGGGGAACTCACCTGCTGACGGCCATGGGCAGGGGGGGCTGCGGTGGGGACTGCTGGAGCAGCTGCTGGAGCTGGAGCAGCTGCTGCTGTTGCAGCTGCTGCTGCTGGAGCTGCTGGAGCTGCTGCTGCTGGTTGAACATGGTGGCTGAAGGGAGGGCGCGGAGTAAGGCGGGACCCGTCCTTCCCTCCTCCCCCGCCCACGGCCCTCAAATACCTGCCCGCTGAGCTTCACCGCTACACCCCAGGCCTGCCTACACCCCAGTCCTGCCAAGAGCACGCCGCATTTGCACCCTCACGCTTTCAAGAACCCCCGCCTCCCTCCACTTTCCCGTAAATCCTGTCGACAGTCCCTCCCTCAAATGCCCAACCCCGCCTGCCATCTCCCCTACTCCCACGGCTCTGTCCTTCCCGGGGCGTCCTACCCAAATGCACCGCCACCCCGCCTCCAGCCTTTCTCGCGCCACCGCGTCCCGATGCCAGCCCCCCTCCACGACAACCCCACCCTCTTCCTCGCGCCTACTTTGGTGTCAATAACAGCACCCCCAACCATTCGCTTTGGCCTCTGAACAAAGTAGGAGGAAGGCTTCCCTCCCCATTCTGTTAACCCCTTCTTCTGCCGATCGAGCCAGGCTTACACATCAAATCCGGTTACCCCACCTGCGCGCGACGCCCTCAGCCTCCATCCAGATGGCCCCTAAACCCTTCCGTGCGTCCCAAGCGGCGCTCGGCCCGCGCACCTCACTTCCCCGCACCCCCGCCGCAATCGCGCCGCCCCCACCGGCAGAACGGGCGGGGCGGCCCGAGCGCTCCGCTTCGCTGGGGCCTGACCGGGCCACAGCAGCGCCCTCTGGGGGACGGGAGGACTCGGTGCAGCGGCCCGTGGCGCAAGATTCTGCGCTGAGCTCGCGTCCGGCTGCGGGGGCGGCACCCGCTTACCCCGCGCCTCGGCTGCGGCTGGAGCGGCTCGGAGCTGCGAGGGGGCCCGAGGCAGCTCAGGCTCTCCGCCCCGCATCCTCCGCACCGGGAACCCGCGGCTCCGACCCCGAGGTCCGTCTGTCGCCCGGAGGGGTCTGTCGTCTGGTGGGGACATCGCGGGCTACGTCGAGGAGGACCGTCCCCAACCGACCTCCCCGCGGCCGCCACTGTCCCGCGATCCTGGGGCCCCCGCGCGGGGCTGAGGTGGGAGGGGCCGTGCAGCCGGCAGCGGCACATTCGGGGACCTAGACCGGGCGAGAGGGTGACCAGCACAGCGGACAGAAGAATTTGCCCTAAAACGGGCTGGCGAGGTCCGTCTGGAGGTGTTTATTCGATTTGACTCGGGAGGGGGTGAGGAGGGCCGAGTTCAATTATTAAAAACGGCGTTCATCCTGATCCTGAAATTGTCCTGCCCCAAGGACCCTTTAATTACGACTCAGTCCCGCATCCCGACGCCCCTCTCCCTCATCCCCACGTGGAGTCACTGAGCCAAACAACCGGCGGTTACTAAGTAGCGATCCTTTTTCGCTTTTCTATTACCTAAAGTCGTTAATGCAGGTAACCGCCGGGGGCAATCCTCTTCTTTTGCATTAAGCGCCAATTGTGCGCGGACACCGCGCACGGTGGCGCTAGAGGCGCGCAGACTGGAGGCCGGCCCGGCGCGCCTAGGCGCGGAGACCTGAGTGTCAGCCAGTCCCTGCAGTCGTGTGACAAGCTCTGTCCTAGAGCTCTGGACCGGCTCCACTGCAGCCCCAGGCAGCAGCACAGGTGCCTAATTCGGCCTGGATTTAGAGACGCGAAAGTGGCTCGAGTTAGCAGGACGTTGCGCCCTTGGGTGGAAGGGCAGCCTGGAGCATGGGAGCTTTGAAGGCCTGGCCTTGGGCTTTATCCCCGCAGGGCAGAGAGCGCTAGGGTATGACGGCATCGCATCCGCCTGGATTAGAAAACTCACTCTGGTGAGAACCGAGACAGAGGCAATGGGGAGGGAGAGAAGGAGCCGAGTCAAGATCGCTTAGGCTTCCACCCAGGTCCAAGCACGCTGACACCTGGTCTGAGTGCCAGCAGAAGTTGGAGAAATGGAATCGGGGCTTCACTACCTTCTGGTTAGGTGACCCGGGTTGACAGGGGAGTCCTCTCTGAGCCGGTTTCTTCTTCCCTTCCATGGTGGGTGTGAGGATAATATTATGTAATGCTTAATACTGGCACTTGACACAGTGTGAGTTTAGTAAATTGCCAGAGTAAAAACAAACAAAACACTAAAAATAATGTTCATGCTGGTGATCCTGTGTTGATTCATCTTTCTGAAAATCTACTGTAAATTCTCCATCAAGACTATTGAACGTGTTCTGCCCTTTGACCTGGTAACCCCTCTTGCAGGAAACTTGCCCAAGAAACTAATCAGAAACAAGACTTTTTAAAGCCAGTAGGTCATTCATGGAAACATTACTGATAATAGCTGTCTGGAAAGTAATCAACTTTAGGGGAACGGCTAGGTAAATCATGAGGTCTGCCTCTTAAGGAGTGGCAGGCATACAGCCATGAGAAATTATGCTTTCAGGGGCGGCTGGGTGGCTCAGTCGGTTGAGTGTGGGACTTTGGCTCAGGTCATGATCTCACTGTTCATGGGTTCCGCCCACATTGGTTCTGTGCTGACAGCTCAGAGCCTGGAGCCTGCTTCTGATTCTGTATTCCCCTCTCTCTCTCTCTCTCTCTCTCTCTCTCTCTCTCTCTCTCAGCCCCTCCCCTGCTTGCTCTCTGTTTCTCAAAAATGAATAAACATTAAAATTTGAAAAAAAAGAAATTATGCTTTCAGAGCCCAAATGTCCATCAACTGATGAATGGATAAAGAAGATGTGGTATATATATTCAATAGAATATTATTTGACGATCAAAAAGAATGAAATCTTGCCATTTGCAACAACGTGGATGGAACTAGAGTGTATTGTGCTAGGCAAAATAAGTCAGTCAAGAAAGACGAATATCATATGATTTCACTCAGATGTGGAATTGAAGATAAAAACAGATGAACATATGGGGCACCTGGGTGGCTCAGTCGTTTGAGCGTCCGGCTTCAGCTCAGGTCATGATCTCACTGTTCGTGAGTTCGAGCCCCACGTCGGGCTCTGTGCTGGCAGGTTGGAGCCTGGATCCTGCTTCGGATTCTGTGTTCCCCTCTCTCTCTGCCCCACCCCTGCTTGTGCTCTGTCTCTCTCTGTCTTTCAAAAATGAATGAACATTTAAAAAAAATTTTAAAACAGATGAAACTAAGGGAAGGGAAGCAAAAATAATATAAAAACAGAGAGGGAGACAGACCATCAGACTCTTAAATACAGAGAACAAACTGAGGGTTGCTAGCAGGGTGTTAGGTGGGAGGAAGGGGCAAAGGGATGAGGGGCATTAAGGCGGACACTGGTTGAGATGAGCACTGGGTGTTATGTGTAAGTGACGAATCACTAAATTCTATTCCTGAAAATAAATAAATATATATACTTGATTTGAAAAATGATGTTTCAAAGGGTATGCAAACACTCACAATATGATGTGAAGTGAACTCAGCAGGTTACACAACCGTATACACAATTATGATCCTGGTTTTGGAAAAAATAAATATATGTGTGTAGTGGGGCGTTTTCACTTTTCTTTTTTCTACTTTACTGTGATGGGTTTGGATGACTTTATCATGGGAAAGGAGTGAATTTTTAAAAATGCATCTGACTCTGTGCTGACTCCTTGAAGACTAGACAAGATAATAGCTGGTAACTCGTTGGGGACCCTGTTCAGCACTAGACTCGTGTTAATTGCTTTTAACCAATACCTTGCTGACAAAGCCCCCCAGTGGACTAGATTCTGAGGCAAAAGAGAAACCCCATCTCCTTGCATCTGAAATGAAGTCTGAGGCTGTACCATCACCTGGAGGCCTCTTTCTTGCCTCTAATTCGAGCTGCACCTTTATTATGTAATGAACTCTTAGACTCACAAAGATCTATGTCCAGACCTATTCTGCTCCAGGAATCTACCCATCTCTCCCCATGATGCTACCATATAATGTAATTATTACAGTTTTGGAATACATTTTAATGCCTCCATAGCACAAGTCCCCAACACTGTCATGCTTTACAAAAAAAAAAAAAATGTCTTGCCAAATTCCCAATCATATAACACCTTTTTTCCAGGTAAATTATAGAATGATTTTGTTAAAACCCTCCCCCAACTCCCCACCCGATCCCAAGGTGCATATAATAATATACATCAGAGTTTCTCCAACTTCAATAGGAGTTGAAGGAATAGAGTATCTGGGGAAGGAATGGGAATCTTTTGGGGCTCTTGGTTCTTGTTAATCGCAGGCTATGACCCAACAGATCATGAGTAGAGCCTGAGATTCCACATTTCTGACAAACCCCAGGTGATGCCCAAGCAGCTGGTGTTGCTGCATCAGTGATACAGCAGTACCAGAACTATAGTATGATCCCATTTCTGTAAAAACAAAGTCAAATAAAATGAATATATAAGGAAAAACCCACAGAATAAACACTATAAAAATTATAAGGGCCCCCCGGGTGGCTCAGTCAGTTAAGCATCCAACTCTTGATTTCAGCTCAGGACATGATTTCAGCATTGTGGGATCAAGCCCCAAACTGGGCTCTGCACTGAGTGGGGAACCTGCTTGAGATCCTCTCTGTCTGTCTCTGTCTCTGTCTCTGTCTCTGTCTCTGTCTCTCTCTCTCTCTCTCTCTCTCTCTCTGCCTCTGCCCCTCTCTCCCCCCTGTAAAATAATAATAATTAAAACTATAAATAACAGTTATCTGTGGGTGGGAGGATGACCGGAAGCTTTCAAATATTTGGTAAAGTCTTTTACAGTAAGTTTCACTACTGTAATTAGGGAAAACAACCCAGCCATGACGGTGCCCCTCCGGGCAGACATCTGTAAACTGCACCCCCTCCCCAAACTAATGGCTCCCCACTCCAGGCTTCCTCTCCGCCCTCTCTGGTTCTCAGAACATCATAAAGTGGCTGGCTCTAAGCAGCTGTTCAAGATGAGCATCGTGGGTAACTGAAGCTCCAGCTGCCAGGAGGGCTCAAAGCACTGGTTTAATAACGTTCTCCTGAGCACCAGGCCAGGGCCAGGCTCTCACAGGGATTCTATTCTCTCATTATCCCCATTACCCAGATTAGATAACTGAGGCCCAGAGGCATGTGAGCACCTGAATCACACAGCTTGACTAAAGCCCAGGCCAGGCTCCTGGGGCAAGGTCTGTTCAGTTTCCTCTGCTTGCCTGGAACCCCCAGCCCCACCCCCCCCCCCACACCTAGATGTCCACGCGGGTCGTTTCCTTACTTCCTTCAGGTCTCTGCTTACATTTGTACCAGAATCTTATGCTCATCACCCTAAAAAACACTCCCCTGCCCCTGACTTTCCCATCACGATCTGACAGAGTCATATTCATTGGCTTGTGGATACTTTGTCTCTCTTTTTCCACATATGGGTAAGGACTTTGTTCATTTTGCCTACCGCTTTATCTCTGGGGTCTAGCATAGCGCCTGGCTCAGTTAATAGGCATTAAATGGGTGAATGAATGACAGTCTCTGATTCCCAGGCCGCTGCCCTCCCAGCAGTGGCCCCCACCCCCACCCCTCACATTCACATACAGGGTGACCTGCTGATGCCCAGCAGCACAGGGTATGTTGACCTCTCTTCCCTAGACTCTTTGTGGGCTGTCCAAATGAGGTTTCTTAAATGCAGAGGTGAATGGCTAGGCCTGCGGCCCCTGGTCTCTCCGTGTGAAAGGGATAGATAGGGTAGATAGATAGGAGTCCTGGATTCAAATCCTAATTTTACCAGCACCCTGATGGGTTGGGGCGAAGTCTGACACTCTCTAGGACAAGAAGTCCCCACTCTCAGAAAGAAGGCCTTGCAAGGGTCAGGGCCCTTATACTTGCTGTTCATTCAGTTTGACCTGCTTTCCCCTCCTGATCTGCCTGTGGCTGGCTCCTTCTCATCATCTAGGTCTCTTCTCAAATGTCACCTTTTCAGAGAACCACCCAACTCCTCCCAGGCTAAGTAGACCTGCGCACCCAACACAGGTACCTCTCTTCACATCCTGTTTATTTCTTCCATCACTATTGGTATAAACTGTTTTCACTATTACTATTTCATTCACCTGGTTATTCATTTGCTGTCTGTCTCCAGCACCCAACGTAAGATCTGTAAGGGTGGAGACATTGTTGGTCTTGTTTATTGCTGTATCTCTACTGCCTACAACAGGGACTGGGTTTTGGTAGGTGCTCAATAAATATTTGTTGAATTAATGTTCTTTCTCCTTCTAGAAACAGGGAAACTGAAACCCAAAGGCGGGCAGGGGCATGTCGCCATGAATTAGTATCAGAACCTAGAGTAGAAGGAAGCAATAAGGCCAAGTGGAACTCCAGGTCAGGATACTGTGACCTTGAAGGAGACCCATCTCTTTCCAAGCCTCAGTTTCCTCATCTGTAAGACTGAGTGAGACAGCCATGACCACTATCCAAGAGGCCCGGCACTAGGGGTACACCTCGCCCATTTCCAGGAATGATACCCTTTGCAGCATCAGAGCCCCCCCGCCAGACACGGCTCCGGCGCCCCAAACCCGCAGATGAAGAAAACTACAATCCCCATGGTGCCGCAGGCTGCACCTGCGCACGACTGCCATCCCGCAGCGCCGTGGGCGCCCTCTGGCGGCATCCTGACGCAGAGCTCCGATCCACTCCCGGAGGGGCGGGGGGTCCGCGGCACAGGCAGTCGGAGCGCGCGGCTGCAGCGGCGGAGCCGGAGCCGGAGCCGGGAGCCGGAGCCGGGAGCCGGAGCGGCGGCCGGATCGTAGCCCGCGGGGCCCGCCGCAGCCATGGGGAACCGCGGCATGGAGGATCTCATCCCGCTGGTCAACCGGCTGCAGGACGCCTTCTCCGCTATCGGCCAGAACGCGGACCTCGACCTGCCGCAGATCGCCGTGGTGGGCGGCCAGAGCGCCGGCAAGAGCTCGGTGCTCGAGAATTTCGTCGGCAGGTAGGAGCGGCGCGCCTCGGAGCGGGGACTCCCCCCGCCCGGGCCCCCGGGCCTCCGCCCCCCCCCCCCCCAGCCCCGACGGCACCGCGACCTCGCAGCCCTTGGCGCTGTACCCGCGGACGGCGCGCCCCCCACCTCCAGCCACAAGGAGGCGGCCCCCCCTCCCCGAGAGCCCCTCAGGGGCAGCAGCGCCCCCCGCTTGCCCGCAAACGTCGTCAAGCCACCGACCACGGTATCACGCCCCCCTCCTCTGCCACATCCTTTAGGGAAGACGGCGCTCTGCTAAGAGACCCTGGCAAAGGGTCCCCCCTCCCCCAGTACAGGCACCAAGGGGGCCTGCATTACTCAGCGCCTCCCTTCGGCTCCCGCGTTCCCCGGAGCGCGCAGCACCCCAGGGGCAGTGCTCCCCGGCCCTGGGCTCCACGGAAGACAGCTCCCTCCCCCATGAGGATCCCTGGGCCAAGGCTGGGATCCCTCTCCCCAGCTGTGTCCCTGGGAGAGGACACAGCCCCCGGGCATCGAGGACCAGGCACAGCCTCCCCCCTCACACACACACACACACACACACACACACACACACACACACACACCTCTGCAGCTCCCGCCGCCATCCGTGCGCAGCGCGGCGGCCGGGGTGGGGGGGGGGGGTGTCGGGGGAGCTGCAGGACCAGGATGGGGGTGGCGGTGAGACCGCTTCTGATCCTCTTGCGAGCCGCCGGCCGCTGGCTCCGCCGCCGCCCCTGGGTGGGGGGCGCCTGCCGCCGTCGCTCTCCCCCGGGGCCTGGCAGAGGGCTTGTAATGGAGGGAGAAGGCGGCGGAGGGCAGAGATGACTAAGACAGGGAAGCAGGATGGCGGGGAGGGGGGAGCCATTTGCAGAACCTAATCCCCCTCCTGCCTCTGATCCCACAGGGCGCTGGGAGGGCCAGGTGGCAGGGAGTGGGGGGCAACCGCAAAGACAAAAGGTCCTGGGTTTAGGGGGGCAGGTAGGGTCGTGACCCCCTTGCCCAGGCTCCCCAAATAAAATGGACGCGGGGATGGCTTTTCCGTGCTGAGAAGAGGATGACGCTCTCCCGGGAGGGGGATGGGGGCTGGGCAGACAGGGAGAAGGCAGTGACACTGGCCTCCGCACTCTGGCATGTCCCTCCCTCAGCTTCTTCAGAAACCCTAGCTTTCTCCCAGTGACCTTCCAGGCTGAGGAAGCCACTGGCGAGGGAGGCAGAGGCCCCTCCCTCAGAGGGCAGCGGTTCTAAGGAGACATCCTGGATCCAAGCCAGGTTCTGCTGTGACGCCTCAGACCGATCACTTGCCCTCTCTGAGCCTGTTTCCCCACCTCTAATGAGGACAGCTGGACTGGATGGTTGCTCCTGCCCCTCATATGACTGAGAAGACCAGGGGCAGCCCTGGGGCTCAAGGGAAGGGTTCTGACTGGAGCAGTGTATCTGGGAGACGTGGGAAAGCCACCATTGGGGGGGGCTGGGCCCATCTGGTCAGCAGAGGGGGAGGCCGTCTGTCTCTTGGGGACCGGCTCCCACAGAGCCCCCCTCCTGCTCACGTGACCCCCCCCCCAGAGCTGCAGAGACAAACCGGCAAGAGATACACAGATGGGCCCCTTCCCTGTGGCCCAGCAGTCAGGGTGAGGGAGTGGGGGGACTCTGGAGACAGTAAAGCCCAGAGGCCTTAGTGCTTTAATGGCACCCATGGAAATGCAGCACTTTACGTGTACAGACCATAGTCCTACCTTCATCCATTGAACATTTGCTGAACGCCTGCTTATTGAAGGCTGTGTGCCCTGGGCCGAGGCGGTAGGCGGGGGGGGAGGGGGGGGGGCAGGGAAGGTGACCTCAGCCCCCATCTGCTGAGCCCTTCTCGCGTGCCCCACACCATTCTTCTCGGGACGGCTCACAACAGCCCCATGAGGCAGGTACCATGGTGCCCATCCTGCAGATGAGGAAACAGACCCAGAGTCACACAGCCAGGAAGGACAGCATCTATTATATTCCAAAGCCCAGGTTGCTAATCTCAATCTTAAGAGCCCCCGAGAACGAGGCCCTGAACCGGACACGGGGACATGCAGGAGCAGGGGCCTCCATTTTCCCCATCTGTGGGATGGGAACACTGGCAGTGGCTGCCCTGCCTTCCTGAGAGGGTGGCGCAGGGCTCCGGTGAGTCCCTGGGTGTAAAAGCCCGTGCTGGGAGGGAGCTGCTGATGGTCAGTTAGGTGGTTTGGGGACCCATGCGTGCTAGGGCAGACCTGGCCCCTGTCTTCCTGGAGTTCGCTGTCCAGCAGACCAGCCAGGCCCCAGCTGACTGTAGCCGCTGTTAGCTTGTTGACTGGAGCAAGATGTGGACTCTGTTCCAGGAGCCCTGGGCCCTCTTATGCCTCCTGTACCTGACAGTGGCCCTGCAGGGGGATAGGCGGGGTGTCACGGGCTCCTGCCCTCTCCTCCGAGGGCTGGGTCCCCAGACTGGTGAGCATGGTAACAGCCGCTCAGCCTCCTGGGGCTTCCCAGGAGCCAACACCCCATGGAGAGGAAGTGGAAAATGCACCAGGGGAAGCAGAGGCTGCTCCGGGCCAGCCCGGGCTCCTGGGCACCCCGGGGGGGGGGGGGGGCCTGCTGGCAGCTATGCAACGGAAGTGGCCCCGCAGCTGCCCAGGACGCTGCTAGGACTTCTCTGGGCCTATGCTCTTTCTTCATCCCACTTTGAAAGAAGGGGAAACTGAGGCCAATTCATTTAGTCACTCGGACATTCGTAGAGTGTCCACAGTGTCACAGCACTGGAGATTCCAGGGTGGAAAAGACAAAAGCTTTGCATTCCAGAGGGGGAAACCTCTGAAATAGTAAACACAGGGACAGGTACATGAAGAAGGCAACCGGAGAATGTGGTCAGTCCCGTGGAAGGAGGAAGGGCCGCTTTCCACAGGGAGGTCAGAGAAGGTTTCTAGGAGGGGGTAGCGTCTGAGATGAGAAGCCATGGGACGGGGAAGCATTCTAGGCGGAGAGAGCAAAGGCAAAGGCCCTGGGGCACTAATACATTTGGTGTGTTCAGAGAACAGAAAGGAGCCACGGTAGCTGGTTGTTTGGTGGGCAAGGGCAACATGGCATCAGAGAGAGATGGGCAGGGGGTGGGTCTACAAGGCCCTGAGGCTACGATGAGGAGTTGGGTGCATTTTCATTATTGCCAGAAGCTTTTAAGTAGTAGAGTGCCTTGAGCTGACTCTAGCAAGTGTGTAAGTTGGGGAGGGGGTGAGGGACAGGGGAGGAGGAGGCTGCTGCGGTGAGCCAGAGCTGCTGGGGAGCCTGGCCCAGGGCTCTCGCAGTGGGGAGGAGGAGAATGGTGGGCTTCAGGGGACATTTTGGAGGGAAGTCCCCACAAGACTTGCTGGGATGGGGATGGGGAGGGTGAAGAAAGGGGACTCAAGGCTGACATCAGTGTCTTTGACTCTGGGTGGGTGTTGGTGCCATTATCGGAGGACGGGAGGAGCAGGCACGGGGGTAAGATCGGGAGCTTGCTTTTGAACATGTTCAGTCTGAAGTGTAAGGTGGGCCGTGTGGTGATGCAAGCCTGAAGCTCAGGGGAAGGCGGGCTGGAAATGTAAATTTGGAAGTCCCAGTAGAGGTGAGATTTAAACCCATGGGAGTAGATGAGATCATCTCGGGGTAAGTGCAGACAGAGGGGTGCGGGGGGCCCAAGACACCCCGGCATTTTGTGAGCAGATGCCTGCTGCCCCGGGCCACCCTCTGTCTGCCCCTGGCTACGGGCCCGCTCCCTGCGACACCTGTCCAGTCCCAAGAGTGGGGTGTCCCGGGGCAAGCTTTCAGGCTCTGCTCCCCTCTCTCTGGTGCCCGGTCGACTGGACAAGTGGATAGTGGCCCCCCTTCCTCCCCTCTTGGTCCCTGGGGAGGCCAAGGCCGGTGCGAATGTGGCCGAGGGGCTGAGAGCTCGGGCTCTGGAATCGACCCTGGGTTTGTAGCTCGGCCCTACTACTTACAAGCTGAGTGACCTTGGACATGTTTCTTAAACCCTGCTCAGCTGCCCTTTCCTCATCGGCAAAATGGGAATAATAATAGCACCTCCCCCATGGGACTGTGCCGAGTGTTGAGATAATGCCCACAAAACACTCAGGGTAAGGCCTAGCACAGAGGACGTGCCCGTTCTGTTCCATCCGAACCAGCTGGGAGGCGGGCCGGGGTGCAGGGAGGGCAGGGGGTCTGGTGGGTGGGCTTCTGCCAGGAGGCGGCTCTGAGAGGCAAGGTGTTGGGTTTCCCTAGTGCCTCTTGCCTCTACCCCTGCTCGGGCTCCCTGCCTCCTACCAACCTCCTTGCCCCTTCCTCTACGTTCTCAGCCCAGCACAGGCTTGGTGCTGGTCTCTGGCCTCTGAGAGCCCCTCTTGAATGGTTCCATTTCCCGGATTTGGAGACTGAGGCCAAAGAGGATTAGGGGATATCTGAGACATCGTAGGTAGAAAGTCACTGACTGGAGGGGACGGAGGGGACTGACGTTTGCTGGGCACTTACAGTGTGCCAGGCCCTAGGGATACAGCTGTGAGCAAGCAGGACCCATCCCTGCCCTGGGGGGTCGAGGGGGGCGGGGAGTTCACAACTGAGCAGGACAGACAGACACTAGGTGACACAAAGAGCTCTTTTGTTGTGTGGACCCCCGAGGAAGTGGCCATTGAGGCTGGACATGAACAAGAAAGGGACCCAGTCAGGCAAAGGGGTGAGCACACTCCAGGGGCAGGGTCCCACCCGAGCAAATCGAGAAGCCAGACAAACAGCAGTGTCACCGAGTGAGGAGTGGAGGCCCCGGTGAGACCAGGCCAGAGAACACCTTTTCCAACCCCCCACCCTACCCAGTGGCCCCAAGGAGTCAGGCATGAAAGGTGACTCTGGCAGACCGCATCTGATCCCGGCTCCAACAGAATCGAGTTTCCCAGACCTTGGCTGGGGTCAGAGGGTCAGAACCTCGGGGGAGGGGATGCAGGGGGGCCTTTGCGGAGGAGGCCGGTCTAGGGCACCGTGTTATCAGGCGTGGAACAAGAGCGGGAAGGGAGGCCCACGTGCCACATGTCTAAATGTTCCAGTTACGAATCAAGCGAAGGGATTGCTGAATACGATACACTCTGTCCTCCCACCTTGGCAAACACACCTTCAGAACGACCTGGCTGACCGGGTTTGAATTAGAATTTCAGACTCCTCCGAGCTCCGTGATGGGAGGTAGAGTGTGGGGACAGGTGGCCCCTCTCCCCGACCTGCCCCTGTCTCTTACTCCAGCCTGCACCACAAGGGGCCTCCTGGGCTCCCGTGTGGACACCCAGCCCTCACATCTGGGCCTGGGACTGCCCCTAACAGTTAGGTCAGACCCTGAGGGAGGGCTTGAGACCGACGGGAAATTCCAGAACACTCCAGTGTGGCCTAGGAAGGGTACATGGGCTCCAGCTGGGACCCTCGGCCCCTGGGGGCTCCTTGCTCTAGAGATCCAAAAAGCGACCCCCCTAAAGAATTGGGCAGGGGCCCTGATTCCCCACGTCCAAGGGCAGTGTTCATTATTTTCTTGGAACCAACAGCCCAGCCCGTTAGTAGGAGAGGCAGACTATCATCCCGGGTTTTCAAATGGCGAGATGGCTCAGAGAGGGTAGGGACCTGCCTGAAGCCCCACAGCACTGGAATTAGAGGCAGGACAGGAAACTGCCCCGGTCTCCTGCCTCTGGGTCAGCGTCCACCATCTTCACCCCCACCCGTGTGTACGTGTCACATCCCTCAGCTTCCCCTCTGCTCTCCCTGGTTGTCTCTCTGGACCCTTACCCCTCCCCGGACCGGAATCCAAGAAAGGAGCAAGAGCTGTACGGGGAAGGCAGCTCTGGCAACTTGGAGTTACTACAGGCACCAGGGAAAAGGACTGTTGGCCTTGGAAGGCGTTTAAGGAAGTGGCATCTTCCCACTGCCCTGGCCAAAGGCTCCTGGACCAGCCTCCCCTCCTGTGTCATCCTCCCCACGCGAGTCGGGCCCAAACCCTGTGGATCCGGCCCCCGGCCCACCCACCTCTCTGTATCTCAGCTGCCCCCTCCTTTGTCTTAGCTCCTGGGGCAGCCTTCTCTCGTGCCCCCAACCCATTCTCCACCCGGCAGCATGGAACTTTCTGTGGCCTCCCAATCTGATCCCCTCCGCTTAACGCCCTCCTTGGCCCCTGCCCTCCAGACAGAGCCCTCGCTCCTGCTCCCGATTTGGGCCCCTGAGGCCTGCCTGCTTTAACCCAGCCTCGCTTCCTGTCCAGCCTCTCCCTGCAGGTGCGCCCTCTTAGCTTACAGTTCATGGGAAAAAAATGGGTCCTCACCTTCACCGTGTCTTCGTCTTCCTCCTTCACTGGCTCATCCTCAAAGTCTCACATCAGCCAATACCTCCTCCAGGATGTCTTCCCTGACCACCCTCTCCCCTGTGACCTGACCCTCGGTGTGTGGGGTAGGGCTCAGTTTTCTCCCACGATGAGGGGCTGCGGAGGAAGAGCGAGGCCACTGCCTTGGGCTGAGGGCTCCCGGCCGACTGCAGTTCCAACCGCAGTTACCAGGGACATCTTACCTGTTTATTAGTGCCTCAACCCTTTCATGACTCTGGCTCAGGCGTGTCTGGTCTGAGCACAGGGGACTGAGGCCACCAGCCAGGATGGGGAGAAAAATCTCAGCAGGTGAATGCGCACTCACCTCTGACCCAAGTCCCAAATTTGAAGGAGTGAAATGCTCCCTAGCACACACACAAGGCACCTCGCCTACGAGCGCCAGATGGCTCGTGTGGCACCGCCAATGGACACCCTCCATTAGACCCTCCCACAGCCGGGATCTCAGCAGCCCTAGGAGGGAGCTGCTGGGTTGTGCCCATTTCACTGATGGGGAAACTGAGGTTCGGAGCAGGGAAATCATTTAGTGGTAGTGCTACGATACTTTCACATCAAGCTGCTGGTGATAAGAAATGAGCATCCAGACGTAGCTCCATATTGAATGACTTGATGAATGTCCTTGATGAGCTGTTAGGCAAACAGAGCTGCTACTTAAGTGTGCACCGGAGGCCGGTGCATGTATAGGCACGTGAGGGGTACCTGACCTCGTCTCCCGTCCCACCAGCCTCACCCAGCCTTGCAGGGAGCAATCAAGAGGACGCAGGGGACACCGAAGCAGGCTCAGTCAGTAAAGAATGCGACTCCTGATCTGAGGGTCGTGAGTTCGAGCCCCACGTTGGGTGGAGAGATTCCTTAAAAATAAAATCTTAAAAATAAAAGCAGGTGGAGATTTCTTAAACAGCTTTATTGAGGTACAGCTTGCATGCCATAAAATTCACCTGTTTGTGGTGCGCAGCTCGATGATTTTTAGTGCATTTACACAGTTGTGCAGCCATCATCACAATCTAATTTTAAAACACTTCCATCACCCCAAAAAGAAGCCTCGTGATGATGCGGATTTTCAAGTGCCTGGCGGAGCCCCTGACCAGCAGTGCCCGATCCGTCAGTGTTTGCCATGATTATTATTGCAAATGATAAAATGTTTACAATGGAGAGCCCCAGGTGTTGGGGTGATGGTTGCTCTTTATTTTTAAACATTTGGTGTATTTTCTGAATATGTTTTCAAAGGGAGAACACACGACTTTTACAAGTAGGAGGCAAAAGAGAAATCTATTTCCATCTTGAAAATATAAAGTCATCAACACTGGAAAGGAGGGAAAGAAGGGATGAAGGAGGGAAGGATACGGAGAAAGGAAAGATCATGGACTTTTTTTAGTAGGGAAAGTGGTTGCTGAGGGGAGACTGTGTGCTCAGAGTCCAGACAGACCCCCACGTGTCAGTCCTACCCAGTCACCAACTTGCACTGTGGTCTTGGACAACACTCTTTCCCGCCTTGTGCCTCAGTTTCCACACCGATACAATGAGGGTGATGGTGGGAAAACTGGAGGAGCTCGCCTTCAAATCATTCTTTTGGCCAGCTGGGCTACCTCGAGTGCCAGCTACCTGCCCTGCTCCATGCTGGGGGCTGGGGACACTGGTAAACAGGACCAGCCCAGTCCCTGCCCTCAGGACATCAGAGCATCGGGAGAAGCCAGGCCAGGACTGCCCTGAAATGTTCAAACCGCAGCTGGAAATTCACAGGCTGTGTGATGTGGGCATGCCTGGGGCCTCCTGGGATAATGGGAACAGAGAGGGACTTCTTGCCTGGAGGCGGCCTCACCTCCTCCCAACTGTATTTCTTGGCCCACCCGCTTCCTCGCCTCCACCCCAGCTCCGTGCTTCAGAGGGCACCTCAGAGCCTGCCGGCCTCCCTTACCTTCCGCTTTCAGGGGCAAGATTTGGCTGGAAATATCCTGGCCCACCCGCCCACTCTTCCGGCCAGCCCCCGGGAGACCCACCTTCCAACTTCCTCCCTGCTGCATCATTTGGTGGAAGCCCAGCCCGTGTTCTCAGCTTGCTCGACAAGTTATATTATTTATAACCATAATAGCTACCATTGATTCAGGCCTCAAGTTATATAAGCCTCACGGCAACCCATTTTACTGATGTGGACACTGAGGTTCAGAGAGGTGTAGCCCTTTGTCTACAACCACACAGCTCCTGAGTGGCAGCTCTGACATTCAACGCCGGGCCAAGCCCAGGAAACAGGAGGCTTAGAAGCAAGACTGGGTACAGACCAAACATGCCGCTTTCTGGTGGTTTTTGCATTCCACAGGACGGGGGAAGCAGGGTCCCTGAGCTCCGGCCACAGATCTCAGGTATGAGAGTAGAGTAGGGGAGGGTCACTTTGGACGTTTGGTGTACTTTCTCCGGACCCCTCTGGGCGTGACAGCACCAAATCAGGCAGGGAGCGTGCGGCGCTTGGAGGTCCTGAGGGGTGTGCATTTCATCCTCCCTGTGCTTCAGGTTTGAAGGTGCCTCTGCAGATGGCAAGGCAAGGCCTCCTCGGGAAGCCACCATCTGTCCAGAATGAGTAGGGAGAGCTGGCATGCCACCACGCACCCCTCCCACGTGGCCCCCGAGGCTGGTGGGCCCAGCACGCTTTTCTCTGCGCACCTGTTCTGTCCTCCCTCAGCCTAAGCAGGAGCTGGGTGGGAGGTGCAGGGTGGCGCTGGCTGGAGGCCAGATCAGGCCCGAACCCCCACTTTATCAGGGCGCTGTGGGACAGTGTGTCCAGGTGGGAAGCAGGAGCCATGGAGCTATTTAGCCATGCTTGATCCTTTGAGCATCGCCTGAGCACCTACTATGTGCCAGGCCTCTGGCGAGCGCAGGAGTCCAGCGGGGGAAAAAGGAGCTCACAGTCTGGACGTGCGAACCCGCTGGCACTCTTTGCACCCGCCCAGGCCTGGAGCCCTGACCCCCGATAGGCCACTTCCTCCCTCATTGCACCTCCCTGCCCCTCTCTGGGCCTCTGTCCCCACCTCTGGACAATAACGGGGGACTGACATGGTCTCTGAAAACTTCTCCTCAGTGTTCATCATTTCCATCTAACATTTCGTGGTCAGAGTCCAGAGATCCGAGTCGTGCCTGGAGGAGGCCGTCAGAGGGTTCTGTGGGATCTGTGTTCCTTGGTGACATTTGGGAACCCTCCTAGAGAGGGGGCTGCTGAGCGCCTACTGTGTACCAGACCCAAGCCACGCTTTTTCCATGCCCCCCCCGCCCCCCCCCCCCGAGGCTGCTGGGCCTTCTTGCGGCCCACGTGGGCTAGAGGATAATGCCCGGTTTCTATAAGGCCAGTTTGCAGCTGAGGGCTTTGAGGCCCAGAGAGTGAAACACCTTGCCCAAGGGCACCAGGCGGCAGAATGGCCAAGGCGGGATTCGAGCCCAGGGATTCGAGTGCAGGCCATGTGAGGGCCTCAGTCTGAGAACCTGGGCCGTGATAGAGACGGGGCCTCTCCCCCAACCCAGGCACCTCCATCCCCACCCTGGCCGCACGAGATCCTGGTCTGAGGAGGGGCTCTACTCCCACACATAGCCCTGCCCCTCTAATCTCTGCTTCCCTTAAGCTGCTTGTCCCTTAAGTAGCCCTGGAGAGGCAGTGACTTGGGGCAGGCTGGCCCAGACCCCTGACCACCCTTCCAGCTGGGCCCTGGGCGCCGCCCCGGTACCCTCTAGGTGGCACCTCGTTGACCTCTGACCTGCAGGTCGGCAGGGACCAAGTGGGCCCATCTGTGCAGGGGAGGCCTCTCAGGGAAGAGCTCCGGGGAAGGTCCATGTCTCTGCGTGGGGGGCTTTCTGTGGGGAGTCCCATCCTTTCCAGCCCCTCCTGCAGTTTCCATGGCAACTACTGTTGCCATGGTATCGCTGGGTGAGGAGCGGGTGGGGAAAAGGGTGGACCCCAGGCCCCCAAGCCCAACCCAGCCTCTGAGAACAGATGTCCTATCTCCACAGCCCTGGGGGATCCCAAATACTAGAGGGTCACCCCCCCAAAGGAATGAGTAAAGGATGGCAGAGATAGAGATAGGAACCCCCCCCCCACCCCCGTTAATCCCCTCCTTCTCTCTGCTGACTGGTGCACCTCCGTTCCAGCACATGTCACACTGTATTGCATTATCTGTTTACTTGTCTGTCTCTCCCACCACACTGGGAGCTCCTCCTCCGGGTAGGGAGCGGTCTGACTCATCATCTCGCTTCCCCAGGGCCCAGCACAGGGCCTGGCACAGAGCAGCTGCTCCCAAATATGTCCTAGACTGAATTTAATTGAATTACATAAAAAGCCACGTCTGGCTTCTTGGATTGAAGGAGCAGCACACTTTGACAGGGAAGTTCCCAGGCTCTGGGGTCCAACAGACCCTTGGGTTTGAATCCTAGCTCTGCCATTCCCATCTGGATGACCTTGACAAGTCCCTTCACCTCTCTGACCCTCAGATGCCTCATCTGTAAAGCAATTTCCATATCAGAGCACTGTTTTGAGGCCCTGGGGATTCAGTCAACATTTATTAAGTACCTCTTGGGTGCTAAGCCTTGGGCCGGACAGTGGAATACAGTGGTGGACAGGAAGACGCCAGTCCTGCCCTTCAGAGGCTTAGTCTTGCAAAAATGAAAAGTGCTTGCCTAGCGCCTGGAAACAATGAATAAATGCAGGATTCATCATCCTTCTCCTTCCTCATTGAAGTGGCTGACTCCTCCCTATTAGCCTCTAACCTCCCCAAAGGAGGGGCAGGGTGAGAACAGGATGAGAGAGTCCTCCCCAGGGCCCAAGAAGAGACCTTGAACCCAGGAGCCTGGGCCTACTCTGTTGTGCCCGGGACCCTCCAGGCTAGGGAGTGGGGGCCGGGGGGTGGTGCAAAATGCTGTGTGGTCCCGGTCAGGCTCTGAGCTGGGGGTAGGAGGCCTGGGTTCTTCTCGGGCTCTGTCCAAGTCCTATAGGAACTTGAATGTGTCTTTTCCCCTTCTTGGGCCTCCATGTGCCTCTCCATGAATGAGGTGGCCAGCTGGAGCCCTATGGTCCCTCAGGCTGTAGCCTGCTCCCCCTTTCCTGGGTCCTGGGGATCCCGTGACTGCAGTTCTGACAGCCTGGTCCCTGAAGAGGTGCCCACCCTCATGCTTGTGCTGGCCTGGGTGGGGCCAAGGGCGGGCGGGGATATGAGAAGAGCTGACAGGACAGAGAATCCACCCACAAGGGTTAGCCAAAAGGACTGCTGAGGTTCACACTGGCACAAGCAGAAATCTGAGGTATAGACATCAGGCCTAGGGCAAGGGGCGACTTTGGGAAGCTCAGGTCCAGTCCTTCAAAGACTGGGTCTTCAGGGGACCGAAGGGCAAGGAGCTCTCACTGCAGAGTCAAACAGATCTGCATCCAGGGTCTGCTCTGCTAGCTACTGACTGTGCAACCGAAACACCTCTGAGCCTCGGTTTCCTTATCTGCAAAATGGGGATAATAATGGCACCTACCGGGGCAGGGCGCCTGAGTGGTTCAGTGGGTTGAGCATCTGACTTCAGCTCAGGTCATGATCTCACAGTTCGTGAGTTCAAGCCCCACATTGGGCTCACTGCTGTCAGCCTGTCAGCGCAGATCCCACTTTGGATCCTCTCTCCCCTTCTCTCTGCCCCTCCCCGGCTTGCGCTCTTCCATAAATAAATAAATAAATAAATAAATAAATAAATAAATAAATATTTAAAATAAAAATAATAATAATGGCACCTACCTCACAAGGCAATATCACGAGAGATTGCCCACAAAGAGCCTGGCATGCAGTAGGCACTTAAGAAGCATGAATTCTTGTCCTTGCTTCCTCCTTTCCCCCATGCCCCCCTCATCCTCAACCCCAGCCAGATGGGGCCCTGGGAAGGGGAAGTGAGATGCTGCCTTTCCCCACGGCGGAAGGGAGGGAAGAAGGTGCAGCTCCATTTCCTTGAGACGCACTCTGTGGCCACTGGACACTTGGGCATGTGGGGTACCCCGCGCCTCAATTGAATGGCAGTGCCTGGGTTGAGGCAGCGACTTGTTGGCCCAGAAGCAACACAGAGCATACCTGAGAGAAATCTGGGAGTTATTAGTCTTGTCTCCTGGCAGCTCACACGCATAAATCTGTGACCCAGGGTACATGGGGGAGGTTCTTTCCACCTTTCTTGCCTGTCATCTCCCCTTAGTGACCTGAAACCCTGAGGCTAAGGTGTAGTGGGCACTTTAGGAGAGCTTTGGAGCTCCCGGTGGCAGGACAGGTGCCCCTGGGACAGGCCTTGACCCTCCTCTCACTCCCAACTCATTGCAGAGACTTCCTGCCCCGAGGGTCAGGCATCGTCACCCGACGCCCCCTGGTCCTGCAGCTGGTCAATGCCACCACAGGTACGCGCTTTCGTCCACGAGCATCCCGACCGGGCCTCTTCAGTCCCCCACCCTATCCCCCAGGGAGGAGTCCAACCTAGCCGCTGAACTTGCTTGCTGTGTGACTTTGGCCCTAGATTCCCCACCAGGACAGTGGGGAACAAAAATGCATAACGTTAGACCTGGCGTTGTTGTGGAGAGGGAGGGGACAGAAGGCGGTATTTGGGTGTGTGGGGGGGTCTATTCCCAGTGGAAGATGGGTCCCAGGTGGGTTCCGGGCTAAGATGCTTACCCATCCACCCTTCTTCCCTCCACCCCACCCACACTTTGGGGACAGAATATGCCGAGTTCTTGCACTGCAAGGGGAAGAAATTCACCGACTTTGAGGAGGTGCGTCTGGAGATCGAGGCTGAGACCGACCGAGTCACTGGCACTAACAAGGGCATCTCGCCGGTGCCGATCAACCTCCGCGTCTACTCGCCGCACGGTGAGGAGACGTGGCCCCGCCCCCGGCCTCCTGGCTCCCTCGCTTAGCTCCGCCCCCGGGACTGAGTCTTGGCCACGCCCCTTTGCTCATTCCTCCTAAGGCGGGCTCCGCGCCTCCTGCAGACTCCGCCCCCACAGCGACCCCTCCTCTGCCCATCCTACCCCAAGCTCCACCCTGCCATGACTCCGCCCACCCCTGGCCACGCCTTTAACGGGCCGCCGCTTTGGCCCCGCGTTTCCCTAATCCCGTCCACCTGCCGCCAAACTCCCAAATGGATCCTCTCTAAACCCGGCCCTGTTCCTTAATCCGCCCGCCCACGGCCACGCCCCTCGCCTTGAGCCCGCCCTCTCGCCGCCCTGTCCAGTGCTGAACCTGACACTGGTGGACCTGCCCGGAATGACCAAGGTCCCGGTGGGGGACCAACCTCCTGACATCGAGTTCCAGATCCGGGACATGCTTATGCAGTTCGTCACCAAAGAGAACTGCCTCATCCTGGCTGTATCCCCGGCCAACTCCGACCTGGCCAACTCCGATGCTCTGAAGGTTGCCAAGGAGGTGGACCCCCAGGGTAGGTTCCTAAGGGCAGCAGAAGTGCAAGGCCCCGGGGGTCTACCCTCAGTGCCAGGCGGAGGGAGCTGCTCTGTGAAGAATGAATGAGGCGGGAGAGCAGAGGCAGGCAGTGGGGGAGGGAGGGCGTGGGGAGGGAGATGTGGGGAGCGGGATGGCAGTCGGGGTGCATGTGGGTCCCATGGGAGGGCAAGTGCAGGTGTAGACGGCCCTCTCCTGCTGCCCTCCCCCTCAGGCCAGCGCACCATCGGGGTCATCACCAAGCTGGACCTAATGGACGAGGGCACAGATGCCCGTGATGTGCTGGAGAACAAACTGCTCCCCCTGCGCAGAGGTAGGCAGGCTCCTCCCCTGACCCGCTCCACTGCCCTTCCCTGTCACCCCACCCTGTGCAAGGCTGGTTGCCCCTGACCTGGACCCCCTCCCACAGGCTACATTGGGGTGGTGAACCGGAGCCAGAAGGACATTGATGGCAAGAAGGACATCACGGCGGCCTTGGCCGCTGAACGCAAGTTCTTCCTCTCCCATCCGTCCTACCGCCACTTGGCTGACCGCATGGGCACGCCCTACCTGCAGAAGGTCCTCAACCAGGTAGAAGCTCAGGCCTGGGGAAACCAGCATGAGGACAGAATCATTTACATGTGTTTTGGGAGGGTGGCCAACAGAGGTTAGCGTCCACATCGTGCGTACGATCTGAGCCCCAGAAAACAAAGCAACTTGCCCACAGCCCCACCCACCGTGAGGTAGCACCAGAGCGTTGCTGACTTTTCCCTGACAGGGGCCTGGAAAGGGAGCCCTGTAGGCCCGGCGGGTGGAGAGAAGACCCAGACCTTGTGCGGAGGGTGGCACTGACAAGGGCTTGGGTTTGGGGGCCATCACTAGAGTGTACTTGGCCGAAGACCTTGCTTCCTTCTGAAACGGAGAGAGGCTCGTCTGGAGACAGGGATGGGCGATCCCAGGGGCTTCCCTAGGATGTTTCTCCATCTGGAATGGGGCTTCCAGAACTGAGGCATGTGTGTATGTGATGATGGAAGGGAGGCAGTGGGGAAGGCAGGGTGGTGTAGGGGCAGAATTGGGGACTCTGGAGGCCACAGACCTGACACTTGAGCTCTCTGAACCTCCATTTCTATAAAATCCTGATGATGGGAATAAGGCCCCATTTCATAAGATCCCTGTGTAGCTTCAGGGAGATACTGTGTGTGGGGACCGAGCCAGAGCGAGCCCCAGTACTTGAGAATTACCTTACAGGAGGCCTAAACCCAGAGGGTACAAGGGGACAGCCCCCCCAGCCATCCCTGTCCCAGAGAGATTTTATTTGGCCCTCATCGTGTCTAAAAATATTGTTAGTCAAAAATCAGGTAATTTCAAATAAAAATCTAGATTTCTGGCTTCTGCTGAAACTTGCATTATTCGCTTATGAATTTAGTTAATACCCCCCTGTATGCCAGGCTCTGCCCTGGGCAGCTTTCCTTCTGGTAGGCAGGGCGGTAGTGGGCAGGGTCATGGCTGCCTCCTGCAGCTCTCAACCTGACCACACCCACAGTCCCCCCGCCCCCCTCCCCCGCCCCCCTCCACCGCCCCCGGGCATCCTGGTCCCTGCTTGACCCCGTGGGCATCTGTGTTGGTGCCCATGGCCTTAACCCTTGTCTCATCCCCGCCCCAGCAACTGACCAACCACATCCGGGACACCCTGCCGGGGCTTCGGAACAAGCTGCAGAGCCAGCTCCTGTCCATCGAGAAGGAGGTGGAGGAGTACAAGAACTTCCGGCCAGATGACCCAGCTCGCAAGACCAAGGCTCTGCTGCAGTGAGGCCCTCCCCAACTCCTGACTCCCCGGCACTGAGCTGCCCTCCAGCGCGGGGTTCGCCCAGGGCTCCCTCCGCTAGGCTCCTGACGTCGCACCACTCTCCCCCCAGGATGGTCCAGCAGTTTGCCGTGGACTTTGAGAAGCGCATTGAGGGCTCAGGGGACCAGATCGACACCTATGAACTGTCAGGGGGAGCCCGCATCAACCGGATCTTCCATGAGCGCTTCCCCTTTGAGCTAGTCAAGGTAGGATGGTCTCCCCGGGGGCGGGGGGAGAGGGGAGGCTTAGAACTACCACCCTCCCCCCAGGACTTTCACACATATCTTTGCTGACCTGGCACCCAGCCCCGGGTGTGGGCCGTCTGTCTGTCTTGGCCTTCCAGGGAGGAGGAAGGCCCTGACCGGCTGTCTCTGGCTCTCCTACACAGATGGAGTTTGATGAGAAGGAGCTCCGAAGAGAGATCAGCTACGCCATCAAGAATATCCATGGCATTAGGCACGTATTGGGACTGGGGAAGGGGGCTGAGCCCTGGAAGGCAGGGGTTCTGGTGCCACGGCACGGGGAGTGGTGAAGTGAGCCGCCCTCAGGAAGGACCAAGAGCTCTGGTCCCCAGTCCCCTCGACCCCTTCTGGCTTCCAGCTCAAACGGGCTCGAGCTGGGGGAGGTGGACGGGAGGCCTGGGCCGCTCCCTCCCCGCACCTGCTGTCCTCCTTTGCTGTCCCTGGGAGCAGGGCCTGGAGGCTGGACCAGGTGGGCAGAGCCCAGGACATAGGTGGCTGGGGAAGCTTCTCCGGGCTTGGGCCCCTGCCTGTCCTCAGGATGAGACAGCTTCCCCCAGTCCTATCCAGGTAGCTGCACACAGCTGGCCAAACCACTGGGGAGGGCCTGGGATGGAGCATCGAGGTATTGGTCTGTGTCCTTTTATGATAGGACAGGGCCTCTCAACCCTCCAGATCCTCCCATAGTCCCATTAGCCCGAAGTGGGCCCCATTCTACACCACTTCCCTCCTTCTAGCTAACCCCACTGCCTTTGGAACAGGAAGGGGGGACTGGAAAAAAAGATTGTTCCTTAAAAGCTTAGCCCCCTTCAAGGACCCAGATCTACACTGTTCATTCAACAAGAAAATTTAAAGCATCTGCTATGTGCCAGGCAGTGAACAAGACAAAATGTCCCTGCTTTTATACAGGTTGAATTCCAAGGTTTGGTATGGAATTTACAGACTGATAACTGCATTGGCCGAGGCACAGAAAAAAAAAAATATATATATATGTATCGCTCCTCAGCTTAAAATAAAATGTTTTATTCCCAGAAAGGCTCCTAAAGAGAACCCAGTTTGGCATTTTTCATACCATTTCTGGCCATAGAACATTTTGTATGAATAGAATCTTAAGAGCAAGCCAGACACACATGACAATTATAAGCCGACCTTGTCTTGCCCCCAAAGAGCATCCACGGAATGTCCTTCATTCAAATCCCTCCTGCCCATTTTACAGAGAAGGACACTGAGGCCCAGAGAGGGGTAGTGGGAGGACCCCAAGGGCAGAGTTCAGGCGGTCGGGGTGGGGCCCTGACCTGGCACTCCTGGCAGGAGCTGGCCTGTGACACTGTGCCCTTCTCCCGTTCCGGGCGTTCAGAACGGGGCTCTTTACCCCAGACATGGCCTTTGAGACCATTGTGAAAAAGCAGGTGAAGAAGATCCGAGAACCGTGTCTCAAGTGTGTGGACATGGTTATCTCGGAGCTAATCAGCACGGTTAGACAGTGCACCAAGAAGGTAACCCGGTGGCCCGGGCCAGCCCCCCCCCCCCGCCTCTGCCCCCATCCTGCATTGCTGCCAGGCTCCCCTCTCCCACACCCCCCACTGCCTCCTCGGTAGCATGTACAGACCTCAGCGGGGTGGGGGAGGCAGGCCACCACAGACCAAGATGGGGGGCCTCTCCGAGGGGGCCTTACCCACCTCCTGGCCCCCAGGCACAGGGAACAGACATTGATAAGACAGGTGTGATGGTGGCTCTTGTCCTGAGAGCCCACCAAGAGCTCCCCCAGCTCAGGGAGAATAGGCCTTGAAGGGCCCCGAGCCCTCTTCCTGCCCTCAGAGGTGAGGTCATCTCTAGGGGCTCCAGGGAGGGGTCTTGGGGACACCTTGGCCCTGCAGACAGGAGAGCTACGGGCCTACTTGGCTGCTGCTCTGGGGATCTGGATGGCCAGAGGGGTGCAGAGGACCCAGGTCTGGCAGGTACCTGACTCCCCACTGTCCTTCATCCCCCCCCCCCCCGCCCCATTCCCACCCTAGCCTCACTCAGGACCCTGCCCTTCCCTTCCATCCACATCCAACCTTCCAGGGACAGAATCCTCTTCCATCTGCTATGTCATCTGAGCCTCACAGAACCACGCAAGGAGGGAAGGGCAGGGCAGGGAGGATGGCGCCCATGTCACAGCAGGAAGACTGAGGCTTAGGAGATCCAGTGACTTGTCCAAGGTCATATGAGCCGGCAGGTGGCAGAGCTGTTACTCGAAGCCACGGCTTTGGACTCCAAATCCAGTCCTTGTTTAATTCCACCCCCCAGCCTCCCTTCCTTTCCTCTCTTCACTACTGCCCTGGCCCCTCTCTACCACCTCCACTCTTTCTGTCTTTCCTCTTCTCTCTCTGTCTTTCCCAGCTGAGTTCTCCAGAGCCTTTTGGAAGAGAGGCAAAGGATGCCCCTTGAGGAGAAAGGGAAGGGCAGGAGTAGAGTAGGGAGCTGGAGAGTGGAGGTCAGGCAGCTACCCTGCAACTCCAGGAGGCATCATCTGCACCACAGTCTATGCAAATGGAGCCCCCTGGAGTTTTGCAGTGCACAGCCTGGGCAGCTGGATGCAGTAATCCTGGTGGACGTACGGAATTGTGCTGGGCTTCGGAGTCAGGATGAAGTGAATGCAGGAGGTGCTGGCAAACCTAGAACTGAACAGAATGGGTGGGTGGGGTCCTGGCCTGGGCCAGCCCCTTAGGAGGACTCAAGGCTGAGACAAAGCATCAGGAAAGACAGAGAGGGCCGGCTCAGGGTAGCTGGGGGTGGAGGACACCAAGCCCTGGGGAGAGGATCTGAACTCAGTAAGGGGCCTTGTACAGAACAGGGGGTTGGTCCCTCAGAAGCCTCCCCCCCCCCCCTCCGCCGCCCCATACCCACAGAACCCTTCAAGATACCTGGCCACTCCTAGGAGGTGCCGGCCCTGGGGGGCGGTAGGGAGGGCCGGTCCCACACTCACATTGTCTTCTGTTCTCTCTTTCTCTGTGTCGGTGTCTCTCTCTTTTCCCCCATGCCTGTGCCATCCTCCACTCCTGAATCCTGGCTCTGCTTGGCTTTCACTCCCCTTCCTTCTCCCGGCCCTGCCCATGGCTGCTTCTCCTCCTGTCCCCTCCTCCTCCCCGGGTGCAGGACGGGCCTCTTCACACCTGACCTCGCTTTTGAAGCCACAGTGAAAAAGCAGGTGCAGAAGCTCAAAGAGCCCAGTATCAAGTGTGTGGATATGGTAGTCAGTGAGCTCACGGCCACCATCAGAAAGTGTAGCGAAAAGGTATGACGGCCACCAGGGCGGGGCTGGGCCTGGCCGTCCCTTCCTCATGGCCAGGGACTCCCGTGGGCAGAACCATCTGCTGAACAGACCCGGCAGCCTCTCGGCCACCCACGTGGACCCAAACACCTGTGCTGGCCAGGTGACTCCGGGCCCTTAAGTTTCGTGCCAGCTTATCACCCTGGGTCTGTTTAAATTTATGATCCTTTTAGGCCCCCATCTCTGCCAGAGACCACCCCAACCCACGCATCCTCAGTGGCCCCTTTTCACCAATAAGAAGGGCAATGGCGACAATGCCAAGGGGACAGCTGCTATTTATTGAGCACCTATTATGTGCCGAGCACCGAGCTAAATGCTTATCCTTTTTATCTCACGTTAGCCTCTCAACAACCCTAAGAAGTGGGTAGTATTAACCCCATTTTACAGATGAACAAACTGAGTCTCGGACAAGAAGAGCAGAGTGGGGTTCTGATTTAGGAAAGCTGAGGGAGTAGACCTGGGATCAGGGCCTCCTGGAGTCGGGGAACTATCCCAGTTCCTTAAACCAAATTTGCCTAAAAGCATATTGGATTACTCACTTTCTAGTAATCCATATGCATTCGACAGGGTCAGCCTCTTTTGGGTCTGTGACCTTTTAGATGCCTTCTTCCTATTTGTCCACTTTGGGGCATTTTGAGGATTTTTAGCCAGATATTCCCAACACAGTCCTTCCCTCGGGGGAGTGCATGAGAATCAGTTGCCTGGGGGAACTCTTCCAGAATTCAAAGGTCCCTGCCCAGCTGGCTGAATCAGAATCTCAGGGAGAGCCCAGCCTCACCTGTACTTGAAAAAGCTCCCCGTGCTGGGAGGTGGGGGCCCTTCTGCCCCAACTTCACGTTTCAAATACATGGGTTTTCATGGCTCGTACATAATTAGTCATGTGCACCGCCCCCCCTCGTTATCCTCTATCACTTTGCCCACTTTTCATGCCTAATGCAGACGGTAAGCAAATTAACATCCACTCCATCCCTGTTTCAGGTGGAATAAAATCTGGGCTGGACTCCCCACTGCATAGTATTTACCACGACGTCTGAGTCATGGTCCCACTGCACCTTGACTACTAAGCCACACAATCTCACTTTTGTTACATTTTTAAAAATACCGAGTTTAGTTTAAGCTGCCTCAAGTCTCTTTACAAACGAAGACAAGGTATGACTACATTTTTTTTTTTTAACTTTGGCTTTTAATTGTAAAACTAGTACATTCTCCATTTTAAAAGTTTGGTAAACGCCAAGGCTTAGAGAGAAGGCCACCCCCCTCCCTTTCCAGGGAGGCACCATGGAGATTTTTGTACATTTCTTGCAACGTACACTCCTTTAAAAAAAAAAAAAGAAAGAAAGAAAAAAAGAAAAAGAAACGATCCTTCTTGATTTTGTTCTGATCATGCAGGATTGTTATAAAAATATTCAAGCAGCACAGAGAAAGCAAATCCCCACAATTGAACAACTCTAAAGATAAGAACAAATACGTGGACCACGCTTCCTAACTAATTATGTATATATGCCAGTTTAACCTAAATGGACCGTACTCCACACACTGATTCGGGAACTCTTTTTTACCAAGCAGTGTGTCATGGGAATGTAACCACAGGAAGATGTGCCCTTGAACTGCTGAATCGTAGCCCACGGTAGAAACGTGCTGTGATCTACATATTCAATACCTCTTGACATTTAGATTGTTTCAAACTTCTTTTTCTCTTACAAACAGTGCTGCAGCGAACATCCTTATAGATGTATTTACAACATATATCCTGTTGCTTCTTCTTTGGTTTAATGTTTATTTATTTAGAGAGAGAGAGAGAGAGGGAGAGAGAGAGAATCCCAAGCAGGCTTCGTGCTGTCAGCGCAGAGCCCAACGCGGGGCTCGATCTCACCAACCGTGAGGTCATGACCTGAGCTGAATCCAGAGCCGGACGCTTACCCGACTGAGCCATCCAGATGCCTCTCCTGTTGTTTCTTTAGAGCAAATTTTTACCCAGAGAATCGCCTAGTCGAGAGAGATGAGCATTTCACGATTTTGGTAACTTCCACAAGAGTGCTCCCCAGAAAGTGTTACCTTATTCCTCCAGATATTTTTTTCTATATGTAGGTTTATTTACTCTGTTAGGTAGTCACACTGCAAACGTACTAGCATTCGGCTTTTTCTTTTAGTAGCACACATTTTGGGGGGGTATTATCACATAGTCAACATAAACATTTTTTAGTGGTTGCATAATAGGTTTATCATGGTTTACGTAACAGTTTTCCTATTGGTGAACATTTAAATTGTCTCCAGTTATTCAATATTATAAATAATCTGACAATGAACATCTTTTTTTTTTTTTTTTTTTTTTTTTTTTTTTTTTTTTTTTTAGTGTGTATTTATTTCTGAGAGAGACAGAGAGAGACAGAGTGTGAGCAGGGGAGGGGCAGAGAGGGAGACAAGACTCTGAAGCAGGCTCCGGGCTCTGAGCTGTTGGCACAGAGCCCAACACCAGGCTTGAACTCGTGAACTGCGAGATCATGACCTGAGCCGAGGTCAGATGCCCAACTGACTGAGCCACCGAGGCACCTCCCCCCCTCCTTTTTTAAGTAAGCTCTACACCCACAATCCTGAGATCAAGTGTCGCAGGCTCCACTAACTGAGCCAGCCAGGTGCCCCTGAACATCTTTTATCTGTTCAAATGTTTATTTTTCTGTCTCTAGGATTTTTTCCTTAGGATAGATTCCTAGAAGACGGATTACTAGATACAAACACTTTTTAAAAACTGTGAAACGGGGCGCCTGGGTGGCTCAGTCGGTTAAGCGGCTGACTTCAGCTCAGGTCATGATATCGTAGTCTGTGAGTTTGAGCCCCGCATCAGGCTCTGTGCTGGCAGCTCAGAGCCTGGAGCCTGCTTCCGATCCTGTGTCTCCCTCTCTCTCTGCCCCTCCCCTGCTTGCTCTCTGTCTCTGTCTCTCTCTCTCAAAAATAATAAGCATTAAAAAAAATTTTTTTAAATAAAAACTGTGAAACACTCTGCTGAATTGCATTCCAAAAGAAAGCAGTAATTATCGTATATGGTAAAATTTTGGAAACAACCCAGATGTCCACCAAGAGGCGATCGATTATGTAAAGTATCACCCAGTCAACAGCAGACTATATGTTAGAAGGGCAGGCATATTTATTTCCATTCACATGTCCCTCTACAGTGTACTGTGGGGGGAAAAAGCAGGTTTCAGAAGACAGTGTGTAAATATTTGGGGGGAGGAAATAATATAGATAAATAACAAAATCCCAAAGGCACAGTCACCAAATTGCTAACTGTTACTTTAAGAGCAGGCAAGGAAAAATGGGAACTTTCCCATTTCCCCTCTGAAAAATTTAGTCTTACAGTGAGTCTGTAGATTTTTGTCAGGAGGAATATGGATCGACAAAAACTTTAAAGGGGAAACCTTATAAATTATTTATTTCTAAAGTTTATTTATTTTGAGAGAGAAAGAGCGAGTGGGGGAGGGACAGAGAGAGAGAGAGGGAGAGAGAGAATCCCAAGCAGGCTCCACACTGTCAGCACAGAGCCCTACACCGGGCTGGATCCCACGAACCGTAAGATCATGACCTGAGCTGAAACCAAGAGTTGGATGCTCAATCGACTGAACCACCCAGGCGCCCCATAAATTGTTTCTAAAAAATAATTTTGCCTTTTGATTTATTTAATGAGTAGTAATGATCTCTTTTCTTTACATGGCAAAATACACCCATCTTCGTCTAATTTTTTCCTCCCCAAGTCTTCTAGAAGTTTAGCAAGGCCCCCCCTGACAGAGGCTTCTAAATAGTCAGCTCTTAACTATTCCCAGACCTGCTGGGACTGCAACTTTCCTCTCTGGATAAAATCTAAAGTTTAATGTCACACGTGGGACGTACTGCTCAATCCTCTCAGCAACGCCAAAGGGGAAGGTGCTGTTACTACCCCATTTTACGTGTGGAGAAGCCAAGGCTCGGAGAGGTGGCAGTCACTTTTTTAAGGACAGTCGGCAGGGCAGGGGCTGGCTTTGAAACAAGAGTCATGTGGCTCCAGGGCCTGTGTCCTTGGCCACGAACTCGTGGGCTCCAAACTGACCGCCCTGCTCCCTCAGCCAAGGACTGAGAGAGAAATGTTCCATTTTAAAAACTGGCTAAAAGTCCTGGAAATGCTCAGAGGCAGCCAGAATGGAAAAAGATGCTCAAAGGGAACAGAACTTCTCAAAGAGGCTGAGGCTGCCCTGTCCTGTGTGACACGTGGAAAAGTTGACAAATGTAACGTCCAGGCGGTTGGTGGGAGAACTGGTCATGGTCTTTGGCAAACTGCTCCCTCGGCCCTCCCCCCCACACCCCTGTCACAGCCCCACCCTGGGAGGGAGCGCTTGGGACCACCTCAGAGGAAGCCTTCTGCTGGTGGTGACTCAGTCCTGAATCTCTGCCCCAAGTCGGAGACTTCGAGGAGGACTAGGAGCCCCTCCTTGGGCCTCGTGGGGCAGCGGACCCACCAGGCCCGTCCAGCCAGCGTTTGTTTTGAAGCCCCAGGTCTCAGGCCACCTCTCCCCCGGGTCCCCTGTGCTTGGCCACGTCAGCCGCACCTTGGCATAGGCATGGGATGGCCGAGGGTGGAGGGGGGAATGTCCCATCTCTCATGTCTACCTCTCCTGGGCATCCAGGGTGCCACTTTCTTCCCCATCCTCTTGCCTCTCCCCGTGCCCCCCCCCCCCGCCCCATCTTCTCAGCCTCCATCTTGCCCTCAGAATCACTACCTGCAACCCAGGCACGCTAACCTCCAGGTCTCTTCCCACATAGGAGGATCCACCTGAGGGGCCTGACCCAGGCATGGGAAGAGGGACAGGACTGGTTTGAGGTTGGCCCTACCTGGGTCCCACGTGACCACCAAGTGGGGAGGGCAGGCCAGTGGGACTCGAGGTTCCTGTGGGTGGGTTCCCCATCATCAGCTCAGCGAGGCCCCCTCCCCGAGGAGGAGCTTGACCATGAGCCAGAGGAACTGGCGTCCACTCACCCTGGCAAGGAGGGCAAAGACATCCATCCTTCATTCATTCTCTTTCCTTCAACATGCCCTCTTTGAGCCCCAGCCTCGTGCCTGGCCCTGCCCCTGCCCTCAGGGCAGCCACAACCCTGTTGATGGGGTGGGGGGGCCACAGAGAGGCCCCTAACCCAGCTCTTGGGGTGGTCAGGGCAGGCTTTCTGGAGGAGGTGGCAGCCAACAGTCTTGAAGGAGAATGAAGCAGCCTGGGCTTTGTCCAGAGCCGGGCTGAGCTGAGGGCAGAGTTCACAGGCAGAGAGAGAAAGGTTTGGAGCCAACTTCCCCTTCGTCCTCAGTTGATAAAAACTGGAGGGAAATGGGTGCTGCTGAGCTCCTACCCCAAAGCAGTGGGGTAGAGACCGGTCGCCTGGCCGGCTCAGAGCTGGTCGGACACCGCTGGGGATGATGGTGCCAGGCCGGGGCATGCAAAGGGAGGCAAAACTGGGTGGATCCTACCAAGAGGGCCCGGGGCCCAGTCAGGCCCCCGCGGGGTACTGCTCATGCTGCTGGCACCCCACTCCGCATGCCGCCCATCCTGTGCCCTCGCATGTCCTGCCTGGGGCTCCTGCATGTCCAGTATGTGCCTGCTTGCTTCCCCTGGCCCCTCCCTCAGCTCTGACAGGGCCACTGCCTGTCCCCAGCCTGACTCAGGAGGCCAGCTGGCACCTTGGGCCCTGCCCTCCCCAGACTCTTCCTGGATAGGAATCTCGAGGCTGTTCTCTGCCTGATTCCACCCGACTCCTGATTCCACCTGATTCCTCCAAGCTTCTGGGAGGACAAGGAGTGGCCCCAAGAGTCAGCGAAAGCTTTGGGAGCAAACGGTCCCCCAAACAAAGCCCTCAATCGAACAGTCTGCTTCCAAGATGGCTGCCACCAAGGCGGCCGAGGAGGCTGAGCCCCGCGGCATTTCCGCCCTTGGGAACTGCCCTCCCCCGGAAGTTGCCCAAGTAGGCCAGTGAAGAGGGCCTGGAACCAGAAAGACCTTTGAATTGCCATTTGGATCCCACACTTGGGGGAAAGGGTGGCCGTGGCTTGGTGCCTTCAGCTTCCTGGGACCCCAGGCCTCTCTTCCCCTCATCTCGGGCATTCTGTGTGTGCCTCCCACCCCACGCCCCTGGATCCCTGGATTCTGGTGGGGTGGGGGTGCCCCCCGCCGGTGCCCCCTGTGTACGTGGCTCTCTCCCCTCCCGCCCTTCCCCAGCTCCAGCAGTACCCCCGCCTGCGGGAGGAGATGGAGCGCATCGTGACCACCCACATCCGGGAGCGCGAGGGTCGCACCAAGGAGCAGGTGAGTCCCTCCTGCCCCCCTCCTCTCCCCCTCCCCACCCCGGGCTCTCCTCCTCCTTCCCATTTTGTCTCTTCTGTCTCCATCTCCCTTACACTTTCTCGCCTCTACTCTCTGCTTCTCTCTCTTTTTTTAAAAAAAAAATTTTTTTAATGTTTATTTAATCTTGAGAGAGACAGAGACAAAGAGACAGAGCGTGAGACGGGGAGGGGCAGAACGAGAGAGGGGCACACGTTATCGGAAGCAGGCTCCAGGCTCTGAGCTGTCAGCACAGAGCCGGACGCGGGGCTCGAACTCACACACTCACGAGCCATGACATCATGACGTGAGCCGAAGTCGGGTGCTTAACCCACTGAGCCACCAGGCTCCCCTCTGCTTCTCTTTTTTATTGTGGTAAAATATATATAACATGAAATTTACTATTTTAACCATTTTTAAGCATGCAGTTCACTGGCCTTAAGCACATTCACAGTGTCACGCAGCCATTAGCACCATCTGTCTCCAGAACTTTTTCATCTGCCCAAACTGAACCTCATTAAACAGGGACTCGCCAGCCCCTGGCAACCATCTTTCTAGTTTGTGTGTCTATGAATTTGACCGCTCTAGGTGGAAGCTTACAACTGTCCTGTTTGTTTGTTTTTTTCTGTTTCTTTTTTTTTTTTAAGTTTATTTATTTTTGAGAACAAGAGGGAGATAAGAGAGAGGGCGTGTGAACAGGGAAGGGCAGAAAGAGAGGGAGAGAGAGAGAACTCCAAGCAGGCTCTGAGCTGCCAGCGCAGAGTCTGATGTGGGGCTCGATCTCACAAACCGTGAGATTATGACCTGAGCCGAAACCAAGAGTCAGACGCTCAACTGACCGAGCCGCCCCGGCACCCCAACAATTGTCCTTTTGTGTCGGGATTATTTTACTTAGCACAATTTCTTCAGGGGTCATCCCTGTTGTAGCGGGTGTCAGAATTTCCGTCCTTTTAAAGCCTTTTAAGGTATATGCCGCATAGTGTTTATCCATTTGGGCTGTTTCCACCATTTGGCTCTTATGAATAATGCTTCTATAAACATTAGTGTGCGAATGTCTCTTTGAGACCCCGCTTCCAGCTCTCTGGGGTATACACCCGGAAGTGGGATTGCCGAATCATTTGGTAATTCTGTATTTAACTTTTTGAGGAGCCGCCATACTGTTTTCCATACTATTTATTTCCATAGTATTTCCATCCTATTTCCATACTATTTACTGGAGCTGTGCCATCTTGCATTTCCACTATCTCCTTCTCAACCTTCTGACAGTCTGTCCTCTCGTCGTCTCTCTTGGGGCCTCTCTCTCTATTTTCTACTTCTCCGGGTCACCATATACCTGTCATAGCCACCCCCTCTTCCATTTACGTAGTCATTTATCAAGTATTCATTCATTCATTCATTCATTCATTCATTCACTGATTCATTCAGTCACGAACATGGTCCCTGTTCATTCATTCATTCATCGATTCATTCAATCACAAACATGGTCCCTGAATGTTGCCTCTGAGCCGGAGGAGCAGAGATGAGCAGGCTCCCTCACGGCCCTCACGAAGCTCACAGGCGAGCCCTCCTTGCTTGTCCATCTCTCAGTCATCCTTCTGTCTATACCTACCTCTGGCTCCCAATTCCCAGCCCTTCTCCATGATGGTGCTGTCCACGTCTTTGTTTGGATGTGGTGTTTTTGAATCCTTGCAGATCTCTTTCATTTCAAGAGTGATAAATACTTAATAAAATATTCAGTCAGTATAAAAGCAATTAAATTACAAGTAAGTGTTCCTTCATTGACTCTTCCCTGCCCCCAACTCCTCCCACAAAATAACCATCATGCACAGTTCGATGTGTTCCCTTCCAGACCCAGGCATTTTTTTTTTTTTCTAGGCGCATCCAGATTCCAGATTCCATCTTAATCTTCCGTAACCACAGCCCTGCTGTGTGTCTTGCCTTTTTTCTCTAACGATAATTGTGGTAGCTAACATCTGTGGAGCCCCCGTTACATGTCAGACATGTGATCTGCCTCATTTCATGTGTCTTCACCACTCCTGTGAGGCAGAAACACTTCATCTGTGGAACTTGAGGCTCAGTGAGCACAGGCTTATTACAGGGAGCAGTGGGGCTTGGGTCAAAACCCGGCAGTGTGCCTCAGGAATGTCACTCTGGGGGCGCCTGGGTGGCTCAGGCGGTTGAGCGGCCGACTCCGGCTCAGGTCACGGTCTCACGGTTTGTGGGTTCGAGCCCCGCGTCAGGCTCTGTGCTGACAGCGAAGGGCCCACTTCGGATCCTCTGTCTCCCTCCCTCTGTGCCTCTCCCCCGCTCTTGCTGTCTCTCCCTCTCTCAAAAATAAATAAACATTTAAACAAATTTTATTTTTTCCACTTTCCACTTAAAAAAAAAGTCACTCTGGTCGTGACTCAGTTCTGAATCCCATTAGTCCTCATTATTTGCAAAGGGGATCTTCCCATGCCAGAACTTAGAAATTGTCCTCATTCTTTTTTTTTTAAGTTTTTAGAAGTTTATTTATTTATTTTGAGAGAGAGAGAGCACAAGCAGGGGAGGGGCAGAGAGAAGGAGAGACAGAATCCCAAGTAGGCTTTGCACCATCAGCGCAGAGCCCGAAGTGGGACTCGAACTCACGAACTGCGAGATCGTGACCAGAGCCGAGATCAAGAGTCAGATGCTTAACCGATTGCACCACCCAGGCACTCCTGTCCTCGTTCTTTTGAACAGCTGTAGAGTGCTTTATTGCTTAGAAGCGACCATAATTTATTTCACTTTCTTATGGACGTTGGCTTGTTTCCAATTTTTCACTATTACCAACCACACCACACTGAACACCCTGGGATACATAGCTTTGCTCACTTGATGAGCTTATCTACCAGATAGATGCCAGCTAGATAGATAGATAAATAGATTTCTAGAAATGAATATGTGCATGTTAACATTGTTAAATATTTCCAAATTACCCTCCAAGAAGGTGATGCTAATTTACATTCCCACCAACAGTGTATGAGAATCTGTCTCCCCACAGTGTGCCCACACTGGTCACTATCAATATTTATTATTCATTTGATAGATTGTGAAAGGGTCTCATTGTTTTCATTTACATTTCTTTATTAATGAGGGTGAGCTTTTTTTTTTTACACATCCTTATTGATTATATGCGTTTCTTCTATGAATTACGCAATCATGTTCTCTGACTATTTTTGATTTGTGTTTCTTGTCTGCCTTTCACTTATTGACTTGTAGGAACTCTTTTATTTATTATGGATACTATTACTGATGTGTTGATTGATTTATTATGGATTCTGTAGGTGCCATAAGTATATTTCTTCCAGCTTTTCATGAATTTTAAAACTTTGCCGTACTTTTTCCCCTTGCCTGCTGACGTGTGTATCCTCAAAGGTCATGCTTCTCATCGATATTGAGTTGGCTTACATGAATACCAATCATGAGGACTTCATAGGCTTTGCCAAGTGAGTGCTCCCTAGGCAGAGAAGGTGACAGCTCCCGTGAGTGTGTGTGTGTGTGCGTGTGTGTGTGTGTGTGCGCGCGCGCATGCATGCATGCATGTATAGGACACAGGCCTGCTGGGCTGACCCTCTGAGCGTGGTGCCCACTGGGTAGTGGCATTGAAGCAAGGCCTCTTGAGAGAAGTTCTGAGACTCTTCCTTCGCTCCCTATTAGTGCTCAGCAGAGGAGCAACCAGATGAACAAGAAGAAGGCTTCAGGGAACCAGGTGAGTGAACCCCAGTGCCCCAGCCGGAAGGATGGAGGGTGCCGGACGGACGCCAAGCTCTGAGAGTCCCCTCCCCCCGAGGGGAAGGGTCTCACAGGGGCCAGGGAGCCTGTCAGCTGCCAGCCACAAGCCTCCCACTCTGCCTCAGTAACCCTCTCTCCTCTCTCCCGATGCTTCTCGTGGTTGCTATGGTTACCTCTTTGCAGGATGAGATTCTGGTGAGTACCAGGACTGGGGCTCTTGGCTTATGTAGTGAGGGGGAGGAGGGGGCCCATTTGTAGTGGGGACACACGGGGGGGGAAAGGGCACCCTGGCCTGAGCTGCTTGCACACACCAGCACATGGGTGTCCACACACGATCTCAGTCCAGAGGCAAGGCTTAGCCATACACAGAGCCCATCAGCCTACCCATCAGCGTGCATGAGCTAAGTATCTACTTCAGTCAGAGGTAGATCATGTGGGCTGGGTGAGTGAAAATGGCTGGTGGGGGCCTGGCAATCATTAGGTGCTCCTTAAATATCTGTTGGATGGATGGATGGATGGATGGATGAGAGAGAAATCTATTTTTAAGGTAGCCATCTCTACCAGAGAGTTAAGAGATGAGTGAAATATCAAGAAACATGTCCCTCTTTGCCTTCTTCTGCCCTTCAGATCTCTGCTGAAACACCACTTCTCATCCTCACCTGTACACACAAGCCATAATCTGGAATTTTCCAGAGGCCATAGTTTCTTTACAATAATCTAGGTGTTTGTGTGATTATTGGCTTCATATCTGGTTCCTTCTCAAACCCCATGAGGGAAAGGGCCGGGTCTCTCTTGTCCATCAGCACATTCTCAGCCCTCAGCCCAGGGCCTGGCACACAGTAGGTGCTCACTAGAATGAAGGCACTGATGAATGTAATATCCCAGGGCAGTTCGGTTCAGCAAACGCTCGGTGGCGTCTACGCTGTGCTGGTCCCTGGACAGGAGTCAGACCTTGGTCCTGTCCCTTGGAGGCCTGAGCCTGCAGTCAGGACCCAAGCAGGGTGGGAGCTGGAAGAGCAGGAGGTCTCTGGTGCAGGGGCTCTGGAAGGAGGTTTGGCAGAGCTGGTGGTGGCCGAGGGAGGACGAAGGCTGCAAGTCAGCAGGAAGTAGCATGACAAGGTCTGCTGGTCAGATCCTGGGGTATGGAGTGCCGGGGTGTGGCATTTGGACTCAATTCTGAAGAGAGTGACAAGACACTGGGGGGATCCTCACCGAACCAGGACAGGGTGGGAGAAGGATCATGGGGCACCTGGCTCTCTTGTTTCTGTTAAAGGCTAAGACAGCTACACCGCTACTGGTCCACTGCATGACTTGGGTTCTCTGCAAGGTTCTTGGGGAAGCCAGAGAGGGTCAAGGAAGGCTCCAGGAGGGTTTTGGGGTCCTCAGAAGTGGGCCTGACCCCAGAGGGCTTTCCTGCGAGTCCCAGGCTCCTCTTGTCTTCTCTGGATGCTCAGAGAAGCCAGGGAGGTCAGGGCCAGGGGATGGAGCAGAAGAAGCTCCCTCACGCTCAGGATGGCCCACCGCTAGGGTCTACTTAGTGGCCTTGACCTTGAAGTAGAATCTGCAGGCCCTGGTCTGCGGTGATGGCTCAGGATGGTCTTGGGGACAGCAGCTTCCTACAATGAAAAGAGACCTGTGCCTGTTACTCTGGGCTCCCCAGGGACAAAGGGGCCTGTTCAGTTTGTGCTCAGCCTTTCCCCTTGCTCCCACTCCCCAACACCCCACTCCTGTCCAGAGCCTGGGGCCAGAGACCCGGAGAACCCTACTTCTGTTGCATTCATGTGTTCATGTCACAGATGTTTATTGATCACTTTCTGCCTGCCAAGCACACTGCAAGGTGCTGGAATATACCAGTGAGCTTTTAGAGAGCTCACAATTTAACAAGACAGGCATCAAGAGATGATCTCTCTCTCTCTCTCTCTCTCTCTCTCACACACACACACACACACACACACACACAGACAATTTTGAATATCAGCCATTGTCACAGAAGGGAGTGATAAAAGACAATAAGACTATAGTGGGGGTCCTGACTCCTACTGGGGGCCAGGGAGGACCCACCTGAGAATGTGACTCCTGAGCTGATGCCTGGGGCGGGGGGGGGGGGGGGCGCATAGGAATTTGACAGACAAACAGGAGGGGAAGTGCGTTCTAGGCAGAGGCGGCAGCAGCATGTGCAAAGTCCCTGAGGTCAGAAACAAGTCTTACAATAAGGTGCATCTCAAGCTGAAAAGACCTTCAGAATCGTGTGGCCCAGTTGGCCACCTCAACTCGACTCCACGCTTTGAGCAGTGGGGAGCTCATCCCCTATGAAGGCTACCAGTCCCCTACTCAGGTGGCTCTAACTATCAAAAGGCTCTTTATCCCGACCCGACCTCTGCCTTCCTGCCTCTTCCAGTCTGTTCACTTGTGGTTCAAACCAGAGCAGGTCTGGCCTGCTCTGACTGGCCAGGCCTCCAAGAGCTAGACGAGGGGCAGGCTTTTGAGCACCTCTCTTTGCCTACCCCATCCTCCGCAGGGAATCCGGGCCTCTGCCCACTGACCTCCTGCCCTCTCACCCTCCAGGTCATCCGGAAGGGCTGGCTGACCATCAACAACATTGGCATCATGAAGGGGGGCTCCAAGGAGTACTGGTTTGTGCTGACGGCCGAGAATCTGTCCTGGTATAAGGATGACGAGGTAAGGAAAGAGCCACTGGTCAGGGGGTGAGGCTCAGACACCCTGGGCTAGGAGTAGACCGAACCACCCAACAAACGGGTTTTTTTTAATCCCATCAAAGACCCTTGGATGGAGTTGGGCTGCAAAGATCCAGGCAATCCCGGGAGCTCATCCAGGCTGGACAGAGAAGATGGCTTATCAGGATCGGGGAGCCTGGGGCTCAGCGCCCTGGAGAGGGTGGGCAGGGGTGCTGGGCACCCCCCTGACCCCACCAGCCCTGTGGCCTTCCTGTTTTCCTGCTCCAAGGGCGCGCCGCCTCCCCCGTGGCCCCCACAGGCCTATGACACACACACGTCCGGCTGCCAGACGCCCTGTTAACCCCTGCACCCCAGTCCCCCAGACCCTGTCGGTGCAAAGGAGGTGCCCCAGATGCCTCGAGGCTGAAGGACCAGGAGCGATGGGGCCCTGTAGAGGAGCCACGGAAAACCCCTCCTTGCCCACAGGGGCAGACAGAGCCCCTGCCGTCTCCCTCCCCTGCTGCTGGTCTCCTTTAAGAATGAGTCTATTTGGCTTCCACATCTGGATTCCAGAGGTGACCAGAGAGAATAGGGAGGGCTGGGGGCGGGGGGGGGCTTGTAGTAATGAACTCCAGCTGGCCACAGAGTGGGGGAGGGGACCCTCTTCCTGAGGAAGCTTTTAGAGGAGAGTGCGCTCTCGGTGGGGGAGTGGGGCTGGGGTGGGGGCTGTGATTTTGGTCTCCGAGCCCCCTCCTTGATCCCCGCCCCCTCCAAGTCATCCCGGGCAAGCCCCCCCCCCCCCATCTTGGGCCGGGCCCTCTGTCGTCACTGGCTGGGGCGCCAAGCCATCTGGACCTCATTACCCCAACGCTGGCCTCTCCCGGAGCATGGGGCCCCTGGAAGGGAGGGAGTGTGAGGTGGCGTGAGGAGGTGGGGGGGGGGGGTCGCTTCCTGCTCTGTCGCTCAGGCAGGCTACCTAGACCCCTCGTGGGCCGGGGGTGCTGACCGCTGGCCCCAGAACTCCTGGTGCCCTTATGTTGGGCAACTCATACGGGGCCAGGGGACCGTGTGACCTGGGGCTGAGGGCTACACTGCAGGGAAATGTATCCAAGAGGGGCCCTGTCCTCCCGTGACGGGGTCTCATTGAGCTTTGTGTGCACATTCGAGTGGGGTCGCCTGTGGGAGCCGTGCTGAGTTGGTGTGGGCGGGGTGGGGGTGGGCAGCGAATGCCGGGAGGCGGGGTGTGCGAGGCTGGTGGATGTTGGGGGGGGTTGTGGGAGAGCGTTTGGGGTGTAAGCATCTAGGTGTGGTTGGGGGCAGACGGTGTGTGCCTGAGGTCTGACTCTGGGGCGTGTGCGCCTGTGCTCGGTGTATAAGTGAAGGTGCGTGTATGTGGCAGATGGACTTGAGGAGGGAGGGTGTGCACGGGGAACAATATGCATGTACTTGGGACGTAAGGATGGGAGAGGGCCGGTGTTCCATGGTGAGGGTGCGCGTGTGCGCGCGCGTGTGTGTGCGTGAGATGTGCAGGAGTCACAGATGTGTGATTTTAGTTTGGGTGTGGGAATGTATGTGCCTGAGTTGTGGGGGGTGTGCGTGTCGAGTCGTTGAGTTCGTGTGTGTGTGTGTGTGTGTGTGTGTGTGTGTGTGTGTGTTGGATGTGAGCGGAGTTTTGCACTAGAACACCTGGGGGACATGGAGGTGGTCTGGGCTGTGAGGAGCGTGATCTGTCCCCCTCTACCCCAGCCGCCAGCCCTCTGGCCTTTGGGACTTGGGTGGCCCTCTGGGCAGACAGGCGGCTGCCCAAACCCCCAGCCCTCGCTGACCCCCCGGCTTCTCATTTCTTCCTCTGCCACCCGTCAGCACCCACATCCCGTCTCACAGCAGGGTACCCCCCCTTCCCTCTGCACCTCCTCCCAGCATCCCTCCCAACCCGCCCCCCCCCCCCCCAGTCCCCTGCCCGGTCTCCAGACTCCAGTTCTGGGATGGCGTGTGGGGGTCGGTCCAGCTCTCCAGCGGCGGTGCCGAGGGTCTAACCCAGCCCAGCCTAACCAATGTGCAGACTACTGTACAATTTGGGAGTCCTGAACAGATAGTCTAAACACTGGGTAGACGGAGTGGAGGTGTCCTCTGATCCATCCAGGCAGCAGTGTCTGTCGGTCGGGTGGGAGCTTCGGCCCCGTCTCCTGGAGATCCAAGGCCCCCCAGCCCCAGCCCAGCCAGCCCGTGGTCCCCTCTCTGCTCCCGACTCCCCTTCTGCCTCCTTTGACGTGGCAGGGGTGAGCGGGAGCTGTGGCTGGGAAGGAGGGGCCTGGGGAGGGGGCCGGCCAGCAGGAAGGGAGGGGTGGGGGGAGGAGGCCGCTCCTACCTAGAGTCCAACCCCAGAGCGCAGGCAGGGCGGCAGGGCGGGTGGTGGCGGGGCCTCCCTCGAACGCTTCCAGATGTTCCCTGGCCGCGTGTGCAACTTCCTCCTCTCCTCCCCCAGCCGCCCTCTGGGGCTCCTGGCCACCCGCCTGGCATAAAGAAGGCTTTATGTGGCTGGATGGGCCAGGCGGGTGGAGGGGGGGGGGGGCAGAAGGAGGTGGGCAGGACTGGGAGCAGGGTCCTCCTAAACCCAGCCCCTGACCCGTGGTCCTGGTCGAGGCTCGTGCCCAAGCCCTGAGTCCCTGAGACCCACATAGACATCCCCGCCCGCCCCCCACACCCCACCCCCGGTCACAGCATGGGTCCCGTGGTGTGGGCAAGTGGGGTGCCGGCAGCAGAAACCCTTGTCCTCCTCCCAGAGCCCCATCCTGGACTATCTCGTCCGCAGATCCCCGGGCCTTCCCTTGAACGTAGCAACCTACAGACAGATCTCAGCCCATGGCAGGCACACACACGCGCGTGCACGTCGGCCTGGCGCCCACATGCGCATCCACAGATACACATCACTCCTCCCAGAGGGCTCCGGCCAAACCAATCCTATTAAACAGGCCACAGGCACGCAAATGTGTGTGCCCACAGTGTGGCCCGCGGGCACGCTCCGTACGACACAGGTATTTACAGTTGCCACCCGCATCTACAAAAGCGTGCACACATCCGCCTTGACACACGGTGGTGACAGCGTACGTGCTCGGGCCGGCGTGCGTTCGCACAGGCACACGGCCACACACACGTTGCACACACAGGCGTACCACCTCCGGGTCTGTGCCGTGCGCCTGATTGCTAACACATGGGTGGGTTGGGGGGAGTGGGCTGAGCCGGCCCTTTGAAGCCGCCGGGGCTGCCGGCGGCCCCCCCTTCTCTGTCTCTCTGTCTCCACAGTCAGGAAATGAAGTCAGCAGCTTATCCGAAGCAGGTCTCCTTTGGCCGGGCCGGCGGGGAGAGAGGCTTTGAGGGCGGGGTCCCTGGCTGGGGCCGGCCTGGACTGCATCCAGGGCTCGCTTGGGGTGGGACTGGGACCCACCCTCAGCCTGGCCACCCTGCGCTCTTGGGAACGGCTTGAAGGTCATTGGGCACCAGAGGTGCTCAGCAGGCCCAGGGCTCCAGCTCTCTTCAGACAGCACCTGTTCAGTGCAGGGGGCCCTGGCGCCCAGAAGCCCGGGGCCACTCTGGGGGTCCGCAGCCCCAGCCCCCCGCCCCCAGCACAGAGTGCTCTTCGGACGTGAGGCGCGGCCCCCCCTCACCGTTGCTCCCATCTCTATCCGCAGGAGAAGGAGAAGAAATACATGCTTTCCGTGGACAACCTGAAGCTACGGGATGTGGAGAAAGGTTTCATGTCGAGCAAGCACATCTTTGCCCTCTTTAACACTGAGCAGAGGTGGGTCCTCAGACCCTGCAAGCCCCAAACCAGCCTCACTGGGCAGAGAGGGGAGGGACCCTGCCCTGAGCCCCACAGCGCGTCCGTCATTCATTTGACAGATATTTACCCAGTCCCTACTCGGTGCTGGACTTCATATCAAAATCTCCTTCCCCCTTCCGCCGCACCCCCCCCCCCCACCTTCCAGTCATTCGGTTAGTGGGTTAGTGCCTGTTCTGCATAGACTCTGCCGGGCACTGGGGACGAAGAAAAGCCCATCAGGCCCGGTCCCCTTCTTGTTGCTCAGTGTCCAGTGGGGTCCGTGACAATACCGGGTCTCTCCCCTCCCAAGCCAGGGCTGACTCCTGTGGGCTTCACCTCCCTCGAGATGAAGGTTCAGTACAGTTGCCATCAGGGAGGTCCCCAGAGGGCCAGGGAGGGAGCCACTGGGGGCTTCCTGGTCAGGGATGCCCCTCTTATGAGGGGCTCAGTCCCCCTTTTTCTTAGAGCATCGTACTGCTGGTTTCACTGAATCCTGACAGTGACCCAGGGCGGTAGGAGTCATTATTAACCCATCTTCTCGACAAGGAAACTGAAGCTTGGAGAGAGGAGGATTGCCCGGGGTCACACAGCTGGGAAGTGAGAGAGCCAGGACTGGACCCCAGGCATGATGACCCCCCCCCATCCATGCATGCCCTTAACCACCTGGGTGAGTGGGTTTCATGCCTTTTCCCCTCCCTGCCTGCCCTTGCAGGAATGTCTACAAGGATTATCGGCAGCTGGAACTGGCCTGTGAGACACAGGAGGAGGTGGACAGCTGGAAGGCCTCCTTCCTGAGGGCTGGCGTGTATCCGGAGCGCGTTGGGGTGAGTGGTAGTGCCGGGAGGGGGCCAAGCCACCTGGGTCACCGGCCTCAGCCCTTAAGGGCTCAGAAACAGCACAGATCCTCCCCCTACCTGTCCTGGGGCGGGATCAGAGTTAAGCCTTCCTCCCGTCCTCCAATGCTGGTTTTACGTGACCCTCCTCTGCCCCGTTGGCATTTCGCGCATCCCCTGCATATAATGGTGGTTTCTTGTGGCTACTTCACTTTCCTCCTCTCTTTCCCTGATGTCTAGAGTTGCTTTAGAGTGGGGGTAGGGTGCCCTGAGTTCACTCCCCTTCTCCTCTCTGTGTGTGTCTGCTCCGGCTCTGCTTGCTGGTGGCGGCGGCGGTGGCAATGCTGGTGGCGTGACCTCTGTGGCTTTGGCGTGGGCCTCCCAGGACAAGGAGAAAGTGAGTGTGCCCCTCCCTCACCTTCAGCCAGGTGTCTCCAGCCTGGCCGCAGCTCCGGCCAGGTCTTTAGAATCAGGAAGGGACCTTGGAAAGCCTTTCCTAATCGATGGACTGGGAAACTGAGGCAAATTCTAGGCACTAGACTGAGAGCCGAGATAAGACTGAACAGGGTCTGGGGTCTTAAGAGGCACTGGGCAGAGCCCAGATGCAGAGCGTTTGGGGGAGTTGGCATCTGTGTGTGCAGGCCATTTGTTCTGTGCGCCTCAGTGTTCCAGGCCACCCTTGGAGGGAGGGGCCAAGCCCCTGGGGGTGCCTAGAACCTGGCTGCGAGAGCCCAGCCACCCTAATGCCCTCTATTCTCAATGGCAGGCCAGCGAGACTGAGGAGAATGGTTCGGACAACTTCATGCACTCCATGGACCCACAGCTAGAGCGGCAGGTGGAGACCATCCGGAACCTGGTAGACTCGTACATGGCCATCGTTAACAAGACCGTGAGGGACCTCATGCCGAAGACCATCATGCATCTCATGATCAACAATGTGGGTGCAACGCTTCGTGGGCGGTGGGTGCTCTTTTGGGACCAGGGAAGCAGAAGCCAGGTTGGCCCCGGGGAGGCACAGGCCAGTCCCATGGGACCAGGTCTAGAGAGGTAGGTATAGGGCCACGCCAGAGCTGTCCAAAAGAAATAAAATGTGAGTTCCTTATATTATTTTGTAGATTCACATATCCAAGTCACTACAAATGTTCTTAAATGTTTTCCAAAAGGGACTAGGAATCACATCTTTTGAGAAGTCCCAGACTGTGTTTTAAAATGCATACCCCAGAGGGGGCGCCTGGGTGGCGCAGTCGGTTAAGCGTCCGACTTCAGCTCAGGTCACGATCTTGCGGTCCGGGAGTTCGAGCCCCGCGTCGGGCTCTGGGCTGATGGCTCAGAGCCTGGAGCCTGTTTCCGATTCTGTGTTTCCCTCTCCCTCTGCCCCTCCCCCGTTCATGCTCTGTCTCTCTCTGTCCCAAAAAAAATAAACGTGGAAAAAAAAAAATACATACCCAGAGAACCACTACCATCCATGGCTTAGCGAAGAAAAGCATGGCTGCCAGAGAATTAGTACTGTGTTTGAATCCTGGCTTTGCCACAAATTCTGTTTGACTTTCAGTAAACTACCCTCTCTGAGCCTCTGCTCCCTTGTATGTAAAATATGGATAATAACAGAGTTGAGAATTAAAGGGATAAAAAGAACAGAGTAACTCAGTGCCTGGCACATAGTAGGTGCTCAGCACATCACTGAATAACGAACGAGTAAGTAAGACACAGGCCTGTGGCATAAAAAACCTCAGTGCCTCTCCATGAATATCCCAGAGCCTGGGCCAGGTAGCACCTGCGGAGTTTAAGGAGAACATTAACCCCCCCCCCAACCCCCTACACACAGACACATTTCATCCAATCCAAACACACATTTACACCTGTCACTCAAGGGCTCAGAAAATTTAAACTGTCATCCACCTTATTTTGGCCCAGTGGAGCATGCAAGTCCTTGGACAGGGTGCAAATGCCCCATTTTACAGATGGGGAAACTGAGACCGAAAAAAACCTCAACAACTAGGTGTCCTGGTTGCATGATAGGCCCTGGGAGCCCTCCCCAATCTATGACTTGGAACAGGTCACTTTTCCTCTCTGGACTATCTGAGGAAAGAGCAAGGACGGAGACGGGGAAGTGGCGGGCGGGGGAGATCTCCGAGTTCAGGTGGCGGCAAAGCCAGGACACTTCCCTCTCCCCCGGCCCGGAGTTCTCAGTCCAGCGCACACACCACGGCGCAGTCAGCGTGGTACAGGCGTCAGAGCCCAGCCTGTCCTCTCTTCGCTTCCTCGCCCGCAGACGAAGGAATTCATCTTCTCGGAGCTGCTGGCCAACCTGTACTCGTGCGGGGACCAGAACACACTGATGGAGGAGTCGGCGGAGCAGGCACAGCGGCGCGACGAGATGCTGCGCATGTACCACGCTCTGAAGGAGGCGCTCAGCATCATCGGCGACATCAACACGACCACTGTCAGCACGCCCATGCCCCCGCCTGTGGACGACTCCTGGCTGCAGGTGCAGAGCGTACCGGCCGGACGCAGGTACCAGGGCCGGCCCCCACGGCCCCAAAGCCCCCCAGCCCGGGGCCCGCGGGAGGAGGGCCGGGACCGGGCAGTGGCGCGCCCGCGTCGCCGGAGCGGCTCCCACCTGGAGCAGGGGGCGGGGCTTAGAAATGGGCGGGGCTTGTTGCGGGGCGGGGCTTGCCGTGAAGCGCTGGCTGCGGGGCTGGGTGGAGCTGGAACTTTAGAGCCACCGGAGGCGGGCCTTAAACTCCGGGAACGAGTAGGGCGGGGCGGGGCGGGGCGGGGCTTGCGCGCATGGGCGTGACCGGCACGGGGCTGGGGGCGGGGCTCAGGGTGGGGCGGAGCTGCTCATCTCTCCCTTCCTTGTCTTCCGCACCCTGTCGCCCGCAGGTCACCCACGTCCAGCCCCACTCCGCAGCGCCGAGCCCCCGCCGTGCCCCCAGCCCGGCCCGGGTCGCGGGGCCCTGCTCCTGGGCCTCCGCCTGCTGGGTCCGCCCTGGGGGGGGCGCCCCCCGTGCCCTCCAGGCCGGGGGCTTCCCCTGACCCCTTCGGTCCTCCCCCCCAGGTGCCCTCGCGCCCCAACCGCGCCCCGCCCGGGGTCCCCAGGTGAGTAGGGGCTGAAAGCGTCGGAAGAGACCACCGGGCGGGCGTGGCCGGGAGGGAGGTGGGGCCAGAGCCGACCCCCTCCATCCGGGGCGCTTCGGACGTGGGTGCCGGAGCTACGGGAGGTGTGGCCGAGGGCTGGCGGAGCCTGCCCCCCCAGGGAGCGCTGAGTCCCGGAGGTGGTCGTTTCTGCGGAGGGGGCCGTGGGACTCATCCCACCTGCCCCCTTCTTTCCAGCACTTGCATGGCGCTTCCCTCCCTTTTCACTTCTCTCTCCCACTGTTGCCTACCTCCTCCTTTCTCCTCGCTCTCTGCCGTTCTCCATTCCGTCCTCCACTTCTCTCTCCCAGCCCCTAGTGACGCACCTCACGTCTGGGGATTTGAACTCAGATCTTCTCCAGATGTGGAGTTTGTTCACTTACCCTCAGGGCTACTCTGATGCCCCCCTTCTGAGTCCTGACTCTGAATCGTCCCAAGGGGCGTGTCTGGCCTCTGGCCCACAGCAACAGAGGCCAGGCTGTGACTGTGAGCAGCAAGGTGTGTGTGATGTGTGTGTGGGCGTGCACACGGGTGTGAGTGTAAGAATGGCACTCAGGCACGGGGCTAGGACGCCGAGCAGCTGGGAAAGGGGACTGGGAGGGACGGGGCAATCTAATGGCTTTCTTCTTTCCCCCTGCCCCTACCTGGCCTGGACCAACTTGGTGGGTGGGGGGCAGCAGTGGGTGAAAGGCTGCCCCGTTGCCAGAGATTTCCAGGGAAAATCATTCTACTTCATCCCTTGGCTTTGCCTTCTTGATTCATGACCCTTTTTCAAGGAAGCTCGTTCTGATATCTCAGTCCGTGTTTCCACTGGCCACATTCTCTGAGGAAGAGCACATCAGACCAATAGCATCCACCTGTGTTTCCAGATGGCTGGAGGGTAGGACCTAGCCTTCATGGGTCTAGTTTCCATGAACCCCAAAAGAAGCAGAGATGGGACTTGCTTCCACGGTGCTCTGATGACCAAAGCAGATGGGTAAAGCAGGCAGCATGGTATTGGTCAAGAGCGCTGGACTGGAGCCCAGAGGTTCTGGTTAACCCTGTGCTTGTAAGCAAGTCACTTTCCCTCCCAGGGCCTCAGTGTCCCTTCTACCACATGATACTTAACATTCTGCCTTTCTCCCAGGGTTGGCGTGAAGATGGAGGGAGAGAGACAGTGACTGTAGAGAAGCCGCATGAAGTGCAAATGTGGCTGTAGGAACACTTTGCTAACTTCCCTGGGTGTTCAGATTCTTAAGGGAATTTGGCACGCCCAGGTGCGCGCTGAGGTGTGACACAGGGGAAGAGGAAGATCTGGCGCCTGCTCTAACTCCAGTCTTGCCAACACACAGGAAACCCTTGGCAAGTCACGGCCCTGCCTCGGGGAAGAGAACAGTCTGGGAAGCTTCAAGACAGCTTGACGTGGGGGAGGTCCGGGGGCCGCCTGGGATAAGACTCAGGTGGTGAGAAGTCAGGGGCATCTGGGTATGGAGCGGTGGTGTGGGCGAAGGTTTAGTGGGGATGCATTGAGGAGAGCCGCTGGCCAGAGGAGAGTGCAGACGGAATGAGGAAGAATAAGAAAAGGTTGCCCTGAGTACAGTGGGGCAGGCTGCAAAACCTTAAAAGTTCACAGAAGTTTGTCTTCTTGAGGCTCAATGCTGTGGGGAGTAGGGAGCCCTGGGAGGTTCTTGGGCAGAGAAATGACAGCTGGACCCTGAGAAAGCAAGACCTGTCCCTTACGGAGCACTGCAGGTGGCCCTCTGAGCACGCCAGGCACGAGTGTGCAGGGAGCTGGTGCAAACGCCTCCTGTGTCCGGGCGAGCTTCTGTGTTGTGACTCAGCCCGCGCGTGTGCTTCAGTGTGCCGAGTGGCTGCATGCCCCGGATCCGTGCTGCACGTGCCGGCCAGTGAGGGTGCTGGGCAGCGGGAGGCGGGGGAGGTGTGTACGTGTGCGTGTTGTTTGTGGGCATGTGTCAGCGTGCGCATGCGGGGCCAGGGGGCCTCACAGCATGTGTGTGCACGCCCGGGCGTGTGCGTGTGCGTGACCCCACCCCCCGGGCCTGCCCCGTCCGTGCGTGTGAACTGCCATGTTGATTTCGTGCTGTCTTTCAGAATCACTATCAGTGACCCCTGAGGAGCGTCAGCCACGGTAGGTACATACATGCCTCTCTGCCTGCTGCATGAACGGTGTGTCTGCCCCCCCGCTGCACCAGCTCCACACTGGGGGGCGCACCCGGGACCTCAGAGCCAGGCTCCCCTCCCTCTCCCTTCTGCAGCTCCAGACTTATTCTTTCCTCTTTCTGTCCTTGCTGCCAGCTGGCTCTCTCACCTCCCTTCTCAGCGAGCCTCGGGACTCAGTGCCACTGCTCAAGACCTCCATGGCTGAGCCTGGGGAGCTCTTGGGACAGGCTCCGCACCCAGGCTGGCAGACATGGGTGCTCTCTGGAGCCGTCAGGGAGGGCAGAGAGCTCACGGTTTATGGTGTAGAGGCAGGGAACTCGGAGGGGGCGGGCGTCGCTGTGCGTGGGGCTGGACTCAGACAGCCAGAGGCCTTGGAACTTCATCCTGGGGACGCCACGCTCATTCCCCCATCTGAGCTGTGCTGTTGGGGCAAGGAGCTCTGGGAACCGAATCCACGGTAGGGCAGAGGAAGCCAGAGCCCCATCTCCTCTATCAGATAGCCAGCGACTGAGCAGCAATCTGGGGCCAAGGCTCTGGTTTTGTGCTGATTTCTGAAAGCTGGAGGGCCCTGTCCACACCTCACAGGTGAGGCAGGGTCACACGGCCCCTTCCCCTCCCTCCTTGGTGTTGTCACGCCTGTGAAGGCACACTACAAACCACAGCGTCCTCGGCCCCAGACAAAGCACCATAGCCCGTCCACGGGCTCATGGGCTTGGGCCTGTTGCTCCTCGGGGTGACCTACACTTTTCAGCCCAGGGGACGACAGTGTCCACTGACCTGAGCCTAGTCAGCTTCTCCGAGTCCCACCCTGTCTGGGCCGCACATCCACCCGGCGACCCGCCTGTCACTCTTCCCCTGCCGCTGACTCTTGCTCTTCTGCTTTTCCCCAGCAGGAAGGGCCCAGCCTCACCTACGCGACCTGTGGTCCCCCGACCAGCTGAGGCTCCCCTCTTAGACTTATAAGCCTGTGGCCAACTGGCATCCGGCCGCCTGACCTCCCTGCCTCCCCAGGGTCCCTTCCGAGGACTCCGGGCTTTCTGCCCGCCCAGAGGGGTGTCCAGTGCCCCCTCCAGCCATCCTTTTAGCTTCGCCCTCCTGGCTCAAACAGTGTTCTTTCTCCTGTCTCTCTCCATGAGGACTGGTAGCTGTGGCCACGGGGCACGCGGCCCCACACTCCAAGGCTAGGGGTGGCCCTGGGCCAGTACGTTGGAAGACAAGGGGGCCACAAAAAGAGGGAAGGCAGAGGGGCCGAGCATGTGTCTGGAGCTGTGGGTGCACTGCCTGGTGGTGTATGAGAGACCAGCGTGCGTGGCGGGGGGGAGGTGGGGGGGCTGCCTTGACCTCCACCCCAGACCCTGGGGAAGCTGTGGCCCCCATTCATCTCCAGTTCTCCCACCTTCCCTTTCTCATCTCTCTCCTCCATTCCAGAACCCTTGCCCACACCCGCAGCTTCCTTTTCTCCCCCTGCCCTCCCCTCCTGCCCCACCGGGCTTGGCATTGCTTGCCTTACCAGTTCTCTCCCTCCTTCTCTCCGTTCTCTCTTTGCTTTCTCTCCAACTGCCAGCCGATCGGGTCAGGCAAGTCCATCCCGTCCTGAGAGCCCCAGGCCCCCCTTCGACCTCTAACCAGATCCCTCTGTTCCTCGGAGACCTCCCTTTCCAAGCCTGCCTGGACGGCTGTTCTGTGACTTGACAGTGGCTCCCCAGCCCCAAAGCCTCCCCCTTCATCTGTGACTTAGTCTGTTGTAGTGGTGAGCTGACACATCCAGGCGTGATGTTGGTGAAAACTTGTGCCCCCTCTGTGGTATTGCTCCTACCCCATTCTATAAATATCTATAAATATTCATATATATATACATACACACACACACACACACACACACGGCCGCCACAGCCTCGCCGCTAGTGTTGGGAATCAATCACCATGCTGTCCCTGAGGAGTCTTGTGGCCCAACTACAAGGGAACACTGTCACCCTGACATCCCCCTCTCCAGCGCGTGCCACCTCTGATGAGCCTCCCCATCATGCCCAGCCCGTGGACAGCCACCTTTCCGTCCCTCCCCCAGTCGAGCACGGGGGTGCCATACTGGCAGCTGTGTGGTTCCCTGACTACCACCAGTCTTGCTGTCTCTTGGCTGAGAATAAAACCCATTTCTGGACAATGGGAAACTGTCCTCTGTCGGCTTGTGTTCTTTGTGGAGTTCAGGAGAAGGTGAAGGCTTAAACCCTGGGATGCAGGGGTGGGGAAGGGCCCAGCCACTGCTAGTGTGCTGTGAGGAGTGGCAAAGAAAGGCGTCACCCTTTCCCAGGCCTACTGGGAAAGCACCGGGGGGCTCACAGGTCCTTATTCTAGGAAGCCTGCTCTGCCCACTAGGGGGGCAGGGCCACCAACTCAGCCTGGAGGGAGGACTGGGGGCACTGGCACGCACTATGGAGGGACGGGACAACAGGCCACCAGAGGGGCAGGGTGACGCCACAGAAACTGCCTGACCTGGAAGTCGGCACTCTTGAGTGCTGGGACCTTGCTTGCCCCTCCCCAGGATTGGATCAGGCTTCTGAGCCTCTTGGCCATTAGGGCAGGAGCCCCCCCCCCCCCACCTTCGAGTCCCCCTGAGATCCCCCAGGCTTCCCCAAGCAGCAGGAGGGCGACAGGGCTGGACCGTCTCTAACAGCTCCTTTGGGCAGGTTCAGACACAGCGGGGCTTTGCACAATCCAGAAGCCTGCCCTCTGCTGGCAGGACCTGCTCCCTGT